>NC_059559.1:2526299-3141164 GCF_905220415.1 Colias croceus | reverse complement strand
CTCTCACACCATCGCATTTTTTAATTGGACGAACAATAACATTTCTGCCTACTCCTCAGGTCAAGGAAACTACTGCTGTGCACACTCTTTCCCGATATATGAGAACACAGCAACTGAAAACCCATTTCTGGAATAGATTTCATAAAGAATACATTACAGAACTTCAAAAACGACAGAAATGGCGCAAAGATGGAGGACAGCTCAAACTTGGAGAAATGGTCGTAGTAAAAGATGAGCGACTGCATCCCAACCAGTGGCTTCTGGGACGAGTGACTCGCCTCCACCCCGGCTCCGACGGCGTGACCCGCGTGGCTGACGTCCTCACCTCTTCAGGGATACAACGACGGGCCTTTAACCGACTGTGTCCCCTACCCATCGAAGATCAGAACTCCGTTCCTGGGCCGGCAACATGTTGACGCCTTGTGTGCAAATTATTAATTATACACACACACACAGGCTCGCGTGGGCTCATCGGCCGATCGCCCCTCCCGCCCCGCGCGCCTTATCCAGCGACCGGCACTCTCAGCTGCGCGGCTCGTGCGAACAGTCGAACACACGCATTAATAATTACAATTTGTTTGGACTTGTCTTTATGTAAATTGCCGAGCACAAATATAAACCTTGAACTACCATTACGCCTTCTTATTTCACCGGCGACGAAGCCACCAAAGCCGCAACCAGCCTCTTCAAGAATATTTTTTTCTAAACAGTTGCAATCGCAATATAATATATTGTCAATACAAGTTGCAGAAGTAGGTGTTATTCGTGTGGGTTGATCAAAAGTTTATACAGATTAAATGAATGAAACAAATTAACTATTCGTGCAGCCGTTTGTGTGTGTGAAAGTAAATCAATATTAAAATCACCACATACTATTACCTTCTTTTTACTCCTGCCTAAACGCTTTAATATTTCTTCCATGACTGTCTCAAACATATTATAGTCACTGGAAGGAGGTCTGTATACGCAAACAATAATGTAACGCTCAAGCTCAACACAGGACAGTTCAATGGTGCGCTCTACAGAAAGGCTAACAATGTCAGTTCGTTCCTTGCATTTTAAACTATTGTGTACAAAAATAAGAGAACCTCCATGAAAAGCGTTTGTCCTAAAGTATATACTTTTTAATTTATAATTATCAATATTTATTAACAACTGACATTGTTTAAGCCAATGTTCTGTTACACAAAATATTTTAATTCTATTATGATTTAAAAATACTTCTATTTCTAATAGTTTGCTAGCCAAGCCTTGAATGTTTTGATGTACAATAGAAAAAGACTGCTTAGCTGTTGATAAACTAGTTTAAATCTAGCTTAGGGCTAGTTTGTCTGTCAACACTTAACCTAGGTTGATGTATATAATTACTACTACATAAAATTATAGTAGATCGATGTGTTTAAAATATCGATATTAATCTATCCCTAAATTTTCAACCAAAAGGATCATATTTTTTTTTGTTTTCATGAAAAACCTATTTCCAATACCATCAAATTTCCTACATACTACGGTAACTAAGAACTTACCTTTGGCAACGGTGGTATTGTAGTTCCAATATGGTATCCAGCAATATCAATCACATTTGGTGGTAGACTCTTCACCGGTACGAAAGTGGGGTGTGAATTTACGAATAATATGGATACATTCGTGTAGGCTTCTTCGAATGAAGGTAGGGTATTGCCTCGGGCATTTGCTAGCGGACTGAAGAGTCTGTTGTATGACTCTTTTTGGATTGGGAAGCTTCTCCTGTAAGTAGTTAAATGATTATAATTTCATTTTTTTGCGATCTGCCTCGGGTTTTCCCGTAGTACATATTATATAGGCTATATTAGGTATGGATCAAGTAAAAATCCAAGTTTACCGCGTTCACACAATATTAATAACTAGCGGTCCGCCCCGGCTTCGCCCGTGGTACATATTAACGTTTTCTCTACATAAGAACCATCCTCGTACTTCAAGGAATATAATAAAAAAAGAATTATCGAAATCGGTTCAGCCGTTCTCGAGTTATGGAATTACAACGAAAAGTGGCATTGATTTTTATATATTAGAAGAAGATTGGTACCAAGTTAATAAAATTTATTAACTTGGTACCAATTATTAATATTGTGGTACCATTTCTTTTCTACACTTATTATTTAATAATATATTATATATTATTTAATAATTAGTTTAATTCATTTGGTTGCCGGATAAAAGCGTATGTGCTATAATGCAGCATAATCCGTGCTAATTTAATTCAAAGGATTTTTTTTAGTTTATTCCTGAAAAAAAATCATTTTCAAGTTAACGAGTATTCATTTTTAAAACAATTTCATGAACGCAAAGGTTTATGAAACTGGATATTATTAGTTACTCTATTACGCCTGATCTGATAGGATCGGCCGATCGTATCTCAACCAATTTTAACCCAGAACTAGATTACAATCTGAATTACCATTTAAATCCAACTTCATAACTTACCACGTAGTATAACTCAGGAACAAGTGCCCAAATAGGTTCTGCATCCTCTCCCAAGTGTTCATGGGCATGGGTAACAGGCTGAGTGGTAGTGGAACCACGGGAACAGATCTGACAGTGTCCACCATGTGTTCCAGATGTGGGTCTACGATAGTACTGCACAGGAGAATCCAGGGTACTTGGAGGACGGCTGCGAATCTAAAATATTTGTAAAGGAAGAAACGAAACTTTTAACGGATTCAAATGTGACTTATACTTATGCGACATCTCAATATACAATCTACAATCTCAATATAAATATGTATCCCTATTTCCTTTGGTCATGGCAAGATCGATTTCAGTATTTTTTATATATTCGTTGTTGTCAGGAGATGGCTCTTATGAAAGGAAATTTTCAGAAACTTGCTCTTAAAACAAAAAAAGAGAAGGCAGGACCACAGAACTATATAGTTCTGTGGGCAGGACGTTATATTTATCCGTATCAACCAAAAACGATAAGTGGAAGTACATAGTTCACATTTTTTTCAGATTAATTTATGTATCACTGGTAGGTCATGACATCTGCCTGTCTGTTTCCATGCCTGCTGTAACTGTCAACAGCTATCTTTAATATTACTAATAAATAAACCTTCCTCTTGAACCACTTAATCTATAAAAAAATGCATCAAAATCTGTTGCGCAGTTTATAAATACGCTAAGCATAGACAGACAGAAGGAAGAGATTATTTTATTGTACCTAGTAAACTCAAACATTTAAGGCCGGATACTCACGTACCTGCCGCAGGGGCAATATTAGAATAATCTCGGATGGTCGGCGGTCAGTTGTTCTCTAACTTGCCCCTGCTTGCTTATACACATCACAATTAAGGAGCCAATTAAGGATGCAATTCCAAAATTGCCCCTTCAGCAGGTAGGTGAGTAGCCAGTTTTAAAGTTAATAACTTCTCACCCAGAATCAATATCAGAGAAAAAGAACTCGGTAACAACTGCGTCAAATCTTCCCTTCACTATAATATCTTTAACAGCTGGTATCTCAGCTATTCTTTCCGTAAAAATCCTACCGAAATTCATTACATCGGCAATACTCATATCTGCAGGGTTTGCATTTTTACTGATTATATCTGAAATAAAATGGAGTATTAACCAACTTCAAAAAAGGAGGAGGAGGATAATTTTATATAAGAATAGAAAATATCGATCAGGAGTCGGGATTCGAACAACTCGGCAACCCATTATCCCGTCAGAGGAATCGAATTTTTCTACTCTTTCGGTTTTATGTGTAAGGGACACCCTGCCATCTATTGAAATTTGAGATGATTAAACAACTGTCTCAACAAACCAAAAAACAAATTTGATTTTTTATACGATTGCGATTTATAATAAAATCGTGGAAAAATCAAAACTGTACGTTGAATGTTTTTTTAAAAGAGAGGCGTGATCTACGATTGGTATGGAAGCCAAAAATACAGTCTTTAGAATTTTTTTGTAAATCCGTCCGTCCGTGCTAAACTCCAAAATTTCTGCACGGATTTACTTCAAATTGTGTATGAACATTTCTTACAGGTTGCGTCAAAATATGGGCTATTTGTCCTCGCGCTAAGACCAATAGGAGCGGAGCAATGCGGGGTCAATTGCAAAACCTGGGGCACAGCTAGTTACATAAATATAAAATTACCTATATTATTTACCTTCTAACAATTTGATAGTGGAGCTGACGTCAATATAGGTGAGATTCACAGTGGGTTTGGATTCGGGAAATGCAGTGATAAATGTCACCTGGAATAATAAGCCATGTCTAGTCTCTTAACTAAGCCAGACTTATCGTAGGTACCTACCAATTACATGAATGAATGATGAATGATTATTAATTACATGAATGATGAATGATTATTATCTATAGGTATTAGCTTGGGATGTTAGTAATTATTGGTAATTATTGACAACATTTCAAAATTGAAAGCTAGGTACTCACTTGTTTTTTTTTTATTTTAATCAAAACTAGCCAAACGTAAAAGTACAATGTATTTTTGCTTTTTGAAAATATTGAGATTTTTTTCCGTTTACATAAACAATAAATACTTAGGTAAAGTTACAAAAATTAAATCACGCTGTAAGATTTTGAGTTGGTTACATACAAACATACAGGTAAAGTTTATAAGCGTGATTACCTGATGGCCAGATTTCAACAATGGCTATACCATTCCTTTTAGAAGGTGGTAATGACTCCTCGTTGGTGCCTTTTGGATGCAAAGGATATTGTAGCCTAGAGCTGAGCCTATCGTCAAAATGGTAATGAGAAGAATCTTCATTGTCACCTGGAGGAACATCACCATTAGTCTATATGTTTGGGTTGGCTTTATACTCGAATGCAAACATTTATATCATCAACTAGACTTATTTTTAGAAGCGGTTTTGAATTATAATAATACTTAGAAATCTATACTCATATTATAAAGCTAAAGAGTTTGTTTGTTTGAACGCGTTAATCTCAGGAACTACTATAGCCCATTTATCGAGGAAGGCTATAGGCTATATTATCATCACGCTAAGACCAACAAGAGTGGAGCAATGCGGGTGAACAATAAAACCATTGGAACAGTAATTTAACAATTATACATTTCTATGTATTATGTTGTAAAAACCGCTTCATAAAGAAGTGTTGATAATATAAACGTTGGAATCTGAGTTTATAACAAATTCTTCAATAAAAATAAAATTTAAATCTAGGTACTTACTTATATTTTTTAAATATTAAAAAAAAATATAGTGCGAACAAATCAAATAAAAAGTGAACTTAATATTCCGTATTATTGAAATAAACTTCATTAAAAATAACTTACTTAAGTACCTGAATTACAAACACTAATTTGTTAAACTTATCACTAAACACAACAATTTCATTTCGTATCTTCCTCAAAAATAAAGCCCTTGTTCGTTTCTATATTTTTTATCATACCGTCCGTCTAGTAGATCCAAAATTATCTCTCATTTTGATAAGTAATTGAAATAATTTTGTCGAGTCACTACTACGCAAAGCGAAGTAGTATAGTAGAAACCGCCTGCCTACCATGATGTCTTGAAGCAGTTCTGTGTGGCGGGGCGGCAACGTAGCGTCAGCAGCTTGTTAAGCGTATGCCGTGCGGTGCAGCAATATCGTGTCAGCTTCTCGTCATGCAGAGCGGCAACGTCACGTCAACCGCTGGTCACACGTTCGTCGTGCGGAGCGGCAACGTTGTGTCAACCGCTCTTTATGCGTTTATGCGGTCTTTAGCCGACTCTTTTTAAGGTAGTTTGTAGAGTTTTGGTTTATTCTACGTATTTATATTCTTCTTGCAACATATTATGAGGAACATAATTCTAAATTTGTGGCAGAGCATGAGTGCGCAAAAAATATATCGCACGGAAAAAAACCATAGCCTTATCTCCAAATAAACGAAATCAACAACTTTCAAAATGAAATCTTTATCAAAATAATTCCATAAATAATACCTATCTATTTTTATTTATAGATTGTATACGATACAGTGTTTACTATATTATCTTGCAATTATTATGTAATGAGACCGTAAAATACTTGATAAACACATGATAATTATTACTGATAAAATTTCGAAAAAAAAAATTAAGATCCGGGCGTATGCGAACAGCTAGTTAGTCTTAGGCCTATCTTATATTTTAACTGGGAAAGTAACTCTTTCGTCTGTCTGTCTCTTCTCTAACTACTAAACCGATTTGGATGAAATTTGGTACAAATATAGTTTGTGATCCAAGAAATCACATAAGATAATTTGTCTTCCGGAAATCCCACGGGAACGAAAACTTTTTGTGATTTCCTTTCATAACGCGGGCAAAGCCTTGGGTGGAAAGCTAGTATAATAAATGATAAAAAATATTATAGTTCAGGATACATCGCCCATTTTTGCAAGTGACTACTATCAAGCTGATTTTCCGTTTGTAGCTTTATTTTGATGAGACACCGAATAATTTCGTGTACGAAACTCTCGATTGTGGTAGCTAACAGAGATAACAAGGATAACATTTTTTGATTTGATGGTTCTCAAATATTTATTACGCAATTTGTAGGACAATATGTCTGTTGAATTATATAAACATTAACTAAGTGAAAACAAAAAAATCAGCTTGTTAGTAATCATTTATGATGACCTCGTTATCGATACACTTTGGAAAGGGGGACTCTTTGAACCAACCATAGATTTTGTAGGACAAATATTTTTTCGAATAATTTAGGTAATTATCTTGAGATTGAACAAAAAAAAATCAGTTAGTAATAAATATTTTTATCCTTGTTATCTCTGTTAGCTACCACAATCGAGACTTTCGTACACGAAATTATTCGGTGTCTCATCAAAATAAAGCTACAAACGGAAAATTAGCTTGATAGTAGTCACTTGCAAAAATGGGCGATGTATCTTGAACTATTATGTTGGATAGACGAAAAATAATAATACACTTAAATATTTTTATATTTTATTCTATACTAAACTGCAAGTGCCCAAAGTTTTATAAAAGAGATACATATTTCTTAAAAACTTCCAAATTGCTAGATTCATCTTTGTTTGTATTTATTCTGTAGATATCCACATCGCCTTCTGTGTTGAGAAGAGCCTGTAAAAGAATAGTTACGATTTTCGAGTATACCGATCGGTACGCGATAAGGGTCTCTATTATAGATATTTTACGTAAGAGATTTAATCGCGTACCCATCGGGATACCGCTACCCACGGCGGTAGCGGATATGCGGATACCACTCTAATCTGAATAGGCCATAAGAATAGGAACAAATAGACGCCATATTGTAATTGTATTACCATCATAGCTGTCGAAATTTCTAAGTACCTAAATCGTATCTTCAAGCGAATTAAAAATGAGGAGTTTCGTAATTCGACTGTATTTATTTTTTGAGTTCGTTACCTCAGAACTTTCGATTGGGTGAACTGATTTTGACGATTTTTTTTTATTTATAAGCTCGTGCCTTGGTTAATTCTTTTATAAAAAAAAGAGCGTGTGTATAGAGCACACGTGTCAAAAGTGAAAACTTGGCAAGATTCATACAAAAATAGTCGCCATACTCCATGACGTCGGTATTGCCATGATGCGACCTTAAATTTTTACTCTTAACGCGCCTAAAGAATTTTTACTTTATAAATTATATTCCCCAACATAATATTATCATTAAAATTACTTACCAAGTTCCTATCCTTCGCTGCACACACAACCGCCGCTCTTTCATACACTCTGTATGGATGTATGTCACTATGTGTCAACATCCACACATCCATCCGCCCGTTCGCCATTAAACTAGTGATGTAGAACGGATCGGTTTGCGACCATGCTAGTGATGTTACTGACAGCTGCAAGAAAAAAATATTTTACGTTTTTAGAACGAAGTTCTTTAACCCGCGTTGCGAAAGGGCGACAAAGGTTACGACACTTTTTGCTATAGAAGTCATCCGTGTGCGCGCGTTTCTCTGTCTGTCTCTTTGTCTCTCTTATAAAGAAAGCCTGTTATTTTAAACTAGCTGCGCTTCGCGGTTTCACCCGCGTGCCTCCGCTCCTGTAACCTGTTGGTCTTAGCGTAATGTTATAGCCTTCTTCGATAAATGGGCTATCTAACACCGAAATCATTTTTCAAATGGGACCGGTAGTTCCTGAGATTAGCGCGTTCAAACAAACAAACTCTTCAGCTTTATAATATTAGTACCTATAGACTGTGAAATGTGTGATTTACTTTGAAAATCTAAGATAAATTACTTACGTTTGTTTCTAAAGCACTATTAACAACTTCAGATTTAGCTACAGTACCGACGAACCTTCCTTTGCTGTCCACATTATATTTTTCAGGCAATATTGACGGTGTTTTTCTATGAAATAGAAGAAAAAATCGTGCTTTATATTGAAGTGAAACTTCATGATGCGCGTTGAGAGTTAAATTTCACGGACGCGTCATGGAAATACCGTCCCATCATGGAGTAAAACGACGATCTTCGAATCTTGCCAAAGAAGTTTCACTTCTGACACGTAATGCCATGCCACGCGACGCGACATTTACTCTCAAAACGCTTAAGGAAGTTTCACTTCAAATAAAATTTCGATGACGTCACAGGTACAATAAATCATTTCTACATAATAAAATAAAATGTATATCTTACCGACTGTCCAATGTAAGAAGAACCCTCGAAGTTAATAATGAACATAGATGTATAGTTCCAGAATCAGTGGCCGCTAAGAAATATGGTAGACCGTTTGGAGATGCTTCTAAAAACGTTATTACAGATGCATCATCTGCAAGAAATTATAATAATTAAATTACAACTAAATTAGTAAATTTATACTTATAATAATTTCTTATAACCATTAATAGGTTCAAATTTTCACGTAGTAGGTAGCTGCTAGTTAAGAAAACGAAATAAATAATATTATTATAAGACCGTCCTTACAAGGTTATGTCATTGAATTTTGGTGAATTGTCAAATGTTACCTATTAAAATGAATGTATATAAATAATTTATTAGTTTATTTCGTTTCTAATCCTTTTAATAAATACACACATACTTACTTGTAACATTAAATCTGAAAACTTTAAAGATCCCCGCTGTTCTCTTGCAATTTAAAACTTCTCCACAATTCTTGGCTATTAAATAATTATCTATATTGTTTAAATTAATTATTTTCAATGCACTACAAACAATACCACATTCCCAATTAGAATCTTTCGCAATTACACTTTTAAATCTGGCAGCACTTTTAGGCCTGTCACTGTCAACTCTTCGTAAAGACGATTTTGGGCGGGAAATGTTCGCTGTCAAAGTTTTGTCATTTCGTTTATTCGTTAATCGTTTCTTAGCTATGTTTAAATTAAAATCTGTTATATTATCTGTTAAATTGTTTATTGGCACATAGTGTTCTACTAAATCAATATATTGATATTTTTCTAAACGCATCTTCGACCAGAATGCCTTTCCAATGTCGTAAGTATTGTTTTTCTGCTTTTCTTGAACAATTGAATATAGCGTTAGTATTCCTCGTTTTTGTAATGAGAATACCTAAAAAGAATAACTATTTAATATTTTTTAACTGAAATATTACGGTTTATGTGTTACTAGCTTACCACCCGCGGCTTCGCCCGCTTTGTCTAAAACCTAATAAATTAAATACTAAAACCTTCCTCTTAAATCACTCTATCTATTACAAGTGATAACTGCGTTAAAAACAACCGACTTCAAACTTGCACTTGCAACATTTACAAATACAGACAAAAATGCTCATAAAATAAAAACTACTGGGCCTATCCAAATAAAATTTTTATGGGATCAATTCGACACCATCCCGCATCGAACAAAAAAAGAATCACGTAAATCGGTTCAGAAACCTCGGAATAATCGGTGTTCATACATAAAAAAACATACCGGTCGTATTGATAACCTCCTCCTTTTTTTGAAGTCGGTTAAAAAAAACTGCATCAAAATCCGTTGCGTAGTTTTAAAGATTTTTAAGCATACATAGGGACAGGGAAAGCGACTTTGTTTTATACTATGTAGTGATATTATGTACGTCTTATTACATTTTAACTTATAGGTACGACCGTACGAACTACGGTTAGCTTAATAGGACAAACTTAAATATTAATAGATACCAAAAGCTATCAAAATAACTCAAAAATATTTATACTACAAAGTTGTCTTACCTGCCCAATAACTTTATTACCATTTTCCATCTCAACAGTGTTGCTAGTCGTAAATTCCAAACCTACGATTCTGTCTATTGGCTGCATCAGATTCATGTTTGAAGCACTGCTTGTGTAGGCACACGATCTTTTAGGGACTGACTGTAAAAAATTTAGAACTTATATTTTTATAATTTAAATGTAATTTATTAATATTTCAGAAAAAAAGAGCGTGTATGCCGAGCACACGTGTCGGAAGTGAAACTTCTTTGGCAAGATTCAAAGATACGAAAATCGTCGCCTTACTCTATGACGTAACGGTATTGCCATGGCTCGATCTAGAATATAAATTTTACTCTCGACGCGCCTAAAGAAGTTTCACTTCAAAAATGGCGTGGAGGGATTCTGTTTTTATTTTGTATGTAACAAAAATATTTACATATTTTTGTTTTAACAATTAGTTAAAAACCTATGGAATGGAAAAATAAATGAAAAGTTAATATTACCAATTCACAAATTCAGCATGAATATTATATTTTGTAATAAAGGATTTCTTACATGGTTTGTTCTATTACTTTGGCTATGTTTATTTTCACTGACTCCTGCCTCCTTATCCTGAATTCCACTATCAAAACAATTAGTTTCTTCTGCTAAATCCCATAAATGAACTGTGCTGCAAAATACAATATTATAAACTAACATTTTAGAACAAATTGATTCGAATAAGTCATAGTTTTTTAAGTAATCTTACCCATCTTTTAAAGCAGCAACAAATATGCCATCTGTACTTCCCCTGAATTTACCTTTCTCTATGTTATCTGTGGCTATTAATAATTTAATCGGTTCTAACATGGCAATACTGAGATCCCATAGACAGAGCACACTTTTATGAGTATCAGTTTTACTTTTTACATGTATCGTAAATATCAAATTACTCTTCGTCTCGGAAAAAACAATTCCGATTATTTTCGTATTTGTCATAAAATCACTGTTATTCTTATAATTTTTCATCGATATAGATACATAATCTTTACTAAACGGAAACTTGGATGTGCTTATCAAATTTGACATTTGAGTGTTGCCAGTGTTTGTGCTTAAAATATTACTTAGTCTACCCTCAACTTTTTTTAAAAACTTCCTTAAATTAATAACACTAAAATCTGTCTTTTTAATCTTTGATTCATATATTTCCAAAGGTAATGTTTCATCGCTTCCAGCACCATGTTTTTGTTCCAAATATGCTCGCAAATGATTCGTTCTGTAACTGTCATCTATTCCAGTGTTTCGCGACTTATTATCAAAGTTGATTAAATCTGTAACTTTTGTTAAAACATCATCATTCCCTTTATGTACTTTTTCTTTATTTTCTTTGGGTGTCACGCAAACGATTTCATTAGTAAATTCGACTGGATGTTGTGTCCATTTATTATTTAATTCTATATCTTCAGTTTGAACTTCTTGCGAGATACCATCATCAAAAGTTTGTACTGAAACTTGCGTATAATTAGCTTTCCCAAACGTTGCCATATACAAGTCGTACGGTATTGGCTTCATTTCAAACAGCGTAAATGACATTTCATGCAGTGTTACCATGCTCAAAATATCTTTCGCTCGCTGTTTGAGTTTTTCAAAAATGCGACGCTTTTTTCTATTCTCTTTTGACTTTGTGAAATCAATAAATAACGGTCTGTAATAACAATAAATATAATTACATGTTTTATTCGCAACAATTCATTGTAAATCGGTCCACTAACTCATAAAACAATAATAGACGCCGTGGCAATGTCACTAACTACTTACCTATGAAATATGATAAGTATTGAAATGCATGCTACCTAACTCACTTGGCGACGATTTGGCAACGTCGCCAATTTGGACAGTGTTATCCTAACTGCTCAGATAGTACGTAGCCTCCAACGTCGCTGTGTCGTCTTTGTGATACAGAGCTCTTATTCCCTTTCTGATGGTTTGGCAACGTCGCAAATCCAGGCATTTCTATACCTACTTTGTATACGAGATAATTGCTCGGATGCGTAGCCGGAAACGTAACTAAGTGTGTCACCGTAAAAAGGCCGCAGAGCTCTCACTAACTTGGCGGTTTACCACGTCGTTAATATCGACATTCTAACTGCTTGGAAACGTTCTAATCTGGACATTCATATATCTAATTTGGACATTTATACTCCTTAGATAGAGCTAAAGCAAACATACCTTTCCAGCACTTCCACGTGCACAGTCTTCATGCTGGACACAGCGCTAGAACTGGACATCTCCTGAAAACCCTCGTCTGTGAGGGATACCTTCTTGTCGTTGGTGTCTTCGAGTATGAATTCCATCGGTTTCGTTTTGGTCGCTGAACGATCGCGGAGTTCGAAGGTTCCTAAATAAACAGATTTCTAAAGTAACTAGCTAACCACCCATTAATTTAAAATTCAACAAAAAGGCCGCGTTCCATCGTTATAATACATATTGTAATCATTGATGTTGCATATTGGTTGAGATAATTGTCAATTATCACAATAGATGGCGTAGGTGTGTCCCTTAAACACATTAAACTGAAAAAAGAGAATAAATTCGATTTCTCGGGCAGGTGACAGGCGGCCGAGTTGGTGAAGGCGTCGCCCCGGATTGGCGGAGGACGCGGGTTCGAATCCCGCCTGGTGATCGATTTTTTTCTATTCTTTAAAAATTTATAAAGGTAGTAAGTATATTAATATATTTTAATTTAAGAAAAGTTTAACAGCTAAATAAGATCATTGATATAAAAAAGCGTGTTAAAAATAAACACGCGTACAGCATCACAAATCGTGTTTCAAATCTAAAAACTCGTAAAGTTCGTTCTTACCAGAATCCAACATTTTCTCCTCTTTCGTGTTCCCATCATCTTCAACATGATCTTTAGTATCCGATACTTCACTGGAGGCATCGTTATCTACCTTACTTGACGACGAACTGTGGTACGAATCGAAATCTGACTCGTAACTCTCGAAGTCGTCTTCATAGCTTATGTCTTCTTCACTTGATTGTTTATCTTTTTGTGCCTGGAAGAAAATGTATGAAATTGTTATTTTTGGTTTTATGGCATTCAAATGCTTTATAAATTTATAAGAAAATGTATGTTAGAAACAATACATAGTATTATGTGATTATCTTGTTTTTGATGCATAGTGTTAAATCGATAGAGTATTAAACAATTAGAAAATAAGACTTTAGCCGATCTTATACTAGACTGAGAGTCTCCCCGTTCCACGGATTCTGTAATGGGCTCTTTTCACAATGGTCAGCGTTGGGCGAGTAAAATTACGATCGCCGTCATTGTAGATGTTTGTTCATAATCGCCGTAATGGCGGCAAACATCGGATTATTTGTTGGGCCAACGCTGGCCATTGTGAAGAGGACCTGTAGAGTAGTGCTTCTGCCCCCAAGTTTGCCAAATAATAAAGCCTTTTCTTTAATTACTTTATTGATCTTTACAATATACATGTGTTGTTTAAGCTAGTCGTTATGAACTACTGTCTCTAATAACTTTAATAAAAGTAAAAAGCGTCGGGGAAACAATGTGGACACATACATATACAAAAAGCTCGATCAGCGAATTGCATATATTATGTGTGTCCCTAAGTATCGATGAGCCATTCTAATCTTGAGATCATCTTCTTTTAAAATAACATGATAATAAAACTGATAATCTAATGTTATAGTGAAATTTATTGTGAGCAATTATCTATATTTAGATTTTAGCTCACAATAAATTTTCCATAATAGTTAATAACTGCGTTAACAAATACAGACGAAAATGCTTATAAAATAAAAACTACTGGGCCTATCCGAATAAAATTTTTATGGGACTAATTCGACATCGACACCATCCCGCATCGAACAAAAAAAGAATCACGTAAATCAGTTCAGAAACCTCGGAGTAATCGGTGTACATACATAAAAAAAAACATACCGGCCGAATTGATAACCTCCTCCTTTTTTTGAACAAACAACAAACAAACAAAAATACTTTATTGTGCACCACAGAGAAAAGTACAAGTAAGGACACAATACATTGTTAATAAAAGAGCACAACAGGCGGTCTTATCGCTCAGACAGCGATCTCTTCCAGACAACCTGGTGGACAAGGAGACGCAGTGCAAAAGTAATAAAAAACAGGGCAAAGTGCACTAAAAACAGAAAAAAATAAATAAATAAAAATCTATATATAAATAGATATTAATATAAAGCATACAAATATACATAAACATACACATATATACATACATAATGTACATACATAATATAATCACTATATAAATAGATACAAACATATAGGTATATATTACAATATGAAAATAAACATATACATATATACAAATACACATACATAAAATAGAAAACGCACACCGACACAATTGACTAATAAAATAAATAATGAATTACCGACTAATTGGATAAATAAAATTGCTTCAGTAAGTTTTTGAACGTTGATAGAGATTGAGCTGCTCTTATGTCTAAGGGTAAAGCATTCCAAAGTCTAATGGCACGCACAGTGAACGAAGAATTGTAAACATGATTGACATGCGGTGGCATTGCTAGACGATGTTTATTAGAGGAACGCGTCGGGTTGACGTTAGACACAAGGAACTCAAATCTCTCTTTTAAGTATCGCGGAGTTCTCGGATCGAACAGAACACAGTACAGGAGGTGAAGGATATGAGTATTTCGGCGAAGACGGATGGGAAGCCATTTGAGCTTAGTGCGAAACTCGGAGACGTGATCGTATTTGCGCAAGCCAAACACAAATCTTATGCAGAAATTCTGAAGGCGCTCAAGGCAGTCTAGGTGGTATTCGTAGAGGTCAGGATAACGTAATGGCACCGAATACCGACCACTGATTGATACGGCTAAATGAATCCTTTAAAAGATAAATTAAATACTCTAGAGGTCATAAGAAAAAATGATATTATGAAAGATTACGAACTTTTATTTTAAAATATGCACATAATTGTATTTCATAATGGCTTTTTATTACCTAAATTTGGATTTTAACTGTCACGACTGGAAATTAACTGAAAGCACCATTTTCCGACCGACTGAGTACAAATACACGTGTTTCCGACCACTGAGTAGCTAGATTCCGACCAGTCAAATATTTTCTACTAAAATCAACTTTATGGTAATAGAAATACAATGGAAATTCGTAAAAACCCGTTTCGACTTTTCACTGCATAACGCGTGGACCGATTTCGATAATTCTTTTTTTATTATATTACTTGAAGTACGAGGATGGTTCTTATGGAGAGATATTTTAAATATATACCACGGGCGAAGCCGGGGCGGACCGCTAGTTTTAAATAATATTTAAGCATTTATTATAACAACAAAAACTAACTCTATGTTAGACTTTAGTAGTTTAAAATTACATTTACTCAAACGCAAACTCATAATATGCCTCACTGGCACATCCACACTAAATTAGAATGTCCCATTGACTACTTTGCCCAATTCTAAAATCCATTTCACCAAAAGTATTATTTCAGCTAATGAGAATACCTACTTCAGCCTCTTTTTTATCACTCATGATGATGACCTGAAATAAACGCATGCAATTTCACTCAAGCACAGCGCAAGCAAAAGCAACCCAGTTGGACGGAAACAGGGAAATATATCGCACCTAGATTCCGACCAAACCTAAATTTGCGTAATAAAGCCTCTAAACCGAAATTGATATTCATTTTTAGTTCATTTCTATTTCATATGTACACTTATAAAGATCTCACAATTTCGTAGTTATGCAATTATGTGTCATAAACGTAAAATATAGGGGTTTTAAACCAGACCGGTCTTTGTAAATGAATAACGAAAAAATCAAAAAAGAGTGTCAGTTAAAACGTATATTACAAATAATCCATTAAAGTTAGCATTGGTCGCATACAGGTGTAGTATATAAGCATAGCGTTTAGAATAAATAACTTAATACGAAACCTCCACAAAACAACATGCATAATAGATAATTACCTTCTTTTACAAAGTGCGAAATTCCGTTTACCGACCGATTCGGTCGGATTTCGGAATGTTGTTATTTTGAAAAGCTCCTCATTCCGTCCATAATTATTTGTCCAAAAAAACCTATAAAAACACGCTATCTTTGCATGTATATTTTAAAATTAATAATTTAAAACACCAATAAAACGTTCAAAGTAAATTAACCACAAACTTACCAGAGTATTTAGCGTAAAAATCCAAATGTTTATTTTCACCGTTTTATGTTTTTTTCGCATTCAATTCAATACAAACTACACCCTCGCCTAGCTTTTCTTGGATTGACGAAATGTCGGTTAAAATTTGAAACCCAATTTTGGACAGATGACGTACGATAAGTGATTGAATCGAAAGCCTTCAGTTTCACGAGTGTCACGCGTATTTTAAACGTTTTATCAAATAAAAATCAAAATGGTCGGATAGAGGAGGCTAGTCGGAAACCGGTGCCGTTACGTTAGCACGCATCAGCATAATCTATGATAGGTAAAAGGAGTGTTTGGACGAGCGCAATCTTAGTCGGTATCGGCAGAAAATTACGTAAGCGACGGAGCGAACCCGCAGCAGCAAAAACCTTTCTACGAACCTCCTTTATTTGGTGATTCCAAGATAGACGCGAATCAATCCAAGAAGAAATCCTCATCCTCAGAATTCCTCCAAGAATCATTTGAAGTCGGTTAAAAACCATTTCGATTCCTAACGAATTTTTAAATAAAATAGACATATTGGATTCATTAATTTTTAAACAACCATTTTTTTATTGTATACTAGGGGAGCGCTTGGCCACAATCTTGCCTGATGGTAAACTAAGATGTGGCCTAAGATGGAGCGCGCTACCCCAGAGCGATCGCTACCAATAGAAAATTACAATGGTCTGAAGGTATTTTATTTTTGTTTTTATTCCGGATCCACCCAGGCGGAGCTGGGACGAGTAACTAGTTCAGAATAAAACCTTTCATGAATATAATATACAAGACAGTTATGGAATATTGAATAGAAATTATCTTTATATATAAAACTCAAAGGTGACTGATATAGTGATCTATCAACGCACAGCCCAAACCACTGGACGTATCGGGCTGAAATTTGGCATGCAGGTAGATGCTATGACGTAGGCATCCGCTAAGAAAGGATTTCCCGAAATTCTTGCGGGAACGGGGAAGAACGGGGATGCAAAGTCGTGGGCGGATGCTAGTTTTATCATAAAATCATGGAAAAATGTAATTACCTGTGATTGTTCTCCGTTCAGATCAACAAAAAACGCTTTCGGTTGAGCTTTTAGTTTCTGTGCCAAATTCAACATTTCAGCATTATTATCAACTGCATCAGGCGTCAATATCTTCACTTCGCCTTCATCTAAAGTTCTAGTTTTAGTTCTTTGTCTTTCTTTACTTTCTACGTCTTTTGCAACTACTTTAACCTTATTCGAAGACACTTTCGTATCTTCCAGTACTTTATGTCTTGATTCACGATTATTTTTGGGATCTTCCAATTTTGTTTCAAATTCAGAAACCAGTTTTCTCTTAACAGCTGGAGAATTTACAGTCACATTCGTGAATGGCAAATTTTTCGACGAGCGCGGCGTTTTATTCGACCTGGTTGTATCTGGAACAGCCTTAGCCTTAGTATTGACAGGTTCTGTTTTTTTCACGCCTGTTTTTTTAATCTGTGTCAAAGATGGTGAAGCTTTTAATAAATTCTTCATTGGTGACACGGTATTCTTAGAAGTAGGTTGTGTAGACTTCTTTGGTGCTTTCAAAGCACTGTTTTGTCTTGAATATATATCTGCTGTAGTGGATGGTTGAAGATATGGCCTCGGAGTAGATACACTGTACACACTCTTTTTGAGTTTCTCGTTTTCTTTTTTCGGTGGTATATCATCCTTTGATTTCTCTTTTGTTTTACTTTTAATATCGGACGATTTTCGTGCGGTGTGCATGTTTGGGCCTAAAAAACAGAGTTTTCGTCGATTATATTTTACGGAATAGAATAATTAAAATTACAGGCCATATTAGCCCTGATTATAGCCTATCGTGCCAAAGTCTTTTTTTTTGTCAGAACAAGCAAAGAAATAGGTACATGCACCATAAACAATTCATTTTCGCATTTAGATTGCAAGTATGTTTGTTTGTTACTCCTTCACGCAAAAACTGCTGAACAGATTTTCATGAAAGTAAAACTTAAGATAATTTTTATTAGGGGAATGGGAACTATGAGGGTTTTTCTTGAGTAGATGACTTTAGAAATTGTGGTGCTTATAGTCTAGTATTTTCGTATGTTTAAATTTTATCAATATTATCTAGTGAAGAATTAAAATTTTTCACTTTATTACTTAAATATTTAGATATAATATTAGTTAAGTAATGGGAATCGCGTAAATGTACATTTTAAATTTGCTATTACGTACCACGGAGTAAGTAGGTACACCCTTCACTACCAAAGAACTAGGGCGCATAATCCATACTAATATTATAAATGCGAAAGTAACTCTGTCTGTCTGTCTGTCTGTTACTCAATCACGCCTAAACAACTGAATCAATTTGCATGAAAATTGGTATGGAGATATTTTGATACCCGAAAAAGGACATAGGCTACTTTTTATTGCGAAATATGTACCACGGGCGAAGCCGGGGCGGACCGCTAGTATTCAAATATTATGGGTAGTCAGGGCTCAGGGTATGTTTATTATAATACCTACTTTTTACGTTATGTATAATTACGGGTAAATACTCTACGAATAATATAGACTTTAGTGTTCAGGTTGATCGCATTCCATAAAAGAGTACCTATTCTAGATTATCTGGATGAAATTGATGAATTTCATTCCGGTATTTTAAATTAAATTTCGTGCAAAGACCATAAACAAAAATAATTAACTTACTTCCAATATACCCTCAGATTGGTTCCACATTTACTGTATTGTGCACTTAGCTTTTCATAAAATAAAAACTTCCAGTCACATAAAACATGTTGCAATTTATATAATTCTTTGACATGTACAATATCCAAAGCATTTTTGTGACCATACCGTTGTTATGGCAACGCCT
The DNA here is from genome assembly GCF_905220415.1 of Colias croceus. Classification (NCBI taxonomy): domain Eukaryota; kingdom Metazoa; phylum Arthropoda; class Insecta; order Lepidoptera; family Pieridae; genus Colias; species Colias croceus. Next base: position 3,121,949 of record NC_059559.1, on the reverse strand, counting down.
TGACCCAAATACAGGTGTTCAAAACCTTTTTCTCTGTTTTTTCATTTGCGAAAATCAAACGTACGAAAATAACTGAAAATATACGCATCCCAGCCACTAGCACAGAACTGATCAAACACATTAAAAAATAATATTATATATCGATTAATGCAGAAATTATTTTGAACATATAAACTTGATGAACGGCTTATTTTCATCATTTTTCCAAGTGCTGTGCATACATATTATACATTGGCGATTGGCGTATTATCCAAAGAGCAACTTGCAGCAAAACTGTGGTGCATTTACACATTCTTGCGAATAGCAAGGCGATTAACGATGCGAATAACCACAGAACAGTAAACGAATAACGAACAAGCATGATTGTATAAACAGTGCACTCGCTATTCGCCTTGATATTCGCGTATTCATATTCGGTTTTTGAACGTAATCAAAGGGAAGAAGAATATGCGAACAACATAGAATATTTGTGTAAATTCACCGTTAGAGCTAGCGCGCAAGAGCAACTTTTATCTCCACAACTATTTTGTCTCTCCCACAGGTCTCTCCCATCAACTCTATGGGCTAGTAAGAAAGTGCGCGCACGTAGCGACGCAACTTTCCATAGAGTTGATGGGAGAGACAAAATAGTTGCGGAGACAAAAGTTGCTCTTGCGCGCTAGCTCTTAGATTTTATGGTTCGCAAGCTGAACACACATGTCACATATCAATATCTAATGTCAATTGTCAGTTGTCATTGTCCTTGTCGAAAAATTCAAAAACAATCAATAGACGCCGCAAGAATAGGTTAATTTTAAAGATTTTTAGTAATAAAGATATAATTTTTAAACATAATCGTGAATTAATAAAAGGATTTAAGTGCAATAATGTCGGACATCGAGGAACCAGCAGCAAAGATGTCGAAACTAGACGTATGTCCTAATAACATTTTATCATTTATCGATTAACTTTAAATTGTTATATTAAAATTGACAAACATTATGATTTCAAATAATACTAAAAAAGTAAAGTTTCTTGACTATTGGGATATGGCTGATGCATTATTCATACATGTGATTCACTGATCGATTTTTCATAAAGAACAAGTAGCCATCTGTGTCCTTTGAATAATACTAGAGGCACCTTTAATTATTGAATTATGAACGAAAATGTTTCTAAATGCTATTATTTTCAAATTTTTGTACCTAGTAGCAAAGAACTTAAAGAATTTGGAGTACCTACCTACATTTCTGTATCAAACTCAAATTTTTATTTCTCCAACTAATCTAGTTTTAGAAGCACTTTTGAAATTCCAAGTTCAAATTCAAAATTTATTTATTCACAATTTTTTACAAACTGAATAACTTCGACTTTGTAATAAATACAAATTATTTACTATCAATTAGTAGAGTTTTAAAGAACTCTGTAGTTGTTTTTTTCATCAGTAAACTGTAGTGGTTCCATGAACTATTACATGTTAATATAAGTTATATAAAAAATATCTTGTGTTCTTTATACATAATAAAATAATAATGAGCCTGTTCTTTACTGTGAACTAATTTCTATATGCACAATAGTGCTTTACTTGTTAAGAATCTATATATAATAAAAATGAATCGCTTATTGTGTTGGTAAGCGCATAACTCGAGAACGGCTGAACAGATTTCTTTAATTCTTTTTTTATTATATTCCTTGAAGTATGAGGATGGTTCTTATGTAGAGAAAACGTGAATATGTACCACGGGCGAAGCCGGGGCGGACCGATAGTTAAGAATATAATATAGATTTATGATTTCAGGGTTCAGAGCCAGGTATTGAAGAAGAGTTAGATGAGGGCCAGGAAGAATGGTTAAGTGAAGGCTTGCTTACTGACGATGATGGTAATATGGTAAGTGTAATACATATGTCTTTATTTATTTAGCCTACTATTTTACCAAATAAATATTTTCAACAAAGTATATACATATGACAGAATTATTAAATTAAATCTCTAATTTGTTTCGTGGCCTCCCCCAACTCCTACTTTTGACCTTTATTAACCCCTCAGCCCCCGGAATCACAGACACAATAGAAAATCTATTGTGTCACGGTCTCATTGGGCCGTTCGGTGGTCAATGAGTGGTCATGGAACAGAAATGCATACAGTTTTGGATGGTGTGTTGAAAAAAATATTTAAATTACATACTTAATAGAATACATACTTTTAACGAATATTCTCAAAAACGATGGAAGTTCTCAATTTATAGTGTAATTATTTTCTTCTTTCTTGGAATGTTTAAACGAAAGACCTAGACCTAGACTCCATGAAGAAACAAGTTCACTATTTGCATTTTATTAATTAAAAAAAAACATCCTACATAGTACAAATCTCATACTCTTTTTATTGTCTTTTATAATATTTCTTTTTCAATTAATGTTAAATTTCAATACATTTATATACAACAGCAAGAAGAACGTCTAGACAACACGGCGAGCCACGACAGTACATTGTCCAGTTTGGACGCAGACCATGTGGCTGATGAGGAGCAGCATCAGACGGAGGATATTGAACAGGCTCTAGGGGATATGGAGAATAGTATGGTATGATTTGTTTGTTTTATTTTTTCTTACTTATGTGATATAATATTGTGTTCAAATACTAAACTACCAAAAGAAATTTTTTGTTGTTGTGCTTGTTACATGAAAGAAAAATATTTGTTTTGAAAAGAATAACCTACAAGTATCATCATTTATTAAAATACATTCATCGCTTCATTACATATGTTAATAATTTTAAAGATTATAAATAATTCTTAAGCATAGAACTGAACCAGGAATCGAACCCAGGAACGAGGTCCTGGGTTCCTGGTGGTGATGAAGAAAAAACTATCTCGGTCTGGCAGTTTACAGAAGGCTGATCACCTTGTCCTTAAAGAAAATCGATCAGTGAAACAGATGTGTGCATAATGCATCTGCTCCATACCCCACTAGGGGATACGGGACATCACTTTTATGTTCATTGTTTATATTCTTTGTTTTATTTTTTTCAGACAGAACAACAAGATGGCGCGGATACATTTTTCGCGGGAAAGACGAACAATGAAGACGCGAAAGGGGAGAGTGAATTGGACGAGTCCACGAAACAGTCGGACGATGATGGACATGATACTGATGAATTATTGGTATGTCTGTTTAGTCGGTGATTTTTTATAATACTAGCTGTGGCCCGCGGTTTTACCCGCATTGCTCCGCTTCTATTGATCTCAGCATGATGATGTACATAAATCCTATATGTTGAGTTTTGTCAGTAACATTCATGCAAAAATTGAAGTAAATCTTTTGAGATTAGCCCGGATATTATAATATACTAGCTTTCCGCCCGCGGCTTCGCCCGCGTTTTCAAAGAAAAACCCGCATAGTTCCCGTTCCCGAGGGATTTCCGGGATAAAACCTATCCTATCTCTCAAGTTGGATCGAACTGCACATGGTGTGCGAATTTTATTATAATCGGTTAAGTGGTTTAGGAGTCTATTGAGGACAAACATTGTGACACGAGATTTATATATATAATAATATGTTACGGGCAATTTGATAAGTTCAGGCACTATTAATAATGGCCGGTCTGTATTCATAATGCCCTACTCAATCGGGCTATGAGATTAAAATAGCATGATTAATCACTTTTCCTGGTCATTATGAATAAAGCCCACGTTTTTTTGGCCAAAGTAATAAAATAGGTGAACTGAAGTGTTATTTTTTTCATACTGCTGGATCCAAGTGATAAATTCAAGCTATCTCAAACACTTACTAATTTCATGGACCATGGACTGTCGGGAATTATTAATAAGGGTCGGTCAAAGTAATAACTTAATCACTTTGCCCTTCGCTCTTGGGCCGTATCAATATTGGCTGGTCCTTATTAATAAAGCCCAGTTAATCACGTGGCCCGTAACGTATACATACAAACAGACAAAAATCTCTAAAAGCTAAATTTTTGATTTCGATATCGATGGTAGATCACGCACCAAGTACTTATTTGTTTTTAAAATATTCAATGAACTATTATCACTACCTGCCCCCCTAGCCAAGTGGCTTTCTGTTAGCGTAGCGTTCAATAGAATAGACTACGAATGTATGAGATTGACGTAAGCTGTAGATCTATCTACAGCGTTCAATAGAATAGACTACGAATGTATGAGATTGACGTAAGCTGTAGATCTATCTACAGCGTTCAATAGAATAGACTACGAATGTATGAGATTGACGTAAGCTGTAGATCTATCTACAGCGTTCAATAGAATAGACTACGAATGTATGAGATTGACTTAAGCTGTAGATCTATCTACAGCGTTCAATAGAATAGACTACGAATGTATGAGATTGACGTAAGCTGTAGATACGTATCTACAGCTTACGTCAATCTCATACATTCGTAGTCTATTCTATTGAACGCTACGCTAACAGAAAGCCACTTGGCTAGGGGGGCTGTATGCTTAAATCTTTAAAAGTACGCAACGGATTTTGATGCGATTTTTTTAATAGATAGATTGATTGGAAAGGAAGGTTTATATGTATAACTAGCTGTGCCCTGCGGTTTTACCCGCAGTGCTCCGCTCCTATTGCTCTTAGCGTGATGATATAAAGCCTATAACCTTCCTCGATAAATGGGCTATCTAACACCGAAATAATTTTTCAAATCGGACCAGTGTTTCCTGAGATTAGCGCGTTCAAACAAATAAACAAACAAACTCTTCAGCTTTATAATATTAGTATAGATTTATCTATATAAAATCTATATTTTAAATAAATCAAAGGTGACTGATATCTATCAACGCACAGCCCAAACCACTGGACGTATCGGGCTGAAATTTGGCATGCAGGTAGATGTCATAACGTAGGCGTCCCCTAAGAAAGGATTTACCGAAATTCTTGCGGGAACGGGGAAAAACGTACAAAGTCGTGGGCGGAAGCTAGTTAGGTTTTAAAGCTGTTACTTCTTATACAATGTAACATTTTATTGTTTTATCCAATTTTCAGAGAATGCTCGGCGAAGACGATCACAGCGGTAAAGTGAAAGCGGTGAAGAAGAAAATGGAGGTTCTAAAGAAGGAAGAATCGACTGATGATGATGAAGAACAAATGTTCCGTGTAAGTTTTCAGCTATAGTTTTTTTTTTTTTTTTATTTAAGTCGATTATTTTTTTTTGTATTTTATGGAATATTTTTATAGCAATTTCCTAAGAGGAGTCTTATGTTTGTAAGAGTGATAAGTTAAATTAAATCGAATTAATTTTTAACAATATTTAAGAGATATGCACATATATAATCTTATAAATAAAAATGAATCGCAAAATGTGTTGGTAAGCGCATAACTCGAGAACGGCTGAACCGATTTCGATAATTCTTTTTTTATTATATTCCTTGAAGTACGAAGACGGTTCTTATGTAGAGAAAACGTAAACATATACCACGGGCGAAGCCGGGGCGGACCGCTAGTATGTAATAAATTAAACTCTGAAACCTATATTTGTATGTATGGGAGGTTTTTGATTTTGAACTCATTTAACAAAAATATGTAAATATGTTAACCTATGTTAGTTAAAAATTTAACATGCTAATGATAAGTTTTTATACATGGAGTTTTTGAATAAACAAAGAAATAATATTTAGAATCCGCTATTAAAATTTAACTGATTTAGATGTGGAGACATTGCTGTAACTTTGAGAAATTAAAAATTAAACCAATACATTACACAGCTGACGTAATATTACAAAAATATATTTAATTTTTTTTAATTATTTTCAGGGAGCAAACATAAGAAAATTAAAAGTTGCCAAGAATGTACTAATGAAAAAGCCGCCAACGAAAGCGGAGCCCGAAGACATGAGTGACGTGGATAGCTTTATGGTGAGTTCCATAAGAGTGAGGGAGACAAAACATAATATGTCACGTTCGTACTAGTGTTTTTGTTTTTATGTAAAATTTTGCCTGTATGTCCGGGCTACACTCAAAAATTACTACTTGCATTTACTTAAAATTTGGTACAGAAATAGGTTGAGACCTAAGAAAGGGATATCCGGGATAAAACATAGCCTATGTTTTATCCCGGAAACCCCACGGGTACGGGAATCGTGCGGGTATTTCTTTGACTATGCGGGCGAAGTCGCTGGCGCAAAGCTAGTCAATGAATTAATATATTTATTTATTATATTGACTGACTGACCGGTTGGCTTGGTTGGTAGTGGCCCTGCCTTCCAAGCCAGAGGTCGTGGGTTCGATCCCCACCCGAGGCAATATTTGTGTGATGAACATAGATGTTTGCTCTGTGTCTGGGTGTTAATTATCTATATAAGTATTTATTAAAAATTATATATGTATGTTTATCAGCCATCTGGTTTCCATAACACAAGCGAAAGCTTAGTATGGGATCAGATCGTGCCGTGTGTGAAATTTGTCCGAAATATTTATTTATTTATTATTTCAGTCTTCAGACGAAGCGGCGACCGTTAAAAGAATGTTCGGTGTGAAGAGGCTTAACAATGTCGCGTCTAAAAGTACGACCAAATCTGGAGTTATCAGACCAACTATAACCGTCACTAAGAAAGTTGTCACCGTTGATAGATCGGGAGGTAAGAAAGAAAGATAGTACTTACAGATAATGTTAAATGGCAGTAAAATTTAGTAGTTAGTGTTGATAGATGACTACCAACTTATTACTCACTAGAAGAAGCGCTGAAACATTCATATGTATGACAAATAAAAATTTAAAAGAGTAAAAACAATTCGTATAAATTTATAAAGAATAGAAAAAATTCGATCACCGAGCGCGATTTGGGTGGCTGAATTGATCATGCGTCCGCTTTTTTATACTAAAAAATTATTATCTAGCTTTACAAATTTATGTATATAAAGTACTAGCGGTCCGCCCCGGCTTCACCCGTGGGACATATTTCGCAATAAAAGGTAGCCTATGTCCTTTCTCGGGTATCAAAATATCTCCATACCAAATTTCATGCAAATTGGTTCAGTAGTTTAAGCGTGATTGAGTAACAGACAGACAGACAGAGTTACTTTCGTCTTTATCATATTATTAGTATGGATTTGAATGCCATAAAACCAAAAATATCGAATTCAAAAACAATTCGATCACGAGGCCGGATTCGAACTCGCGTCTTTTTGCCAAACCGGAGCTACGCCTAGCATCTCGGTAAAAATTTGTTATATCTTCTATATTCAACAATCTATATTTACTTTACAGACAAACCCGAATTGAAGAGCATAAAGCAAGAGGAACCAGAGACGCACGTGAAAACGGAAGACGTTGAACAGTTTTATGAAGAATTCCTGGACGAAGATTTTGATGAGGTGTATAGATTATTTTCTTTAGTAATCACTACGTAGTATAAAACAAAGTCGCTTTCTCTGTCCCTATGTCCCTTTGTACGCTTAAATCTTTAAAACTACGCAACGAATTTTGATGCGGTTTTTTTTAATAGATAAAGCCGCAGGCGGAAAGCTAGTTTAATATAAATTATATTTGCAGGAATCAGTTATGGAAGCAATGAAAGAAAATAAACAAGACATTATGAAGCCAGAGGAAATGGACGAAGAAGTGCCGTCCGATTGTGATTCTAATTCAGACGACGATTCTTTGTATGATGTATGTATTTTTATTTATTTATTTATTTATTTAAATATTAATTTTTGTATGTATGTTTGGGTTGAGGTCGGAAACTGCTTTACTTTTGAACATAAAGTGAAGTCCCGTGTGGTAAGGGGCATTATACATCTGTTTCACTGATCGATTGTCTTTAGGGACAAGTAGGTGATCAGCCTTCTGTGTCCTGCCAGACCGAGACATTTTTTTTCTACGTCTCCACCGGGAATCGAACCCAGGACCCCTCGGTGCTACGCTCACGCGTCAACCACTGTACCAAGGAGGTGGTCCAGAACGGAGAGTTTTGAACATGCTTTGTTCTAAAGTTACATTATTCTCTAGGACAATAAGGATGATTTATTTGCGTTATAAAAAGAAATACTCGCTTTTTCTTTTTGGTATGTTTGTTGAAGCTAGAAAGTGCTCGACCGATTTTGGAAATTACACAGAAGCAGTTGCAATATTTTCAGTCGCATATTTATTAAGTTTTAGTTAGTACTAAACCGATTTTTATTAAACTTTTTCTATTTTCTAAGCATATTATAATTAGGAAAAAAACTTCGATACAATACACAGTTTAGTTTCCTTGCACAACATATTATATCTCTTTTTATGAAGAATACTGAACCGTTTTTGATGATATTTGCAGGACTTTCCATCATCAGACTCTGATGATATGGAGGAGTGGTTCACTTTGGATATCAGAGACGAAAGGGCTGGTGATTATATACCTTTATTAGGTATGTATATGTTTTTCTGATCTAATCTATACTTATATTATAAAGCTGAAGAGTTTGTTTGTTTGAACGCGCTAATCTCAGGAACTACTGGTCCGATTTGAAAATATATTTTGGTGTTAGATAGCCCATTTAACGAGGAAGGCTATCCTACTAATATTATAAATGCGAACGTTTGTGAGGATGTGTATGTGTGTGTTTGTGACACTTTTTACGCAAATACTACTGAACAGATTACAATGAAATTTAGCACACATAATATAGAGGGTAATTTGTATTAACACATAGGATAGGTTTTATCCCGGAAATCCAACGGGAACGTAGTAGGCTATATATCATCACGCTAAGACCAACAGGAGCGAAGCAAAGCAGGTAAAACCGCGGGGCACAGCTAGTAATAATATAATATATTTTGAAGTGAATCTTTAGACGCGTTGAAATTTGAAGGTCGCGTCTTGGATATACCGAGTAAGGCGAGGATTTTGGTAGGTATTTCTGAATCTTGCCAAATTATTTTATTTATTTATTTATTTATACCCGGGCAAGCGCAGTAAATATTTTAATAAATATATTACAGGTTCAAAAGCTCACAAATTACTGACAGAGGAAAAGGAAAAAGTCGCAGCGCGGATAGCGTACCTCCGAGAGAGTTTATCAGCGCTGACTAACAGCGGGAAGCAGCAAGCTGAGCAGCTGAGAAAGGCGACTGCGACGCTCGCTGAACTAGACGCTACTTTGAAAGCTTCGTGATTAAATATATAAGAATAAAAATGTTTTTTCTGTGAATTTCCCATGTGAATGAGGTTTTTCAGTCACTAAGTATAACCAGCCAAAAAAAATATCCTAGTAACGTTCTATTGTGACGTAACAGAAAGACAAACAAACATACTTATACTTTCGTATTTATAATAGTAGTATTTATACTTCAAAAAGCCTATAAATTACTTATAAAGGATAACAGTCTTTGGAGAGTTTATCAGCGCTGACTAACAGCGGGAAGCAGCAAGCTGAGCAGCTGAGAAAGGCGACTGCGACACTCGCTGAACTAGATGCCACTTTGAAGGCTTCGTGATTAAATATATATGAATACAACTGTTTTTGGTTGCTTTTTATTTATTTATAAAATGCCTCCTATCTCTTAATAAATTTTCTTTATTGCAATGTGACAGAAAGAAAAACAAACGGACATACAAGTCAAAAAGCCCATAAATCCATACTCCATACTTAATATTATAAGCGAAAGTAACTCTGTCTGTCTGTTACTCAATCACGCCTAAACTACTGAACTAATTTTCATGAAATTTGGTATGGAGATATTTTGATACCCGAGAAAGGACATAGGCTACTTTTTATCCCGGGATAATGACGCAATCCCGGAAATCCCACGGGAACGGGTATAATGCGGGTTTTATAAATTAACGAAGCAGTTGCAGCCATCGAGAGAAAGCTAGTGGCTAGCAAAAATGAAAAACGTCGAATAACTAGATAAAAATTAAAGATATCCTTCACAATTTACTGTATATTTTGCTAGGTAATTTAATATTATCACTTGATTATCACAAATATTATAGACTAGCTTCCGCCCGCGACTCCGTCCGCGCGGAAAAATTAAGAAAAGTTAAGATTTATTTTTTTTCTACGTATTTTTCCGGGATAAAATATCCTATTTTATGCCCAGGATAATAAGGTATAATTATACCAAGTTTCATCGAAATCGAACCGTTAGTTTTCACGTGATGCCTGAACATACAGACAGACAAAAATTTTTTTAATCACATATTTGGGTTTGGTATCGATCCAGTAACACCCCCTGCTATTTATTTTTTCAATATTTTCAATGTACAGAATTGACCCTTCTACAGATTTATTATATGTATAGATTTGACAGAGTGAAATTATTTACCTTTTACCTACCTCTGTTTTTATCTGTGGCCTATTTTCCCACAATTTTAAACTTTAAGTCGTTGCTTAGCAACGAAATTGTTTATTCAATAATCGTGAAGGAATGTTGATCTTATGTTTATGATATCGTTCATGAAATCACTACAAATCTTTAAAAATGAGTGGCGAGACGATATACGAACAACCGAGAAGGTACAATGTAGCTCCGATGCGAGTACATGACTATCTATATGGTAAGTTTTAAACTATTTCTTTATATTATACTTACCCTCTTTATATTGTGTCCACCTCAAGGTCTAGTAATTTATTTAGAGTACTCCAAAATTAATAATGCGCGTGCAAATCTTCACTAATTGTAGTATTTCCAAAATGTATTTCATTTGACTAAATTATGCATGACGAAAATGCATTTAACCACTCTATATACATATCGTCTTCGGACGCTCCGGGAATATGACAGTTACCGAACTGTGATGAAGATTCCTATGCGCATTATCACTTGGAATGATTGGTTTATTAGCGAAGACGTGAGAGTAACGAACAAATTGAGTTCCTTTTGCATGTTAATATTAGTAGTAAAAATTAATTATTTATTTCATATAGATTCAGCGTATATTGTGTCTGGTGCTAGAGACTATGCTAGAACAGCCTTTAAAGCAGCCATGGCGTCTGCGCAAGTGGTCAGTATTTATTGTAATGTAGCTTTTCGCCCGCTTAGTCTAAAACTTAACAAATTATAATAGCTGCTCCGCGCGGTTTCACCCCCGTGGCTCCATTCCTGTTGGTCGTATCGTGATGATATATAGCCTATAACCTTCCTCGATAAATGAGCTATCTAACACCAAAATAATTTTTTAAATCGGACCTGTAGTTCTCGAGATTAGCGCGTTCAAACAAACAAACTCTTCAGCTTTATAATATTAGTATAGATTTAAAACCTTTCTGGAGAAGCACTCTATCTATTGAAAAAGGACATCTTAATCTGTTGCATACTGTTTTTGTCGTTTAAATTTTTCTGCTCCAGCATAATATAACGGTTTTACATTACAATAAAACCGATATTATGTGCCGAAAAGGAAAACATACAGCATTGTTATGAAGAAGCAATGTATACTCAACCATAGATACGGAATGATTTCCATAGACTACATACAAACTCTAGTTCCAATTTATTCCGCTAGAGGTCGTCGCTGTCACCAGCAAGGTGATGGGGGAACCAAATTCATTTTTCGAATCATAGTCTTCACCAGGAAGGACTTCCTGCAATGCTGTATGTTTTCCTTTTCGGCACATAATATCGGTTTTATTGTAATGTAAAACCGTTATATTAATGTGCCTCTGGAAAACATACAGCATTGTTATGAAGACGTGTTTGTTATCTGCTGGTGAAATAAAAAGACACAACGCTATGATGAATATAAAATATACAAAATAAAAGTCATATATAATATTCAAACAATATATTATAGCATTCTTAATATTTCCTTACAATATGTAATCATTAAATCATTTCACATAATTAGTATGCACAATATTTTATGTTTAGATCAAATTAAAATAATATACTATTTTAAGTAGCCTTTAACTTTTAATCAATATTCAATCAATATAAAAATATTAACGTTAAAATACAAAAATACACATTTTAATTTTAATGGAATCTATATTCTATGATAATGTAAAAGTATTAAAAATCAAATTTCGATTATTTTCATTAGATAGCTCAATTTCACGACAATAATGTTTAAAAAATGTATCGGAGGATTTCCAATTTCCTCGTGATAATATTTCATCTATAGGCTGATTCTCCAGCCATCCTAATGATGCTACCGCCGATCTACAGCTGCCTGGAGAAGCATTTATTCCGCTGTCTCTGAGTACAGAGCGTACCCAATTCCCAATCACTGTACGGGAAGCAGCTTTAGTTTTGTTACCGAATGTTATGAATAGGTTTTTTAAATTATTAGCTTCACTACGTTTTGAATAACTCTTTTGTATTAAAAGCCGTACAAAAGTGACTGGACAGATGTTTTTATCCGGATGTTTCGTAAGTTTCCAAGCTGATTGACGAGAACTATGAGTATCTGTTTTTGAACCAAAAGCTGGTATTAGGTAGATGTTTTCACCATTATCAAAGAAACTATTATCAGATATATTTAACAAAGTAAGATCATGAACCCGTCGTCCTGAAGCTAGTAATAATATCGTAGCTGCTCTACGAGAAATATCAAATAGGGTATCCTTTAGCGGGTTAGACGAGAGCCACTCAAGAACAGTTCTCGGATCCCATATAATCAACGGTCTAACAGCCTTAGGGTTACAGGCGCCAATTGCTTTAAGGGTATGTTTAATAATAAAATTTGAAAATGACTCTTTTTCTATATGAGGACCGCAGAATGTTAAAATAGCTGATTTATGGACCAGTATCGTGCTGTATGATAATTTTTCATTTACGTTAAGATGTATTAAAAAACGGGCGATATCCTCTGGCTTTGGACACTTTGGATTTACTGAACAATTGACACACCAGGATAGCCATCTTCTGAGGGCTGGCGTATACGTTGATAATGTGGAAACTCGCCAGCTTCTCTTTAACAGGTTCTTTTCCTGCTCTGACCAATCTTTTATTAGTTCGCCCCACCCCCAATCCTCCAAACTTTCAGGGTTAATGTCTGCACTTGTGGTGGGGGTAACAGTGTCGTTACATCTATCAGCACTTCTGGCAGGTTCATGATCTGGTACGGGTGTTCCAGGGCTCTGACCTTCAGGTCCTGGAGCCAAAACGCCTTCGGCCATTCTGGGACTACTACAAGATACGTTCCCGTTGCACTGTTTAGATGTGCTAGCACCCGTGGTATGAGGCTTGGCGGTGGGAATACCCATGCTAGCTGATACTTCCATGGCCTGCTGAAGGCGTCTATATAACTTGCTGATAGATCTCTGCAGTCTATCGACACGTATTCCTGTACTACTGCAGACTTTCTTGTAGCAAACAGGTCGATCTGGGGTTGTCCCCACTTCTGGAACACTTTCGCTGTTGCTCTTGGTAATAGATGCCACTCTGCTGGACGTTTTCCTCGTGATAGCCTGTCCGCTATTATATTGTACCGTCCCGGTAGGTAATATGCGCTCACCGTTATCTTGTAGCGGTCCACTATCTGTAACAACCTGGAAGTTAGTGTTAACAAGGCTATCGATTTCGTCCCCCCTTCTTTTCGAATATAAGCAATCAGTGTCCTGTTGTCTGACTGAATTAGAACGTGTGCATTGCGCAACAGTTCTACATTGTTCTCTATAGCCGTTACTACGGCGTATAGCTCTTTTTTGTTGCAATGCCACCTTCTCTGACGGACTGACCAGACTCCTGACATAGTCTTCCCATTCAATTGGGCTCCCCAACCAAAGTCCGAAGCATCCGTCGCCAGGAAATGGGTGGCAGGTTTTTTGTGTATTGGCATGCTGTGCCGGGTAGCTCCGCGCCACCACGTCATCTCTTGTGCCACAATGGCTGGGACTGGCAGTTTCTGTCGCGATCTCTTCTTGTTGAAGCGACGCAGAAAGATCTGCATTCTGCGACAATGTAATCGGCCCCGCGGGATAACGAAATTCGCAAAATTCAGTTGACCCAAAAGGCATTGTAGTTCTCGAAGGTTTACCTGTTGTTTCTTCAGAACCTGAGCTATGGCATAGTCCAGCTTGTCCCTCCTTTTCTCTGGTAGTGACATAACATTTTTTGCAGTCTGCCATCGTATGCCTAAATATTCCAAGTCTTGAGTGGGGGTCAAAACCGATTTTTGGTAGTTTATCTGCCATCCCAGATATTCCAAGTGCCGCACGGCTTCCGCAGCCTGACGACATAACTTGGACTGGTCCTGATTGACCAGAAGGTAGTCGTCTAGATACACTAGAACTCGACAACCTTTTGCACGCAGGGTCTCCGCGACCCAACATGTTACTGAAGAGAAAAGGTACGGCGCTGACGCTAGGCCAAAGGGTAGGCACGTCATTTCGTAAAGTTGGAGCTGGTAACTTATTCTCATAAAAGGCCGGTGAGACTTGGCGCAGGCCAGGTGAAAATAGGCTGACGAGATGTCTAGCTTTACCATCCAGTCCCCTGGCTGGAGAAACTCGGGAACCGTGGAGTGCGAAATCAGGCGAAAATGCTTTGCATTTATAAATTTGTTCAGTTCCCGCAGGTCGAATATCGGACGCATAGTGCCGTCGCTTTTCTTCCTCAGAAAAAGCTTTGAAATAAAACTGGGAGTTCTTTTGGTGACGATCTTCAGTACACCTTGATCCAGAAGCTCCTGTATTGATTGAGACATTGCAGGGGACGGGGTTGTTGAATATTGTTTCATAATTTCCTTTGTTGGCATTATTAATGGTGGTTTTTTTACCAGGGGTAATCGAAAGTGTGTTATTGCCGAAATTATAAACTTGTTCGCGCCCAATGCTTGCCAACGGCTCTTGAAAGCTTTTAAACAACCCCCCCTGAAGTGTGTCGGATAGTCACTTCCTATCTTCTTTGTTTCGAAAGGAATTATTTTTAGTTTGTTTAAAATTATTTGTCTTTTTAAAATTACCTTGCGAATTTTTAAATGTATCTCGAGTAACGTTTTTATTCGAACGGTATTGAGCCTTGGAAGTAGAAGGTATCGAATCCTTGTACTTCTTTTTAAGTGGTTCCGTTTTTTTATAAATTTGTGATTGTGAGGGCAGTAACCAAAAGTGAGGGCCGCCTAGCGATTGTATAAACGTTAAGAGTTTAGTCTTATTAAATAAATGTTCTTCGCTCGGAGGGATATTCCTAAGCGCGCTTTGAATATTTTTATCCATAATTCCGTCTAATAATCTTTTTCTCCTAATTTCGATACACTCTGCTCTTTTACCGCACACAATTTGTAATGTTTGTTCCGATAGCTTATATGACGGAGATGAAGTACCAAACGCGTCAGAAATTTTTTTAAAAAGATTATCTGGATTAAGTTCTGATTGACAATTGTGGGCCCAATTAATGAGCTCCTGTAAGCCCGATTGTAATAATTCCCTTTGTTGTAATAATGCATTTGTAACCGCGGCCATAATTTCTTCGGTTGATGCTAAGAAATCTTTACCTTTGTTTAAAGAACACATTTCGTCGTTAATTTTTAAACTACAAAAACCTGGCGCGGCTAGCATGTCCGTTAATGCTTTGGAATAGCGAATATGAGGCCACGTTGGCGAATTAAATTGTTGAAGCTCGATTAATTGACGTAATAATTTTTCATTCGCGGGTTTAAGAACTTTTTTCTCGTCAAAAACCGTTTTACAAACTCCTAAATCTATTGATTTGCTTGTACTCGTTGATGGATTCGACAAAAATTCGATATTTTCGGTTGCGGGTACTTCAACATTATTATTAGACTCTTTTATATTTTGAGCACTTTGTTGCTGCATTAAATAATTTGTAAGAAAACTGACCTGGGCATATAGTACGTCGATCCGAGGATCGGCGGTTACCTCAGTACTCGATTTTTGTTTCTTGGTCGTCGGCACGTCGACCTCCGGGTCCGAGTCGCTGTCACTCGAACTTGAAGTACATTTCTTCCGTTTGTTGTCGCTCCGGCTCGCTGACGAGGGCGAAGCAGCAGAACAATGACCTTCTGAGTCCCTCGGGGCCCCAGAAGGCTCCTCGAAGTCGTCGTTAGGTGGCGAATTCATTACGAACAGTAACGGTTGACTTTGAAAAATTATTAAATTATTCACACACTAGCACTATAAACTTTTGAACACTTGTACACTAGTAATGCTTATTGAAACGACCGCCTATGGCGAGAGTACACAACGCTATGATTCGAAAAATGAATTTGGTTCCCCCATCACCTTGCTGGTGACAGCGACGACCTCTAGCGGAATAAATTGGAACTAGAGTTTGTATGTAGTCTATGGAAATCATTCCGTATCTATGGTTGAGTATACATTGCTTCTTCATAACAATGCTGTATGTTTTCCAGAGGCACATTAATAAACCTTAATGGTTATGTATTTATGCTTATTTCTGTTTGCAGGTTATTCAACCTGTCTACAAGACAATGTTTTCGGAACTGCGGAAATTCCCAAGAATGCAAGTTGGTTAGTACTATATTGGGTTAATAATATTTAACAGTTCTCCTAAAAGCAGATACAAAATATATCTAAGTGATTTCCTTATGTACATTGTAAATTATGATACAATCAGTGAGGGTTGATATATGTCACATTTCATCCATTTTTTTTTGTTTCTACGGCATACATCGGTTTATTTAATTATTATTTACCCTTTATTGTACAATTATTATTGGTAAATTGAAACAAAACTATAGTAAAATAAGTTGTACATATGGCGTTATACAGCTCTACCAGGCAACCTTCACGGTTTCCTTATGTTATTATAGTAGGTACCCCATTAGTATAACAGCGGACAAACAAACAGATAAACTTTCGCACTTGTATTATTATTAGTACGGATAACAATTCTCAGTGTACCACCCAAACTTTCGTCTCCCCAGCACGTAGACCGTTCGTACGTAAAAAGTACGTACGTACTTGCTAAATCAAAATAATTACCCAATGTGTCAAAGAGCGGCCGTAAACGGGCAGCTCGAGCAATTAACGGCTGAGCGACGTACACGGACTGGTCGAGCTGTTGACGGCTCGAGCAGTCCGTGTACGGCAGTGAATGAATGTGCATAGTTTATCGCGGTCGCGGCTTCAAGCCGTCGGTCTCAACTGCTTGAAGCGGTCCGTGTACGGCCGCCCTTAATGATAATCAATTTCCTTTAACCTTAACTTCCCAATGCACAGTATACCACCCAAACTGTCGCCTCCCGCACCACGTGGATCGATCGTACGGCGCGTATGTACAGCGCGTACGGGAATCTAGACACGTGCCCGCGCCTGAACTGGCGGGGAAAGATCGCTTCAAGTTTTGTGCTACGTGAGTTTTGTGTTTTAATTTAATCGTTGATTCAACGCGTTGTTATTGTTTAAAACTCAAATAGGTATTTGTTTATTCCACTAAATAGACTTCGTTCAGAAGCACTTTTAAATCGTCATAATACCAAAATAATATGTAAGCAGTTAGTCAGTTTGTCTCTCCCATCAACTCTATGGGCTAGTAAGAAAGTGCGCGCACGTAGCGACGCAACTCCCCATAGAGTTGATGGGAGAGACAAAATAGTTGCGGAGACAAAAGTTGCTCTTGCGCGCTAGCTCTAAGCATTTTCTATCTTTGAGCATTCGAGTTTTCTTGTATAGATCGTCGTCAATCTATCGATAGATGAATTTATAACTCTACTAAATATAAATAATTTAAAAGTCTCCCCCTCTTCTTTCTTTTAGTCCGAAAAAATTATTGCCAGTGCCAAGCGCGACTCCAGATTTCCACCCGCCCACACCAAATTATGGACCAGCTCCAACCAAACCAAGGAATAGGGGCACTCAGAGTTTGTACAGGTAAGTATATTAATTATAACTAATCATTTATTTTATTTCTTATTTCATCCGCATTATCGAGTATTGAATTTAAAAAAATTAATACAATCATTTTAATGCAGTTACTTAACATTTATTTTAAAAATAAAGTTGCGAAACATCTGTCTTGGTTAGATACATGCTAATAATTAACTACATATTTTATTTCTTACGAACTATCTTGATCCCGTGGCTAGACTCGCAGTTTCAAATCCATACTAATATTATAAATGCGAAAGTAACTCTGTCTGTCTGTCTGTTACTCAATCACGCCTTTGACTGCGCGGGCGAAGCCGCGGGCGGAAACCTAGTTTGTTATAAAAGGAAAACTGAACGATATTTGGGGCAGTACTTTTTCTTAAGCAGACAGACAGACGCAGCGGTGGACTGTTTTTTAGTTTTCGGGCACTGATTAGAAGTATCTAACTACTGTACTTTAAAAAAAGGTATACATAATAACTATGCCTTTTTAATTATTTTTTTTTCTTTTTTTCAGAGAATCTTCAGCGCAGACAACTCCCTGGCAACCAGATGGGAAACAAGCAGACACTTGCGAGCAGAAACCTGAAGTACTATACTTGGATAACTTGCAGTGGGGTGAGCTTGACATATACAATCATATACAATATCTAAATAAATAAATAAATATCTATACTAATATTATACAACAGAATAGTTTGTTTGTTTGTTTTCTTCCGGTGTTAGATAGTCCATTTATAGAGGAAGGCTATAGGCTATCATCAAGGTAAAACCAACGAGCGGAGAAACGCGGGTAAAATCGCGGGGCACAGCTAGTGTACTTACTTATAAATGTTATGTATTTAAGTCTTATGTTAATTCCACTAAGAAAATATAGTTTACTATCCAATCCCAAGATACTTCTTCTCTAGATCAATTATAACTTTAGTTATAAATTATAATCGATATAAGATTTGAGACTTACGAGATTTAGTTTCGAGCTCGAACGCGATCAGAGAGCGCACGCGATATTCAACTTTATTACGTCTGTGTTAGCGTCTAGCACCGTAGCGGTCTAACCGGTCTCTCAGTGCCAGAAATTATGTTAGGGAGCCTCCTCTTAAGATAACGGTGATTATTCCAAATAGGCAGTCATGTGATAATGCATATAAATGATTTCTAGGTCCCGGATGCCCATATAGGACAGGTGATCTGCCAGTCGACTTCCATACAACGGAGATTATAAACAAGTAAGTATGTACATAAATGTTACGCGCACGTTATAGAATTTTTATCAAAAAAAATATGTGCGTGTACTGGTGTACACACGTAAGAAGTGAAACTTCTTTATGACCATATTTTTCAAAAAATAATTTACTATATGCAACTTTACAGAAATACGTCGAATCACGCGTGGTAGGGATAAGAAAAAGGCGCGTAACGAAAAAATGTTACACTAAATTTTTTTTCCAAACCCGATAAAGAAGTTTCACTTCAAAAATTGCTCTAAATTGTATTGGCCGCAGTTAAAAAAATACAACGCGTTATGTTACAATTCGTTTTTTAAAGCTCCAATGAAAACGCTCAGTGCGTAGTGAATGAAAATATTTAGTATTTTCTAAATCTAAAACAGTCACGAAATCGAGAAGATAAATACCTATGTATTTGTGATTTTATACGAATTATTATCCTACAATACGGTTGTAATGAGCATTTAGGTATATGATATTTTAGAGGTAACTTCAGGATTTTTTTTTAACTAGCAAAATTTTTCCAATCGTCTTTTGGAAACAGTCATCCCATCACACATACGTTCTGTAATACATATTAGAAATTTCAGTGCGACAAAACTTCAATGTTTTCAATTATAGCTCATAGATAACAGTCCATTTTGCCGTTTTCACCTACTAACTAAGGGCCCTTAACGTTAAACAATTTTAAATAGTAATACACTGCAAGTCTACAAAGTTTTAATTAAATCTGTCCGTTTAAAGTGGGTCGAAATCGAGTCTAAAGAAGTCGGTTACATACAAACATACAGGACACAGGTGAAGCTAATATGATCGTGTTAACTATAACCAGGATGCGTCACGCGAGAAAATGGACGGAATTAGTCGAAAAGGGACAATTTCCGCGATGGATGAAGAAGCAAGACGCCATTATCACTGATATTGAGACGAAAGACTGGATATTCAGAGAGGCGGTAAGACTTCGACTATGTTTTTAATTTGGCTAGGTTGAAATTGTTTTGGTTCTTATTATTTTGTTTTTATTTTTAAGTTTTTATCGCGTGTAGTCTTTTTTTCAATAGCAATAAAAGATATGTTAAATTTAAGAATCACAGCACAGTTCCCTGGCATCGTTATTATTTAAATGAATATTCAAAAGCGCCTCTGAAAAAAGTCTTTTTGAATTTTTAATAAATAAATGTTCGATTTAGATGAGATTTGGTACAATATATGAGAACTGAGAAAAAAAGAGTGTGTGTACATGTACACGCGTTAGAAGTTATACTTTGTTGGCATATGGAAAAATTACTAGAATATACAACTTGAACATAGTTACATACCACCTAGAGGCTAGAACTAAATTCATGCTGTTAAATTTAGGTGTCGGTGTGCGCGCGCATCGTAAAAATTCACTCTCATCATTTTCTCCATCGCGCCAAAAGAAGTATAACTTCAAAAATAATAATATAAGATCGGTTTTATGCAAATTATTGCACAGGAATGGGAACTATGCTGATTTTCCTTTGACTACTCAGCGAAGCCGCGAGTGAAAAACTATCATACATAATATAAACTCTTTTCTTGAAAACCTTAATGTTACAATAATTGCGGTTTAGATAAAATTAAATTAAATTATATAATTTGTAATCAATTGTATTTGTTATGAATTATAATAAAATTGAATTGAATTGAAATTTTAATTCAAATTCAATTCAATTCAAGAATTTTCTCATTTCAGGAGATAGACGAACTCCAAGACATTCGTCTGTCTCTCTTACACAAGTTGCAAAGTGAGAAGCGACAGAAGCAAACGACTCGTGTCGGCAAAAAACTGGCCAAACTGTGGGCTTGTAAGAAAATGGACATGGAGAGGAAGATTGAGCATATACGGAGGACTAGGGATAGGGGTAAGTTGGATTTTCTCTTAGGGCTGATTTTTCAATCCTTGGTTAAAACTTATCCGTCCAATAAAGTATTACACGATAATATTAAAATGTCACCATTCAACTGTCAAATACAGGTAATTAGAATACATTTTTGAAATGGTAGTTTAATACGTTATTCATCGAATAACTTTTAACCAAGGATTGAAAAATCAGCCCTTAGAAAATTAGTTTTTCTCTTATGAAAGTGGATTGGTTAATTCTGAAAAAAAAAACATAGCTTTTCATTGAATTAAAGTAGGTTGATTTGTCTGGATAATCCTGACTTTTTTGACGGTAGTTACGTTAATTAATCTTGATAAAAATTTGGCTTTTCTCTTGAAAGTATGTACAT
This sequence comes from Colias croceus, assembly GCF_905220415.1. NCBI lineage: Eukaryota > Metazoa > Arthropoda > Insecta > Lepidoptera > Pieridae > Colias > Colias croceus. The sequence goes on along the minus strand of NC_059559.1, from coordinate 3,100,740 downwards.
TTATTTTGAAAATAACTTAACTTTTATTTTGAAAGTTTTTTATTTATTCTGAAATAATTGGGTAGCTTTTCTCCTTAAAGTTGGTTGATATTTATCCCTTTTATGGACGTAACCTGTATTTTATGAAAGTGTTTCAAACTCTAACTTTCCAAGTTATTTCGTTTAAAATTAAATTGACACGGATTAATATTAACTATAACATATAAGTATAATTAAATGTACGTTTCGCATTTGTACCTTTTGGACATTTTTTGTATCGAGACTGGGCATTTCCATGAGGTTCCGCATTTGTACAATTCAGCCATTTTTTTTGGAGACATTTTTTTTGGAGACTGGGCATTTTCCTTTACATATTTCTCTCATTCTCCTAGAACTAAGTAAACTAACCGCCCTACATGCGGTGGGCGGTCGTACCGGGCTTGTAGAAGCACAGAGAGCTGCTAGAGGCGGTGGTAGTGTAACAACCGCGGCCGCTGACCGCACAGCTGATACACACGCGCCGAGAGCCAGGCACGGCTACCAGGCGAGCAGGAGACACGCGGACATTGTATACGATCCCTCGTTACTGGGTGAGTGTAAATATTAAAAAGCTGAAGAGTTTGTTTGTTTGAACGCGCTAATCTCGGGAACTACAACCGCGGCTACTGACCGCACAGCTGATACACACGCTCCGAGAGCCAGGCACGGCTACCAGGCGAGCAGGAGACACGCGGACATTGTGTACGATCCCTCCTTACTGGGTGAGTGTAAATCTATACTAATATTATAAAGCTGAAGAGTTTGTTTGTTTGAACGCGCTAATCTCGGGAACTACAAGCACAACCGACACACACGCGCCGAGAGCGAGGCACGGCTACCAGGCGAGCAGGAGACACGCGGACATTGTATACGATCCCTCGTTACTGGGTGAGTGTAAATATTAAAAAACTGAAGAGTTTGTTTGTTTGAACGCGCTAATCTCGGGAACTACAACCGCGGCTACTGACCGCACAGCTGATACACACGCTCCGAGAGCCAGGCACGGCTACCAGGCGAGCAGGAGACACGCGGACATTGTATACGATCCCTCGTTACTGGGTGAGTGTAAATATTAAAAAGCTGAAGAGTTTGTTTGTTTGAACGCGCTAATCTCGGGAACTACAACCGCGGCTACTGACCGCACAGCTGATACACACGCTCCGAGAGCCAGGCACGGCTACCAGGCGAGCAGGAGACACGCGGACATTGTGTACGATCCCTCCTTACTGGGTGAGTGTAAATCTATACTAATATTATAAAGCTGAAGAGTTTGTTTGTTTGAACGCGCTAATCTCGGGAACTACAAGCACAGCAGATACACACGCGCCGAGAGCCAGGCACGGCTACCAGGCGAGCAGGAGACACGCGGACATTGTGTACGACCCCTCCTTACTGGATCAGTATCACTACATAGTATAAAACAAAGTCACTTTCTCTGTCCCTATGTCCCTTTGTATGCTTAAATCTTTAAAACTACGCAACGGATTTTGATACGATATTCTTAATTTAATATTTCATCACAATTATCCAACAAAACTACTCACAATCACGCTTTTAAATAGTCCGAAGCAAAACTCTGCTTACGTACCCATTAGGCAGAGTTTTATAATGACCAATAGACTTTGAACATTACTACCACGAAATAAGGTGCTGATTTCAATCACACGACTCGAACTTTCTTGGCTACCTTTTAACTTTTTGCCAGGTGAAAGGTAAGACGTTAGACGAATTTAGACAGGAGCTTCTATTCATAAAACTGAACAACTTTTGTTCTACAACTTTGCTGAATTCTTAAAAAAAATGGACTTTGTAAGGAAACTTCGCTTATCAGCTAACCGATTTCCATACAAAGTCCAAATTTTTTTCTACGAATTCAGCAAAGTTGTAGAACAAAAGTTGTTCAGTTTCATGAGAAGAAGCTCCTGTCAAAATGCGTCTGACGTCACAATTGCATATACCAGTCACCCTGTATATGCAATTGTGAGGCTAGTTGTTTATAATTTAAATGTCACGACTCTGCCTTTCTTGACTACCTTTTTATAAGAGACTAGCTTTCCGCCCGCGCCGCGTAGTAAAGATTTTTTTTAAATTTTTATTTTTATATACAAGTACCAAATTTCATTCAAATCGGTTCAGTGGTTGAGGCTTGAAGAATATAAGTTGGGAATGTAATTTATAACATGTTATTTATTCACAGCACTCGAAGACCACAAGATAATATCAGAACCGCCCCCATGGCTGGACCAATGTGGGCAGAATCTCACCAAAAGCTGTTCAGGCCATCATCTACCTCGTGACGTCACACAGCTGTGCGAGCGAGAGACCAAGTGGAGCGAACAGTTTCTGGAGAATCTGCATAATGATCTGAAGAGTTAGTGGTTTTGATGTACTAGACCAGCGTTTCCCAACCTGGGGTCCACGGACCCGAGCGGGTTCGCGAGCATATCCCAGGGGATAAATCAAGAAAATTACGAAAGCCTTAATGATCAGAATATTATGACTGCCGGACTTTTTATTTTTCAATTTTAAGATGGAATAATCTGTCAAGTGATGGGTGGCTAAGCTATTTCATACAAAAATACTGCAAGTAATCAATCAATTTTTAAAATAATTTAGATTGTCTTATGCGAATTAATTTTTTTTGGGGGTCCGCGGATCATGGTTAAAGTGGCACTAGGGGTCCGCCTTTGGAAAAGTTTGGGAAAGTCTCTCCTTATATTATAGACTAAAATTGTGAATGCGAAACTGTATTTGTTTGATAATAATCTTTGTTTCAAAGTTCAATCAATTTCCTTGAACCTCGCTGGCTCAGCATTTCGCTCGTCTTACCCGTGTTGTTTCGAACAATTTATTTCACGGATTTGAAGTCCGAGGTCCTCACCACAGCCTCTAAATTCACAAAAATTAATTACTAGCTGTGGCCTGTGCCCCGCGGTTTTACCCGCATTGCTCAGCTCGTGTTGTTCTTAGCGTGATGATAGCCTATAGATGATAGCCTAGCCTATAGCCTTCCCCAATAAATGGGCTATCTAACACCGAAAAAATTTTCAAATCGGGACCAGTAGTCCCTGAGATTAACGAGTTCAAACAAACCAACAAACTCTTCAGCTTTATAATATTAGTATAGATTATCCATCCATGCTAAAACGTCGACATTCTTTGTATATTAATATAAAGAAACCTATAGAAAAATAATAGATAATTATACACTACACACACACAGTAAACACATCTTCACACATCCATACCAAACATTCTATAATGGGTACGTTTTCCTCTTTTTTATGTCCAAAAATTTATTTTTTCCACTTTATCATTGTTATAATTAATGTAAAACTACTGTCACATTAATTGTCTTATTATTGGTATTCCTTTTTATTGGCGTATTGTTTTGTTATAGTTAATTATAAATATTATAATACAAATAACTGTAAGGAATCTATGTATGTAAAAATAAAATAAAATAAATAAAATAATTTCTTTCAGAGGCCCGTCTAGGTGCACAAGGTCACAGCGCAGGGCCCCTAAAAGTGCTAAAACCCCGTCGCTTAGTACAAACCCCTCGACCTCCAACACCAGAAGTGGAAGCTGTGCCTGATGATGAGGAACAAGCTCACCAAGCTGCCCTGACGCTGCAGAGGATCGTCAGGGGAAGGGCTGTGCAGAATTTGGTGAGTTTTCGAGTTGTAGTAGCTTGTCACTGTAGCCTCTTTACTGACTTTAGACGCAAACATCCATAAAAAAGAGCGTGTGTGCCGAGCACACGTGTCAGAAGTGAAACTTCGTTGGCAAGATTCAAAGATAGCAAAATCGTCGCCGTACTCCATGACGTGACGGTATTGCCATGACGCGACCTTGCAATTTTACTTGCTTTAAGCTTCGCTTCAAAATATCCTATCCTATCCTACTAATATAAACGCGAAAGTTTGTGAGGATGTGTGTGTGTTTGTTACTCTTTCACGCAAATTTTACTGAACCGATTACAATGAAATTTAGCAGACATATAGAGGGTAACTTGGATTAACACATGGGATAGGTTTTCCCAGAAATCCCACGGGAACGGGAACTATGCGGGTTTTCCTGTGAAAACGCGGGCGGAAATCTAATTATAATAATTTTCCTTTTTCCTAGATGTACGAGGGACGTACCAGGGCAGCAGAATTGACGGAAGAACTAAAAACAACACACGGGCTGCAAAAGGAAGATAGAGCTCGTATAGCGAGAGAGGAAACTAAAGCGAGAGACCATAATGCGCTGAGAACGGAGGCTGAGCAAAAGGTATAAAATAAGGTTATTATTTAAAAAAAAATAAACCGTTTTCAATTTTTCAGAACAAAAAAAATAATGGGACCAATGGAAAGGCTATGTTTTCTATAAGGTAAACGCAGGTATTAACGACCCCTCTAAGGCAATTTCAAAATCAACCATATTTTTTAAGTATACTGGTTCTTCCAAAGATTTATAGTTTCATTTTATATGCTAGTGCTATGTCTAAAAAATGTTTTTATTTAAGAAAATACATTCTAATAAAGGATTATCTTGTAAAAAATAATTTACAATGTGACTTAGTCGATTGTTGCTATTACCGACCCATAAAAACGGCTGTGCAGCTATTAACGATTTTTATGCAGCTATTCCCGATCGTATGTGAGAGGAGGCCTTTTCCAGCAATGGAATGTATAGAAGCTAGTGATGATGATGATTACCGATCTTAATAAAATGAAATAAAAATGCAAATATATTCGTATTTTTTTTAGTATGGTTATTTTTAATAAAACAAATGAGTACTTCTTAGTAATGAACTAAAATAATTATAAACTTTTAAATTAATCAACATAATACTATTAATATAATATATCTTAATATATATAAATCTCGTGTCACAATGTTTGTCCTCAATGGACTCCTAAACCAGTTAAGCGATCATAATAAAATTCGCACACCATGTACAATTCGATCCAACTTGAGAGATAGGATAGTTTTTATGAAAAAAAAAAACGTAAACATGTAGGTACCACGGGCGAAGCCGGGGCGAACCGCTAGTGTACATATATTAAATTAAGGATTTCAAACTCTAGGATATTTCCTTATGCTATTTGATTGATTGCTTCAGCGAGTTGTGTTTTACTGTATACTTTTCGCCGCTTTCGTGGCTCCATATTTCTGGAAAAAAATATAATTATATGTTTTATGTTAATTTAACCTAAAAAAATATAATTTTTAATAGGCATCTATTATTTCATAAAAGTAATAAAAATATATTTGCACGCTCAACTACGAGCAGAATGTTTAAGGATCAATATTATCTGTATCTACAAACATCTTTATTCTACATTCTGCAAATAAATCAATTTGAATTTGAATTTGTAGATGAGAAACTAAACAATCTATATTCGATCGGTAATAGCTTCCTATAGTTGCTATTGCCGACCCACATGGGTCGGTAATAAAGTATGTAAGTATAAACCTAAATTGTATTACCGACCCATAAAAAAATGGTTATTTTAATTCATTCGACCATCAGACTATAAAATAGATTATAATTGATTAATGTCACACAAAATATGAACAAATGCATATTGTTTGAACAAAAAAACAATGATTTACTACTGTAACTATTCGATATCGATCCTCGAAAAATATCATAACTTTGTATAAATTGACAACGCTAAAAGGTAAAAACTAGACAAAAAAGTTTAGGTCGCTAATAGATTTTTATGAAGACTAATAGCTTAGATTTAAACTGGTCTATAAAACCACTTGTGTTAGTGTGATACAATAACATAAAAGAAAATTAAAACAAAAAGTTACGTTGCTGCCATTGCCGACTTATGGGTCGTTGATACCTGCCACGACTTAAACTGGTGAAGCTAACACCGTCCCATTTTAATTTAAAGTTTTATCGTTTCAAATTACTTTCTATTAATAAAATGTTGTGAGAAATGAAAAGTTGACACTTAAATGCATTGACATTTAGTAATATAAAATAAAGTATAGATGTCATTTGTTTGTAAATGTCTTAAAAAGATAAATCACAGTACTTACCCGAAGGAACAACGGAACAGTACGAAACGTCCTGCGTCCACGCTACCCCGCAGCAACTTACGTATTTTAACTCTTTTTTGCACAGTTACTCACACTAACGTAAAAGTATACGATGCTCAAATAATACATTCGTGTATAACTTTGCCTACCTATAGCTAAAATAGTTCTGGAAACGTTTAAATTTCGAATTACTATTATAGGTCGGTAATACCTTCAGATTTTCGATGGGTCGTTGATAGCTGCGTTTACCCTAAATAAGAATCGTTAGAAATGACACGCAGTCTAAAGTTATGAAATAATAACATCTTTTTCTGAAGTCGGTTGAAAATGTATTAGGCAGAGTTTTCTTATAAGCGATGCAATAGACTTTGAACATGGCTGCTACGAAATAAGGTGTTAACTTCAATGAATGTTCTATACGTCGCATCTCGAACGTTTTGACGAATTTTGAATCTATAGACGATTGTGAGTCTGGTTATTAAGCTATTGCATAGCTTCTATCGCGGGCCTTGAGCGCGGGGACCGAATCGAGAAATTCCGTAACGAAAAAACCTCACGCTCCCCACTCCGACGGGCGGAGGTGTGGCTTGAAGGCATAGCATGCAATAGCACAACCGCCCCAGTCCCCGAGTGACACACGGCTTTTTTTATGGTAACTACGTCAATTTATTAAAAAGGTACCTACTTATAATCTTGAAGGAAGATTTTTTACAGTACGTCAATGTAAAAAAAATATATTTATTTATTATTAACACGCTTATATTAACGTCACCTGTTTGTATGTAACAAACTTCTTTAGACTCGACTTTGACCCACTTTAAACGGACATATTTTGTACACTTATCAAGGATCCGTGTTTCATAAGCGTGTCCTTTAGTTTTTTTTTTGTTTTAACTATAATATAATTATTTATTTTTTATTATTTTAGGAAGACGCAATTACAGCACTAGTCGAAGAATTATGCGGTGGTGCCGTGTCTGCTGCTTTGGACTTTTTGGAGAAAGAGCTGAGAAGACTTAAAGAAGAGAGAAGACATCACGCGTTCATACTCATTGCTTGTATGTATCACTACATAAAAACAAAGTCGCTTTCTCTGTCCCTATCTACGTATGCTTAAATCTTAAAAACTTTGCAACTGATTTTGATGAGGTTTTTATAATAGATAGAGCGATTCAAGAGGAAGGTTTTAGTATATAATTTATTAGGTTTTAGACAAAGCGGGCGAAGCCGCGGGCGGAATAGTAGGTAGTTTGTTTGACATTGTGTTCGAAATTTGACCAACTCACTCTAAACGAACTCGTGTTTGTCAGAAATACGTCAAAATTCGACTGTTTTGCCGGAAATTGGACTTACTTGTCAAAATTTGACAAACTCACCCTTAACTCGGTTTTAAATTCTCATTTAAACTGACCTAAATAGTAATATGTATAATATTGCTTCAGGATTGTTGCTTCATGATTCATTTTTTTTTCAATAAATTTCCTCTGAGTTTTCAGTAGCGAAAATAATATTTTTAAATTATCATTTTGTATTGTTTTACAGTACGAGAGAAAACAATGCGGGAAGCGGCAGAAGCTGGAAGAAGACAGAAAGAAGAACAGAGAAGGAGAGAGCATGATGAGATGTTTAAACAGGTCGGTTATAATATTAAGCAGTAAGATTTTAAACCTTCATACATCATACGTCCCATAAGTCTTATTTCATACAGCCCAGCCCAGCCATAGAACATCCATACTAATATTATAAATGCGAAAGTAACTCTGTCTGTCTGTCTGTTACTCATTCACGCCTTAACTACTGAACCAATTTGCATGAAATTTGGTATAGAGATATTTTGATTCCCTAGAAAGGACATAGGCTACTTTTTACCACGGGACATAGGATAGGTTTTATCCTGGAAATCCCACGGGAATGGGAACTGTGCGTTTTTTTGACTGCGCGGGCGAAGCCGCGGGCGGTAAGCTAGTAATTCTATAATTATATTTTTATTGTTATTAGATTTTTTACGTTCAATATGATTATGTTCTTCTAATCATTTCTTACTTCCTCTAAACGTTTCACAATTTTATGTAAAAAATCGTATAAAAAATTAACACATCCAATTTTTCCTTTCTCTTTTCTAGATTTAAATTGTAATTTTAAAGGAATCGAATGAATTTAGTCATTTTTCTTTTACCTTTTTCTACCTTCCCTTAAAATTTCCTGACTATCGCCTTAAAAAAGAGCGTGTGCGCCGAGCACACGTGTCAGAAGTGAAACTTCTTACGATAATGTCATGACGCGACCTTGAAATTTTACACTCAACGCGCCTAAAGAAGTTTCACTTCAAATGTCTTAAATCTAATGGTCTTACCACAAAACAATTTAAACACAGTCTAACTTTAAACCAGGGATCTGTCACTTTAATAGTTGTCTATGTGAAATACGACAAAACCAGGATTAAAGAGAACCCGCGCTTAAAGTTAAACCCTGTCTAAAGTTTTTTGTGGTAAGATGTTAAATTTTTACAGATCCTCGGAGTCACTCAAGATACAGTGGACATATACCTACAAGAGATACTCCAGCAAGGTGTGGAATTGGCCGCAGAAGAAGATGCGGTCAGCAAAGCGATGGCTGATGCTGACAGGATCGAGGATAGCTTGAAGGAACATGGGTCCATGTGAGTGTGGGGAAATGTGGATTTTAGCACGCAGAAATCATCAAAATCGGTTCAGCCAGTCGAAAGTTGTGGAGTAGTTAAACCAAAAAAATGCGGTCGAATTGGAGACCTTCTCCTATAGTTTGGTATGGTAATATATAATATGTGGTAATAGGAAATCAATCGCTTGTATTAGCTTCACCTGTATGTTTGTATGTAACCGACTCATTTAAATTTAATTTTACCCACTTAAAACGGACAGACTAAAAGTGGAATTACTATAATTCAATAAATATTTTAAAGCGTTTGATATTTATTTTTATAGCATTCAAATACTTTATAATACAAATAATTCGATTCGATCTTTCGTGGTGTTCTTTTGGGATGTCCATCAGACACATAAAACCGAAAGAATAGAAGAAATTATAATTTATAAAAAATTAAGATTTATTTTTTTGTACGTATTTTTCCGTGATAAAAAATTGGTTGCCTGTAAAGTCGGTATACGGGCGAAAGTTTTACGTGACAACGACTTTTTATGTCTGTCTCTCTCGCTCTTAGGCGGGCTAACCATGCCCGAGTGGAAGGGACGCGTGCTTCTCACTCGCTCTCATTGTGAGCGCATAACGTGAGCGGAGCGTAACGCAGTTTCTTGAAGTGTCACCCGGCAAACCAATTTATAAGACGTTGTCACGTCAAAAGCATCCTATTTTATGCCCAGGATAATAAAGTATAATTATAGCAAGTTTTATCGAAATCGAACCGTTAGTTTTCACGTGATGCCTGAACATACAGACAGACAGACAGACAGACAAAAATTTTTTTAATCACATATTTGGGTTTGGTATCGATCCAGTAACACCCCCTGCTATTTATTTTTTCAATATTTTCAATGTACAGAATTGACCCGTCTACAGATTTATTATATGTATAGATATTGGAAAGAATGTATGGTCGAACCCTGAATCGTGATATAACTTTTATAAATTTCTCATTTTAAAGCGTGTTTATTAGTTTTTTTTAAACTATTCTTCCCACCCAGGTCAACAGCAGAACAGAACGAGCTAGTAGCCGAGTTGGTCCAGCAGTTTTTGCTACCGGAAGTACACAGGACTTCATCCAGACTGCACCTGGCTGCTGTACAGCAGAGCAGGATGGAAGCAGCCAGATGCAGCGTGTTTGGGATGCTGCACGAGCGGGAGATGACATCTGGTGAGTAAGGGCTGATGGTAGACCTGCAGCAGAACTGCTATAGGATGCACAGGTCTTGAAGCAGACTGCACCTGGCTTCTATACAGCAGAGCAGGATGGAAGCAGCGAGATGCAGCGTGTTTGGGATGCTGCACGAGCGGGAGATGACATCTGGTGAGTAAGGGCTGATGGTAGACCTGCAGCAGAACTGCTATAGGATGCACAGGTCTTGAAGCAGACTGCACCTGGCTTCTATACAGCAGAGCAGGATGGAAGCAGCCAGATGCAGCGTGTTTGGGATGCTGCACGAGCGGGAGATGACATCTGGTGAGTAAGGGCTGATGGTAGACCTGCAGCAGAACTGCTATAGGATGCACAGGTCTTGAAGCAGACTGCACCTGGCTTCTATACAGCAGAGCAGGATGGAAGCAGCCAGATGCAGCGTGTTTGGGATGCTGCACGAGCGGGAGATGACATCTGGTGAGTATGAGCTGATGGTAGACCTGCAGCAGTTCTTTTATTTATAGGTCTTTAAGGAACTAGCCGTGCCCCGCGGTTTCACTCGCGTGGCTCCGCTCCTATCGATCTAAGTGTGATGAATTTTATGAAATCGGTTCAGCAGTTTTTGCGTGATGGAGTAACGGACATTGAAATACATATACAAACGTTTGCATTTATAATATTAATTGGTAAGCCGGCTACTCACGTAAATACAGCAGGGGCAATATTGGAAAAATCTCGGTTAGACGGCTTATGGAGCAATTTATCTGTTCTCTAAATTGCCCCTGCTTGCCTATACACATTACAATTAAGGGTGCATACTTTTGTATGATTTTGATTAGGTCAAAATTTTATCGGATAATTTATGAATCCTTTTTGCTGTCTAAAAAGAACTACTCTACCAATTCATTTAAAAAAAAATCTGTTTTTATTCTTCTTATCTGACTTTTCTGTTTCTAATTTATCGTTATTCACTACAGATACATGCACACGTTGTGGTGAACCGATCGGCGATACATGCCGTTGCGAGGTTTGCACGGACGAACATACACCCACAGCTACAAGTGCGAGGGACGATAAGAGGTGGAAATATACTAGGAGTGAGTTGATTATATTGTTTTTGGGAGGAAAATGTAGAGATTTTCAGAATACATAGCGAAAAATTATCCAGGAAATGAAAAAAATGTTCGTTGAACCATAACTTTTTATTTTTCATTCAAATTACAACAGAATAAAGAAATACAAAAAAAATACAAACACCAAAAGAACATGACATATCGATTGAACAGTTTTATTTATTATTTACTACATTTCCGCCCGCGGCTTCGCCCGCGTTCTCAAGGAAAAACCCGCATAGTTCCCGTTCCCATGGGATTTCCGGGATAAAACTTATCCTATGTGTTAATTCAAGTTACTTTCTATATGTGTGCTAAATTTTCATTGAAATCAGTTCAGTAGAATTTGCGTGAAAGAGTAACAAACGCACACACATCCTCACAAACTCTCGCATTTATAATATTAGTAGGAAGGATAGTCATTGACATAATCAACAACTCACAGACACACTCAAAAGATGTCTGAAGCAATATTTAATACTTATAAATTACTAGCAGTTCGCTCCGGCTTCGCCCGTGGTACATATTTCGCAATAAAAGGTAGCCTATGTCCTTTCTCGGGTATTAAAATATCTCCATACCAAATTTCATGCAAATTGCTTCAGTAGTTTAGGCGTGATTGAGTAACAGACAGACAGACAGAGTTACTTTCGCATTTATAATATTAGTATGGATTTTTAACAAAATAAATCGCCTGGTTTATTTTATAAAAAACTAGTGGTCCGCCCCGGCTTCGCCCGTGGTACCTACATGTTTAAACTATCCTATCTCTCAAGTTGGATCGAACTGCACATGGTGTGCGAATTTTATTATAATCGGTTGAGTGGTTTAGGAGTCCATTGAGGACAAACATTGTGACACGAGATTTATATATATTAAGATAATTTTCATGTAAACAGGTCGGCCATCTGTAACGAAGAGTCGGGACGAGAGATTCCCGCCGTCTCACGATATAAGATGTTGGCTAAACGATTTACTAAATGATGGTGAGATGTATTACTAACTAGCTGTGCCGCGCGGTTTCACCCGCGTAGCTCCGCTCCTGTTGGTCTTAGCGAGATAATATATAGCCTACATTACTCGTGGATAATGTAGCTTTCGAATGGTGAAAGAATTTTTAAAATCGGTCCAGTAGTTTATGAGCCTATTCATTACAATCAAACAAAGTTTTCCTCTTTATAATATTAGTGTAGATAAACTGTAGTATTTTTATAAAATTTATTTTGGAGACTTCGATAATATGCACAACCTTTTGCAGTTTTTGAAGTAAAAACTTCTTTTTCGGGGTTGGAAAAAAAAATTAGTGTAACATGTTTTCGTTACGCGTGACATTTTTCCGTTACGCGCCATCTTTTTCTTATCCCTACCACGCGTGATTCGACGTATTTCTGTAAAGTTGCATATAGTAAATTATTTTTTGAAAAATGAGGTCATAAAGAAGTTTCACTTCTTACGTGTGTACATTAGTACACGCACATTTTTTTTTGTAATATAATATTATACGCCTACAGACTATTTTAAGGAATTTCAAGGTTATCCATTAATTACTGGACAATTTTTCATAAAAAAACACCCTGTATAATAATATTTGGAAAAAAATAAAATTGTTGTCTATTATTAGTGTTTATTATTTTCTATTTTCAGTGGTGATAAAATCAAGGAGACAAACATTGGAACGGACGAGCGTCGAACGCGATGTGGCAGACATGTTGCGTAAACGGGCGGATATCACTGTGGAAGTTAGAGAAACTATTGACGAGAGTAAGATTTTTTAAGATTTTTTTTAAGCTATTGCATAGCTTCTATCGAGGGCCTTGAGCGCGGGGACCGAATCGAGAAATTCCGTAACGAAAAAACCTCACGCTCCCCACTCCGACGGGCGGAGGTGTGGCTTGAAGGCATAGCATGCAATAGCGCAACCGCCCCAGTCCCCGAGTGTCTTTTTTTTGAATATTTGAGAAATGGGATTTTGAAATTAATCTAAATTATACAGTTTAAGAGTGAACCATTTATTTAATACTAGCTTACCGCCCGCGGCTTCGCCCGCTTTGTCTAAAACCTAATAAATTATATACTAAAACCTTCCTCTTGAATCACTCTATCTATTTAAAAAAAACCGCATCAAAATCCGTTGCGTAGTTTTAAAGATTTAAGCATACATAGGTACAGAGAAAGCGACTTTGTTTTATACTATGTAGTGATTTATATTGTACTAGTGGTCCGCCCCGGCTTCGCCCGTGGTACATATTTCGCAATAAAAGGTAGCCTATGTCCTTTCTCGGGTATCAAAATATCTCTATACCAAATTTCATGCAAATTGGTTCAGTAGTTTAGGCGTGATTGAGTAACAGACAGACAGACAGACAGAGTTACTTTCGCATTTATAATGATTTATATTGTATTTATTTTCCAGTGATAGCCATAGCAACGGGAGAATACAGTCGGCCAATAAAAATGGCCGACTATCGACATTTGATGACACGCTTCGTTGGTGACGCTTTACAGAGAAGCGAACCGTTCCAAACTAAATGTACTTGTGAGTATATAACTAGCTGTGCCCCGCGGTTTTACCCGCATTGCTCCGCTCCTGTTGGTCTTAGCGTGATAATATATAGCCTATAGCCTTCCTCGATAAATGGGCTATCTAACACCGAAAGAATTTTTCGAATCGGATCAGTAGTTACTGAGATTATAGCACGTTCAAACAAACAAACTCTTTCGCTTTATAATATTAGTATAGATTTAAAAAAAAAACACATTTTTTTATTAAAGAAACCCGTTTTAATGTCTTTTCCACGAGTTTTTTTTTGTGATATTAAAAAAAAAGATTTTCTGTTTGTTCCACGAGTTTTTATTTTGCACTTTCAAAAAAAAAGGTTAGGTACTTAAATTCTTCTTCTGCTAAGTACTCAATTTCATGTAAATTATAATAAAGATTTATAATATTTGTACAAATAAATAAATAAATAAATATTTTACTCTAGGCCCAAAAGAATTACCTTCAGAAATACGTCAAAGGGCGGAAGAAGAAGCGGCGAAAGCGGACCCTTCGTGCAAGTGTGGTGAAGTGAAACAGCTTAAATTTGGTAAGTCATTATGATTTTAATTTTTGTAATTAATATAGTTGGAATTATCATCAGCCCCCTAAAGTAGAAAAAAAAATATCAAATTTTCTTATGTTTTCATAATAGCGCTCATATATTTTTTCCACTGCAGGGCACATGTCATGGTTTATTAAAAAAACTGCAAATATGCAAACAGACTTATTAAGGAATATATTTATTTATTTATTTATTTATATATAAATTTACAACGCCTTTATGTCTATGCTAGCTTTCCGCCCGCGGCTTCCCGCATAGTTCCCGTTCACGTGGGATTTCCGGGATAAAACCTATCCTATGTCCCGGGGTAAAAAGTAGCCTATGTCCTTTCTCAGGTATCTATATATGTACCACATTTCATGCAAATTGGTTCAGTAGTTAAGGCGTGATTGAGTAACTAACAGACAGACAGAGTAACTATTTCGCATTTATAATATAAAGAATGGAGTATGGATTTGTCCTATCCTTTTTTTTTTTTGTTTATAATTTTGCTAAAATATTTTACGATTTTAAACATTAAAATATATCCAATGTAACTTCATCTTTAGGGTGCTTCTCCACCAATAATGTGCGAGAATGTGTAGCGAGGAATGTGTTTGTAAAAAGCCAATCATATCTCTTCATTTAGTTTTTAGTTGAAGCGTTTGCTTTGAAGCTATACTATTGGTTATTTACAAACACATTCCTCGCTACAAATCCTCGTGCATTATTGGTGGAAAAGCACCCTTAATTCCAAGCAAACAGAAAAACTCTTTAAACTACAGTTAACAATAAATCGTATACTTTTTTAGATACCGAAAGATCGGATGAGAAATCGAAACTGCTTCCTTCGGAACTACGTCTTTTGGAAGAAATGCGACGCTGCAAGTGTGACACTGAACCTTCACCCAGCGCTAGGACTATAGGTATACATCTATACTAATACTAGTGGTCCGCCCCGGCTTCGCCCGTGGTACATATGTCGCAATATTAAAGGTAGCCTATGTCCTTTCTCGGGTATCAAAATATCTCCATACCAAATTTCATGCAAATTGGTTCAGTAGTTTAGGCGTGATTGAGTAACAGACGGACAGACAGAGTTACTTTCGCATTTATAATATTATAGTATGGATTATAAAGCTGAAGAGTTTGTTTGTTTGAACGCGCTAATCTCGGGAACTACTGGTCCGATTTGAAAAATGCTTTCGGTGTTAGATAGCCCATTTATCGAGGAAGGCTGGCTATATATCATCGCGCTAAGACCAATTTGAAGCACTGCGGGTGAAACCGTGAAGTGCAGTTAGTAAATTATATTTTTTAAGTGAAACTTCTTTAGGCGCGTTGAGAGTCAAATTTCAAGGTCGCGTCATCACAATACCGTCACGTCATGGAGTGAGGCGACGATTTTGGTATCTTTGAATCTTGGCAAAGCAGTTTCACTTCTGACACATATGCTTGGCACTTTTTTATTATTTATTACAGTCAGAATAATCATCACCAACATTATTTATGTCTGTTTAACACGCGCATATTAGCTTCATCTGTATGTTTGTATGTAACCAACTCCTTTAGATACGATTTTGACCCACTTTAAGGGTGCTTTTCCACTAATAGTGAGCGAGGATGTGTAGCGAGGAATGTGTTTGTAATTAGGTAAACAAAGGTATCGCTAAATGAAGCGATATGGTTCTTTACAAACACATTCCTCGCTACACATCATTGGTGGATAAGCACCCTAAATGGACAGATTTCATTCAAACTTTGTACACTTATCAAGGATCAGTGATAATACAATAATTTTATGAGTTTAAGTGTATTTTTAAACTATATTATTTTTGTTTCAGAGAGTCCAACAACAGAAGACTACGCGTACACGGACACTTCTTTTGATCCTACAACCGAGGCTGATGATGACCAGATAATTTAAAATGATTTTAAAATTTAACTTTATATAATTGTTCTTATTTTTACTTCAATTCATGTTACTTCGTTACTACCGTATAAAAATTAAAAGTACATACCTTACTTTGCCGTCTTTAAATTATATTATTGTGACAAATAAAGACTTAATTCTACTCTGGAGTTTCATTTACCTATAGTACCTACATACAGATTTTGCTAGGCGATTTAGTTGTGAAAATTTACGTATAGATTTAATCTATACTAATAGTATAAAGCTGAAGTTTGTTTATTTGAATGCGTTAATCTCAGGAGCTACTGTTCCGATTTGAAAAATTTCGGTGTTAAATAGCCCACTC
This sequence comes from Colias croceus, assembly GCF_905220415.1. Classification (NCBI taxonomy): domain Eukaryota; kingdom Metazoa; phylum Arthropoda; class Insecta; order Lepidoptera; family Pieridae; genus Colias; species Colias croceus. The sequence goes on along the minus strand of NC_059559.1, from coordinate 3,084,395 downwards.
ATCGAGAAAGGTTATATCAACAGATTAAGACCAACAGGAGCGGAGCACTGCGAGTAAAACCGCGGGGCACAGCTAGTATCATAATATATCATCAACTAAAGTGTTGAAAGTCTTTTAATATATTAAATATCCATACATAATATTGAGGTCTGTAAAAATGGTGATATAAAATTGGAGAAAATTTAAAAGTGGCAACTTTTGGCACTATTAGAAAAATTCACCCTGCATTTATCCAACGAGTCATTAGTTTTACCGATTTTTACACGCTACCTTAATGAAACTAGAACTGTTGCTGATTTTCAGCGATCGTTTTGAGTAACAAAATCGTTGTTTTTGCAATGAATTAGAAACTAAAAAGCAAAAATTTTAAGTAAAATTTCGTTGAAAGTAAAATTTCAAGGTCGCGTCATGGAGTAAAAGCTGGCGCAGATATGGCGATATATTTTTCATTGTCAAACTAGTTATTATCGACATCACATCGACATTGACCTCATTGAAATAACATTCAAAAAAGGGCAGCTCGCTACTTTTATCGTGTGTCCCCGAAATAAACTGTTGTTATTTGATTTTGAATTTTCTTTTTATGAGGACGATGACGATAATAGTTTGACAATGAAAAATGCGCTGCGTTGCGCTTCGCCATATCTGCACCGGCCTTAGGCGACGATTTTGGTATCTCTGATGTGCTCTGAATCTTGCCAAAGATGAAAGAACTTCTGTCACGTTAGCTCGGCACACACGCTGTTTTTTTTTTTATAAATTTTCGCCGATTTTATATCGCTAGTTTAACAGATCCAAATACCTACTTTCTTTTTCAACTGATTTTTCTTACTCTATATATTGTAACTAGCTTTCCGGTCGCGGCTTCGCACGCTTTGTCTAAAACCTAATAAATTATATACAAAAAAAACCGCATCAAAATCTGTTGCGTAGTTATAAAGATTTAAGCATACATAGGGACATAGGGACAGAAAAAGCGACTTTGTTTTACTTTTATACCTACTAGGTATGTAGTGATGAAATAAAACACGATAAATTGTTCAAGTGTATATTTTACATCCATATATACATTTTTTAAAGAACTGTGTACAAATGTTGAATAAATTTGCTTATTACATAGGTACTGGTTTTTTATTTTGTACATTTGCCTTAGTGCTAAGCGATATTTTTTAGATATAACTATTTAGTTATGTATTTTATTTAATGACAATATAATTGCGAAAGTGAAGTGCATATAATAAATGCAATTTAAATAATAATGTGGGCTAATAGTTTGTAATACATGAAATATAAGGGTGAATTTCCATTATTTTATAGACGAGAAAGGAGTAACAAAAAATAAAATACAGATGACTTGAGTATCTGTTTGTTTTTTTTTTTAAGTCGGGTGAAAAAACTTAGAAGATTAATTTATATTAAACAAAGATATTAATTGTAAGCTTGTTCCTTCAATGAAAACACACCCTTATAAATAATACAACACAGAACATAATATTTAAATCTAATAGCAAATATTACATTGATTTACTACAGCTTAAAATAAACCTAAATCTTTGGCATATAAACTTAAATTGTGTAAAAAATGCATTATTAGTTCCACTAAAATTGGAAAAATGACTAGTTAAGTGAATTGGTTTTTCCAAAATGCAGTTCATATAGAAATAATACACAGTGTTAACACATAGAGGTATATAATATAGTCTTACCACAAAACAATTTAAACACCAACTTAAACACAGTCTAACTTTAAACCAGGGATCTGTCACTTTAATAATTATTGTCTATGTGAAAAACCAGATTAAAGAGAACCCGCGCTTAAAGTTACTTAAACCCCGTCTAAAGTTTTTTGTGGTAAGACAGATTATGTTTAATCTCAAAAAGTCCATTGAATTATCATTATTATATTCTTTCTTTACATAATAATCCTTGAAGAGATGTGATTCTTTCACAAGAAAGAAGGTAGGTACAAACACAGTATACAGAATACAAACAGTAGGGAAACTTTCTTCAAAACGTTAGAAGCGACTGAATCATTTATCATACAAACATACGCGAGACATCTAAGGGTACTTACTAAGCGTTATGTTTTGTAGCTTAGTTTCACTTCAGTTTGTATTTTATTTACTGTGCTATTTACAAGGTCGTTTGAAACTACTTAGCCGATCTTAAAATAGAAGATAGCTTTTTTAGATAATTCTGCTACACTGTTCCTGAGTGCCATAGCCATTTATTTTATCCGGGCAAAACTAGAATGACCAGAAAGATGTTAAATGTATTTTTAGAATGGTAAATAATATAAATTCATTCGTATCGCTCTCGTTACGGTGCATTTACATCAAACGGACATAGAGCTAGAGCAAGAGCATTATTTCATGAACTTTTAGAGTAAATGAAAACTCGAATTCAGTGTTGTTCAGTATTAGAACATTGCATAGAATCTTTTCGAACGCTCTAAGAACAACGAAATAATGCTCTATGCCTGTTTACACTAAAATTTGACATAGTGGGGTTAGAATGAGCATTCGCTCGTTTGATGTAAATGCACCGTTACAACCATAGATACCAGACTTTTTGAGATGTTTTTTTTTATAAATTACTAGCGGTCCGCCCCGGCTTCGCCCGTGGTACATATTAACGTTTTCTCTACATAAGAACCATCCTCGTACTTCAAGGAATATAATAAAAAAAGAATTATCGAAATCGGTTCAGCCGTTCTCGAGTTATGGAATTACAACGAAAAGTGGCATTGATTTTTATATATTAGATTGTGACATGAGGCAAAGGAAAAGCATCCTTAATAGTATTCATATAACATTAAAGCTTTATTACATTATGAAATAACTAAAATATAAGTACTTATTATTGGAAGTTTTGAATCGGGAAGAAAAATATTATTATTATTAAAACATTCCCAGTCATTTCACGCAACTCTATCTGGTAGAATAAAGCATAGCTTGTAGTATAAATTCTTCTTATATTTCAAAATACATACAGATTTTTCATGTTATGACGAGAAGAACATAGTTGCCTGGTAGAGATCACTGCACAGTGATAAGCTTATCCGATGTTATTAATAAATCTGTTTTCTTTTCCTTATTATTTAATTTAATGTATAATAAAGCGTTAGAAATAAATAAAAAAAACCATCAGATTTATGCTGCAGTCTGCAGAGGTCAAATCTATGTTCAGAAAACTAAAATTATATATATGTATAAGACCTAACATAGATACCGGTGGAATTCCGAATTATAGCGAGGAATTTAATGATTTTACTAATTTTTTTGTTATCGATAATAATTCGATAATCAACTAAAAATTAAGTTAAATAAATTATACAATAACAATAGGTACTTGAAGACATATATAAATACCAATAATAACGTGTTAGTGCAGCAAATTTCAGAAAAACAGAATATTCCACTTCTCAATAAAGTCGGGAAACATTTCTCTATTAATGATGATGAAAAATTACGCTCCATAAAAATTTATTTAATGCTAGTTTACAGTATCAACGTGACTATAAAAAAATAAAATAAAAATATTATCTAACAAAAACAGATTAAAAATCTCTGGCAATACGAAAAAAGAAAAAAATATATAACAATATAAAACACAAAATGCAGTTTAAAAGATCTATCAACATCAAAGTTCCCACAATAGACTACAGACAATGCTTTAAGCCAAGCATAATCTATGGTAAATAATATTTTGAAACTTCTAAACAAAACTAATGTTACAAGCACCGAAATGATACGATAGCCCTATGGGGTTGATTGAACTAATCTATATAATCTATACTTAACTATACTTAATGTATTCTAAACTCCAATTGATTATACATGTGGCATATTTTATTTTAAATTATATATTACTACTATAATACTGTTGTAACAAAAGTAATTGAAATCGTCACAAATATCCTTGAAATTCGATGTTGGGTCATTCGTATAAATTATAAGTAAATACGGTTCCAAAATAGACCCTTGAGGAACACCAACACATTTATTGCATATTTCAATCCAAATAAAAAATGCCAAAATATTGTACGTTATTGCTTTGCTATCGTTTCAAAAATGATAATTTATAAGAGATATAATGTTAAACGCTTCAGATAAATCACAAACTTAATTAAAAAATATATAACAAATATTATTTTCGTAACTTTTTTGAGAATAAAAAAACATAGAAACGTTTTTATTCATTAACTTTTCCCAATTTCATCCTTGAAACAAAAATATTCAATGCACAATTATATTTTGAGAGCATCCGTTTAAAAGCTTTAAAAGCTTCTAAATTGACTTTTAAATATTTAGCAGTAATTATATACCTACTAAAACTAAACATTTCTCATTATTCTTGGACGCAACTTTAGCTATCTATCTCTATCTACCACTGCGTCTATACATACGTGCGAAAGAGAGCACAACTTGTAGCTAAAACCACAACAAAATGGCCAATTTTTTATCTATATAAGTCAATTGGAGTAGAACATATTTATTTATATCTGTTAGCTCTTCATGGCAATTAAGAAGACTATAAGTAGGAGAGAGACGGGTGATGTTATTTTAAACGCAGTGTTGCAGGCGTCGGCGTCATTGCAACTTTGTAGGCAGCCGTGGACGTATCTGTGAAAAAATATTTACTTATACATAAGTGGAATCTTTATAATCATAAAAATCAGTTTACCTAATCGAAAGTTCTGAGATAACGAACTCAAAAAAGCAGTCTAATTTAAAAACTTCCTTTTTTTCTAGTCGGTAGAAATTTTGTACATAATAATATACAAAAAATAATGTTTGGAAATGTTGCAACTAATCTTCGACTTAAACCACAGACGAATCCGAGGTGAACAATAGTTTTTTTATAAAGAATTAGTGTAGGAATAAGTGTAATTATGATGGATGTTTGTTACTCTTTCAATCAAACACAATGGATTTTGATTATAATTCGCAGAGCCAGACTCGTATATATCTATATACTAGTGGTCCGCCCCGGCTTCGCCCGTGGTACCTACATGTTTAAACTATCCTATCTCTCAAGTTGGATCGAACTGCACATGGTGTGCGAATTTTATTATAATCGGTTGAGTGGTTTAGGAGTCCATTGAGGACAAACATTGTGACACGAGATTTATATATATATAAGAAGATATAAAACTCAAAGGTGACTGATATAGTGATCTATCAACGCACAGCCCAAACCACTGGACGTATCGGGCTGAAATTTGGCATGCAGGTAGATGTCATAACGTAGGCGTCTCCTAAGAAAGGATTTCCCGAAAATCTTGCGGGAACGGGGAAAAACGGGGATGCACGTACAAAGTCGTGGGCGGAAGCTAGTCACGTATATTTCACGAAATGGTCGATCACATCATGAAATTAGCAAATCTACGATATGGCCACGACATATACAGGGTGTAATCGTTAAGTGTGCACAAACGATTATTCCGTAACTGTTGCAGATACCAAAAAACTTTAAATTGATATCGAAAGTACTTAACCTAATGAGTAAAATGGCCATAATATTTTTTTAAAAATAAAACGAGAAATATCCAAAAACATTACATTAAACGCTCTCATACATTTTATTTCCCATACATTTTGTATTCATAGCAGATTTTCGAAGTGATGTCCTCATTGTGCAATACAATGAGGAGCTCTATTTACAGTTTCTAAATGAACTTCCCTTCAAATTTGCGAAGTAATTAAAGCAGAAAACCAAAAAAAGAACGAAAAAGCTAAAATCTTTCATATTAAATGTACTAAGTTGATCCAAAAGTAATGATAATTGGGTATTTGCTGTGCATATAAAAATATAAAATAAATGTTTTTTGCTAGCTCATGTATTCACTAAGTAATCACAAAAAAATCATATCAATAGGCCACGTTTCCAATTATTTACATTAATTTGAATGTGAACCGTGCGTGCCAGATGTTTCCCGACGAAAAGAAGAAACAACGATTCGACATGTAGAGGGTAAATTTCTAAATATTTAATGATATCAGGATAATTTTTTGTCACGTTTTGTGATCAAGGACGTTACCCGAGATCACCATGTTTATGCTGAAACCAAAAAACAATCAATGTCCTGGATGCGAGCTTCCAAAATGACGATGAAGAAATTCAAAGTGAAAATCAGTAGGTTAGATTAAAGCGGTAGTTTTTTGGGACGCTGAAGGAATAATTATGGTGGAATATTTTAAAAAGGTAGCCACTTTATTGGGCTCTTACTAAACAGACCAAATTAAAAGATTGCGGTAGGTTAGTAAGGAAAAGAGACATGGCAAACTGCGGTCCTGAACGCTGTTTCACCAAAAAACGCACCAGATCACAAAGCGTCAGTTGCGATGGCTGCCATTCAAAAATCGGCATTCCAAATGCTTGAACACCTACCCTATTTTTTAGATCTAGCTCCTATTTACTTTTATCTCTTTCCTCGGCACAAGAAACACTTTCTTAGCAATAAATTATTTTAAGACGACAGCGAAGTGATGGCCGCGTGGAGGGGTTTTTGTGGATGAAGTCAAAGTATTTTTTTAAAGTTTAGGAAAAAAAATATTGAAGAGTATTTTCTAGTTAGAAGACTATCTAGAGAACGACATAATTATAATAACTGTAATGAGCTTGTTTAATATTGATTATCATTACTTTTGGATCAACCCATGTACATGGGATATTCGTATCTCATACTAAATGTATGGGAGGGTTTCAAGTTATTTTTTTAGATATTTCTCGTTTTATTTTTAAAATTTTATTATGGCCATTTTACTCATTAGGTTAAATACTTTCGATATCAGTTTAAAGTTTTTTGATATCTGTAATAGTTACGGAATAATCGCCTGTGCACACTTAACGATTACACCCTGTATAATATAAGCTATAGAAATGCTTTTTATATCCGAGGGTCAAACCGCGCGACTTAACTAGTTTCTTATTTATTTAATATACATGTACGAGGTTTTACGCCTCTCGACTCTCCTATCCTACCCTACTAATATAATTACCTACTGTAGCTAATAGATAAAACCATCAAAAGGAAATTAATTAATTCGATAAGCTGAACAGAAATTGATATTTAATCATTTTATCTTTGTGATTAATTTTGAACGAAACTATAACGTCACGTCACGTCATAGTCACAAATAAAAAGGTTCTGAATAAAATAGATGGCAAAATCCAGAGAAGTAAGAGTGTAGTAAGAAGTAAGTATAATAGCAGACCATTAACGACACCAGACACGAAATATTATTATTGAAGTGAAACTTCTTTATCGGAGTTGGAAAAAAATTTAGTGTAACATTTTTTCGTTACGCGTGACATTTTCCCGTTACGCGCCATCTTTTTTTTATCCCTACCACGCGTGATTCGACGTATTTCTTTAAAGTAGCATATACTTAGTAAATTATTTTTTGAAAAATAAGGTCATAAAGAAGTTTCACTTCTTACGTGTGTACACTAGTACACGCACACATTTTAAAGTGAAACTTTTATTACATCGTCTCATATTTTTTGGTCTGTGTAGCGCATGTCGCGTAACGCACGATACGTACGATAATTATCGTACAAATACGATAATTTTTAGTTAAATGTCTATAGTGTGAAAAAAAGTTTCACTTTTACCGTGGTTTCATAAAACCACACAACATTTTTTTTTAAATCCTATCCTCGGTTTCGATGGTTTCATGAATCTATGCTATTAACAAATAAGCATATGCATTAAGCATATATAGTATGTTGCACGGTATCTTCACTTTACTACTTTACTCAATCAATTCTTAAAAAAAGCATGAACACCTTTAAAATAGCCGAGGAAAATCGATAGTTAAAAAATAGTGTATTAATATTTTTTTGCTAAAATACTATAACATGTTTTTCCTCAGTGATAATATCCATAAAGATTCAAACTACCCTCACTACATATCTTACCTGTCATTATAATAAAATCTTCCACAATGAGACATCCTTATAATCTCTGTGTCTGTAGTGGCTGTGCCTGAGTCTAGACCACAACCACGCACTGTTATGGATTCGCCTGTGTCATCTGGAAAACAAATAAAAAAAGACGTGTGGCACTCGGGGACTGCCGCGGTAAAGCTATTGCATAGCATGCCTTCAAGCCACACCTCCGTGTCCGTCGGAGTGGGGAGCGTGAGGTTTTTTCGTAACGGAATTTCTCGATTCGGTCCCCGCGCTCAAGGCCCGCGATAGAAGCTATGCAATAGCTTAAAAATATTGAAGAATATACAACGCCATCTATTGTTAAACTAAGCAAAGCTTCCATTCCAATATTCTATTGTACCAATATTTCATTTTTATTAAAACGACGGTATTATAATAACATTTTCATTGATATTTTTGAAGTGAAACTTCTTTAGGCGCGTTGTGAGTAAAATTTCAAGGTCGCGTCATGGCAATACCGTCACTTGGAATGGCGAGATTTTGGTATCTTTGAATCTTGCCAAAGAAGTTTCACTTCGGATACGTGTGCTCGGCTCGCACGCTCTTTTTTTCTATCTATTTCTTTCTTAAAGTTTCAGAAAAATTCACGACCATTAAATTTTAAACCACATTTAAAATTTCTCACAAACATCATCAGAGAACATGCGTCCGAACATGAAGACAGGGCAACGGTTTTCGAGTCATTACCAAGTTTTAAATCAGTTGTAGCTTAATTTATCTACTTTCCCAAACTTTCCGATTGCTTTTCGAGCCAGTCTTAAATCATTTGTTCTATTATGACATATCACGATTGAAAAGTGCCACTAAAATAAGCATTGTTAAATCCTCTTTCAATTTGACACTACACACAATACCTAATCATTTAATTAACGATAGCCAGCAAAATCTTACCAAAAACACCGGCAATCTTGATACACGACGTAGCTGGGAACAAGCCATCCCTCCCCTTCCGTCCCCCCATACAGGGCGACTCCAGCATTTGGAGCGAGTGGTTGTTGTGGAACGGATCGTCGCAGGCTGGGAACCGGCCGTTCATGGACACGCATTTGAAACAGTCTATGGTGTGCGCTGAAAGGGTATAGATTGTAGAGTTATAAACTATGGTGGTGGAAGATATTGTCTCTGGTCAGATGGTAGCGAAATCGGCGTAGATTGCAGAGTTACAGAATAGGTTTGCTGGTAAAGAAATGGGCATAGATTGTAGAGTTTTAGTCTATGGTGTTATAAAAAAAATTAATTATCTGTACCTGAAATCGATTTCTTAGGGCGTATTCAGAAAGAAAGCTTGAAACTTATTAGCGCTTATAAGCGCTTATCGGCGCTTGTCAGGTGCAATATAAAATTTGTTTTGGTCTGCTTGAACCTGCTTCCTTTGTGTAGAACGAACCAGCGTTGACAAGCGCCGATAAGCGCTTATAAGTTTCAAGCTTTCTTTCTGAATACGCCCTATCAGGACATACTTAGTACTATTATGAAATTTTAATAATAACAATAAAATACACTTACCAACTGATATAAAAGAACATAATACTAAAGTTGCACACGCAATCCATCGACTGCTCACTGCATCCATTGTAACTGAAAACAAACACAAACAGTAAATGTATAATATCAATGCAAATATTAAAATTTCTACCATATCTTCTGATATAATAAATATTGTATAGCTGAAGAGTTTGTTTGTTTCTTTGTTTGCTAATCTCAAGAACTACTGATACGATTTGAAAAATTATTTCGGTGTTAGATACCCCATTTATCGGGGAAAGTTATAGGCTATATTATATTATAAGAAATTACACTCGGGGCTGGGTTAAATATTAGTTTGAATGTAATAAGAATGTACTGCGATTCTACACATGTGCCTAATTGATGTAGACAGTTGATAACAAATCACAGCAAGTCAACGATGAACGACTATCAACAAAGTGAGGGTAGTTGGGTCAAACGTCGTATAAACAACGTCTGAGCCCCTAGGCACGATTCGTACGAATGCGCCACGATTCTTTTTTTTTGTGTGGTGTCTCTCGATGTTATGATTCAAATGAAAGCGGCATTTTATGGTATTCGACAGCTAAGTATGTTCGGACAGGAAATAGTGACAATTATATTGATAACTATTCATTCACAAAAATAAGTTATAATGTCTAACAATATCATCACGCTAATACCAATAGGAACGGAGAAATGCGGGTAAAACCGCGGGGCATAGCTAGTTACATAATATAAACTAGGTAGTTACATAATTCAATACCAAAATGTTCTTTGTTCACTCGTTCTGTTATTAAGTAATCAACTTGATGTAAGACGAAATATTTTAAATTTCTGGCAACAGGCCACAGTTAGGCTATTACAGTCCAAAAAGTTGTAGCCGCAAATCGTTATGGTTAATGTCTCTTTTGTTAAATAGTCCGGACAAAGACGAATGATAAACAGTCATAAAATTATTTGGCTACAGAATACTATAGAAGTAAGTACTTGCTTTACCGGTGGTTTCGTCGGGTGAAACCGCGTGGCACTGTTAGCGCGTTTGCCACGGGTTCAGAAATCTGTTTGTAAAGACTTCTTTTTAGCCAGTATGAAACTCTGTTCCTCTTTTCAAATCATTTGACCGCCTCCTTGGTACAGTAGTTGACGCGTGAGCGTAGAACCGAGAGGTCCTGGGTTCGATTCCCGGCGGAGACGAAAAAAAGGCATACAGAAGGCTGATCACCTACATGTCCCTAAAGAAAATCGATCAGTGAAACAGATGTATGCATAATCCATCTGCCCCTTAGTACGTTAGAAGTACGTTATCTTCGAATAGTTCCTGAGATTAGCGAGAGCAAATTCTTCAGCTTTAAAATATATTATGTAGTTATATAAATATAAATGCAAAAGTTTATCTTTCGTTCACGTCTCAACGATTTTATGACCTGATTTGTGGTAGTTATTAGGCACTCTGTTTAGTTTTTACTTTTTACCACGATTAAACATCTCATTCCCATAGGAATTTCCACAAATTTCACTACATAGTATTTCAAACAAAGTCGCTTTCTCTGTCCCTTTGTATGCTTAAATCTTTAAAACTACGCAACGGATTTTGAAGCGGTTTTTTTTTTAATAGATAGAGTGATTCAAGAGAAGGTTTTACTTAGTATATAATTTATTAGGTTTTAGACAAAGCGGGCGAAGCCGCGGGCGGTAAGCTAGTGATTAATGCAATGTATCACAGAACCGACCTTGAATGTAATACCGTAATGTGTTTACTTTAGATCACTTCATAATTTATATTTGGATCATTTGATGTTCATGAGCAAATACGAAATTATAGCTATTACATAAATCTTCATTTTATTACATTGTAAGTTTATTTTATTACTAACTAGCTTGCCGCCCGCGGCTTCACCCGCTTTGTCTAAAACCTAATAATATATGTATTATATACTAAAACCTTCCTCTTGAATCACTCTATCTATTTAAGAAACCGCATCAAAATCCGTTGCGTAGTTTTAAAGATTTAAACATACAAAGGGACATAGGGACAGAGAAAGCGACTTTGTTTTATATACTATGTAGTGAGGTTGATGGAATTAGATACATTTTACGGAAATATATTTTAGTTAATTACAGAAATAAACTTAGATTTTTATATCTTATTTCTATGTTTAAAGATCTAAAATTTAAAAAGATGTGGGAATGACATAAGCTATTTTTTAACCGACTTCAAAAAAAGGAGGAGGTTATCAATTCGGCCGGTATGTTTTTTTTTATGTATGTACACCGATTACTCCGAGGTTTCTGAACCGATTTACGTGATTCTTATTTTGTTCGATGCGGGATGGTGTCGAATAGGTCCCATAAAAATTTTATTCGGATAGGCCCAGTAGTTTTTATTTTATGAGCATTTTTGTCTGTATTTGTAAATGTTGCAAGTGCAAGTTTGAAGTCGGTTGTTTTTAACGCAGTTATTGACTTGTTACCTAATTAATTACCTTCCTCTTGAATCACCCTATCTATTAAAATAGCATCAAAATCTGCTGCGTAATTTTAAAGATTTAAGCATACATAGGGACACAGGACATGGAAATAGGGATAATGAAAGCGTCTTTTTTATAGGTAGGTATGTAGTGTTAGAGACTTTATAAGTATTTTAAGGCCTTACATACTTTTGCAAAATGTTTACATATGGCATAGTTAACAGACCTGAATAGGTCAAATTAGCGGCCATGTTTATTCATTTATTCATATTTCATTCATTCATTTATTACATTTAAAGCATAATGTACGATCCAGCACAAATACAGGTGTTGAAAACTTATAAATTAAATTAAATTAAATTTATTATATATATCTAGTCACTAGTGTAATAAAAATCTACACTAATATTATAAAGAGGAAAACTTTGTTTGTTTGTTTGATTGTAATGAATGTTTTTCACCATTCGAAAGCTACATTATCCATGAGTAACATAGGCTAGGTTTTATCCCGGAAATCCCACGGGAACTATGCGGGTTTTTCTTTGAAAACGCGGGCGAAGCCGCAGGCGGAGAGCTAGTAATAAATAAAATTAATTGGTTCCCGCACTAGGCGAAGCCTGTTCTGTGGGTCCTGTTGTTTATCTCGCGCGCCAAACGTGCGTTCCGAAACTTACAGTTCACGTGAATTCTGACATCATCAACGATGTGATAGATTTACAACTACCAAGATAAATGTATCTCATTGGTCATGGCTTGATTTCGTGTAAATTGTTTTGTTTTATATCAAAATTGAATTATGAGGGCGCGCGAATTCATCATAGGCGAAAAATTAACAGATGCATAGATAATTTTCCTTGTTTGTTGAAGAAAATATTTTTAAGTCATGGTATTATTAATATATACTGAGCTTGAGAAATGTGTTGAGAAATTAGCATCTATATCTATACTAATATTATAACGCTGAAGAGTTTGTTTGTTTGAACGCGCTAATCTTAGGAAATACTGGTCTGATTTGAAAAATTATTTCGGTGTTAGATAGCCCATTATCGAGAAAGGCTGTATAATTACTATAAGACCAACAGGACCGGTGCCACGCGGGTGAAACCGTGAAGCGCAGCTAGTCTTCAATATATTATGTATACCTAGGTATTTATAGAAAGAATGTGTAATAAAACAGAATATATGTTTGTCCATCAGTTTGCTTTTTCGTTTAGTTCCGAAATGGCTGCACTAATTATATAAAGGGGATTTAAATTTAAAAATAAAAATCCTTTAAGTATAGAATAATAATAGACTATTTATGTACATAAAAATAAAATGGTAACAATAACATACGAAGAGCAGTGGTGGCTCAGTGGTAAGACCTCGGTCTTCGAATCGATAAGTCCGGGGTTCGAGACCAGACGAGCGCGCAGGAAATAAATTGATTTTTTCAATTTATCTGCGCATGTTGTAACATCACCACTGCTCGAACGGTGAAGGAAAACATCGTGAGGAAACCGACATGAATTAAAAAGTTCGACGACATGTGTCATCCGCCAACACGCACTTGGCCAGCGTGGTGGATTATGGCCTGTGCCCTGTACCCTCATAGGAGGCCCGTGTCCCAGCAGTGGGAACGTATATGGGCTGATGATGATGAACAATAACATAACCAGTAACCACTGCTTAAACGGTGAAGGTAGCGACGTTTAGCTACTATTATGTATTCTGTGGTGTAGGAGAATATCGTGAATATCGTGATATTAGGAAACCAACACGTCGAAGAATCAAAAGTTCGACGACATGTGACATCTGCCAACACGCTCAAAATTTTTCAACATTTTTTGCTGGTAGCACAGAATACATAATAGTAGCTAAATGCTGGTAGTTTGTGTTTATTACTTACTAGCGGTCCGCTCCGGCTCCGCCCGTTGGACATATTTATGTTTTCTCTACATAAGAACCATCCTCGTACTTCAAGGAACATAACAAAAAAAGAATTATCGAAATCGGTTCAGCCGTTCACACGTGATGCCGTGACAACGCGAAACGGGTTTATTTTCATCATTTTATAGGTACCTAGGTAGTTACCTACTAGCTTTCCGCCCGCCCGCGTAGGAAATTTCGTAGTTCCCGTTCCTTCGGGATTTATGAGATAAAAACTAACGTATGTCCTTTCTCGGGTCTCAAACAATCTTTGCAAATTTCATTCAAATCGGCTCAGCTTCAGTCGTTTAGACGTGAACAGCCAGAGATAGTTTTGCATTCATAATATAATATTACATAGTTAGGATAATTACGATTTATTGACGTAGGTACTTAATTTAAAATAATATTAACTACATTCGTATAATATAACAAAAGAAATCATACAATTTTTTGATGGACTTAGCAAAATAAGATAAGTACCTAATGAAAAATAAGACAAACAGAAATAATAATAAGTGTACCTATCTAGATACCACAGCTAGATACTTATTTAAAAAATACTGCACGAATTAAAACCTCTATCGGTTTTGGGAACGGGAAATCATCAAAATCGGTTCACCCAGTCAACAGTTCTGAGGCAATAAACAAAAAAAAATACAGTCGAGGAAGAACCTCCTCCTTTTTTGAAGTCGATTGAAAAAATATTATATAAGTAGAGTTCCACGAAAAATATTCCAACACTGCTTTAGAATAATTAGGTAGGTAGGTACTTTACTTTTTTGGTTACTTAGCAACCAAACAACTAAGTAAGTAGGGAGATTCTAAAAATAGATTAGGGTACCTTCATTATTCGTAGTTAATTTTTAAAGAATTAAACTTCTGTATTTACTGATTACCTAAATACCTACCTAAATGAGTTCAAATATTTCTTTTATTTTTTATTTCATAGGGAAGTAGGTAATTTATTATTATTTTTAATTTGTAAATTATTTAGTCAACTACAACCACTTATTTAAAAAAAATATTCACGTTCTTCATTTGAATTTAAATATTTTTATTTTTTCATTGATGCATTTTTATTATATTTATGTACTTAGGTACTCTTATTAATTATTGTACAATTAAACAACATTTAAATAATTAACTCAACAAAACACGCACTCGATTTTCAATAAAATTAACACGAATTAAATAGCTGAAAGCTCACTCTTACCTGATTGAAAGGTTCCGTTACCAAAACGTCCTAACCGCCAATCAATAATTCACAAATGATGCCGTTAAAACGTCCAAAACATAACAATTACTCTAAACATAACCACAATACACTTTAATACTATTATCTACATGTAAATTGTTATAAAATTCGCATCAGTTGAACGATGCAAGGGAGATAATTATTGACTGAAGTAAGAAACTATGCGTAGGTGTGAACTGACGAGTGTCGACTGAAACACGGTCGTTATTGCCATGCGTAGAGCTTTTTCCAAGCTTTTCCGATGTCATGAAATTTGGTAGAAAATTGGCAAGGTTGGGAATAAAATTGGTAGTGTCGTAATAAAATATTTATAACTTTTTTAATGTACGAGTTATTTAGTAGATATATTTAAACTAGTTTTTGTTTGCGACTTTGTCTGCAAAAATAATATTAGGTTTTAGTCTAAGAATAAATAAGTGAAGTTTCATTATTTTATGACGTTATTAATAATAAGAATTATTATAGAAAATATAGGTAAACCAGAATCTGATGGCAATTAGGGAAATCAAAATTTTTAGTGTGCAACCCTAGGGAAAATGGACTGAACGATCTTGATACTGCTTATTTTTTAGTTTATATCATTAGTCACATTACATAAGTGGACAATACTGTACTTAATAATGAGATATCCACTTAATATTATGTAGGTACATACTTACATGTATAATATACATATTACTTTTACACAGGTAATACATATTATTATTTACACATACCTATATTTGTATGTTCATTATCATTATGCCATGTGAAAATATCGATGTTATATCGATAGAAAACTAGACTGCTTATAATTTTTTTTAAAATAAAATAAAAGTAAAATAAAACTATGTTTATTTTCGTAAGTATTAACAGATACACACATTATAAAATTGACTTGGACAGCTTGGACTTGACGAATAGCCGTATTGGAAACTCCTGTAATAAGTTTTCATAAAATTATATTCCAATCAACAAACAATATTATAGTTACCTACATATAATATTTTTTAATTAAAAGTATCAAAGCGGGTAAGTCCAATTTACCAATAAAATCTTCTAAATTGAAAATTGTGATGTGTTTGACCCTTCTTCATCAAATATTTTTCTATACACATTATAAACAACACCTCTTGCTTGTGATCACAGCGGCTTTTTCGACATTTTCGAAGATTTTTTAGACAAAATCCTAAAAATTATATATCAACTGCAAAAAAGACAAATAATTTGACAACCAATTTGATAGTTGTCAAATAAGTTGCCACATGAAAATCTTTTATTTCTTAAATATAAATATGCCATCAGATTCTGGTAGACCTATAATCGATTAAATTTTAAGATTTTATTAAATTAATTCTTTCGTTTCGTTGTTTTTTGAAGTGAAACTTCTTTATCGGGGTTGGACAAAAATTTAGTGTAACATTTTTGCGTTACACTGTAGCCGTGACATTTTTGCGTTACGCCGTAGGCGTGACATTTTTGCGTTACGTCGTAGGCGTGACATTTTTGCGTTACGCGCCAACTTTTTCTTATCCCTAAGTTTCACTTCTTACGTGTGTACTCTAGTACACGCACACATTTTTTTTTTCATGTTGTTGTGATGTTCCTGCGTTTGTGGAAGCTTTCTAGCTAAGGCTTTAAATTGAAAAATATTTTAAGCAACGACGCCGTTTCTCAATAAATTACTTTTTCATTCTTGTTTTACCAACGAAATCTCAGAAAAAGAAATTAAGTATTTACTTACCTACTGCAATAGGAATCCTAAGTAGCTAATATTAAAAAAAAATCGAAAGTAACTCCGTCTGTCTGACTTTTCTTTACGGCGAAACGACTGGACACTGATCTGCACTGGATAAAATTTTGTACAAAGATAGCTCTAATCGTAATCTATAATTTATAATACGATTTATTCCGGAAATCCCACGGAAACGAGAACTGTATTCTTAACTCTCTTATTCTGTAGCAGTCATAAAACTTAGAAATGGAACTTATTTTTGAAGTGAAACTTCTTTATCGGGGTTGGAAAAAAATTAAGTGTAACATGTTTTCGTTACGCGTGACATTTTTCCGTTACGCGCCATCTTTTTCTTATCCCTACCACGCGTGATTCGACGTATTTCTGTAAAGTTTCTTAAAGTAAATTATTTTTTGAAAAATAAGGTCATAAAGAAGTTTCACTTCTTACGTGTGTACACAAGTACACGCACACATTTTTTTTTAAATATGAATCTTTTATTCAATCACAACACCAAGGTGGTGTTGTGATTGAATAAAAGATTCATATATGTATTATTAATTCATAGAACAATGCTATCCAGAGGTTGCCTGGTCGAGAACGCTTGTAAGTGATAAGGCCACCTCTAACATGATTCCCTCCCCATATTATCATTTGTGTATTTATGTGTGTTAAATAAAGGTTTTTCAGGGATATTAAATTACTAGCTTCCGCCCGCGGCTTCGCCCGCTAAAACCTTCCTCGAGAACTGCTCTATCTATTAAAAAAAACCGCATCGAAATCCGTTGCGTAGTTTTAAAGATTTAAGCATACATAGGGACATAGGGACAGAGAAAGCGACTTTGTCTTTTATTATGTAGTGAAGTTTCTGGGAATCAATCAGTTTAAGTATGTAGCTTTAAGAGTAAAAAAAATACAACAAAAAGATTTACTAAATTTATTTAAGTTATAAAATAAATGACAAGCATTCATATTTACAGACATTAACGATTAGTTTATACAGATCACTGAATGGTAATACTTTAAAAGGTTCATACAGTTTTAATATCACATTTGTTTCTATTTTATCTTTACAATACAGATGGTTGATTAAAATAAGAAATTCCTCGTCTTTCTCATTTATAGCATTTAGTAAGAAACATCCAAATTTATTGTGAACATTCTTTACTCTTAATAGTGTGAATGCACCTTTAGGAATTACAAAATTGGAGTTTGCCGCCAAAAACTTTTCATGCTGCCATAGACAAATATTTGCGTTTTGTTTTTTTAATAAATCATTCAAGCGATATGCCAGTCCATCCTTTTTATATTTGCTTTTTTTGTTATTGTCTATGGTTTCTAATTCAACATTTGAATTTAAAGAGGAGTTTTCGTTCTTGATAGGCAAAGATTTTTGTGATATTTCAGAAATTTCAATTTCATCGCTCGTTTTTGAACTGTTTTTAGGTGTGGCATATTCACTTATAGATAGTTGGGATAGAGAATCAGAACTGAAGTTACTTGAGAAATAATTTTTAACTTTTGCAATTAGATCTGAGTTTTTTAACGGTAAATCATCATCACAGTTGTTTTTAATGACTAGATCATTTGAGTTCTCTGACGATTCTTCATCTAACGGTTCACTTTTTATTGAAATGTTTTGCTTTTCATACACACGTATACCTGTTTTCTTCTCATTTGATACACTTTTCATAATTGGTGATATGCATCTCTTTTTCTCTTTGAATTCATCTTTAAACAATTTTTTACTGACGCCTGGACTACTAATTGATTTTGGAACTAAAATATGACTTTTACATAGTTTACTGCCACTTTTACTGTTCTTTAAGCCAAGTATAGGAGAAGTGGATCGTTTTTCCTTGATATTTGACGGTTGAATTCTACTTTTTTCATGACTACTCTCTTTTTTTATTAAATTTCTAGGCACAAGTATAGGTGATTTCTTACCATCTTCTATGGACTGTTCCTGAGTGCTATCTACTATAGTAATATCTAAATTAGAAATATTTTTCAGAGCCTTCTTACTCGGTTTACGTTTTCTTTTCCTATAATTGTGTTTTCTTGTAAAGTTATAATTTTTTTCACTGATACTGTTTTCGTAGTCACTTGAATCACTACAGGACCAAATGATTTCTTCATTATTTTCTTGTGAATTTAGTAAACGGAATTTTGTTTTAAAATCAATTTCATTCTTCATAGTATTGAAAGATATTTACAATTTACATTAAATACCTAAACATAATTCAAAAAAAGTTAAAAGTTTGACCAAAGAAATGTCATAATACAGCTGTGACTTGTGAGCAACTTGTGAGTTGTGTTTGTCTATGATCACATATTACCAACGTCATAATAAAATTTCCAAAAAATATAGAATACTAACTGCCCCCGACAGGCGTCGTTCTGCCCTATTGCCCGTTTTACGTTTTTTCTCTCGATAACAACAAAAGTGGCTCCGTTGTGGCTTAACAAAAACGTAATTAATAACTAAGTTGTCGAACTTTTCTTGAGTTTTAAGGTAGTAGACAATGATAAATAATATTTTTTTCACAAGGTTTTGAAAAAAAATTGAATTTGTCTTTAATTTAAGTAATTCAATTAACGATGATAATGATTATATATATTTAATTTCCTTTAAAAAAATGATCCGTTCTGTTTTTAGGAATCGTGTAGACAAAACTTAAATGACGACATTCCGCATTTCGTATCTGTATGTTGGCAGCATTGCAATAGCATTTCCTATGTTATTTTGCTAACTTCATGTCCATGTGCTCTCAAAACAAATACGCATACAGCATTTCGTCCGCGGATACGTGTGATCAATTCGTTCGATTCGTTTCTCTGTTCCCATAAAGATTTTGAACAAGTTCCTACTAGAATCTTAATAGATTCCCTAAACTCGATTGCACATTCTTTACTTTCGTTTTCCCAACCGAAGCCGGTTGCCATCGCCACAATGGAAGTGGAACGCGTCGCTTCCGATTCTGAAAACGTGGCGGTGGATGAAAATGCGAAAACGATCGTTGAGCAAGGCGCCGGGGACGCAGCTGCGTCTCATTCGGGGCGGTTACGTCGTAAAAATAAGAAATTTGCACGCACGAACAGCAAGGAGGGCGCCGTGAACAATGTCGCCACTCCTTTACCGAAATATCGTAGTTGGAAGAATAGCCGCAGGCCGCGCAACGGTCATGGCAGGGGCTTGCCCAAGAAAGGTAAAATAAAACAAATTATTCGAATATTTTGTATAAATATACAGTTTATTTATTCAACATCTACAAAGGAACGTTCTGGAAGCTATTCTTTAGAGTGAATAGAGTCGCAATTGGGGTGTTTACATAATTTTTGTTTACTACGTGCCGGCATATCGTATGGTGTTTTGTATTGTGTTGCGACATTTTTAGGTTTCAAGGTCGAAGCGCAGAAGCAGTGCGCAGTTACAAGCTGCAACGATATTATATTTATATTCCCCTATCGATAGATTGGCGTAGGTCATTCATAGTTGAATGACATTATAAATTACGCAATAACAACTTTCGACATCTAATCGAAGGTTGTTTTTCTAATCACGCTTATTTACCTATATCTCGTAACGATAACTATAATAGTTATTAAACTTAAAACAGAATAAAGGTTCTGATTATGCTTAAAATACTATATTTACGTATTATTTTAACATATTGTTAATGTTTTGGTTGACTGGTTTATTCGCGTAATAAAATCAAGGTTAATTGTGTTTTTGTTTTGCAACATTTTTCCGAACGAAACTACGTCGTATTTTTCGGTCATGGCACGTTTCCTCGATTCTGAATTCCTATATAATATACGTATAAAAAGAAAAACACATCTGATGATTGAATTGATTTTCGTTTGTACATTTCAATATTTTAGTTTTGTAAGCAAATCTGTAAAATCATTATCAACCACTTAAATCACTTATAAGTTGTCAGAATTAACTCAATCACTTTAAACCAATGTACACATACATAATATAAACAAACTAGCTTCCCCTCCCCAGCCTCGCCTGCTTTGTCTAAAACCTAATAAATTATATACTAAAACCTCCCTCTTGAATAAGTCTATCTATTAAAAAAAATGCACCAAAATCCATTGTGTAGTTTTTAAGATTTAAGCATACATAGGGACAGAGAAAGTGACTTTGTTTTTACTGTGTAGTGAAATAAAAACACATGCCTAACTTACGTTACCCTTTAATTCATTATATAGGAAATATGAATACATCTATACTAATATTATAAAACTGAAGAGTTTGTTTGTTTGAATGCCCTAATCTCGGGAACTGCTGGTCCGATTTGAAAAATTCTTTCGCTGTCATATAGCCCATTTATCGAGGAAGGTTATAGGCTATATAAACCATCACACTAAAACCCACATGAGTGGAGCACTACAGGTAAAACCGCAGGGCACAGCTAGCTATATCTAAAGCACTTACATACAAATTTTATATTACCATAAGTAGATAAAGATCGCCTTATTTACCTGTCTACAACAGAATGAGGGTTATATATTTTAGTATGTTTAAGTTATAAATATGTAAATTTATTCCAACTTACATAATATATTCTAATCTTTGTCTCGCTCAAGTGAAATATATTATTTTGCTTGAGGGTTTTTAAGTTGAATATTTTTGTAGACTTGTCTTAAAGATATATAACTTTATTTTTAGATACTGTAGTAATTAAATTGTACCTTTTTTATGGTTTATCTGTTATTTTTAATATAATCCATACTAATATTATAAATGCGAAAGTAAGTCTGTCTGTCTGTCTGTGACTCAATCACGCCTTAACTACTGAACCAATTTACATGAAATTTGGTATAGAGATATTTTGATACCCGAGAAAGGACATAGGATAGGTTTTATCCCGGAAATCCCACGAGAACGGGAACTATGCGGGTTTTCCCTTTTACTGCGCGGGCGATGCCGCGGATGGAAAGCTAGATCATAAAAATAATAATAAAATTTACAAGAAAATAGTTGTTTTATGAAATTAGAATAAAAATGATAAAATTCACAACAAGATAGTTCTAACATGAAGTTAAAATTTATTATAGGCATACCTTGACTTGTAACTACACAGTATGTATGTAGGTATGTAATAAAGGGGAACACACCTGAGCATGCCAAGGTCACTGCCTGAAGCTTTCAACAGTCTAGTAGGATTCTGAGCTTATAGCTTGGGTTTATTTATTTATACTCTTTATTGTGCTGCTAAAAATACAAACAAAACTTATTCTAAAAGAAAAACAGCACAGAAGGCGTTATTAGATCTTCCTTGTACATATTCAAACTTACCAGTCACACAAAAATACATGTATATTTTGGCAGAATCTTGCTCATCCTAATTCACTCTTTAGTATAATACAATGTTGCTTTCCAACATCTGTGTGTCTGTAGACTTAGATCTTTAAATTACTCAACAGATTTTGATGGGTTTTTAGTATAGTATATTATGTTTTAGACAAAAAGTACGAAGTACCGTGCGGAAAGATAGTCATATTAACGCACACGCTTGTATAATATAATATTATGACTGTTTGTGCTTCGCTGCGGGTATAAATCACTGAACGGCTTTGGATGATACTTGGCTGTGATGTAGTTTACATACCAGTATAACATAAACTACATAAAGACTTGCTTTTGCCAAAAGATGCCGATCACAAACTTGTCCCTAAAGAAAATCAATCAGTGAAACAGATGTATGCACTATGCATAATGCACCTGCCCCTTACCCCACTAGGGGACACGGGACTTCGCTTTAACTTACTTTTATATAGTAAAAATGTTTAAAAAGCCACACACTGAGTTAAATTGTAACAAATAAACATTATAATATTAGTGTAGATAACAAGCATGTTCATTATAAACTTTATCAAAAATGTAGGTTAATATTAAAACGAAAACAAACACCCATTAGTGATACATTTATAACAAATTTGATAACTAGATGTAAACAAGTGTGACATAATATTACGATCTTGCCAAGGTGAAATGGTATGTTTTTATAGTTTTGTAGGGTGACCATTGTTTGTATAGACATTGGGATTTATGTCATTACTAGCTGTGCCCTGCGGTTTTACCCGCAGTGTTCCACTCCTGTTGGTCTTAGCGTGATGATATAATTATAGCCTACAGCTTTCCTCGATAAATGGGCTATCTAACACTGAAATAATTTTTCAAATCGGACCAGTAATTCTTGAGATTTGCGCGTCCAAACAAACAAACTCTTCAGCTTTATATTATTAGTAATATTGATTATAGATACAAATTGCAACATTTGGTCAAGGCACAAACTATTACAGTCAAGATTTGTTTATATGTTTGTCCAAATATACCCATACGTTAAATAAAAAATATTTATACCTAGTATCTTAAAATAATTTTAAATTTAAATAGAGGAAATTTCCTAACTCCGTTTTAGTTATGTTGTTGTTAAATCAAATGAAAATGTGATAGAAGAGATCACTTATGAGTAAGGCTACTTTCTGTGCTGTATCTTCTTTGAATGTAACCTCAAATTATTTACTTATTGCGTTTTATGTTGAGCGTGTGGCGAGCACACGTATCAGGAGTGAAACTTCTTTGGCAAGATTCAAAGATACTAAAATTGTCGTCTTACTCCATGTCGTGACGGTATTGCCATGATGCGACCTTGAAATTATACTCTCAATGCGCTTAAAGAAGTTTCACTTCAAAAAGTAACTATTGATAGTAATTTAACTTAATAATTATTACTTATGGTTGATCAATAGATGTTAAAATGGTACTTTTAAACTTGTCCCACAAAATCAAAAAGTGTATGCACTTCTAGTTTCGTGACTAATTCTACTGCGTAGTTTTATAAAAGCTGTGAATTTGTTACACGGTGTTTTTTTTTCTAAATATTTCCTTATCGTTGTGGTTTTTGGCAGCGGATCAAAATGATTATTATTTTCGATTATTGTAATCACAATAGGTATTTTTTTTCTCGAATCAACACTGAGGGATTGGTTAGTTTAATTTTAACACGCTTTTATTAGCTTCATCTTTAAGTTTGTAAGCAACAGACTCGATTTTGAACCACTTTAAACGGACAGATTTAATTCAAATTTTGTAGTTGGTACACACGACACACATTCATCAACGAGCGTGTTTTTTTTAGTATTTAAACTACTTATATAATATATATCTATATTTAACTAATTAGAAAACTTCGTAAGTGTGTGTATATATAGCTCTATGCTAACAATTACGGCTTTTGTTGATATTTCCCAGTGAGAACTAAGATAATATGTAGATACCAGAATAACACATAAGCCAAAGAAATAATTTTGAAACATATGTATTTACTCGGCTTTGTCCAGCTGTACTGAGCGAGGCGAGGTGAATGAAGCGATTCTATTGGTTCTTTAAAAACATATCATTCGCTACGCATCCTCGCACATCTTAGGTGGAAAAGTACCCTGAAGGCCGGCGCAGATATGGCGGAGCGCAGCGCAGCGCATCTTTCATTAGCAAACTATTATCGAAATTGTTTATTTGTCCATAAAAGGCCGGCAAAGCACCTGTACCACTTCTAGTGTTACAAGTGTTTATAGGCGGTGGTGACCACTTAACATCAGGTGTGCTCCTTTGCTTGACATAAAAAAAATTGAATTCATTGAAATAATTTTCAAAAGAGCAGAGCGCTATCTTTCGCATGTGGTGCTCCTCGAGAATAAATTGTTGTTATTTGATTTCGAATATTAAGTCAATGAGGACAATGTCAATAATAGTTTGACAATGAAAAATGCGCTGTGCTGTGCTCTGCCATATCTGCAGTGATCCTTAGTCTGTGTTTGGTAATAAGACGGATAGAGTCACGTACGCTAGCTTACGCGTTATCTTTGTTTTGTTGTTATGTGTAGCGACCACAGTAGCGACTAGAGTCTTATCAGTGACGCTTCAAAACAATGTCGTTTGCTGCAAACGATTGACCCGGTTTAGAGGTTTAAGCGTAGGGCTTGGCTCGCTTCGTAAATACCATTGGGCTATTTTTAAACTAATATTTATCGTGGTTCTTATAACCACTACAGGGACTCAAAATCAATGTAGTAATTGACTGAACAATTGACTCAATGACTTTATCGAGATTATCAGTATCATTAGAACATTTTTTTTGTTTCCATTGCAGACACGAATACAGACTTGAAGAATCAAAATCTTTACTACGGTATAGACCATAATCCACCCAGCTGATTTATCAAAATGCATGTTGTTACGGTTTTACGTTGTAATCCTTCTAAATTGAAATGCTCCTCGCATTGACGCACAAAAAAAATCAAGACTCACAATCGCACTCAAAAGATGTCGGAAGAAAAATTTGCATTTCATTCTCTCATCAGCATTCTCATCTGTAAGGCAGAGTTTTCTAATGAGCATATCGACTTTTAATATTACTGTCATGTAATCAGGAGCTAATGAATCTATGCTAATATTATAAAGCTGAAGAGTTTGTTTGTTTGAACGCGCTAATCTCGGGAACTACTGGTCCGATTTGAAAAATTATTTCGGTGTTAGATAGCTCATTTATCGAGGAAGGTTATAGGGTATATATCATCCCGCTACGATCAACAGGAGTGGAGCCACGGGGGTGAAACCGCGCGGAGCAGCTAGTGAGCATATAGACTTTTAATATTACTGTCATTTAATAAGGTGCTAATGAATGTTTTATGCAACGCACTTCCGACATTTTCTAACGACGTTTTAATAGGCCATTATGTTAGTCTTTGAAAGTCAATGTGTCAAACCTTTTCGATACCAATACCAATTCTTTCCAGGTGGCGCTGGTGGCAAGGGAGTATGGGGTCTTCCAGGGTCCGAGATGCTGGAGGAATACGCTGAGGACGAGAACGACCCCAACTACGACTCGGAGGCCGTCACGAACGGCGACATTGAGTTCAAGCAGGTGATCGTGGAAGCTGACCCTGAAGAGATTGTGGTGAGTGATTGAAAATTTATTAAAATTTTTAAGTATTCTTCTTTAGGCGCGTTGAGAGTAAAATTTCTATACTGTCACGTCATGTAGTGAGGCGATGATTTTGGTACCTTTGAATCTTGCAAAAGAAGTTTCACTTTTGAAACGCGTGCTCGGCACACGCATTGATAAAAGTAAAAATTTAAAATGTTATAGTTCTTCTAGCCAAAGGCTTTATCCGTTCCTGATAAACAAATAAACCGGAATAAACAATCAACGTTCTTCAGTTGACATAATTGATAATATTATAAATTAAATAACAATTACCATTAGAAAAAAAAAATATATTAAAAAAATTTCAATTTCAATTTTATTTACATTTATAGATTTAACAATACTGTTTTTATGACGTTATCTTAATCTCGCTCGTCCCATATTTACGCGTGATTATTTGGCGGCTCACACTTGGCCGCGGCGTTAGGTCGTTGACCCGTATAGAAGGTGTGTGGTACAAGTATAAGCTGTAGCGATTTGTTATTTATACACTAAACAACAATTTTTATATACTAAAGCATGATTCGCGGCACACTGTACAGGGGACGGACCTTGCCGGAGCGTTTGAAGTGATACTATTGTTTATTTACAAACACATTCCTCGCTTCGCATCCTCGCACGTTATTGGTGGAAAAGCACCCTTAAGCTACACAGGGACGGATAGTCCGCGACAACTTTTTTTGATGCTGTGTAGTCAGTAGTGAGTAGTGACGTCACAGTAAAATGAGTAAATGGCTTATATCCTAATGCTATATTGTATGCCATTGTCTTTCCTCCCAACTATAACTAGACACAAAACTACATGTACCATAAAATCGCTCCGTTACGTCGTGAAAGATAAACAAACAAATAAACTTATTTTTGCATTTGTAATAATAGTAGTAAAGATGTGGTGAAATTTTTTGATATCGTAATCTTAATCCTAGTCTAGGTAAACAATTTATCGTTTTTTTATGTAGATAATTATCGGTTCTCTAACTATTATTATTGAACAAGTTTTGAAGATACAAAAAATAGCAAATGTTATGTTCAAAAATGCATGTAGCCTGTATCTGCTATTCTGTAAAAAAGAAAACCAAAACAAATAGTGGTTCCTGAGGTTAGCTCAAACACTTCGGCTTTTTACATTAGGTAGGTATAATACCTTTACAATGTAAGTTTCCGTCCGCAGCTTTACGCTTTGTTTCAACTATATTATGTTTGTTTTTCGGAAATAAACTATATAATATGTGTATGTAACCGACTCCTTTAGACTGGAATTTGACCCACTTTAAACGGACAGATTTAATTCAAACTTTGTACACTTATCAAGCATCGGTGACAATATAATAATTTCATGAGTTTATCAAGTAAAGTGTGTCTTTAAGTTTTTTAAACTATATAGTAAGAATAAGAATAATGAAGGAATTATGATGATATATTATCGCCCATATCTTATCACTCGAGATTTTTTAAAATAATCGTGTCGCAGCTAGAGATAGATATATGCCATATAACGCGTTAGAGAGAGACGTCTGATTGTTGAGAATTTTTATTAAGTGTGTATTTTTGAATAAAAAATATTTAAGATTGATGGATATAATTAGTTAGAGATGATAATAATTTATTTTAATTCAATCTGTCCGTTTAAAGTGGGAAAAAATCGAGTTTAAAAAAGTTGGTTACATATAAACACACAGGTGAAGCTAATAAAACTATGTTAAAGCATGCTAAAACAAAACAATGACTTCATACAATCCTATCCTATCCTATCCTACTTAATAATATTATAAAGGGTATCATTTAAGCTATCACCAATTTAATTAGTTTTGTGTTTCTTAAATAATAGGGTTTGTCCTCAAAATAGTAGATCTGTCACCAAAATGAAGTCACCAAACAATGCAAAATCAGTTCCACAATAAATAACCTAAAATCCTGAGATATAAGGTCTAGTACCAAATAAATGTTTTTGTATGTATTATAATAGGTGTGTCCTAATAAGCATTTAAGCAAACTAATTTAAAGAGATCACCAATAAATCATACTATGTTACTAAAAGTTAAAATAATCAATATTTATTCTTAAAAATAATAACCACTGAATAATCAGCTCTGGTTTAATAGCTGGCTAATGGTTAGCATAATTTTAGATAAAACACTTAATTAAAGTTAAAATAATCAATATTTATTGTTAAAAAACAATAATCACTGAATAATCAGCGCTGGTTTTGATTTCGAAGGGCGCCCCCTTTTTCTTTTCTGGCCGATAAGCACATTTTTTGCTTCTGGTGGGGGGTTGGCCAGCTTTAAGCGTATGGCTAATTTGATAATATGTTTGCACATGTCAATTTTTAAAGTGCGCCAATTTGTCTCCGCCCATTTGATCATTTTTTCATTAAAATTATAAATTGATGTATTAAATTGATAACGAATACTATTAATTTATTATCTGAACGAAATAAAATGTTACTACTGTATTGGTGACAAAATATCAAGGATCGTCGTATCAGGGATCGATAATCGATTTATTTGGTGACAGATCTACCATTCTGAGCACAGAGCTATTATTTAAGTAACAAAACTGTTATTATAAGAACGAAGTTTATATTCATGTAATGCAATATAATTTTATTGGTTATCGATCTCTTATTTTACACATATATTAACATTAATTTGATAATTCATACCTGGGAACAATTTTTGTTTATCTGAGAACGGAAATATTTCGTGGTGATAGATCTATTTATTAGGTGATACAACTTGATGACAAATATAAATTTTGGTGATAGAAAATATAGTTCCCAATTATAAATGCGAAAGTTTGTGAGGATGTGTGTGTATTTCTTTCTCTTTCACGCAAATTCTACTGAGCCGATTACAATGAAATTTAGCACACATAATGAGGGTAACTTGGATTAACATATAGGACAGGTTTTATCCCGGAAATCCTACGGGAACGGGAACTATGCGGGTTTTTCTTTGAAACGCGGGCGATGCCGCGGGCGGAAATCTAGTTTAACAATGAAAAGTAAATACGACATAAGTATGACAAGTAAAATAAAAAAACAAAGGAACAATAAATACAATTTTATAACAAAAGAAAGAAAACATAATATCTTGTATAATTTGCTTCTTCGCACAGAATTTAAATTCAAAACTTGGCAAATTGTCCCTACATTGTTACATGCGTATGTAGGACGCGTCAGTAAATACTTTAACATATTTTATTATTTATAGTAATAAAAATGACGCTGAACTAGGTAAAACATGCGGTCTGACTCGCGTTTATTTTTTGTAACCGAATTGCCCAAATCTATATCTTATATATAAAAATGAATCGCAAAATGTGTTGGTAAGCGCATAACTCGAGAACGGCTGAACCGATTTCGATAATTCTTTTTTTATTATATTTCTTAAAGTACGAGGATGGATCTTATGTAGAGAAAACGTAAACATGTAGGTACCACGGGCGAAGCCGGGGCGGACCGCTAGTATTATATAAAAATGAAACCCGTTTTCCTTGGTCACGTCATCACGCGTGAACGGGTGGACCGATTTCGATAATTCTTTTTTTATAATATTCCTTGAAGTACGATGATGGTTCTTATGGAGAGAAAATGTAAACATGTACCACGGGCGAAGCCGGGGCGGACCGCTAATATAAATATAGATTTAAATCCTTTCCTTATCATTACAATTGGCATATTACTATGTTATTCATTAATTTGTTTGTATGTTTGTTCCAGCGTAAATCGGAACCGGTGATACTGGAGTACTTTGAACATGGCGACACCAACGCGGCCGCAGAGGATTTCCTAGAGTTTGTTACCTCGAAGCAGAGTCATTTGGTAAGCGATTTTATTGTATTAGTGTAAACATTGATATAAAAAAATTATATTCATATCTACGATTTTTATATGGTGTGGTGTAAATTTGAATTATACATAAGGGAAATAAGGGAAATGAAATGTATTGCCTATGTAAATAACTTTCAAAATAGTTTTATTTTTAATTTAGCACTATCAAGTGAAACTTCTTTGGCAAGATTCAAAGATACTAAAATCGTCGCGTTAGGCTGGTTGCAGAGCTTGACCGACCAACAGTGCGTACGTCAGTCGCGCTTGTCATATGTATGGAAATTCATAAAACCGTTCATAGCTAGACCGACCATACGCACGCGTATTGTCATGCGCATTAGTGTCATAGTCATACAATTGATGCGTATCGTCAGGACCGACGGTACGCACTGATGGTCGGTCACGCTCTGCAACCAGCCTTACTCCATAACGTGACGGTATTGCCATAACACGACCTTGACATTTTACTCTCAACGCGTCTAAAGAAGTTTCAATTCAAATAATCGATCATAAGGCGGGTTCCGAATGTGTATCTTTTTCTCATGCCATACCAAATGTTATGTGTCTTATTATATAATAAGTATTAGTATTTTCTAGTGTTTGATTAAACGCGAGTATTATATTATACATTTAAAAATTAAAGACTTTTAACGGATTTTAAAGGCGATTTATTCATTACTAGCTGTGCCGTGCGGTTTCACCCGCATTACTCCGCTCCTGTTGGTCTTAGCATGATGATATATAGCCTATATTACTCGTGGATAATGTAGCTTTCGAATGGTGAAAGAATTTTTAAAATCGGTCCAGTAGTTTATGAGCCTATTCATTACAATCAAACAAACAAAGTTTTCCTCTTTATAATATTAGTGTAGATATTGTTTTCCCGACGTTTCGAACACTTTACAACGAGCGTGGTCACGGGGTCATCATAAATGTTGTTTTGCTTGAGAATAAGATCGAAAAAACAAGCATCTCTTTCTGGCAGTGCCACAAAATGATTGGTAACAGATGGGGGCTCTCCCCGAAAGTCACAATGTGGCTCTACAAAACTGTCATAAGACCAATGCTAACTTACGGCTCTGTGGTTTGGTGGCCAAAGACACAACAATCGGCGGCTATAAGCAAACTGCAGAGATTTCAAAGACTCGCCTGTCTGGCAATCACTGGCAGCATGAGCACAACACCGACTGCTGCGATTGAGGCAATGCTCGACCTGCCACCACTACATCTTTTTGTAAGACAAGAAGCTCTAGCGACAGCTGTAAGGTTAAAGACACAAAACCTCTGGAGAATGTTGCCTACAGCACACAGTAAGATCTTAACTATGGCAGCCGAGAAGGAGTCCTCACTCCTTGCCATAAGTGATAAGATCCCAAAACAATTCATCTTTGACAAGAAATATAAGATACAGCTGCGTGAATACACGTCAGAACACAACAGCGTTGAAGACCTACTAATCTTCACGGACGGGTCCAAGACTGGAAATGGGACGGGTGCTGGGGTCTTCTCTGAGGACCTAAACATTAACATCTCGCACCCCTTGGGACCCCATAATACAGTCTTTCAGGCTGAATGCCTAGGACTTCTACTTGCAGCTTCGGCCATAGTTAAAAGAAATGTAACAAACTATTCGATTCGGATCTTATCGGATAGCAAAGCAGCACTCATGGCAATCAAAAGCCATGAAATCACTTCAGGGTTGACCCTTGAGTGTCACTTAGCCCTAACTAAGGTATGTGACCTGGGAAATTCCCTAGTACTACAATGGATAAAAGGACACAGTAACTCACGTGGAAACGATGCTGCTGATATACTAGCCAGAAGGGCATCTGAAACACCGGTCATGGGACCTTTTCCCATTATACCGATACCTGCTAGCTGGACCCGGATGATGATTACCCAGCTCACTAGCACTGCTCAGAGAGCAGAATGGTCGAGCAGATCTGACTGCAAGCAAGCCAGAGAAGCCCTACCGGACATTGACTCGAGACTTGCACGTCGGCTTCTCAACCTACGTAGAGTGCAACTACGCGTAATAACAGGGACCCTCACAGGGCACGGCCCCTTTAACAAACATCTCTTCAATCTAGGGATCACAGACAGTCCGCTATGCAGAGCTTGCATGGCGACCGAGGAAACGGCAGCCCACGTCATCATGGAATGTAAGGGGGTTGCGGAGTACAGGGCAAGACACCTGGGGTCTCCTGGGTCCCTCCCCGAAGCCTTTGGCAGCCCTCACAAGCTGCTTGGCTTCATGGAGGAGCTCGGGTGGTTTCAGTTTTAGCTGGTTTCCCCCACCTCCCTCTCTCACGCAAAATAGGCGCTTGACGTCGAGTTGCGGAGAAATGCCCGTCTATTATTTATTATGTTGTTTTAAAAATTACTTGCTTTTCCTGCAATAAATATAATTATTATATTCACAGGTATGCGAGACCATAATAGAAGTAGCGCTGGACCATAAACCATCCCACTGCGAGATGGCATCCGTCCTCATATCTGATCTCTATGGAAGAATCTTTACCGTTAAGGATATTGGTTATGGTAAGTTATATTTATTATTAAGTATTTTACTATCTATTGACTGGCCGGTTGGCTTGGTTGGTAGTGGCCCTGCCTTCCAAGTCACTGGTCGTGGGTTCGATTCCCACCCGGGGCAAATATTTGTGTGATGAACGTAGATGTTTGCTCTGTGCCTTGGTGTTAATTATCTATATAAGTATTTATTTAAAATTATATATATGTATGTTTATCAGCCATCTGGTTTCCACAACACAAGCGAAAGCTTAGTATGGGATCGGATCGTGCCGTGTGTGAAAATAGTCCCGAAATATTTATTTATTTATTATTATTATTATTAGCCGCGGCTTCGCTTGCGTGGTCAAAGGAATTTCCGTTGGGAGTGACATGTTTTGCCATAGCAAAATGTAATTTATTTATGAAAGGGTATCATTTAAGCTATCACCAATTTAATTTGCATGGACGGAAGTCTTGCGTCAGAATAGAAAACAGTTTCAGCGAAATGAGTAGTGTTGAAGTGGGTACAGCTCAGGGTTCGGTGATGGGGCCGTTGCACTTTTTAACGTATGTCAACAATATGAGTGACCACCTCAGTCATTGTAAAATGTTTCAGTACGCTGATGATACCTGTATCCTTATAAACCATGAGAATGCGAATTTAGCCCTTAAATTTCTTCAATACGACTTCGACAATATATCTAAGTGGTGTCATAATGCGGGATTAGTCATCAATGCAAATAAAACTAAATTATTGTACATCAAGTCTCCATATATGAAACAAGTTGCCTTGCCGCAGCTTATCTGCCATTGTCACTCATGCTTGCATAAACAATGCTCATTATCGTGCTCTAACTGTAGTCAGATCGAACCTGTGAATCATTACAAATATTTGGGACTAACTATAGACCATAATTTCAACTGGGGCAAACAAATTGAAGCCGTATGTGACAAACTCCGCGCATTCGCAGCTAAAATATATGCAATAGGGAACAGACTAACATACAAGGTAAAATTATTACTATACAACACCTTAGTTGATTCGATTATATCCTACGGCCTTAGTAGCTATGGCAGAACGTATAAAACTTATTTACAAAATATACTCAACCTTCAAATCCGCATCTTAAAACAAATAGTGCCAACTAGAATAAAAAAGAAATACGAAAACGATATAAGCAAACTTTTTAAGCACTGCAATGTGTTACCTATTTTCGAAAAAGTAGAAGTACATCTCTTAAAAGAACAACTTTTTAATAAAACATTTACTGAAAAAGTTACATCTCACAACCTTGGCACACGAAAAGTAACACAAAATAAATTATGTACTATATAAATTTATAAAGAATAGAAAAAATTCGATCACGAGGCGGGACTTGAACCCGCATCCTTCGCGCCATTCCGGGGCGGATGCCTAACCAACTCAGCCACTCGTGACCCGCCTGAGCAATCGAATTTAATCTATCCTTTCAGTTTTTATGTGTCTTAAGGGACACACCGCGCGCCATCTATTGAGATGATTTAACAACCATCTCAACCAATATGAAGCACTTTTCAGTGAATACAATATTGTAACGATGGAACACGACCTTTTCTTGAATTTATATTTTTTGGTTTTTATGGCATTGATTGAGATGGTTGTTAAATCATCTCAATAGATGGCGCGCGGTGTGTCCCTTAAGACACATAAAAACTGAAAGGATAGATTAAATTCGATTGCTCAGGCGGGTCACGAGTGGCTGAGTTGGTTAGGCATCCGCCCCGGAATGGCGCGAAGGATGCGGGTTCAAGTCCCGCCTCGTGATCGAATTTTTTCTATTCTTTATAAATTTATATTTATAAAGCATTTGAATGCCATAAAAACCAAAAAATATAAATTCAAATTATGTACTATCAGAGCCAATAACCGCTATGGCGAAAGAAGATGCTCATACATAATTCCACGTTTAATCAATAAATTAGATAATAACATTAAAAATAAAATAAACTGTAAAAATGTTAACCGTCAATTAAAATCATACTATATATCACGTTTATAAAGACTCGGCCAGCACAGTAGGTGATCGCAAAATTTTTTTTTCCACAAGTACCCTATTGTACATCATATTTTTTCTGTTGTGTAATTTACTTGCCATCTTAATGTATTTTTCAATGTAATCTAATATATAAAAATCAATGCCACTTTTCGTTGTAATTCCATAACTCGAGAACGGCTGAACCGATTTCGATAATTCTTTTTTTATTATATTCCTTGAAGTACGAGGATGGTTCTTATGTAGAGAAAACGTGAATATGTACCACGGGCGAAGCCGGGGCGGACCGCTAGTTTCATATGTAATGTAACAAAATTTATATTAATCTATCTAGTATTTGTTTGACGTCTAGAATGCATGTGCACCACGATCAAATCGTGTCGATTTATGTGGTGTTTATTCTGTATGCCCAATGTATGTTTATTTTTCTATCAATAAATGGTTTAAAAAAAAAAAAAAAAATTAGTTTTGTGTTTCTTAAATAATAGGGTTTGTCCTCAAAATAGTAGATCTGTCACCAAAATGTAGTCACCAAACAATGCAAAATCAGTTCCACAATAAATCACCTAAAATCCTGAGATATAAGGTCTAGTACCAAATAAATGGTTTTGTATGTATTATAATAGGTGTGTCCTAATAAGTATTTAAGCAAACTAATTTAAAGAGATCACCAATAAATCATTTTATGTTACTAGAAAACAATTAAAGTTAAAATAATCAATATTTATTCTTAAAAATAATAACCACTGAATAATCAGCTCTGGTTTAATAGCTGGCTTATGGCTAGCATAATAATTTGTAGATAAAACACTTAATTAAAGTTAAAATAATCAATATTTATAGTTAAAAAACAATAATCACTGAATAATCGGCGCTGGTTTGGATTTCGAAGGGCGCCCCCTTTTTCTTTTCTGGCCGATAAGCACATTTTTTTGCTTCTGGTGGGGGGTTGGTCAGCTTTAAGCGTATGGCTAATCCGATAACATGTTTGCACATTAAATAACATTGCATTTTTAAAGAGCGCCAATTTGTCATTTTGGTCATTTTTTCATTTAAATTATAAATTGATGTATTAAATTGGTAACGAATACTATTAATTTAATATCTGAACGAAATAAAATGTTACTACTGTATTCGTGACAAAATATCAAATAAAAAGGAGTCGCAGTCAGGGATCGTTAATCGATTTATTTGGTGACAGATCTACCATTCTGAGCACAGAGCTATTATTTAAGTAATAAAACTGTTATTATAAGAACGAGGTTGATATTCATGTAATGCAATATTATTTTATTGGTTATCAATCTCTTAATTTACACACATATTAACATTAATTTGATAAATCACACCTGGGAACAATTTTTGTTTATCTGAGAACGAAAATATTTCGTGGTGATAGATCTATTTATTAGGTGATACAACTTGATGACAAATATAAATTTTGGTGATAGAAAATATAGTTCCCATTATGAAACTGTACCCTCCTAACACTGTCTTTAGGCGAAAATCATATAAAATTGCATCGTAAAAAGAGACAAACAAACTAGGCTGGAATAATTGTAAAATAAAAAAAAAATGGAATATTTTTTTTTTTTTATTGACACACTTTACAAAAATTTTAATATGTTTTAGTATGAATGTTAATAGAAATGATAACAATGTAACTCATATGACTTGACGCGTCCAGTATTATTTTTATGTTTATTGTCCTTATGTGGAACTAGCTGTTCCCCGCGGTGTCACCCGCATTGCTCCGCTCCTGTTGGTCTTAGCGTGATGATATATAGCCTATAGCCTTCCTCGATAAATGAGCTATCTAACACCGAAATAATTTTTCAAATCGGACCAGTAGTTCCCGAGTTTAACGCGTTCAAACAAACAAACAAACAAACTCTTCAGCTTTATAATATTAGTATAGATTTAATTATTTGATATTTCACACCAAGGAAGCAAGCAATACCTCGCTCTTTCTTATCTTCTAGCATTCATTTTGGATTGTTCCGCATTATTTTCATGTTTTCTTATTGTGTATTTAAATATTTTTTTTTCTTCTAGCGTTCGAACGTCTCCTAGAAAAGGCGCCAGATCTAATACTGGACACGCCCGACGCGGCGGTGTTGCTGTCCAACTTTATAGCGCGATGCGTCGCCGACGACTGTCTGCCGCCGCGTTTCCTGCAAAATATGGCCGAGTTGACGTTAAACGCACCGGCCAGGTAATATACATAGAGTGACAGACAGACAGACACACACATACACAGAAAAATCCACGTAAATTCACACAGAAAAAACCCGAACCCACGCACGCTCTAATATACAGTGTGAAAATTTTCGATGGGCCCTGGAGGGAAAGAACAAAAAAACATACTTGAACACACCAGACATACATACGCACGCACTTACATATTATACACACGCCCATAAACACAGACAGATAGACGACTGTCTGCCGCCGCGCTTCCTGCAGAACATGGCCGAGTTGCCGTTAAACGCACCGGCCAGGTAATATACATAGAGTGACAGACAGACAGACACACACATACACAGAAAAATCCACGTAAATTCACACAGAAAAAACCCGAACCCACGCACGCTCTAATATACAGTGTGAAAATTTTCGATGGGCCCTGGAGGGAAAGAACAAAAAAACATACTTGAACACACCAGACATACATACGCACGCACTTACATATTATACACACGCCCATAAACACAGACAGATAGACGACTGTCTGCCGCCGCGCTTCCTGCAGAACATGGCCGAGTTGCCGTTAAACGCACCGGCCAGGTAATTAATATACATAGAGTGACAGACAGACAGACATACATACACACACATACACAGAAAAACCCACGTAAATTCACACAGAAAAAACCCGAACCCACGCACGCTCTGCTATACAGTGTGAAAATTTTCGATGGGCCCTGGAGGGAAAGAACAAAAAAACATACTTGAACACACCAGACATACATACGCACGCACTTACATATTATACACACGCCCATAAACACAGACAGATAGACGACTGTCTGCCGCCGCGCATCCTGCAGAACATGACGGAGTTGACGTTAAACGCACCGGCTAGGTAATATAGTGACAGACAGACAGACATACACATACACAGAAAAACCCACGTAAATTCACACAGAAAAAACCCGAACCCGCACGCTCTATATAAGTGTTTATTGAATACATGGACCAACATACACAACACACAAAGAAAAAACCCAAACGCACGCACGCACTTATATACACTTAAACATATACACACGCTCATAAATACACACTGACAAGCGCATGCACAGGCAAGCACACAAAAACACACTTAACACACCAATCGCAAGGAAAGACCTAAACGCATGCACGTTCTTAACACACACATCCACAGGCACGCTAGTAAATACACCCACACGCGCACAAACAACATAAACACACAAACACGCACATAAATATCCGTATGACAAAACACACACTTGTAAATGCAAATGCTAAAAACTGTTGTTTGTAGCATTTGCACAAACAACTATGCTCGCTAGCTGGCTAGTACAACATATAACAGACCAAAAAATGACAAATAAAAATTTTAAGATGTAAAGGAGAATGGCGAAACTGGGCCTAACTGTTACAGAAATCATAATATATTTAAAATTCATTATGTTATTTTTAGTAATTCTTGGTAAAATATTTACTTCTGATTCTATGGGAAAACAAATCTTTGAAAAAAAAAGATAATGTGTTCACTACCGGCATTGTTATTTAGATTTCTATGACTACCGGTCTTATCAAGCAGAGATTGTCAGTGTTGTCAGGAGTAAAAAAGTCGAATATATCGATTAATACGAATGAATGTCTATATTTTATTTTTAATTCTATTGAATTCAAATGCTTTATAAATCAGAAGCAAAACTTAACTTATTTTTAACACATATCTTAATTTATTTAGATCATTCTATAAAATAAAAACATGTTTTACTTAATCATTAATAATTATAACATTTTTATTTAGGTAGCTGGCCATTAATAAAATGTCAAATTATTAATCATAATTGTGTCAGTGATGAGTGATTTGATTATGTTTGTTGTTTGACATTTGAGTGAAGTTTTAGGCCCTTCTCCCATTACGA
This sequence comes from Colias croceus, assembly GCF_905220415.1. Classification (NCBI taxonomy): domain Eukaryota; kingdom Metazoa; phylum Arthropoda; class Insecta; order Lepidoptera; family Pieridae; genus Colias; species Colias croceus. The sequence goes on along the minus strand of NC_059559.1, from coordinate 3,046,089 downwards.
TACGCATAGGCGATTCAAGTATCCTGCAAGTCTTGGAGACTAGTCGCCGCGGAGTATCTCACATACATTTTTATGTAGGCTCGCACACTACGCTACTGGTATCCTACACGTCCGCGACTAGTATAGCACTACTCACCGTGTCGGTCGCTTTTGCATCGCGTCTCGACTCTCGCGCGTATCTCTTCGTTAGAAAGATAAAAATATCTAATCATCATGTTGTAATTCTCGTTCGGCTACAAAAACTCTACAATTTATGTTTCTTTCAATAGGTATATGGATGAATCCAGTACTTCTTACTCTTACGTTGGCGTCTTCTATTTCTATAAAAAAGAAAAACTGCAAGAGCTTCTTCGTCACTGGAATTGCTGATTGCTCGACATAACGACGTAACTGTTGTTGCAATAAATAAATGAATTATTATTATTATAACGTCGGTCCATAAAAACGAGGCACAATAATGATGAATTTAGTCATTTTTCAGTCGCTTAATATGCGAGCATCGGGTAGCCAGCAAATATCTAAGTAGTATTCTACGCAAGTATCGTATTCTAGAAGTATCGTACCTAATGGCAGAAGGGCCTTAGAAACGTTATATTCAAAATTGATCTTAATCAATATCCCAATATCTCTGCTATCCCATAGAAAAGATCTATAATTATTATATTCATAGAGTCTGTATATTTTTATCTATTTAATCACCCATAAATCATCAGTGTAACGATCAGGCCCAGAGTCCTATGGGAGTTTGCCATTCTCCTTTGAAATTTAATAACATTAGTTATTGATGAAGCGATCCCGAAAGATTCTTCAACCAAAATAATATCTAAAATGAAAGAAAATATAGTTTTAACTACAATTTAAGATAGACTTTTAGCTGTTTACTTATAAAATATTTTATTTTTCTTTCAGACAAGCGATACACAGGGCGGAAACGTTATTGTCCATGAAGCATGGTCTCGTGCGATTGGACAATATATGGGGCGTTGGCGGTGGTATCAGGTGGGTTTTAGTAGTAACTATTTTATTTAGATTTTTTTAATTTTAAAATACATGCATGTATTTCTCAAATTTCAAAATATTCCTCTCAAAATTTATTTTCAAAAAGCAAAAATGTAACGGTTTACTACATTGGGTGAAAGGCGGGATTTCGAATCCTGTTTCATGATAAATTTTACCGTTACAAAATTCTCCAATTAGGTAGATTTTTCAATCATTGTTAACTAATGAAAAAACTATCAATAATAAATCGTACGAACTTCTCTTGACATTTTCATAGACATAATTGGGTATGATAAACACATTGGTTATACGCATAAATGTGTAATCATCTTTTATTGCAATTTATCTTACTGTTCTACTGTTGTTATCGTCAAATAAATAAATAAATATGTACCAAAAGTTTATTAGGTCACAATATTTGTATCTGTTGTCTAAAACCGAATAAATTATATACTAAAACCTTCCTCTTGAATCAGTGTATCTAGTGAAAAAACCGCATAAAAATCAGTTGCGTAGTTTTAAAGATTTAAGCATACATAGGGATATAGGGACAGAAAAAGCAACTTTGTTTTATACTATGTAGTGACTTAAAGCTCGTTTCCACCCGCAGGCCGGTGAAGTCCCTCATCCGTCAGATCCAGCTCCTCCTCAAGGAGTACCTCACCTCCAGGGACCTGGCTGAAGCGATGCGCTGCGTGCGAGACCTGGAGGTGCCGCACTTTCACCACGAGCTGGTGTACGAGGTAACCCTGGGGGCGAGCTGGTGGTCTACATGGTGCTACTGTAGATTAAAATATTTGATTCTGGCAATTTTGTTACGACAATGTGATCTAAATTAAATTAATTTATTTATTACTAGCGGTCCGCCCCGGCTTCGCCCGTGGTACATATTAACGTTTTCTCTACATAAGAACCATCCTCGTACTTCAAGGAATATAATAAAAAAAGAATTATCGAAATCGGTTCAGCCGTTCTCGAGTTATGGAATTACAACGAAAAGTGGCATTGATTTTTATATATTAGATTAAACATACATACTTACATACAATTACAATATACAATTAATATTCATGTATAAGTATATAAATGTAAAAAGGTTACTAAAACAATTTGTACAAACCAATGTTTCCCTTGCTAGGGTTACTGGGCAACCTGTGTTTAGGACAAACAGCTTGCCTCTAAAATAAATTCACAAAAAGCCTCTTAGCAAGTACTTAATTATAAATTAAAATTGGTTACAATAGAAAGTAAGAGAGAAAAAAGAAATGATCTTGCAAGTAAGTTGGTATTACACAGGATTTTGTGTCTTCAATGATCGAGGTCTTGGATTAAGAAAGAAAGAAAGAAAATACGTTTAATCACAAATACTTTTACAAATTTTTGACTTATAACTAAACACTTTACATGGAAAAAAAATTAAATCTTAAAATACATTAAATACATTCAAATATCTTAAATCTTAATATCGTATTCGTGATTAGGTGGACTACTTAGCATTTGCCTCTCCGTATTAGAGGAGAGACGCCGGTTTTCAGTAGTCCCCTCGACTTGCTACGCTTGGAGCATCAGAACGGTCTTCTGGGTGGTTAAATTAGGAGCTAATACATAATTTAAAAAGTAAAAAAAAGAAACAATAGGTGATTAAATGTTATATAGGTAGTTAAAGTTGACAATCCATAATAAGTAGATAATTATAAACTTACTTGTACATACATAATATTTAAATATAAAAGGGTTACTGAGATTAAAATAAATAATATAAAAGGGTTACTGAGATTAAAAAGGATTAGGTCTTCCGGTCTAAAAACCTAGTCCATCTAGGAGTACCATATGTGACTATAGTACTAAAGCTCTTTTTATATGAGCTGGCCTGTGTGGTAATATTGAAACACAATAACAAAAATGCGTCAAAATTTACATCACTCTGTCTAGATGTACAGGGTGTCCCACCGTCGGTATTCTAAGCTCAATGGAGGTTATAGTTTTGCATAGGCTGAGTACGTAAAAAATACTTATAAAATATCAGATGCATTTTTTTGAAGTTATACTTCTTTTGGCGCGATGGAGAAAAATGATGAGAGTGAATTTTTACGATGCGCGCGCACACCGACACCTAAATTTAACAGCATGAAGTCAGTTCTAGGTGGTATGAAAATTGATAACTATGTTCAAGTTGTATATTCTAGTATTTTTTCCATACGCCAAAGCAGTATAACTTCTAAAGCGTGTACATAAGTACACACACTCTTTTTTTTTTCAAATAGATGAATTCTTAAAACTCTATGTGTACACCCCTCTCACCGGGCTGTATCTCATGAACTATGATTATGGGCCACCATTCCAAAATATACGTATTTCTATATGTAGCCACTATATGATTAAATATTGCTTTTCCAGACGGTACTCCTAGCGGTGGAGGCTATAAACTCCAGCGTAGAAGACCAACTGTGCACTTTCCTCGCTGAGTTGAGGCGGAGTGTCATCGTCACACCAGATCAGATGGATAGAGTGAGTGTTTTTATATTGAACTAGCTTCCGCCCACGACTTTGTACGTGCATCCCCGTTTTTCCCCGTTCCCGCAAGAATTTCAGGAAATCCTTTCTTAGGGGACGCCTACGTTATGACATCTACCTGCATGCCAAATTTCAGCCCGATACGTCCAGTGGTTTGGGCTGTGCGTTGATAGATCACTATATCAGTCACCTTTGAGTTTTATATATATAGACTAGCTGTTGCCCGCAGCTTCGCCCGCGCAGTCAAAGAAAAACCCGCATAATAATAATAAACACTTTATTGCACACACAAAACAAAATACAATCAAATAAAAATACAAACAAAGTAATATAGAGCAGTACAAAGAGGCGGCCTTATCGCTAAGAAGCGATATCTTCCAGGCAACCTTAGGATACAGGAAAAGTTTGAATAAAAATAAACAATAGGATAGTAGAAGGAGCATAGCGAAACATTATTAAAGGCATAGTTCCCGTTCCCGTGGGATTTCCGGGATTGCGTCATTTTCCCGGGATTAAAAGTAGCCTATGTCCTTTCTCGGGTATCAACATATCTCCATACTAAATTTCATGAAAATTGGTTCAGTAATTAAGGCGTGATTGAGTAACAGACAGAGTTACTTTCGCATTTATAATATTAAAGTATAGATTTGATATTTTTGATTTTATGGCATTCAAATGCTTTACAAATATAAACCGCAATGGAAGGGCAGCGCAGCGCATTACCGCGATACATGACACACTACCCGAGCTTACTCGACTCACTCATCGTCATTCCTTTTGCAATGTTTCGAGAGATACACAGAAAAAATAAATATTATATGGGTGTGCCTTTTATTCTGCCATAAGTGTACGAGACGCAAAGCGATCCCCCTATCTTCCGCCGAGCGCTCAAGTTTCGTGCCGGTAATAATTGACGAATCTTATTTTAATTAGGACAATGTCGATAATAGTTTGATAATGAAATCCGCTGCGCCGGCCCTTAAGCATACGTGCATGTAATGAAAACGACTAGGACTGTATTATACTTACAGTTCGATTCAAACTCAATGGCGGTTCGGAAGTTAGGTGCAGGTGCGAGTGCGGGTGCGCATAGGTCCCTTAACGTCCCGCTAATACCTAAAATTGTTTTGAAGTGAAACTTCTTTATCGGGGTTGGAAAAAAATTTAGTGTATCATTTTTTCGTTACGCGTGACATTTTTCCGTTACGCGCCATAAAAGAATAAGGAAGAAATGAGGTCATAAAGAAGTTTCACTTCTTACGTGTGTACACTAGTACAAGCACACATTTTTTTCTACGCATCGGATCGTACGATGTTCCAAGCAGCCATTAAGTTTGAATCGGACTGTACTATGTAGTGAAGTATAGATTATTCGAGTGTGGAATTTTTATTAATTTTATTTTATTGATTCTTTAGGGCTTTTTGCGCGTGCTGGAGGACATGTCGGACATAGTGCTGGACGTGCCGCTCGCGTACATAATGCTCGACCGGTTCGTGGAGCGCTGCCAGCAGCGGTTCCGGCTCGGGGAGACGGTGCTCAAGCGGATGCCCACGCGGTGAGTGTCTGCCGGTCTGCCGGTCTGCCGGTCTGCTGCTCGACCGGTTCGTGGAGCGCTGCCAGCAGCGGTTCCGGCTCGGGGAGACGGTGCTCAAGCGGATGCCCACGCGGTGAGTGTCTGCCGGTCTGCCGGTCTGCCGGTCTGCTGCTCGACCGGTTCGTGGAGCGCTGCCAGCAGCGGTTCCGGCTCGGGGAGACGGTGCTCAAGCGGATGCCCACGCGGTGAGTGTCTGCCGGTCTGCCGGTCTGCCGGTCTGCTGCTCGACCGGTTCGTGGAGCGCTGCCAGCAGCGGTTCCGGCTCGGGGAGACGGTGCTCAAGCGGATGCCCACGCGGTGAGTGTCTGCCGGTCTGCCGGTCTGCTGCTCGACCGGTTCGTGGAGCGCTGCCAGCAGCGGTTCCGGCTCGGGGAGACGGTGCTCAAGCGGATGCCCACGCGGTGAGTGTCTGCCGGTCTGCCGGTCTGCCGGTCTGCTGCTCGACCGGTTCGTGGAGCGCTGCCAGCAGCGGTTCCGGCTCGGGGAGACGGTGCTCAAGCGGATGCCCACGCGGTGAGTGTCTGCCGGTCTGCCGGTCTGCCGGTCTGCTGCTCGACCGGTTCGTGGAGCGCTGCCAGCAGCGGTTCCGGCTCGGGGAGACGGTGCTCAAGCGGATGCCCACGCGGTGAGTGTCTGCCGGTCTGCCGGTCTGCCGGTCTGCTGCTCGACCGGTTCGTGGAGCGCTGCCAGCAGCGGTTCCGGCTCGGGGAGACGGTGCTCAAGCGGATGCCCACGCGGTGAGTGTCTGCCGGTCTGCCGGTCTGCTGCTCGACCGGTTCGTGGAGCGCTGCCAGCAGCGGTTCCGGCTCGGGGAGACGGTGCTCAAGCGGATGCCCACGCGGTGAGTGTCTGCCGGTCTGCCGGTCTGCTGCTCGACCGGTTCGTGGAGCGCTGCCAGCAGCGGTTCCGGCTCGGGGAGACGGTGCTCAAGCGGATGCCCACGCGGTGAGTGTCTGCCGGTCTGCCGGTCTGCCGGTCTGCTGCTCGACCGGTTCGTGGAGCGCTGCCAGCAGCGGTTCCGGCTCGGGGAGACGGTGCTCAAGCGGATGCCCACGCGGTGAGTGTCTGCCGGTCTGCCGGTCTGCCGGTCTGCTGCTCGACCGGTTCGTGGAGCGCTGCCAGCAGCGGTTCCGGCTCAGGGAGACCGTGCTCAAGCGGATGCCCACGCGGTGAGTGTCTGCCGGTCTGCCGTACCCCTAGTCACAGAATACATCATCATCATCATCATTCCAGCCTTTCAGGACGTCCACTGCAGGACATAGGCCTCCCCCAAAGATTTCCATAACGACCGATCACCAGCGGCCTGACTCCAGCGGCTCCCCGCCACTTTGATCAGGTCGTCTGTCCACCTCGTTGAAGGCCGTCCCACACTGCGACGTCCTGTACGTGGTCGCCATTCGAGAACCTTTTTGCCCCAGCGGCCATCGGTTCTGCGGGCTATATGCCCAGCCCAGCGCCACTTCAACTTACTAATACGATGAGCTATGTGCGGTGACTTTAGTTCTTTTGCGGATCTCCTCATTTCTGATTCGATCACGCAAAGAAACCCCGAGCATAGCCCGTTCCATAGCTCGTTGAGCGACGCGAAGCTTGTGCACCATACCCGCGGTTAGGGACCACGTCTCAGATCCATAAGAAACAGAATACATAATAGTAGCTAATCGCTACAGAACGGACACTCTCCGCCTCCCGCCAAAATTAAACACTTACCTCACCCCGCACGATCAGCCTGAAAATGGCCCGCATTTTGCTGCAAGGACGATACGCAACGAAGATTGACAACATTAATCAAATTGACTTAAAGTAATTTTATTATTTTGGATTTGTGATTATCGTTTTTCGTAGAAAATCGTTAGATATTGTGCTGTTTACGGATGTATTTCATCAGGAAAACGTGAATTTTTTTTACGCTAGTCACAAAATGTGCCAACCATAAAGCGTATTACCACATACATTTGCAGTCTCTACAGTGTGACTGTCAAAACGATAATCGATAATTGATCGAATACGAAACGTTACTGTCGCGTCTGCGTCATAGCCGAATTAGTATGGGAAATCGAACAGCGCCCCTAGCGGGAATCAAAGCTTCCCCATACAAATTTCGCTGTGACGCAGACGCGATAGTTAACGTTTCGTACTGGATCAAACTCACACTAAACCTACCGGTCTACTGGTCTACTGCTCGACCGTGATTTGGGATCTTTTTGCAATTCACAAGTTTATTATCATCTCTGAGCGGGGAGTTTCGATCAAGAACTAATAATGGTGGGAGTTTCATTGATTTTGGTTTAGTTTTTGCTTGGTATTTAATTGAGGTTTTTCTTTTTGTATGTTAATCGTGTGTTTAAGTCGTTAATAATTGACAAAATACAACTTGTCTGGGGTTCGAATCCCGCATCAATTTTTTTCCATTCTGTATATACTTATTTTTAAACATTTGAATGCTATAAAATACTAAAAAATAAAAATCATATGATTTTATTTCCAGGGGCCGCAAACGTTTCGTCTCTGAAGGCGACGGTGGTGCGATCAAAGATCACGCGCTAAAACTGAGAGAGTAAATCGTTACGCGCGCACGCACAGACAGACCGGTGTATCTATACTAGTATTATAAAGATGGAGAGTTTGTTTGAACGCGCCAATCTCGGGAACTACTGGTCCGATTTGAAAATTTCGGTGTTAGATAGCCCATTTATCGAGGAAGGCTATAGGTATCATCACGCTAAGACCAACAGGAGCAGAGCACTGCGGGTAAAACTGCAGGGCAAAGCTAGTAATATATATATTTTTAGCTTCCCGCCGGCGTTATAAAAGAAAAACCCACATAGTTCCCGTTCCCGTGGGATTTCCGCAATAATATCCTATGGCCTTCCTCGGGTCTCAAGCTATCTCTGTACCTAATTTGAAGTAAATCCATCCAGTAGTTTTTGAGTTTAGCCCAGACATACATATAGACAAACAGACAAAAGTTCTTAAAACATAAATATATTATATCCTTTCTTAACCCCCTAAAATATATATATTATACACAAGAACGCGCGAATTTGTGTTTCTTCCAATTAAAAATTGTATGTTTATAATTTTTTATGATAATTGGCCATAATAAACTGTTTATGTTGTAACTATTTAAGTTAGCGTTAAGCATTTACTTAGTTAACGGTAATAACTAAAAATTACCCATTTATCTTTTTGTCGAATTCATCTAAATATGTCCAGCCAATTAAGATTGACAGATAGTAATATAATCAAACTTTATGTGACTTAGTTCATGCTTAGACCTAACTTATTTTCACATAAAATGTTGACTGAATCGATATTTTTTAGTAATTATAGTACAAAATTAATTTTTTGTAGTACAAAGTGAAATATAGTATTAAATAATTTATAACTACTCGAAAAATTGATTCGATTGACCGCCTCCTTGGTACAGTGGTTGCCGCGTGAGCGTAGCACCGAGGGGTCCTGGGTTCGATTCCCGGTGGAGACGAAGAAAAAAAAATGTCTCGGTCTGGTAGGACACAGAAGGCTGATCACCTACTTGTCCCTAAAGAAAATCGATCAGTGAAACAGATGTATAATGCATCTGCCCCTTGCCCAAAATGACAAAACTAAAAGAACTTTATCATGCATGTACATACATGTAACACTAAAATTTAATGCCAAAAGAGTCAAAATAACATGTTTTTTTAACCGACTTCAAAAAAGGAGGATTCAATTCGGCCGGTTAAATTAATATAAACCCGACTTCAATTCTAGTTTATCAACATTGATATTGAAGACATAAATGAATTAATTTTCACATATTATGTAAAATGTTGTTATAAATATATTCTTTCATAATACCTATGTTAATAAAAGTATGTCTGCTGTGTTTTTGTTTCGTTTTCTTGAAAATAATTTAAATTGTATGAATTCTCATATAAAATATTCATTTAATAATATTAAGAGGAAAACATTATTAATCCCTGGAGAATTGTCCTGGAACATCTAAATTCCCTCTACATCATATATTATAGTAAAAAATCTATCAATTCGAAGGAAAGCTTAAGAAAAATATATTTTTTTTGTACAATACATACTGGCAACTAAAATACCAAATTTATCATTGCAAGCATTTATTTTCATCCCCAAAAATATAATTTAACAAAAATGATACAATATGTAATTAAAAACAATAAAAGGATTTTAAAATAAATATAAAACCTTTTTGTGTTTTATTGTCTATGGTCTGCCGCGCGTTGTCTGTGACGTGTTTTTGGCGCGTAAATGGACTGTTTAATCTGTGGCTGTTTGAACGATGTGCCATTTTTTTTCTAGTACGTAGACAAGTGATCGTCAGACAGCCACGGATGTTTTTTTTTTTTCTATATAATTACTATATTAAATGTATATTTAAGTTGTATCGTATATTCACTGTTCAGTGGGCGATATTTTTATTATACGTCTAGGGACGTTAGATTAGGTGTTTTTAAATTTCTTCATAGATATTGTTGCGTTGATGTCGTATGTGAAAAGTTTTTTAATTGTTATAAAATGGTACTACACCATTTTAACAACTGTAAAATTCGAAAATTGACACTATTTTCTTTTTGTATGTAACCGTTTTTTTAGACTTGATTTTGACTTAAAACGGACATATTTAATATAAACTTTAGACTAACGATCAGTGAAATACAATAATTTCATGTATTTATCATAAAGCGTGTTATTTCATATTTTACTGCATTTATTAATAAAAATCTAGTCTCAGTCTTGAGTTAATTTTAAATTTTCATTTACGACATTAACGTATTCGCTTATGAGTGAGAGCGAGACGGCGATATTTCTCTCTGTTAGCAATAATACAATTAATACGAATACTTGGTTCTGCCAAAATACATTGTTTGTAAAAAATATGTTGTACAAGTACAGTTGTGTTTCTCTGCGAAAAAGATGCTGTATTATTTTCTGAATTAAATGCATTTACGAGTATGATTTTCTTTAATTTTGTGCACATGTGACATTTATTTTTTAATCCATTTTGGGGGGATTTTTCAATCTTTCTGGATTTTTTCAAATAGTCACCTAAACACTAACTTATTATTAGTGATTTCTGAAATGGTTTCTATATGAGCTAAGCAAAGATTGAAAAAGCGCCCCATAAAGAAGAAAAAGTCACTTTTTAAACGAAACTTTAAAAAAGTGTGAGAGCGAAAGGATGTCTTTTTTTAAATTTAAAGAAATGCCAAAAAGCTTTCTACCATAGACAAAGAGATAAAAAAAAATCAATTTGCACATTTGAAAACCCATAAAATATAGATATGCATTTGAAATTATAAGCCGTTAATTGTTGACTGCGTGTCGAATGGAATAATTATTGTTTAATTTTTCTTCCCCAGAGTGCAGAAATTTTTGATTGTTATCTTTGACCAGTCCAATTACAAGCAGCACTAGAATTAATTATTATGCTGTTATTTCAATGTAAAAAAAATATCACGTGCCAATTTTTCCAACATACCTACAACACAGTCTAACTTTAAACCAGGTATCTGTGACTTTAATTATTATAGTTGTCTAAAGGTTGTCTATGTGAAATACGACAAAACCAGATTAAAGAGAACCCGCGCTTAAAGATAAACCATGTTTAAAAATTTTTGACAGAAAATAGGGTTTATATGTATATTATTAAATTAAAATTAAGTTGACAGTTTTATTTGAAATTAAAACACAATCATAAAATAAAATATTTATTGAATTGACATGTTATTGTTTTATTTATATTTGATACATACTAAGAGATATCAATTCCAACACCAATATCCCAATTACATTTTTTCATTGATAAATGTTGACTGCATTCAAATTCTGAAACAAATAGTATTATTAATTGGTATTATTACTACAGTGTCAAACTGTCAACACGTAATATAGGCGGGTGGCGTACTTCGGAAATAAGTGCGTATGCAGAAAGCTGGAGACATATGCGCTTACCGGCGTCCGGCGCTTGTCAGCGCCGGTTCGTTCTACACAAGGGAAGCAGACCAAAACAAATTTTATACGGTAGCGCCCAGCGCGTGTTGAAACTTGTCGGCGCCGTTCAGCGCTTATCGGCGCGTGTTCATATATTTTTCCTGCGCGGGTTACCAGCGCTGACAAGCACCGGTAAGTGCTTATAACTTTCCAGCTTTCTTTCTGCACGCTGTTATCTTGTAAAATGTCATTTGATGACAGATCCTTAACCCTAGAACCGTACTCTGGGGTGCAAATGAAATGAGGAATTCTGATTTTTTTTGTGGGAGTTCGAATAACAAGAAGAGCTGCTACTTGGTGAGGCATTAAAATAAGAACCTGACGAAAAATTTTCAAATTTTCCTTATAAAAAACTTCACCTAGAAGAACGATTTCAATACATAACTTTGCCAATGTCTCTACAAATAAGTAATGAAGATATTTTAGGACAACAATTATCGCAGGGACCACTGCTGTTTCAAAATCTGAGATGTAACTTGAATATCCACATTAAAAGTCCGTCAGTCACGCAAACAGTGCACTAAGTTTAAATTTTTAATAAATTTTGATCACCAACGTTAAGTGTGTGTAAATTGTAGAAAAAATATAAAATTCCGTAATTAAATAAATTATTAAGGCATAAATGAATGTTAAAATGACCTTAATAAATCAACATTAATAATATTTAATCAAAAAGTTAACAATATTTTTGTAATCTTATTTTTTTTTCATAGGGGTTTTTCACACTCGTACCCTTAGATCATTAAAGCTCGTACCCCAAGGTAAAGTTAACCCATAGAGCCCCCAGCGGCCCGATCGGTCCACGACACAATAGATTTTCTATTGTGTCTGTGATTCCGGGGGCCGAGTTATGATATTTTATTATGGGTACGGTTCTAGGGTTAAATGTGTTGTTGGGTATGATTATAATTTTCCCTGCTTACAATAATAATTTTATTTGTCCCATTTCAATAACTCAAACTATCCATATTAATTTAAAATATAGCAATCGTAACTTCATCGCTCATGCACTAATAAGATCAGCCCCCCTAGACAAGAGGCTTTCTATTAGCGTAAAGCAAGAAGCTTATATCTAATACACTGGAGATTGCACTATGAACATTAACTTGTCACAAGAAAATATTACCTTGAATGACGCCTGTATGTTTTTATCCCTTTCACACCTAACTTGGCAAGTTCTTGGCATCATTCAAGGTAATATTTTCTTGTAACAAGTTAATGGTCATAGTGCAATCTCCAGTGTATTATTCTATAAGCTTCTTGGCGTAAAGTTTAAATAACAAGAATAGATAAAGAAATGTATGAGATTGGCATAAGCTGGTGATACGTCACGTGACCGAGCGTAACGAAACTAAAATTGGTACCTAGACAAGTGGCATTTTTTTTCTATTCCATCATCCATGAAACGGAACGTAAAGTCATATGACAATAATTATTCGTGTACCTACAATTGGTGTACATGAAATGGATCGTTGAAAAATCAGAGTTGGAAAATCAAATAATCGGCGCCCTAAAGCCCGGCATTCACTACACGCACCGCGAGCCGAGCCCCGAGCCCACAGAACAGTAAGAACATAATAGAAGTGCTATAATGTCACAGAACAGTAAGAACATAATAGAAGTGCTATAATGTCATAATTAGTATGAAAACCAGTGTCGCCAAACCCACACATTTAAACCGATAGTTATACAGTACACTACAAGTAAACTATGCCTTTGATTGGACAGCTTAATTTGAGTAAAAACTGACTTAGGTTATAAATTCAGCATTTCAATATGTACCCTCACGCACCAGGTTACGGTTTATTTTAGTATAACATCCCTAGGTATATTAGCTGTTTTGTTTCTCTTTGCTCAGAAATTCCAAATTCGAAAACATTCAGCTATTCGACAACAGAGGGCGTTGGTTTTCAATACATATAACTTTGAACCTCAACACATAAAGATAAGGTTGAAATTTGTGTCACTCTAAATTAATGACATTAACTTGTCATTAACCTGATGCTATGCTCTAAGGGATGTCAGCCTTGTTATCGATAATTCACAAATAAATATATTTTTGTGCATTTTTTTTTTCTTTCTATTATATGAGTATAGGATAATGTATCACATTTTGGAGTATGTTTATTACTACTAAGTACGTCTTTTCATATTATTATATTTAAATAAAAAACGGAATAGAATAGTATAAATCTATATTTACAAAACAAACAGAAAATATGCATTATTTTAAATCTTGGAACTGCCGTAGGTTTGATGTATCGGTGGCCTTTGTTAGACTGCTTATTGCTGTTCGGCATCCAGTTAACTCGTCACGTTGCATTTATTATCCATTTCTCTTTTAAATTAGGCTCTTTCGAAAATCTATAAATAAATAGGACAAATGAAAGAATAACAAATATGAATCATTCAATTATCTCAAACCAATCCACTGATTCAGATTATCTAGCAAGATCATTGCCTGATCTATCCACATATAATGAAAATTGTGATGGGAAGGAACAAATTGAAGACTTAAAATCACAACTAGAAGCAGCACACTTAGAAATTGAAAATATTCTTTTGGAAAACAGCTCATTGAAAAAGATCATTGTTGAACAAAAAGCTGCAATTTCACGTTTTAAAAAAATATGTTCGACTGACTTCAAAATCGTTGGGTCCACTTCTTCAACAAGAAAAAAACCACAAAAAACACGACAAGAAAAAAATGTATTCCGTCAGCAAAAATTAAACATGAGCTGTAATGACCTTCAATTGTATGAAAACAATACGAATAACGACGGAATTTCTAATTATTTTGAGCCTCCCGATAATTCTACGAGCATGAGAAGAAACTCCCAGTCACAACATAAGCCAAGCCAAAGCAAACCTAATAATGTTCCTGAAATCTTACTCATTGGTAGTCAACAGTGTAAAGGCCTAACATTTGAACTTATACACTCAAGATATGGTACTAAATATGGAAAATTCTACATCAACTCGTGGATTAAACCCTATGCAAAAACAGTAAGCCTTCTGAATTCTCTGGCTGGTTTTCATGATCTTCCTGAAAACTACCTGGTACTCTGTGTCGGGGAAAATGACACTAATCCCTATGAAGTTATGATTGAGTTATCAACCACATTAAAACGTTTCAAAAACTGTAAAATAATTGTACTAAGTTTGTATAAAAATAAATATCTGAATGAATCACTATTAAATAAAATGGTCCAAAATGTATGTTCAAACTTTAAAAATTGTACATATTTAGATTTTAATTATAATCATTACCGTACAAAAGCACAGAATTTGTCAGCTATATGTGTCAAACTAAATCTAATATTTGACTACGATTATTATAAAAACAAATTCTTGACCTTTAATAAACAAAAGGGATTACATTATAATATTTGTAACACTAACAGATTTTCTTCCAATATTACTCTTAATACTTGTAATTTTAATAAAAATAAGCCTGAAAATGCTAATTTCCAAAAAGGAACCATTCCTTACTATTTTTCGGTAATTAAAGGGAAGCCGTGCAACATCCACAAACAAAAAAAAGCGGAAACAGATATAATAAAAAAAGGAACCATACCCTATTACTTTTCAAATATAAAGAGCAATTCGAATAGTGATACGAAAATTAATCCATCCTCTGACAATTTTTTAGATGGCCGCGTCATTATTCCAAAAAATACTTAAAAAATTATTCTTATTTAGTTCATCAAAACATAGCTGGTATCCTAAATAAATTAGACGAGATAGAATTGTGTCTTCCTCAACTAAAAGATATAAACATAGAGTTCTTGCATATTCTTTGTTTCTCTGAAACGTTTGTAAAAAAAGGCGACGAACCTAATATCTTATTGAAACATTATAACTTAGCAACTTATTACTCTAGGACAAATATAAAGAGAGGTGGAGTGTGTATTTTTGTGAGAAAACCAATGGAATTTAAAGTGATAGACTTTTGTATAGAGTTATCTGAGGAAAAGTTGTTTGAGTGCTGTGGCGTTGAAATTCCTAAACTAGGCTATACTGTTATATGCATATATAGGACACCAAACTCAAATTTATCGGACTTCTTCAAGAAACTCGAATTACTCCTGCATCGGCTCTTACATAAAAAAGATAGAAAACTAATACTTTGTGGTGATTTTAACATCAACATCTTAAAAATTAATAATATGACAAATACCTACAAAAATATAATATTGAATAATAACTTAAAAATGCACATTACAAAACCTACAAGGCAGCAGACCTGTATTGATCATATAATTAGCAATATAGATGGGGCGAAGGGTGATGTACACCAATTATACCTTTCTGATCATAACACTGGTCAATCACTCTCGGTACCTGTTACAAAAATTAATCCAAAAATTAAACATTGGTTTAAAGAAGAGATTATTGTAAAGAAAATCTATCCAAATTCCGAGATTGCATGTCTAACCTGACTTGGAGTAATGTATATGAGGAGTTAAATAGTAATAAAGCATGCGAAGAATTTCACAGTAATCTAGTACTATTCTATAATCTCTGTTTTCCATTTATTAAAATTAAAGTAAGTTGTAATAGCCATGCACCTAAATGGATAACGAAAGGCCTAAGGAAATCCTGCAAAACCAAACGCCAACTTATTTATAACTATTACAAAAATAAAACTTCTGATAACAAAAAACTTCAGGGAAACTACGGTAAAATACTAAAAAAATGTGTAAAGACTTCAAAGAGGATTGTCAACATAAACTACCTAAATAATGCACTTAATAAGTCGAAAGCAACTTGGAATATAATCAAAAAGAAGATAGATGAAGTGCGGTCGTTTGATGAAATAGGTCCAATCATAGCTAATGGAAAAATTGTCACTGACACGAATCAAATAGCCAATGAATTCAATAGCCACTTTACTAACATAACGACGATTAGCACCAGAACTGGATTAGCACCAGACTTTAGTTTTGTTCAAACATTGAGTTCATCTATTTTTCTGACACCCTGTACTACTCTAGAGATATCTTCAATAATAGCATCCCTTAAAAATACTAAAGCCGCTGGGTACGACTCTATTACAACCCACGTTTTAAAGCACTGCAAGACAGAACTGACAGATGTTATTACTCACCTTATAAACCTTTCCTTTGAACAGGGCACTTTCCCAGACTGCCTGAAGATATCTATAGTTAAGCCGATCTATAAAAAAGGTGATAAACAGATGCTTAACAATTACAGACCCATAACTCTGATCCCGATTCTAGCGAAGGTATTTGAAAAAGCTATGTATAGGAAATTAAATTCATTTTTAGAAAAATTTAACATAATTAAAGAAGAGCAGTGTGGGTTTCAAAAGAACAAATCAACGTCATTGGCTACATTTTATTTAGTAAAAACACTGATAGAGCATATGGACAAGCGAAAAAAGGTTACAGCGATCTTCTTGGATATGAGTCGGGCTTTTGATTTTGTTAATCATAATACCCTTCTCCATAAATGTAATCTCTATGGAATAAGAGGACCAGCACTTGATTGGCTCGAAAGCTATTTAAAAAATCGTCAACAATACGTAGAAATAGCCCACGCACACTCGGATCTAAACGTTAGAATGCACAGATCCACTCCTAAATATAACAGAAGTGGAGTGCCACAAGGAAGCGTCCTTGGACCTTTATTATTCCTCCTCTATATAAACGATTTGCCCAATATAACACCGCATAAATGTGTACTGTTTGCTGACGACGTATCAATTATCATTGCCGATAACAATCTTACTGACTACCAATCCGTTATTAATAACACAATTAAAAATATAATAGAATGGTTAGAAACTAATGATTTAACTATTAATATAGGTAAAACAAACTTTATTCAATTTCACAATTATAAAAATAAAACAACCCCACTACATTTAACTTTTCGTGGAACATCAATGACCGAGCTTGCAGAAACTAAGTTCTTAGGTGTTATTATTGACAAGAATTGTAATTGGAAATCGCAAATTCAAACAGTTGCATCACGACTTCATAGATTCGTGTATGCTCTTAGAAAATTACGTAATGTGGTTTCAGAAAGGGCTGCTACTGTTGCTTACCACGGCTATGTTGGCTCTATATTGAGATATGGCATTTTAATATGGGGTAATTCTACTGAAGTACACCAAGCTTTTCTAGCTCAAAAGAAGTGTGTCAGAGCTATAACAGGAATAGGACCCCTCGATAGTTGCAGACCGATGTTTCGAAGGTTACAGATCCTGACTGTAGCTTGCCTTTATATTCTCGAGATAGCTCTTTTCGTAAAAAAGCATACAGCTCATTTTGTTACTTTTGAAAAAGACAGCCTGTTTCAGACTAGGGATCCCACCCGACTACGCTTCCCCATGTGTAAATCAAAATTATTTTGTGCCAATTGTCAAGGAATGGCTATAAAAATTTATAATCACTTTCCCGCAAATATAAGGAGTTGTAATCTTAATAAATTTAAATGGAGGATTGCTGCATTTCTTAAACAAAAATGCTTTTATACGGTAAATGAATTTCTAGCATATAAGATAAACGAGGACTTGGCTTAGGCTTAAATAAATAAAAATTGACATAATATTTATTTATAATAATTTTATTAATATAATTTTGCAATGTACCTATTGAGATCTAGTGTTGTGTGATATTGTATAATGTAATTGATAATTTAAGATATTTGATTTTGTAATATTATTTAATGTAATTTATAATTTAAATAATTTGCACGCTCAACTACGAGCAGAATGTCTAAGCACCTATACAATTTGTACCTCAGCTATATGTAACTACATTCAGCAAATAAAGACAATTTGAATTTGAATTTGAAGCTAAGGAAAAATAGAATAAAATTTAATATTTATAATGTTTGTCTTTTCGAAAGTATCGATACTGTCGATATGCGCCACATGCATCACTAATCCGACATTCGTTTGTTTATTGCAATAATATTCCAGAAAGTCTTGTTTGCTGTTCAATCTATATTAGTACTTATTTCTTATGGATTAAGGTTCATTTTGACTTAATATTTTTATAAATTTTTGACAAATTACGACAAGCGAAGTTGTAACATAAAATATATTTAAAATAAATTAAAATAAGACTTACCGATGGTATGAAATGCCTCGATTGCTGATATTATTTCGTCTGCTATCATTTTTCCACTCTAATACCGAACAACACGCTCTAAATAATGAATAAATATGGAAATAAGGTTTGACAGTTGACAACCGACTCGAATATTTTTCTACGCACAACTGAGAGCGAGTTAGGTGATCTTACCTTACTAGTGACACGTGGGCCACGCCCACATCGCACTTCTATTATGTTCTTATGGTGGCAGTACACATGGGGCCAACGTGTTGGGCCAACGGGTTGGGCCAACGTGTAGAGAGCTACTTGGCGGTATATTGGCTTCATTAGCCTAGTTGGCGCCAATATTGGCAGGCCATCCGAATGTTGTCGGTTTTTGTGCACACTTCAAAGGATCTTGGCGCGCTCCACAAACAGCGTTCACACGTTGGTGTCTTGTTCAGTTTGTTGTTACTCGTCAGCGGAGACAGTATCGTTGTGCGTCAATGAAATTTACGTTTCCATGTTCCGATAGCGATGGCGGCGCCGATGTGGACAAGCAATGAGGTTTTACAATTCGTAGAATTGTATCGACATGAAGGAATCATTGGGAATCCACGGCATGAACTACACAAAAATAAAAACCATATAACTCAATAAATTAGATGTTTTATTTTTTATTTATAATATTATTCTAGATGTTTTTCATAACTCACTTTCATACATTTGCGATAAAAAAAAAAGAATATATTTATAAAATGAGTAAAATAGTATGAAACAGTTCTTAAAAATTCTTAAAAATTAAATAACAATATACCTACAATGAGCATGATTTTGATCAAATTGTGCTTTATTACATAAATAATATTATCAAATATCACCAATCAATACATCCATCCGTAATCTTTAAAGTTTCGTTTTATAGGTAGTTAACTAAAATTAAATTAAATGTAAAATGTACACATTTTAAACATTTGAAAAAATCTAAAAATATTTTTTAATAATGTTTAATCGCAGACGGCAGAGTAAACTCATTGTTATTGGTGCACATGTACGTAATAATTAAACGCACTGTATAAATAAATTTCCGCGGCTGCAAGAACTTCTACGAACTACGTCCATCTTTGAAGCGCCAATGCAGAATGATCAGTACGCCAATGTGTGAACAGGAATCTTGATATCCTTCATTTTTTCCCAACACGTTGGCCCAACGCCTTGGCCCCATGTGTACTGCCGCTATTACTGTTCTGTGCCCGAGCCGTACCAATCCGTGGACAAATCCGTCATCGCCCACACACTACACGTCTATCACCTTCTATCACTCTCCGTCTCCAGATGGCGAGCGCCGCGCCGAGCCGCGAGCCGAGCACAACTACACATACACACGCAGATTTGTCCGCGGACTTGTCGCCAGCTACAAATCCAATCCAGCGGATGGGTGCGCCTGTGAATGGTACCCATTAGAGCAATAAATCGGCGCCCATCTTGTGATCGTTTGTCAAATGTCAATTGTCAATCGAGTCAATCGTCTGTACGAGTGCGTACTGCGTTTTTATACTTGCTCTGTGAATTGTGATAGGTATTGATATTTTACGTGGTTTTTAAAAAGTTTTCATAAAATGCACGCTTTAAGACTTTTAAAAGCTGCGCACGATGAAGAAGTTTGGCTCAGGCGCCAAAAAAGATATGCGTCCAGACGGAGACAATTGAAGACAATCGATGAAATGCCGGAACAATTATTTCAGGAGCGTTTTAGGTTAAGTAAAAAAACTTTTAGCGAGCTTTGTTGCAGCCTACGTAACGAAACAAAAATACGGGGGACTCAAGAAATTCCTTTGGAAGTAAAGGTAATCCACAGTTTCTTCCAAAGAGTATAATGTATAATAGGGCATAGAGAGCCCTCTTGAAGCATATGAAGGCCAACCTATTTGACTTTGACTGGCGACAATGAGCCCTCTGGATTTTGGGGTTAGAACTAATTCCATATACCTACATACATATATACGTTAATATACATAGGTAGTAGGTATATTTTTTTTATCACTACTCTTCTATAAATAACGACGCAATTTAATTTGAATAATCATTTCAGGCAAAAATAATATGTGCCTGGAATAAATGCTCACATATTATATTTGCGTCGTTATTGAAATAGGAGAGCGATATTGTTTCAGAGAATACCTACAACTGATTTATTATCATTTATTTTCAACATTTTAGAAATAAGACTAAGATCTAAATGATTACAAAATGGATGGTTTTTAAAGATTTAGGTGATGAAAAAAAAACTTTTCAGTTGTAATAATTACAAGATAATTAGCTTATATAATTAGTATTTATATTAGTTTCATTATATGAATATAAATACGGAGTCTTTAAAAATGAGATATTTGGAAGTGCTAAATAGGTATAATTCAGTCAAATTTCTTAAAACAAATTGAAGTACTTACTAAGGATAATGAAGAAAACGACAATAAAAGAAATTAGTTCTTTATTTTTTAAATGCTTTCACATATTGTAATATTACATATTTTTAAGTACTTATCTAAAACAAAACTGTCCGTGCACATAATTTTCAGTAAAACGTTTTGAAAGCCTGAACGTAGGGCTCGATTCAACGCACTTTCACCACACTTTCACGAGAACTATAAACTTCACACGATTATCAACAAAATGAACTAATTAAGTAATTTTAACGTAAATAAACTTCACCGTTCACGTATAGTCGCCGCCATTTTATGACAGAATTATCAAATACAAATTACAAAAAAAAAGTTAGTCAATGTTACCAATTAATAAATCATATTTAACACTTTTCATGTAAATTAAATAAGACGTTTTCAGTATTTTATTTAGTTAGACGCACTATTTTTTTATGTAAAATATTTTCCTGAATAATTATAGTTCTAGATAAGATAGGTACTGAATTAAAAATCTGAGATTATTGTTCTAATTCATTTAAACTTTGAATAAAGAAAGGTTTTCATTTGCCTTATTTTACTGCATTGATTTCATATAGGACAACACTGAGAAGCTTTCAGAAGATGTTGCAAGTTTATTAATTTGATACCATATGAAGCGATTGAAATCGCAAAATTATTTATTGGAATTTGAAAAAAAGTAAGACATGCATTCGATCTATTAAAATAAAACAATGTTTAAAGAATAATTTCCATTTATTTAAATATCTTTATTCACTTTGCAAAAACTTCGGAAAGTGCGATGCCATCTTTTGGGGATTTAATATAAACTTATTTAAATAAGTTTTTACTCGCCAAAGTATAGATCGCGTGGCTTTCTTTAATAAATGTCAGTTTGTTCTAAGTGTCCCCCCCCTGGTTTCTTCACTGCGATTGTTTATAAGTGATGTCCGTTATTTTAAATGCACAATGAAAGGCATGTGTTGTGCATAATAAATAATTTTTTTTTATTTATTTATTTAATTTAGCATAAAAATTCAGATATCGAAGATCCATTTGTTAGTAAAAAATAAAAAATATTACGTATCCTAATTCTACTTATTATCGTAGGTTCTTTGCGCTCTAAGTTTCTTCGCAACGGGATCCTATCAGAGAATTGTGGGTGTCACACAACATTTGCCACAACGCACAGCAAGTAGATGCATTAGGCAAGTTGTGGAGGCACTCAACAGTCCTCCGATAGTGAAAAAATGGATAGTTTTCCCTCAAACACACCAAGAAAGAGCAAGAATTCGACAAGAGTAAGTGTTTTTATAAATTTATTTACTTACTTTCAATGTTTTGAACAATTTTAATAAATAACTTAATCCTTTGCATAGAAGAAGGTCGCTGCTATTTTAGTCACAAACAATTCTATTATACCACATATTGATTGTAATAATACCACAAAATGTTTGTTTCTGTTCAATTCTAAATGTTTTAAAGGTTTACAAATATTATGACAAATCCATTTGAAAGTCTTTTTAACAATTGTATTATATTTTTTAATATATTATGTAGGTAATTGTCTATGATTATAAAATGTGAATATACCTAATTACAGATTTCAAAGGAAATTTCAATTACCAGGGGTAACAGGATGCATAGGTTGCACTCACATATCTATTGTAAAACCCCACATTGATGAACATAATTATTTTAACAGAAAAGGATACCATTCCTTAAATGTGCAAATGGTAAGCTATATTTCTTTGCATATCTTATCTTTAATATATATAAATCTCGTGTCACAATGTTTGTCCTCAATGGACTCCTAAACCACTTAACCGATTATAATAAAATTCGCACACCATGTGCAGTTTGATCCAACTTGAGAGATAGGATAGGTTTTATCCCGGAAATCCCACGGGAAAGGGAAATATGCGGGGTTTTCTCTGAAAACGCGGGCGAAGCCGCGGACGGAAATCTAGTATATTATTAGTTAGTAAGCATTGTTTTTAATCATGTTGCATTAAAACAAAATAACAAAGCAACTGCAAATAGAAAATTTTTTTTTTCAGATATGTGATGATAATTTAAAGATTATCAATGTCAATGCGAAATATGGTGGAGCCACGCATGATTCCTTCATATGGTCATCCAGTGAAGTGGAACCATACATGCGTGGACTTCACGAAAATGGTGAATTGACGTGGCTATTAGGTAAATCAAATAATTCCTACCTACTTCTTTCTCTGACGACGCGGTTGGCGCAGTGGTAAAGTAACTGCCTACTGAGCCGACGGTCCCGGGTTCGATCCCCGGTCAGGGCAAATATTTGTGTGATGAACTCAATTATTTGTTCTTGGGTCTGGGTGTTATTATCTATATAATATGTATTTATTCAATATTATATTTATCGTCGCCTAGTACCCACAACACAAGCCTTAATTGAGCTTACTGTGGGTACTAGGTCGATTTGTGTAATAATGTCCTATAATATTTATTTATTTATTTATTTATTTATTCTATATAATATATCTATCATAAAAATATTGGAGTTAAAATACCCGACTGCACACTAAAAAAAGAGTAAAACAAGCCCCACAATAATATTGATCAATCAAATGCTAAAAACTAATTATGTAATACCGTTTAAACAATACCTATATTAAAATACACTACAATATGTGTTCGTAATCGATAGTTAAATAAACAGAAACTTATTTTGAATACAAATTTACTGAATATAATTTATAAATGTTGATGGAAAGCATCGCAGGCGGGGACCAACAGAGGCTTATTTATAGTCATTTCGGTTGTGCACCATTTAGCAGAATTTTCGTTGGTGGCGGTCAAGGTGGTCCCCGCCTGCGATGCTTTCCATCAACATTTATAAATTATATTCAGTAAATTTGTATTCAAAATAAGTTTCTGTTTATTTAACTATCGATTACGAACACATATTGTAGTGTATTTTAATATAGGTATTGTTTAAACGGTATTACATAATTAGTTTTTAGCATTTGATTGATCAATATTATTGTGGGGCTTGTTTTACTCTTTTTTTAGTGTGCAGTCGGGTATTTTGTTTTTTTAATAATAATTTTTTTATTTATAACTTTTTAGCTGTTTTTATTTAACGAAAATGTTGTAGATGTAGAAGACTATGTATATGTAAGTACCATTTTAAATTATTTCGACGACATTTGGCTTTAGATTACGAGTGATGTTACTCCGCTACATAACCGCACCGCGCCGCGCGCCGCATGCCAGGCCACGCCCTATCTTTTTGCTTGCTAACGCATGAGTTGCTTTGCGTTGACGCAGAATTAACATGTTCCCGTGGCAATTTTGAGAAAAAACGTATCCTATATTAATTACTCCCGTGATTGAAATGAATCTAATGATACCGCATACATATTTTTTTAAAGGGAAATTTAGAAAAAATATTATTATGTCTTTATCCCGTGGGACTTTTAGGATAAAATGTATCCTATGACACTCCCGTAATCAAGACAAATCTAACGATACCTCATACATCAAAATCCATCAAGCCGTTTAGGCTACAGGTGGTCACAAAGGAAAAGACATACATACATACTTACATACACTCGAAAAACATTACCCTCCTTCTTTGGCAGTCGGGTAATAAAGCTCTTTAACTACATTATTTGTTTAAGGTGATTCTGGATACCCACAGAGAGCGTGGCTGATGATACCAATTTTAAATGCCGAACCAGGTTCTCAAGCAGCGGTCTACACTACACGCCATTTACAGGCACTCAATTGTATTGAACGATGTATTGGTATACTGAAGGCTCGTTGGAGATGCTTGCTGAAGGATCATACACTCCATTACCATCCTCGTGTTGCCAGTAAGGTAACTATTGCATGTTGTGTTCTGCACAATATTGCACAGGATGCTCAATTACCTCCCCCTAATAATATGGCTGAGCAACAAGAGGATGGTGATGAACCGAGTGTGCGGGATGAACCCATTTCCAGCAACCAAGAGGAGCTGATGAGTGGCAGAATAATGCAAAATATTTTAGTTAATAGATTACTTTAATAGGTTATTTTTGTCTCTCTATGGCGTGTAGTATGTAGCGTGAACTAGCGGTTCCCTAGTCCGACTAACTGGAACAGCACCTGGCACTGGCAGCACTGCACACTCCTGATTCACTGGAGCATTATTTTATTGACAAATAAGTTTGGTAATTAACCATTGTTTAATTTTTTAAAACAAAAGTATGTAATTTTGGTTATAAAGACTGAAGTAGTCATTTAGTTAATTGTTGAATTAAGTATATTTATAAAAGCTAGAAGAGTGAATTACTTACTAAATAAAGACTAATTAAAATTAAGTACATAAGTGCAGTATTACTTTTAAACCTATTCAGTTTGCCTGACCAAGTAGTTTTGTATAATATTTTTTCGCTCCTAAAACCTACCTTTGTTTACCTAAACAGATTTTAATAATGAAACTGCATTAGTTCTGTGATACTGCTCATATTTTAGTGCAGGTCATAGGTGAAAAAATTGATCATCGTTACAGCCTCAACCTGTTTTTTTATATTTTTATGTTTGTAATTTTTATTATTGTATTTTTGGTTCGTATTTAAAAAGGTGTGTACTGAATTAATGGAATGGAATAATTAAGGAATAAAATATACTATTATTATGTACACATGTTTTATTTAATATTCTTAAAACTAAAACAAACACTTAAAATAAATGAAGTACATATAAATCCTATAAAATTCATAGATTTTAATCTAAAATAAACGCTCAAAAACGCCTTTTTTAATCCTTTGAATTTAGGGAGATTTTTATGTTGGCAACCTTATTGTGTAACGGTGCATTTAGGTCAAACGAGCGAATGTTCATTCTGACCCCACTATGTCAAATTATCTTAGTGTAAACAGGCGTAGAGCATTATTTCGTTGTTCTCAGTGCGTCCGAAAAGATTCTATGCAATGTTATACACTAAACTGAACTGAACTACTGAACAACACCGAATACGCGTTTTAGTTTACCCCAAAAGATCACCAAAGAATGCTCTTGCTCTGCCTCTAGCTCTATGTTCGTTTGATGAAAATGCACCGTATCCGCACCATGGGCAGCATTATGCGAGTAGATGCCTTAAGCGTCTTATTCACGGTCCATCTTGACGTACGTCCCGCCAAGGTCGTACGTCAAGATGGACCGTGAATACGACGTTTTAGGTAGATGCAATCACGATAGTGTAGTGGGTCATAATGGTTCGGCCATATTCATAATCGCCGTAATGGCGGCAAACATTGACGATCATTTGTTGGGCCAACGCTGTCTATTGTGAAGAGGGTCCATTGCATGTTATTTACATGCAATGGACCCTCTTCACAATTAATTAAAATAATTCTCTAAAAATTCTCACCAATTCCTCCTCCGTGCTCGTTCGCCGTGTACATTTTCATTTCGAGGCATATTTCGCTCCCTTATTACTTCTAAAATTACCACGAATGCTGCTACTACTAGCGCCGACACACCCAATGCAAGACCTTGTGCTAGGGGATTCATTCTGAAAACTGTCATTTTCGAGAAATAGACCATTTTAAGAAAATCGCTAAGTTACACTGTAAGGTGCTGTAAGTGAAGAACGGCTGGGATTAGGATAAGTAATGACTGATAAAAGGGGTTTGAAACTTTTTGTATGGACGCTGGCATATCGACTCGTCGCCATTTTTATTTTTTTTCAAAATCGCGGCGCACGATTAAAGTGGTATGTATGGATAGAGGACACATAGACGAACAAAAAATGTCTCATAACATAGTACCCTAAAGCGTCACATTACCGAGATATTTGGAGGTAAATATTCACTTATGAGTACGACAAACACTAAAAATAGACTTATTACGTGTCTATATGCATAATATTATCTCCAAATAATCACTCCCAGGTAGATTATTATTATTACAGGAAGAAAGTAACTAGGTATTCATTACATTACTTACATTTTTATGTAATGTATGTATGTTTTTATGTAATGAATCTACCTACTTTCTTCCAATAAACTGATATTTACCTCCAAATATCTCGGTAATGTGACGCTTTAGGGTACTCATTTTTTGTTTGTCTATGTATCCTCTATCCATACATACCACTTTAATCGTGCGCCGCGATTTCGAAAAAAAATCAAAATGGCGGCGGGTTTGATATGCCAGAAAGTTTCAATTCCCTTTTGAAAAACAATAAAAAAGAGCGTGTGTGCCGAGCACACGTGTCAGAAGTGAAACTTCTTTGGCAAGATTCAAAGATACCAAAATCGACTTTATTTTCTATCTGTATTGCCATGTCGGGATATTCAATTTTACTCTCATCGCGCCTAGAAGTTTCACTTCAAAATAAGAACATTTATTGTACATTTTAAGAAAGTCGTGTTAGACACTATTTGTACTTATTCTGAAGAACGACTGGAATTATGATGATAAATAATGACTGATAGAATTTTGGAAAACAAAAAAGTACTATCCGGACGTAGCCGAGGTGATCACTTGTACACATAAAAAATACGGAAAGTATGGCGTGTATACTAAACAAAATAACACATATATGGCTGCTGTATATGCTAATTTTAGTACTCTCTTCTATATTAGTATAGTAAGTAGGATAGTTAATACCTACTCTACCACTCTACTCTACAGTTTTCTCTCCCCGTGTACAGCAGCCTTTATGAATTTTCTGCCAATCCTACAAACACTAGCTGATTCTGTAATTAGGTATTTAAAAAAAAAAATTAAAATTAATTAATTTTTTAAAATTATTTTGTAAATATTGACCTATGGAATAAAAATATTTTTACGACCTATAATTCTCAAACCCACCATGACACCAAATATACTTAGAAAATTAAAAAATCGACCAAACCGTTGCGAAGTAGTTTGCTCACAGACCAGTAAATAGTCAGTTTGGTTACGAACCAAATACCTACGTGATGTAAGACGTTATTTTTTTTATTTGGTATAAAGTAAATCACGCAAAAATAATTATGTACTGAAATGTAAAAATTTAATGTAAAAAAAACTAAGTTAAAAACACGCTTAAAAACTCTTGAAATAATTATAATTGTACTTATTATCACCGATTCTTGAAAAAAAAGTGAGTCAAAATCAAGTTTATAGGAGTCGTTAGCCGTAACATACCTAGTACGCGTGCTAAAAAATGTATTCATGGAATTTCAACTTTCAGTAATAAACATGAATCGGCCATTTTGTAATACAATGTATCCAATGGCGAATTGTTTAAAATATGATATACGTATTACCGTATCGTTTGAAATCAAAGCATCCGGATTAAACAAAAGCACAGAATAAAAGTGTCATTAAGCAGAATTCAACATGTTAAATTAAGGTTAAATTATTATTTTGTTACAGATTTACTATAACCTCGCATTGAGTTAATATGTATTACTAAGTGTACTACGTACTACATATTAACTCAATGTAGCCTCGTGCAGTGGCGTAGCTATCATATGGCCAGGTGGTGCAGTGCACCAGGGCCCCGGAGCTCAGGGGGCCCTCAAACCTCAGCTTTGAAAAAAAAATTTAAATATATTTTTTTAAGTAAATAAAAAAAAATCTTGTGAGCAGGCTCGAGCCATTTTTTTATTTTTTTTTTAAATCAACAATTATAGAACTCCTTATTCAACATTTCCAACCTTGTTTCCAACACATGCGCCAAGCGTCCTATATAGGCATGTGCTGTTTGTTATCGTTAGTTCGGTTATTTGGTAGTTTTGATGAGTACGCCCGTAGTACATTGGATCAGCGATAAGCTCACGTGCTTGACGGTAGTGAGACCAATTCGCCAATTCCACCCATCAACTTTTTAATGAAACTTTAATTCGATCTTGCCTTGCATGAGTTCTCATTTATGATATTTGTGGCGATGTTTTCAACTTTCTGGGGTCTGGGACGTACTACAATAGTTGACGCTAGTTGTGACTTGTGTCGCTGACTGTTGTAATTCGTAGTTCCCTACTACCAGCCTTATTTCATCAAGTACCACCACTATCACCACTAATGCTATGATTTCTATTCCGCACATCCATCCATCTGGCACCAAATTCTGCTAGAACTCATTTTCGCTAAAAAAATTTCCGATGACAAAATATGTATTCGATACCGGTTGCAACTTGCAGCACAACGGTAACCGTATAATTTATGATAGCTCTCAACATGATCGACAACAAAAAATAAACAACGTTATTCTAAACTCAAATTCAAATTTACAATTAATGAGCTACGGAAGCTCACGGAAAAAAGAAACAGTGAATATCGCAGTGTAAATTGCTTAAACAACGGGGTACCCACTTCATTTTACAGTGGAATAGAGAATTTTCCTGTCCAAACTGAGATTTTAACAGTTACACTGGATTGTTTACAGTTCGATACACTAAATTCATCAATGTTTCCAGTAAAACAGCATTCGACAAGTTCGCCTCCGACATTTATCGTTAATTGCAATAGAAAATGAGGCGGCATCAAACTTGGATTTGAGTGAAATTATAGACGAATTCGCAAAAATTAAAGCGCGCAAGAGATTGTGAATTGGGCGGGGAATTCTGTTAAAAATCGTTTTTTCCATTAATTAATCTCATCTGTATAATAAATATTCTATATTGTCATGTGCGTCGTTGTTTATTTATTCCCTTTTTCTTCTATTAAACACATGGAGAGTCTAATAGAGACGACGTATGGATTTAGCCTACTAGAGATAAGTTCACTTACTGTTTTCTATTCTTATTCTTATCAATAATTTTGAAGGCAAATATAGGTTCAAACTACGCGGAAAGAGGGGAGGAGGAGGGCCCGATTCTTTCCCTATGCACCAGGGCCCTTGTCCTCCTAGCTACGCCACTGGCCTCGTGATTTAATTTATGACAAAACTTAATCATGGATTTATGAAAACTATGTGGTAGTTGGTACTTAACTATTTTATCTTACTTACATTACTTAATCAATAATTCGGTACAAAATATTGAACAAAAAAGTATATAATCTTAAAACTAACCTCGTTCTTTGTTATAGCCAAATACGGTCTAACTGTAGTCTGTACTTTACTAGATGAATTATTCTGGAAGTGAGAACTGCGTAATTCCCCCGTTAGAAATAAAGTAAAATATCAATGTTGCTACATGTTAAAAATATTATAATACCATCTTTTTCAATGTACACAAGTACACGTGTAATGTACAAGTTTAGTATAATCATTTTTATATACTGAAATAAATGTATGTACTGTATGTCAAAAATATTCGTACCTACTTTTATGAATAGTAATTATTTTATTTTGATAGAATATCACGTTTGAACATCTTAATAAATATTAATTGAATAAAATAATAAAAGAAAAACTTTATTCGATTTCAATGAATAGTATATTGTTAAAATAACGTAGTGCGTATTTAAGAAGCAAAAATTAAGGTGTAATTAATTATTTATTTGAAAATATAAAAAATATAAATTTTATTCGCACATGATTGTGAACTTTTGTGAAGTAGGTACCAAGCATAGATTGTACACCACTATCAACATTACCGTCAATTGTCAAATGTCATCTGACTAAGTCAATGTCATAATTATTCGTTTTCAAAACACTGCCTTTGCCTATCATCTGGCTGTATCTCTTTGGGCTGTATTTAATTTGAACGCAATATCTACCTTCTTTGTTATCGACAAAAATGAGTGTTCGCCAAGAGGATGGCCCGAAAAACAGTAGCTCCAGTCGAGGATTAGGCATAGCAGCAGCTGCAATAGGCGTTGGTGTTGGCGTTGGCGCAGCCTTGTACTACTTCTTTGGCAAGCGGCCCGAAAACCCTGATTCCGCAGGATCAACCAGCCATTGGGAAATAGAACAACCAGACGCATTGTGAGTGGTTTTTTTTTTTTTAATTTTTCCATGCTGGTAGGTGCGTGGTTTCTAATTTTAAAGTTCGTAAATTTAGAATTATCGTGTGCTAGATATTATCGACAAATTAATGTTAAGTGATGAAATATTATCCAAATCATTAACCGTAAACATGAATAAGTATCGTCATACTTTATATTTGTTTGAATATCTTTAGCGAATTTATGACATTTTTTAACAACCTACACTGTACGCGTCACGTAAAAAGAACGCTGGATGAAAGTGATGGGGTGAGCTATGTGCTGATTATTTTATTTTTGAACTAGGCTCGCGAATCGTGGCTTCTCAACTACCTATTTGTTATTCTTATACCACTTCATAACACCAAATAGACCGATAAATCGCCAATGCGCAGCTTAACCGTCAGCGTTCTTTTTATTTGACGTGACTTATACCCTCTTGGGTATGTACTTGAAAAGTTT
Organism: Colias croceus; assembly: GCF_905220415.1. NCBI lineage: Eukaryota > Metazoa > Arthropoda > Insecta > Lepidoptera > Pieridae > Colias > Colias croceus. The sequence continues at coordinate 3,015,132 of NC_059559.1, read as the reverse complement.
TCCCATATTTTTAAAATAGTCTAATAAAGCATTTTTTTATTTTGACTTAGACACAGTTTTCAATAGTTTATTTGACTGTGTTTGCAAACTTTCTGAATTTATAATGGATCTATAAACTATAATATAAAAATGAATCCCAAAATGTGTTGGTAAGCGCATAACTTTAGAACAGCTGAACCGATTTCTTTAATTCTTTTTTTATAATATTCCTTGAAGTTCGAGGATGGTTCTTATGTAGAGAAAACGTGAATATGTACCACGGGCGAAGCCGGGGCGGACCGCTAGTATAGTAATAAAATCCATCCATAAGTCAAACCAATATCAGAAATATTCATTACTAGCTCACGCCCACGACTTTGTATGTGCTTCCCCGTTTTTCCCCGTTCCCACAAGAATTTCGGGAAATCCTTTCTTAGGGGACGCCTACGTTATGACATCTACCTGCCTGCCAAATTTTAGCCCGATACGTCCAGTGGTTTGGGCTGTGCGTTGATAGATCACTATATCAGTCACCTTTGAGTTTTATATATATAGATTGAATATTTTTAAAATATGTCATTGCTTTGAAACTGTATTTCCTTTCCTTTTTTGTCCTTCATTGAAGCAAAGGTTAATGACCCTAGTTTATAAAAATCCTTCCTTCCACTTATATAATATTTGATCTTAAAAATACAGTAGAATGCTGATTATCTGAATTATTTGGTACCGGGGTCGATTTGCATAATCCGAAAGTCGGATAACCAATCATAGACTGGTAATAAAGAAAACGAAATGTTACTCAAACTCAAACATTTATTTATTCAATTAGACCTTGAATCGTCGTTATATATTTTTAACATTTACCACCGAACATACATAAATGAAATGAACTTTAAAATGATTTCAAAATGTTTTTTTTTTTTTTTTTGTATGTAACTATAAATGCAATCTGTTCAAGAACATTCAGCACTTGGTTATGAATGAATTGAGACTTGTAGGGCAGGCGATCCAGTGATGCCAGCCGTATTATTATTATTTTTTTTATTATTTTTTTTATTTTTTTTTTATTATTTTTTTTTTATAAATCTATGGGAGCTTTTCTTTTCAGTCTTTGGAATTTTGTGTCGTTTTTCATTAAATCCATGGCCAAAGAATTCGGATGTTCATCAAGTCTTTTTCTGTAGGAGCTCATAGAGTGCTTGATTTCGTCTTTCACTGTTCGAATTTTAAGATCGTGGTGTAACTGTTGGTTTGTAACATACCAAGGAGCGTTTGTGACTAGTCTAAGCATTTTCGATTGAAATCTTTGCAGGATTTCGATATTGGAGTTGGAAGCAGTTCCCCATAACTGGATTCCATAGGTCCAGATTGGTTTAATGATGCTTTTGTACAAAAGTAATTTATTTTCCAACGAGAGTTTGGATTTTTTGTTGAGGAGCCAGTACATTTTTCTCAGTTGAATGCCAAGGGCTTTACGTTTAGTAAAAATATGTGTTCTCCATGTGAGTCTGCGATCCAGATAGACGCCAAGGTATTTCGCGCCATCAGCCTGAGGAATAGTTACTCCATTGAGAGACACTTGTGAGCACGAGCCGTAACGAGTCGCAAATGTTACCTGTACAGACTTCTTTTCATTGGCTTTAATTCGCCAGGTTGATAACCATTCAGTAATTTTACCACCGAACATACATAAATGAAATGAACTTTAAAAAGCTCAAAATGTAGTGTAGTGTGGTTTTGTGTGAATTTGCTTCTTGCTTTCAACAATAACAGTTAAAATTTATCTGAAATCCAGTAACAACTTGTAACAGTAATGCAAAACAAAAATGACATCGTTTTTCATCTACACTATTCTTCTTCTTATATATAAAAATGAATCGCAAAATGTGTTGGTAAGCGCATAACTCGAGAACGGCTGACCGATTTCGATACTTCTTTTTTTATTATATTCCTTGAAGTACGAGGATGGTTCTTATGTAGAGAAAACGTAAACATGTACCACGGGCGAAGCCGGGGCGGACCGCTAGTAATATTATAAAACTGAAGTTTGTTTGTTTGAACGCGCTAATCTTAGGAACTACTGGTCCGATTCGAAATATTCTAATTTGAATAAATTATAGAAACTAGGTAGTGTTAGTTCCATTTTAGGACAAATTTAAAAATTGTTTAAAATATTCTCAGCCATTTTTGAGTTTTAAACTATGTAACTACAATGTCTATACTCTATTTTATAAGTGTGACAGACATTAGTAAATTGACATAAGCTACTTTTAACACGCTTCTATTAGCTTCACCAGTATGTGTGTATGTTAGCGTCTTCTTTAGACTTGATTTTGACTCATTTTAATTACCTTGTACACTTATCAAGGATCGGTGATAAAAAATAATTTTATGAATTTAAATTTGTAAAAAAAAACAAAAAATTGTGTTTTTTTTAAGACTACATTAATAATTACCAGTAAACCACAGCAGTGAAGAAACAGGTTTTCATTTGTATTATTGTTACTTGATAATGATAATTCACCAGATAATTTTAATAGATCATGATTCAGTTAATAATTATGTATTCATACACTGACACGCTTTGTGGCGCACACTTGATTTTTTTTAATCCTTAAAATATCAATTTTCTCATTGTATGTGCCACAGATAACATATTATGGATTTAATTAACGGTTTTCAATTTTGTATAGCTTTCTGTCACCTAAGTAGGCGCAAAGCTTCATTATGTCTGTTACCAAAATGATATTGTAAGTAAAAAGGTTGTAGACAGGCTACCAACACTACATGCGATCTTCAGCCGATGCCCACGCGATTTAAACATCAAAGTGAGATGGCACGATTCAACTATCGTGAGCGAAAAAGAGACAACTTGAGTAACATGTGGCTAATTAGCCACACATTTTGACGTGAGGCGCTCATACCTATCTACACCTTTTTACTTGTAATATCATTGTGTTTCCATTAATGCCTTTAGATGTTAAATTACGTGTTCTTTTTTATATTTTTTTTTCAAAACATTTCTCTTATAAGAAAAAATAAATGTGTACTGATACTATTTACTATTTATGTATTAAACATACTTAAATAGTATCTATAAGGAGTCGGTTAAAAAAGAGCACGTCTTTTATGTTATTTATGCTTTTTCTTATACTGCTTAATATCATCATTTTCATGCATGGCTTTTTTCACACTACGCACAGCAACATGGATTCATCGGGCACATCATGTAATTGTTATGACAGCGACGACTGCGTCACGATATCGGAACACACGACGACCGACACGAGCATAATCTCAACCGCGTCTGACGCATCCAGTTACAACGACATGTCTGACAGTGACGGTGCAAGTGACAGCAACGGTTTTGACGACAACGAGTCGAACAGTGACTCGTACTCATCTGACAGCGAGTACAGTTCGAATACAGAATCATATAACACGACCGATTCGTACACAGATGTCGATGAAACCGGCTACCTGACGTTGCCCAATAATGACACTGTCATGGAATCTTACAGTGGCTCTGACGGTGACGCTGATAATAGTGACTGGGAGGAGATGACGTCAGATGATCTGCCCCGTAGGTTTTCGTACGTGCGTCCCAATGTATTTTCGGCGCTCACAGATTTAATCGGAGTTAGACGTAGATCGCGACGATCGTAAGTCATTTTTTTATTTTTATTTATTTATTTTTTGCCAAGAGCCCGGTTACATATTAATACGACTCCTTTCAGTCAGTCCTCACCTGACAGAATTCTCAGTCAGATTTATGACGGCATTCTAGAAATTTTGTTATTCATAATTTATTAGAAGCACTCTATTTTTCGTTTTTTCTATGTTATATAATAAAAACTTGCCAAGAGGGATTAAGATTTTGAAAATTAGGTTTTATTAGATAAAAATTAGGTTTTATTAGATAAATGAATACATTTAAATGAAACTATGCATGACGGTCGAAACTCGACCATCTCTTCCGCTTCCCAGTGCTCGTATCGCGATGAAACACACATTCGACACCTGCACTGTGATACGGGAACGACGCTATTATGTAGCCAAGCAATAGCGACACACTACCAACACTATTGATAAATAAGATAAAATGGTCATTAGAAGTTCATGTCGATTGAAAGAAATTTCTCTGCTTAGAAACTATTTTTTTAAAACGTGGATTTTTTTTTTCATTTTTAATACGTTCAAGTCTAATTTTCAAAATAATATTTCAGAGTTGAAGAATCCATTAGAAAATCTCGAAGAAATGAGGCGTTGTAAGATTTTTTTAATTTACGTTTGATTTGATACTAACATAATGCGATCTAACAGATAACTCTGAACACCTATGTTCTACATTTTATACTTTCAAATTATCAGAAATAAATCAATTTGTGTCCAGAATGGTGTGGACATGTAAAAAAACATTCGTTTTTAACTGTATAAAATAAACTTTGAGCACAATGTCTGTTAGATTGCAGTTTTTGTAATTTACTCACACCTGACTTTTAAATATTTTGGAAATAATATTTAGAGGCCCTCTGCAAATGTTCATGGGCATTGGCGATGGCTAACTTAAAATAAGAGAGACATAGAGTACAAGCATATTCATTATTCCCTCTCTTTCTAAACGTAACCGTAAGCTAACAGTTTATAGATAACTGTATGATTTCTCTGTTGTATTATTTATTTAATAATTAATTTATTGACTGGTGTGTGAATTGTGTAGCCATATTGTTTTAGTTGTTAACAGTTAACAGGCATGTTGTTTTTAGACTTTGGTGATTCCCTTCTAACTGGTTTGTATTTAATAACTTTGTCAACAATTGATATAATTTAGGTATCTGTTTGTGTACCTTAATTTTTTGTTGTTATTTGTATTATAATTTTAACTAAAATTTGACTGCCTTTGGTATCTTGGTAAGAAGTTTGGTGGCAGTTGCGTTTTGACGAAGAGATAGGAGACCACCATGACGCGGGTCAGATGCATGCAATGACGGGGTACAGATACCTTTCAAATGATATGTCATTCAATAATTTTTTTATGCAGGTTGAAAATGTTTAATGGACCCTGGAGGGGAAGTAGTGGAAGTAAAGTTCGATTCTCGGTCGGGGCAAGTGAATTTTCTAAAATCTTTGAAGAGTAGTTCCATTTCTTTTAAAAAATAAAGGAATGTTTCATTTCCGCAAACTTTGCTATCTCGAGTATTTCAAGTACTTTCCCTCCAGGGCCCTTTGTAAATTTTCACACTGTTTATGATGATATAATTATGATACGAATAATCGGTCGAATATCCTGCTACAAAAAAGAGCGTGTGTACCGAGCACAGAAAAGTGTCAGAAGTGTCTCTCAACGCGCATAAAGAAGTTTCACTTCAAAAAATGGTTAATGAAAAAATGGTTAAATACTAGTGACTTTTTTATTAGGTACTTGTGCACTGCGTCTCCTTGTCCACCAGGTTGTCTGGAAGAGATCGCTGTCTGAGCGATAAGACCGTCTGTTGTGCTCTTTTATTACTTATGTGTATCCTTATCTGTACTTTACTCTGTGGTGCACAATAAAGAATTTTTTTTTGTTTGTTTGATTGCTCTTCCAGCCGCGAACGTTCCTGGACCCTGGAAGAGTGCACCATCTGTTACGAGGTGATCCTCAAGAACCAGGAGGTGATGTCACTGCCGTGTACCCACAACTTCCACACGGCGTGCATCATGCCGTGGCTTCAGCAGCAGCAGACTTGCCCTAACTGCCGGACCAGCGTCAATTGATTTCCTTGGTAGGTATTGTTATAGGTAGATGCGCTATACGCGCTCACGAAGTGGCACCATAAATTCAAGCGACCCGACTTGAATATATATGTCTCTTTTTTTCGTATATAAACTAGCGTGCCGTCTATTTCTCGGCTCAAGTGCTATACGCTTGACATGTGCGTAACCGGGGCCATCATTTTTCGAACGATTACTTACATTTGTAGTATATTATTATTAGTCTGTGCTTACATATAACGCATCTACGTCTTTTATATTATATCTTTTATAAGTATATAATATTATGTCATGGGACTTTTTGTCGATATATAAATTTATATGATAAAGTTTTTTTTTGTATGCGTACCCATAGTGTAAAAACGTTACCCTGTTTTTGAGTGTTCGCTATCTGTATGTCTGTTCGTCCGTCTGTCACCAGTATATTAAAAAAAAAATTGTCCCCTACTGTGACGACGCACATGTCATCTCGAATTGACCAATAAAATTCTGAAGGCTCAAATAGACAAAACAGAATCGTAATTTTTCATTAAATAAAAAGAGCCAAAGAGCCTTGTAGTTCAAATTATATTATAATAAATTATAATAAATGAAATAATAAAAAAAAAACGATAATTTACTATCAAACGCCCTAGTAATTTTCTTGTTCGGATCAGTAGTGAACAAAATCTTATGTATTAAAAGATCTATGTTTAAATATGTAACTTCAAAACACAAACGCACAAAACATCCTTAAATATTTTCAAAAATGACAACATATTAAATTTTTTTTTTCTTTTCAGATTTTACGGTAGAAATCAGCAGGATCTGAATTCGAATTATGGCGGGAATTAAAGACTTTTTTCACGAAATTGCACCTCATTACTAAAAAGTGAAGGGAAGAAGACACAATAGTTTTTTTTTTGGGTATATTCATCATAATGAGACAAAATAATATGTATTTCATAATGTATAAAAAATTAATTGAATCAACTATTTACTATAAAATTGATTTAGAGACTTATTGTATGGGTATTAATTCTTATTATCACAAAATTATATATGAAATCAACTAATAATTTCTAAATCTTTGTATATCGCCACTAGCATTGTAGTTATTTTTTCTATTTAGATGTTATTAGTATTAAATCGCATAAATAAGGATTTTAGGAATTCCTTTTTTGAGGAAAATTATAATGTTTGTAACTTAGATTACAAAATAAAAGACAGATGGAGCGTTGCCGAACTAAACCGAATAATTTATCGTCATTTTCATTATAGCTATGTGTGCTGTCATTTCGCCGCTGCACTGTACGTACACGGTGCTTCTGTGTGCGTGTAATGTTGCCAGATATTGAAAAATTTCCCAAATTTTTATATAAACCGATTTTGAGTTGTGAGGTTTCATTGCAATGATCTGAATTATTATGTTAGTGGCGGTAGTGACGTAGGCTATATACATAAATGAGAAGTCAAGTTTTAATTTTTATTTAAATTCTTTTATTACATAAAGTACCTGCCTACTAAAGTTATATATGGACAAAAAAATTGTATTCAATTTTTTATTACTTAAATAAATTACATAAAAAAAGTTTCAATATTAACTATAATAATTATTTTATTTTTTATTTTTCATAATATATGAATACGAATAGCGGTAGTTTTTAGTCGAGAATACGGGACACCTTATTTTCTTCATATCCATCATGGAGTTCACATAAATTAAATCGCTAGCGAAAACGACTATGACGTTTTTAAGCTTTATAAAAGTAACAAAATAATGTATTATGCTTATTAAAATAATCTAATAATTATCATGAACCTTTAGTGCACTATACAAATAATCACATTCACGATCGAAAAATTCAACAGCATTACCCTGAAGATCCTTTAACCATTTTACCGTTTTACCAATAAAAATGGCAAATTCATTTTCTAAATACTGGCAACATACGTTGAAGTTTTGTATTCCTTCATATCTGTAAAATTATTATTCGTATTAAAGAAATAAATCAGCCAAATAATCTATAGAAAACCTGTGAAACGATGTTTTATCTTTTTTTTTGTTTTCGGGAACAAATTTTACAGCGTTTTATTATCACAAGACGGCATTTTTTTACTAAAATTGCAAACCCTTTTTGACGTATTGCATGACACTATATGCGCTATAGCACTGGTGCAGCGACGTATTTGTTTTTGATTTCGTATTTTCTTTGACAAGGGCGACGGGCGGTTGTCATGCTCCATCTGTACTTTATTTTGTAATCTAAGGTTTGTAATTTGAACCTGTTATTTAATTTATGTTTTTAAATGTCAAAGTCAAGATTTCATATAATTTGGCGCGAAATTGTGTAGTAGGTATGTCGATGAAATAAATATGGAATAATAATATTTAAAAAATGTTTTTATATGTAAGATAATGAGGCACTTATAAAAATGTAGTACGAATAAGTGGCTGCAAATATTAAAATCTTGTTAGTTTATGAGTGATCAAAGTTTTAGTTGTTTGAAAAGTTACCTTTGCTCTGTCATCTGTGTTTGTTTTTTTATGAATTACTAACTTGTTTCTTTACATTAATTATCAATTTATTTCTATTTAATGTTTTTAAGCTATCGCATAGCTTCTATCGCGGGCCTTGAGCGCGGGGACCGAATCCAGAAATTGCGTAACGAAAAACCTCACGCTCTCCTCTCCGACAGGCGGAGGTGTGGCTTGAAGGCATAGCATGCAATAGCTTTTTCGCGGCAGTCCCCGAGTGACACACGTCTTTTTTCCGTGCTCTCTTTTTCAGCATAATATGTACTTTAATAATAATTAATAATCCTCATTCCTTTCTTACTAATATTGTTTAACTTGACTTTATCAAGGGTCAACTCACACCAAAAGAGCGGTGAAGCGGAGCGCAGTTTCCGTGTCATATGAATTTTTACTTCTTAATTTATAAAACTTATTATCGCCTCGAGAGCCCTCTGCTATACTCGAGCAGAGGGCATCCGCGCGACTCGTTCGAGTTTCTCATGCGATAATAAGTATTATAGTAATGAAAATAAAGTTAAAATTCATATGGCACTGAAACTGCGCTCCGCTTCGCTGCGCTTCGCCGCTCTTTTGGTGTGAGTTGACCCTAAGGCAAAGAGTTTTTTCTAGATGTGACTTATAAAAGTTTGAATATCAAAAATGCTGTGATCTTAGCAATATATGTTTTCTTATTGTATCAACTAGAGATTAGTCAAATTGAATTGTAAATAATATGTTATAGCTATTGAATAAATGATGTAGATTTTGAAAGAATTGTTTTATTTTTACCAACCTTTACAAGACTAAATAGGTACCTATACAACATTAATTTGTTACATCTATACCTACCAATATCAGACCGCCTCCCAGGTTACAGTGGTTGACGCGTGAGCGTAGAACCTGGGTTCGATTCCCGGTGGAGACGAAGGAAAAAAATATGTCTCGGTCTGGCAGGACACAAAAGGCTAATCAGCTACTTGTCCCTAAAGAAAATCGATCAATGATACAGATGTATGCATAATGCATTACCCCAGTTGGGGACACGGGACTTCACTATACCAATATTATAAAGAGGAAATTTGTGTGTATGTTTGTAACGAATATACTCAAAAAGTACTGGATAGATTAATAGATTTGGATGAAAGTACAAAAAATATTTAATTTTTTTTTGGTTCTACATCAGAATAATACACAGTAAGTAAAATTAAGCCTAAGTACTGTGTATTATTCTGATATAATCATAATACATATTATGTATTACACATATAGACAGGCCTCCTATGAGGGTAAGGGTGCTTTTCCACCAGAGATGTGCTATGCGTTTGATATTCACCAATCATATTCATTCATGCATATAGCTTAGGTTTGATGGAAACCAAGAAGCTTATATCTAAATGGAAACGGACTCAATTACTAAGATGTGTTTATATGGAAGAATGCGTGATAAGGGTGCATCGTATAGCTCGAGATGCGCATCTTCCTCGCGCAGTTACATAGCATATTAAAAAGTGATATCACACTTTAACACCTTAGCTATTAATATTTTTGCATTATAGATGCATACTGCATAGCATACCTATAATAGTAGATAAACACCCTTAATTCCATAATATTTCAATGCTAGCCACATGTAAAGTATACATGTTAGAAAACTTGTTTGGGAGTAGAGATGTGTGATGTGTTTCTAACAGTCCTATAAAATGCGTAAGGTCTGCATTTTTATTGCATTCTTAAGCGCGTCACACACAGTGAAGATACGTAAGTAGATAAGATAATAAGTAGGTATTTTATGTTAAGATTCTCTTATGTAAAACGTTATAGTATCTTAAGGTATCCGGTATCAGCGATCTGACCATCATTTTTCTTTTTGTCATTGCGTACTAAGACCCCTGTATAGAACCGCCATCCTGTTACAAATGACCCACAAAATTTCGGGTCATTTGTAACAGGATGGCGGTTCACCGGCTTCACCGTGTGTAACGCGCCTTATTGCATTTTGACCAAACGAACACAGGTTAGAGCTTGAGCAAGAGCATTATTTCGTGTTCATATATTTTAGTGTAAATGAAAGCTCGTATCAATATTACTTAAAACATTGAGTAGAATTTTTTCGAACGCACTAAGAACAACGCAAGAATGCTCTACGCCTGTTTACACAATTTGACATACCTAGGTACTTAGTGGGTTTAGAATGCGCATTGTGAATTCGCTTGTTCGATCTAAATGCACTGTTATGTGTAACTCCTGTTACCTACTTTAATAAATAGGATGAGCATAAAAAAATCAAGGCTGTTCTTTATAATAATTATAAAAAAAACGAATTACTAACCTTGACCATATTTTTTATAACATTACTAGCTTACCGCCCGCGGCTTCGCCCGCTTTCTCTAAAACGATTTGAAATTTAAACTACCTATTCTATCTCTCAAGTTGGATCGAACTGCACATGGTGTGCGAATTTTATTATAATCGGTTAAGTGGTTTAGGAGTCCATTGAAGACAAACATTGTGACACGAGATTTATATAGGTATATTAAGAAGAAGATAACATATATAAGCGTTAAATAAATAAACAGGTACTTAGTTAGGTATTTGAATAAAAAAATAATTTAACAGAATCAGACTTTATTAATCAAAAAGTAAATCAAACCAATAATCTCTTATTAGATAAATTAAAACAACAAATTCAATTGAACATAAAATATAACATGCTACAGTGTATAGAAATTTAATATTTAAATTCACAAGTTCATAAAATTTCTGAACAGATTTTGATGGATTTTAACGATATTATAAGTAAAAAGGTGTACTTAGATAGGTTATCAATTATGATCTATTTTACTACAGTTGTCTCTTTCGCTCATCATTCGTGCCATCTCACTTTGACGACTGCCGTTTTTGAAGATCGAATGTTGTGTTGGTAACATATCTACATTTTTAACAATATCATTTTTAATTTTTAACATTGATAAAAAATAAATAAATCCACTTAACAGTCTTGCATTCAATAAAATTATAAACATACACGAAAAAAAAAACAAATTCTTATTTTATTTTAAGTAAGTACCTATTATAAATTATAATAACTAGTTCATATCTACTATATTTGTTTTTTATTTGTTTCCAATATTCAATGCAATACTTCAACATTATGCTCCATGCGCACGTGGTGAGTCCATGCGTCGATGTTTTGAAATAGCTGTAAAAGATAATTGCTTTTAAAAACATATAAGTAGGTAGGTAAGTATTTAAAATTCCCACAATTTCCAAATCTTATCTTAACATAAAAAAAATAAAAAAAAATAAAAAATAAAAAAAAACAAAAAAAAATTAAAAAAAAATAAATAAATAAATAAAATAAAATATTAACATTATTATTATTATAATATAGAGCGAAGCCGTGGGCCAACCTATACCAACACAACTATAACATACATCTACCAGCATTTACAGTACACCGGGTGAGTTTTTGAACTGGGCGTCGTAAGCGAAATCAGACTGCTAAAAGGATTCACAAAACCAAAACTGCAGCATCCGATTTTGAAAAATAAATGACAATGAAAAAAAAATCACCTAAACTTTGTACACGAATCAGTAGTGTCTCTAACTAAGGTCTCTAATAAGAAAAACTCATAAACAATGTCCCAACTACAAAAATCCTAGATTACCTACAACTACTCTGAATAAAGCACAATGTATGCATGAATTGCATGATGGACATGTAAATATGAAGTAATTCCTTGAAATTTTACACTCAACGCGCCGAAAGTCACTTCAATATGCGAAAGTGTGTAATTTGTTAAAATATTTTTTTTTCTAATCACTACGGAGAAATTTTATGAAATAGTATTTGTGTTATATGAGGGCTAGAATGATGAAGCCTTTTTTTCGGTGGTGAAATTTCATTCCATACCTTTAGTACCTAAGACGTGAGCGAAAAGCTAGTTCAAAGAAAAATAAACTACCTACAACTACCAACAACTATAACTATCCCCAGTGTCCAGTGTCCAGTGCCCAGTGTCCAGTGCCCAGTTTCCTGTGTCCATGCCCAGTGCCCAGTGTCCAGTGTCCAGTGTCCATGCCCAGTGTCCAGTGCCCAGTGTCCATGCCCAATGCCCAGTGTCCAGTGTCCATGCCCAGTGTCCAGTGCCCAGTGTCCATGCCCAGTGTCCAGTCCCCTGTGCCCAGTGCCCAGTGCCCAGTGTCCATGCCCAGTGTCCAGTCCCCAGTGCCCACCTCATGGCAGTACTCGCACGGGTACAGCTGCAAGCCGTGGGCCGCTATATGCCGCCGCAAGTGTTCAGCCGACTGCATGTTCGCGCCGCAAGTGTCGCATATGAGAGACTCGCTGTCGTTAGTGTCTTCTGTGTCTATGGGGGGAGGGTCGCGGGTTTTAGCGCGTTTCGGTTCACGCGGCTCGTAGTATGGACACGCTGGAAAGGAAGATTCATACATATGAATACGAGACACATTATATACGAGGACCTATACCTATAGATATCCAATATATTATATATTTATAACATGTATATGTTTTTGTATTTAATGTCATTGAAATAAATGTTTTTTTTTTCTTTCAATACCATTACCTACACACTACAAAAGCTTAAATTTAACTTTAACAATAACTTTAACAAATAATTTTGACAATAAAATAAAAAATTCCTTAAAACTTTCGGAACTAAACAAATGTCCACAGTCCAAAGCTATATAATGTTAGACATGCACTTTGCACAAACACCATATATGACGTAAAGTTATGCGAGCACACACACAAACAAAATCAAATACTCACTGCCATGGCCGACGTGCGTCTTATAAAACGTCACCAAAACTTTATCCAAAGTTTCCGTAACGATCATATGTGCGGGACACGCTTTGCCAGTTTTGTATATCTGCCTTTCAGGTGCCGGACGCTTGCCCTTGCCCTGTTTTGATGGTGTTTTCAACATTTAATAGGCAAACATACTTTAAATTTGGTAGCACTGAATGGAATTTACAAATTTTACAGAATAGAAACAATCAAGGTAAACCTTTTTCTATACCTACTAATATTATAAAGAGGAAAGGTTTGTATGTATGTACTATGTATGTATGGTTTTCACGCATAACTGAACTGAACCGATTACAATGAAATTTATCACACATATAGAGGGTAACTTAGATTAACACATAGGATAGGTTTTATCCCGGAAATCTTACGGGAACGGGAACTATGCGGGTTTTCCTTTGAAAGCGCGGGCGAAGTCGCGGTCGGAAATCTAGTTCCCTATAATTCTAAAACTACAATATTACCTGATACACATAAATGCCAGACTGGCTACACATATAGTGCGACCGAACACCCTCTATAGTCTGCTTGCTGGCTGTCGTCTTACGAAATCGGTACTTTGTCTCTTCTTGTATCGCGCTCTTGTATAGCATGAAGTCTAGAAAAATTTGATTCTTTTGTAATAAAATTAGAGTTTTTGTGGTCTTTAAATATATTTTTTTCTGAATTCATTTAATAAAACAACAGAACAGAACAAACAGGGTATTGAAGGGCTATAAACATTAAAATTTGCTATTATTCAATATGTTTGTTTGTTTTGCGTGTATACTCATCTTTTTGTGTGTACGTAAAACTATTTTCGTGTACGTTCGTGTGTATGCATCAGTATGTTTGTGTATGCGTGTGCGTGAGTGTATGTGTATAATCACCATCCAAGTGCTGAAATACAGTTGTTCGACTTGTTCAGTTTAATATGTGTGTGTGCATAAAAGTGTGTTTTGTCGTTAAATGTGGTAATTTGTCGACTTATGTATATATGCCTGTGCGTGTTTTTACATGTGTATACATGAGAATACATCAGCATGCTTATGTGTGTGTATGTATACTCACCATCCATAGTGCTGAACTCCAGTTGCTCGACTTGTTCAGTCAAGTTGTGACTGTGCAGCAAGTGTGCGCTAAAATTGGCGCCGTAGCTCACTCGCTCAGAGCATAGCGGGCAAAAGAACGCTTTGCGCTTTTCTACCTATAGTTCAAGTAATAAATTGTGTAAAGATATTTCATATGAGAAAGATATTTATTGCATTTATCAAACAAGTTAAAAAAGAAGAATTTCTGAATTCAACTGGTTTCATCTTGGGTTTGATAGCACAGAACTTTCGACTGGGTAAACCGATTTTGATGATTCTTTTTTATATTTGAAAGCTAGCCTTTTGCCTCCCGATTGGTCTGATTTCAACATATGCCCAAATTAGACAGTTTGAAAGCAGTTTAGTTTTTGTTAAAGAATAATTATCCTTACTACGAATATACAGAATTTTTTTTATAGTTGTTACGATTCAAATTTTTCACTTCACTTACGATAATATATGACGGAAGAAAGGACCCGAAGGCTATTTTTAAAAGATGACGTCAGCAATTCTGACGTCACCATCATCAGGGCAGGCGCTCATACTCGAAGTAGAACGCCTGTGGGTATTTTTACTGCCCTTTTATTCCACGTCGTAATTATAGAGAGAGCTCCGAACGCTCTAACGGCCGGCGCGTGAATGTGCTCTGTGCCGTCGGACGCTCGTATTTAAATTAAACCATGACTCACAAGAATTAGTTTGAGAGTGTTGCCACTCTAATTTTTGCAATGAATTTTTATCATTTTTAACAAACATTAATTATTTCGTTAATTTAACCACTTATTTAAAAAGATTTAAGTAAACTTTAGCTAGTTATAATTATTTAGTAGTTTGACGGTAGTCGTTTATTGTCGTTGCGCCGACACGGCCATACTGACAGGCGGTGCGCGCTCTGCACCAGCCTCGTTGTAAAAGTCTGTAACAATGTCAAGTTATAATCTTGGCATGTTTTTTGTCGGTTCTCGGAGAGTCTCGAAGGTTCTCGTAGATTTCTCGGAGGTTCTCGTAGATTTCTCGGAGGTTGGTTCTCATAGATTTCTCGGAGGGTCTCGTAGATTCTCGGAGGTTCTCGAAGGTTCTCGTAGATTCTCGGAGGTTCTCGAAGGTTCTCGTAGATTTTAAATTATTTAATCTAAGAAGCTAATCATGTTCTGACATGAAATAATGACAACTATTCATCCACAAAATACTAAACCAAAGTTACGTCTAACACGGCCATATTGACAATCGTACGTCCTCGTACGCCTTTTCTCGTATTACAATACTACGGTAGTTCATCTCGGGATTTCAAAAACACACTGCCTCGGCCACACTGACCTTACATAACACTAAACACTCCACATGACAGAAGCAGTCCGTTCGCGTATCATGCGACCAACACCTACTCATTTGTGACATAGGCAGATTCTCGAAGGTTCTCGTAGATTTCTCGGAGGTTCTCGTAGATTTCTCGGAGGTTCTCGTAGATTTATGCTTATCACAAAGAGAGGCGCAGATAGCACGCACAATTCCTTCGATGAACCACACTCCCGTTACAATAATCCACGTAACAAACTTTTACTTTACACAACGCACGAGAAAAACACAAACGCCAGTATGCCGTTACAAAACTACGTAAACGTTTAAAATTTAAAAAGAGTGAGCTTGAATTCTATCCAACTTCTGATGACGGAAGAAGAGGCCCAAGGCCATTTTTTAAAAAGAGTGACGTCAGCAATTCTGACGTCACCATCATCAGGGCAGGCGCTCATACTCGAAGTAGAACGCCTGTGGGTATTTTTACTGCCCTTTTATTCCACGTCGTAATTATAGAGAGAGCTCCGGACGCTCCAACGGCCGGCGCGTGAATGTGCTCTGTTCGATCGCGGGGTCATCCACGCAGGCCTTCACAGGCCTCGGGGTAACTGTTCGGGGCGACGGCCCCTTTCAGTGGTGGCATCGCCGCCTGCAACTACAGGCGGGGCACTGGGTGGGACCTAATGGTCCGAGGTGTCGTGTCCGGGAGGTGTCCTGCTGCAGTGCGATCGAGCCCGCGTGGTATCGCGGGCGATCTGCTAGCTGCTGCAGGGAGGAATGTCCGTGGGTGGAGCCACCCGCCACTTAGCGAGGTCGAGCCCGCCGGCAAAGTGCCGGGGGGCGCCCATCAGCCAGCGGCGAGGAAGCGGCCGTGTCCTAGGAGACTAGGTCACGTGGTAGGCCTCTTATGTCCGGCGGTCTCCGATGGTATGGCGCGATGCCCTGCAGATGCTGGGATCGCGCTCCGTCGGCGCGCGCGAACATAGAGGAACTCAGGCGACGAACGAAGTCGTCCAGGCTCTCCATGCGCAGGTCCCTGGAGATGACCTGATTCCGTACGAAGCGTGGTGCTCCGGAGATGGTGCGGAGCGCTAGCGACTGCTGCGCTCGCAGCGACTTGCGGTCCGTCTCGCTGGTCAGCGCGAACCACGCAGGGGCCGCATAGGTGAGTCGCGTGCGAACATAGGCCTTGTAAATGCACAGCTTCGTACGGAGAGGCAGGTGAGACGCCAGCATGGGGCGGAGTATGTTCCGCACGGCGCGCGTCTGGGCAACCACGTCCTTCACATGGGGCCGCATCGAGAGTGTCTTGTCAATGGTCACACCAAGATACTTGGCCGTCGGTGACCATTCGACGTTCTCGCCCATGAGAGACACCGGGGGTGGCAGAAGGCGCGCCCGTCCGATGGAAATCGCCTGAGTTTTCCCCACGTTGACCTTGAGTCTCCAGTCCTCCAGCCATGAGGGAAGTGCATCCAGTGCTCGCTGCATCTTTACCGATGCATGCTTGGCGTTCAGCGAGGTGGTTATAAACGCAGCGTCGTCGGCATACAACGCTAGGATGGCTCCGCCAGCGACTGGAATGTCGTCCGTGTATCTGCTATAGCAGACGGGCGACAGGCAGCTTCCCTGGGGCACACCGGCTCGGATGGGGCGCTCTGTGGACAGAGCATTTTCAACCGCCACTTGAAAACGTCTGTCTTGCAGGAAGGTGGCCACAGTCTTAACTACTCGACGCGGAGTAGTAGACGTGGACAGCTTGTAGATGAGTCCGGTGTGCCAGACGCGATCGAACGCTTTCTCCATATCGAGAAATACTGCGACTGACTGTTCTCGCTTGTTGTAGGCGGTAGCGAGGTGGTGCAGTACTCTCGTCACTTGTAAAGTGGTGGAGTGTTCGGCACGGAAACCGAACTGTTCGTCGCGTGGCTGAAGGTGAGGCGTAATGTGCAGCAGCAGTAGCTTCTCGAAGACTTTCGAGGTAGACGACAGAAGAGTGATGGGGCGATAGCTCTCAGGCAGCATGATGTTCTTGCCTTGCTTGGGAATCAGGATGACTCGGCCGAGCTTCCACGGGGATGGAAAGTGCCCGGTACGGAGGATTCCATTGAAGAGCCGCGTCAGCGTCGCGATGGCTCGCGGGGGTAGGTGACGCAGCGCTTCGTTGGTGACTCGGTCGGGACCGGGGGCTTTGCGCAGTTTAGTTCGTCGAATCATCCTTTGGACTCGACCAGGGGAGAACACGACGGGATCTTCTGTCGGCGGTATCGGCAATTCTAAGTAGTCCATCACATGTCGCTTGATGGTCTCTACGTGCTGCACATTCGCAGTCGGATTAGGCGTAAACTGCTTCTCCAGGAAGTCTGCGAAAATCTCCGCTCGATCCTCGGCGCGGTAACGTGGGGTTCCGTCACCGGCCATGAGGGGTCTAATCGGAGAGGGCTTCCTGGAGAGCTGGCGGCAAAGGCGGTGCATGCCGGACCAGTCATCGCCGGCTCGCTCGATGGCGGTGTGCCAAGATTCGACTGCTACCGTTTCCAGTGCGTCTGATATCTTGGCTGCCAGGGCGTTCAGCCGCGTCTTCATGGCCGGGCATCGCAGGTTTTGCCATAGTCTACGCAGCTTCCTCTTCTCCTCTAACATCGCTAATATGTAGGCAGGGAGCTGGGGTTTCTTGCGAGTGGATGCAGCGTCGAGTCTGGACTCGCGAAGCGCATTGGACAAGACTGCGCTGAAGTCCGTGGCGAGTCGGTCGACGTCTGCAGGGCTCTCGACTCTAAAGGACGGAGAATGTTCAGCCATGTGTTCGGCGAAGATTCTCCAGTCCTGGCGATGTTTCGGAGAAGGCAGCGATGTCGTCAATGGAGTCATTGTCAGCGTCAGGAGGACGGCTTGGTGGTCGGAAATGAGGTGGTCATCCAGGACGTCAAGTGACGGTGCAGCAACGAGGCCGCGAGCTACTGCTATGTCGATGACGTCCGGAGTGTGGGCTGCACAGTACGGGTAGTGCGTTGGGACCTCTGGTCCTAGCACTTCGTAACCGTGGCGGTCTGCATCGTCCAGTAGGCGTCTACCGTCCGGGCTCACGGTGTTTGAGTTCCACGCCGTGTGTTTCGCGTTGAAGTCGCCAGCGAGGATCGTGGGCAGTGGCGAGTCCAGCAAGGTTCGGACATCAGCCACTGCTAGTCGATTTTGTGGCGGCTTGTAAAAAGCGAACACACGGATGGGCTGGCGGTCTATGCAGATTTCTACGCCGAGGGCGTACGACGACTGCAACTGAGGTACTGGCAGCAGTTGGTGGATGAGGTTCCGACGGACCAGGACTGCTAATCCCCTGTAAGCAGTCCCGATCGGTGAGGTGTGGTCCTCCCGGTAGACAAAGTATCCGGAAACCTTCAACTTGTCTGCTGGTCTGAGGTGTGTCTCGTTAACCAGGCCGATGTCCACCTGACGCTGGGAGAGCAATGTTTTAAAGAGACGGGCTTTTTGAGCTGAGAGCCCGTCGGCATTCCAAAAAGCGATACGGAGCTCAGCCATAAGAGGCACAAAGCTCCGCGATACAGCCCAAGATCAGCGGTACTGGGTCACGCTGCTCTTGGATGGCTATCAGCACCTGATTAAGGGTACTGATTACTTTGGTTAATCGGGGGTCCAGTGGCATCACACGCTTCGCCTTCGTCCCCCGTACGGGGGCGGCGACCACGGTGGGCTTGGACGTTTTGCTACGCTGGGTAGGTTGCGGCGCGGCGGGCGGCGCGGAGCGTGGCCTAGAGGTGGATGCTGCAGGCGGTACACTAAGCAGTGCAGTGACTGGCGCTGCAGTAAGTGGCGCGGAAGGCTGTGCAGCTGGTGGTCGCTTTTGTGTGCGTTTGCCACGTTTACGGCGGCGCTTTCCTGTCAGCCCTGGCTGGTTGGCGGCAGCCATGAGCGAGCCAGGTGCATCGGCTTCTGTTGCGGGCGCACGGGCATTTGTGGCGGTGCGTGCGACGGTGCCTGCTCGGCGGTTGCGCGTCTCCTTGCGGAAGATGGGACAATTCGCATTATTAGCCGTGTGGGCGCCGCCACAATTGGCGCACGTTGGTGGTTCCTCGCGCGGACGTTGACACTCCTTCGCCGGGTGGTTCTCACCGCACCGCACACAGGCTATTGGCCGGTGGCAGTTTTGGGAGGAGTGCCTAAATTGCTGGCAGCGATGGCATTGCGCAGGTCCCTTTCTGCCACGCCAGGCCTCAATAGTGATCCCAGGCATACAGAGCAGTTCGCTCACCTCATAAATGCCTGGGATGAGATCCGGTGTCCGCTGCAATTGCGCGAACATCAAACAGCCCGGCCTACCTGGACGAGCGGGAATTGCGCGCACGTGCTCTGGGATGAACCCGAGCTCTCGCAGCTCTGTCTCTACTAGTGCCGGTTCTGTGTTAGCCGGCAGGCCGCGGATTGCTACTTTTACGCTTCTTTCAGCGGGCAGCGAGTAGCAAAACCAGGAGATTCCGGTATTGCTCTCCAGCTGCGTAAGATAGCGCTGGATGAGTCGGAACTCCTGGTCCGTCTTTGGTATGAAACGGACGCCCTTGCCAAATGGACGTCCGTTTGGGGTGTGCCCGAGGACCTTCTTTAACTCTCTAAAGTGGGTGGGCCAGTCGGGCAGCGTCTCCACTATAAGCGGGGGATAGCGGTTGGGCTGTTTGGTCGGCGGCGCGGCGCTCGTGGCGCCGGCAGCAGCAGAAGTGGAGGCAGAGGCTGCAGTGACGGTCGCAGTCGTATTAATGTTAGCGTTAGTCGCGGCGGGCGCAACGGTGTGCTCTGTGCCGTCGGACGCTCGTATTTAAATTAAACCATGACTCACAAGAATTAGTTTGAGAGTGTTGCCACTCTAATTTTTGCAATGAATTTTTATCATTTTTAACAAACATTAATTATTTCGTTAATTTAACCACTTATTTAAAAAGATTTAAGTAAACTTTAGCTAGTTATAATTATTTAGTAGTTTGACGGTAGTCGTTTATTGTCGTTGCGCCGACATATAATATACATTTTAACACAAACAGAAACTGAAATTTTATTATTTCCATAGATTAAAGATTAAGTACTTACCTCAAAACCATGAGCTTTCCACAGGTGAGCATTCAAAACTTGCTTCTGACTGAAGTCTCTGTTACAAATGTGGCATTTCTTACGATCGCGAGACGAATATTTCGGTGTGTGGTCGTTGCAGAGTTTTACTAAGGAAAAAATGTAGTGTCTGAAGAAGCTAAATTACTTATTTATTTTATTTATTGAACAAACTAAAGTAAGAAAAAGTAATATTACAAAAAGCCATCGTTTGTACAAGAGGCGGCCCTATTGCTAAGCAGCAATCTCCACCAGGCAATCGTAGTATTTATGTGTTAATAGTTAATTATTAGGCAATTGTTATCTACAAGGGTGACATGTTTGTTGACAATAACAATCTTAATAAATAAAAAATAAAATAAATAGGTTATAGGTACTTAAATGACTGTTACTGACTAATCGAAATGTTACAGTTTATACATAAATCACTCTGTATAGCATGTGCTATAAGGCCTGTTCAAACTGGAATGTTTGAATAGGCCTTTATGCTATACAAAGAAATTCACACAAATTAGGCGGTTCATATTTTTGTCATAAATAAAATCTATCCAATTACTTAATATTATGAAGCTGACATTTTGTTTTTTTTTGTTTCTTGATCTGAAGAACTACTGATGAATAGTCCATTTATTCAGGAAGAATTACCGCAGTTTTTACCCATTTCCTAGCTGATCATGTTACAAATAGATTAAGACTGCGTAACACAGTAATTAGTATAATATAAGTTACATTTAAGTTACATTTTCAGTCAGTAAGAGCGGCCGTACACGGACCGCTTCAAGCAGTTGAGGCCGACGCGGGCTTGAAGCCGCGACCGCGCAGTGAACTATAGACATTCATTCACCGCCGTACACGGACTGCTCGAGCAGTCGCGACCGCTTCAAGCCGTCAACTGCGCGGTTTGTAGCGACTGCTCGAGCAGTCACCGACTGACCGTTCGAGCAGTCCGTGTACGTCGCTCAGCCGTTAACTGCTCGAGCAGTCCGTGCACAGCCGCTCCAAGTCAATAGTTACTCACGTCCATGTTTCATTCTCAGGTGTGTGAAGCAAGCCTTCTTACTGTTGTAAACATTATCACAAAAGTGACAGGCGTATTGGCGGTTTTCGTTCTCCGACACACCGCTGTGACATCTGTCCATGTAAATGTTAATTAATTAGAAATCGGAAAAAGGGATGGATCGTTGGATAAATGCAGGTGAATTTGTTGCCAATTTGTTGCTGCAAAAAAAGTCGTGTCGATTTTTGGTACCTAGTTAAACATAAAAAAAATAATTTGTTAAAGTGTACAGACAAAATAGACAGTTAAAAGCTGGCGTGGCCAGTGTTATTTTTGGCGCTATTGAAAATAAATCAAGATCGAAGTTGCTGATTTTCAGTGATCGGTTTGAGCAACAAAATCATCAATTGCAACTAATTAGCAACAAAAAAGCAACACACAACGTTGTTTCTTTTTTTCTTAATTTCACAGATTTTTCATCGCCAGCTTTACAGACCTCAAATGCTCAGCCAAATGCCACACTTAACCACACTGTCTGCTTTCCAAACGCCTACTTTTCTTCAACCTTCCAGAAGCCTCTACCATTCTAGAACAGCCCAAAGCTATTTCCTCTCTCCTAGCCAATTTTTCAAACTATTTCCTAGATCCCACACTACACCACTGTTTTCTCTTCCCAGTTAGCACACATCGCCACAATTTTAACTATTCCTCCTACCCCAAAGCTAA
Organism: Colias croceus; assembly: GCF_905220415.1. NCBI lineage: Eukaryota > Metazoa > Arthropoda > Insecta > Lepidoptera > Pieridae > Colias > Colias croceus. Next base: position 2,992,870 of record NC_059559.1, on the reverse strand, counting down.
AATACCCAGTCCCCTACTAAAATGCACAGCCATTTTTCACGCTTAAAAACTTTTTCCACTATCCAGCCACCATACTATGCCACTATTTCCTCTCTCAAGCCACTATTTCCTCTCTCAAGCCACAATTTCCTCTCCCAAGCCACAATTTCCTCTCCCAAGTCACTATTTCCTCTCCCAAGCCACTAAATTTTCTTCACCTGTTCAAATGATCAGCCAGATCTCTCAACGAGGCCCCACAGATCCCACACTCCCGTACCCTCCGCCCAGTCTTAGGTTCGAGTCCGTGCACCAAGCGAATGTGATGGTGTATCTCTTCTACTGTATTCATTTGTAAGTCGCAGTATATGCAAGTTGTTTCGTCGAGCGCTTCGATCTCGTGTTCCTCGTCATCGTCTGAAGGAAAGCAGATTATTGATTTCGTGTTTGAAAAATTTAAATGGGAGAAAAGAAAGATAAAAGGATAAAAAGAGCGTGTGTGCCGAGCACACGTGTCAGAAGTGAAACTTCTTTGCAAAATTCAAATATCCAGACCAAAATCGTAACCCTACTCCGTCACGGTATTGCTATGACTCGATGTTGCAATTTTACTCTCAACGCGTATAAAGAAGTTAAAAAACTACGTCATGTGGTGGGCTTCGGACCAACGCCATTAATAAGAATCACAAAACTAAACATACAAAAGACGAAGAAGACTCCAATCCGGCCTCATGATAGATTTTATTTTTATACATATTTTTATTTTTTTTTACATTATTTTTTCTACATAGCACATAGCATAACTTAAGAATTTTTCTTCGGTTTAAGTATTACCTGTATTGAGAATTTATATTTTCTGTGCAATATCTAATTAAAAAGAATATGAAAGATCGATTAAAAGTTCATCTCTCCTTTGTAATAATTCGTCATAACTAGTATATTATTATTAGTCTGTGGTCATAATGTTATGAATAGTTGTGAGAGCGCCACTGGGTAGGTATTACAAAATTAAAAACAAATAAGTTATTAGACTTAGGACTTAAATTTTGAACTGAAATGAAACCTCAAATTTTTGCTTTTTTCATAACCACTAGCATTTTTTCAGAATACTTTTTAAACGAAAATATAGGTATTTTTTTCCAATTTAAAATTTTCACGTAAGTTTATTTCAACAACATTATTATTTTTTAACTGTAAATTATAATAATAATTTAATACATACCTTCCATATCATCATTCCCACATCCCGAACTGCGGAAGCTACTTTGTCCTGGCATAGAATCTTCTGCTTCTAAGATTGTCTCATCTAGATATTCTTCATCTGAAACAAGTGTAAATTAAAATGGTTTAAAAAGTAAAAATTCGTTTTAGACAAAAACATATTGAAAAAAAAGATTATATTAGATTATATATAGATTATGATAGATACTTAAACACTAATAAAAATATAAATTAATTAACTTTATACAAAAAAAAAAATACCTACTTCAAAAATATTTAACGGTGCATTTACATCAAACGTATGCTCATTCTAAACCCACTATGTCAAATTATTTTAGTGTAAACAGGCGTAGAGTATTCTTTCGTGTTCTTAGTGCGTTCGAAAAGATTCTATGCAATGTTCTAATTACACTGAATACGAGTTTTCGTTTACACTAAAAGATCACGAAAGAATGCTCTTGCTCTAGCTCTAGCTCTATGTTGGTTTGATGTAAATGCACCGTAAGACGAATCTAAAGGCTGGTTCACACTTTGATTAGTGCGAGTGCAGGTGATTAGTGCAGGTGATTAGTGACTAGGTGTGGACAGCGACTGTTTAGTGCAAGTGATTAGTAGGCTGTGTAGTAAAGTGAATAGAAGCGTGTTCTATTTTTATGCGAGTGGACTGCGAGTAGCCACGTCCCGCGCGCCCTCCCTTCCCCCTCATTCGCAACGAGCCTGCACTCGCACTAATCACCTGCACTCGCAGTGAATTGGACACTACTCGCACTACTCAACTGCACTCGCACTAATCACCTGCACTCGCAGTGAATTGGACACTACTCGCACTACACACCAGCCTTGGCTGGTTCACACTTTGATTAGTGTGAGTGCAGGTGATTAGTGCGAGTGCAGGTGTGTAGTGCGAGTAGTGTCCAATTCAACTGCGAGTGCAGGTGATTAGTGGGAGTGCAGGTCAATGGTGCAATTCGCGACGCTACACACTACGCTAAACACTAAACACTAAACACTCGTGTCCAGACGTGTTTAGGCAGGCACACTGCGAGTGAGGGGGAAGGGAGGGCGCGCGGGACGTGGCTACTCGCAGTCCACTCGCAAAAAAATAGAACACGCTTCTATTCACTTTACTACACAGCCTACTAAACACTTGCACTAAACAGTCGCTGTCCACACGTAGTTACTAAACACCTGCACTAATCACCTGCACTCGCACTAATTAAAGTGTGAACCAGCCTTACGACACTAAAGTTAAAACACATAGGTACGTACATACTACATAATATTGTATCACTCTAAAAACATAACCCCTCTTTGAGCATTCATGCAAAAAATTTCGTCAAATGCGATACAGGAAGAACTGTCAAAATTAAATGTTGTGTAGAAAAAAATATCCATGAAACTTAAAGATTATCTTCCAAATAAATACCTTTATTGCCGCTGAAGATTATAAACGAGAAAATATCACTCAAATCGGAGACAAGATGCACAAAATGCTTATGGATAAAAAATGCTTAAGGAGCATTGAGATATACATATGGAGACGACACCGCCTACATCACTTATGTTCCGCTCAACATACGCCATATGGCGTAACTGCACACTCATTTTTTATTTGTTTTAAAGTGAAACGCATCAAATATGCCATCGTGTGTGTTACGATATTGCACAAATAATACAAATAATACGGCAAAGTGCAAAGGAATTACTTTCATCGGTAAGTACCTAACTAGAATTTTTAAAACTTAGTTAGAGCAAAAAAATGGCGTACAGATTTTGTTCGTGGTGTCTCCTCCATACCAAGTAATATTATCTCAATGTTATGGAGTTGATAATTCTTATAAAAATATTTAATGAGTCATGTCTAATAAAAAGTACCTTCGAAATATGATTGCAAAGTTGGTGGCTTATCAATTGGTTTCTAACTTTCTAATAATCTTACTAATAATATGAAAAACAAATTAATAAAAGGTACCAGCAAATTTATTTAATTTTTAGAGTAGAAGTAGGTTGGTACTCACTTTTAATACTCTGCAGCATTCTTATGTTTTCAGTTGTCTGGTTTTTAAAAAATAACGCCTTTTCTAACGAATCCACGCAAATAGCACAAATATATTTAAAATCATTTGATACCTGAAAAAAATAAGAGAAAATTATGAATGGCTTGATAAAACAATGCATTTAAAATTTCGTTGAACAACCTTAAAATTGAAACAAGTTTCTAGCATTTGCGCGTAAGTTTCGTCATTGTTTGTGTAAATAGCAAATAGGTCGCATAAATCATTAGTGCTCATGCAACTAATGCAACCTATGAAGTCTTCTTCGTCCTCCATTTTCACCTCCTTAGATTGAAGTAAATTAAAATCATAAGTACTAAAGAGTTTGTCGGCCGACTGAATTTTCCAATGTAGTATTTCAAATTTGGAGCGCTTTTCAATTGTTTAAAAAAATTGTCTTGACCAACCAGTACTTGACAAACGATTTGCAACGACAAATTTTTACAAGTATTAAATAGATTTTAAAATTGAGAGTAAGCATTAGCAATACTTAACTGAATTAGATCTATTTTTAATAATTTCGTTTAATATTATTTACTCCTTTAAAAAATTTTATTCGTCTAGAATATTTTTACAACTGGCAACCATATTCATTTATATTTCAAATAGCTGATAAAATTGTTAAATGTCATTGTCAATCAGATTGTCAATGTGTCATTCCCCCACAGTACAGATTGTGAGATTGGGCTACCTACGTCGTTGACTGTGTAAACAAAAACATTAATATTTAAATTCATTTTGGAGCTCAGGCATTTTTGTTAAACGATGCTGGATTAGAAAGTAGTTCGGCCACTCTGTAGTTCGTTAGTGATTAGTGCGTGTTAATGGCGTAAATACAAAAAAGGAATGAATTGCTCGCTTTGTTTAAAATTGTAAATATTTTGATTTTTTTAAACATGAAGTTAAAAGTGGACAGGGGTCTCCTCCCCGTGAAGATACATTTTTTCTTTTTCTTTGCGGGTAAGTCAGTTTTTTATAGTATTTCCCTTGAAGTAATTACGTATTTAAATTGTAAATTAGAACTTGGCGCGCATTATATTAAATTTAAATTTTAATATGTATATGTAACTATGTTAATATGAATAAAAATAAATTGTCTAACAAGGATGAAAATGGAAATTAATGCAAAAAACGTTCTTCAAAACTTCTTCGCGATAAAATAAAAAATTTATATTAAACAAGTGTTTTAAAATAATTATAGCTTTTATTGCACTACTTTTAGCGTCTATTTTTATAACAAAAATAAGCGCTCGTATCTAAAGGCAAATTTATTATCAACTTGCATTACATTATTTTAAATTTTAAGTAATTTTATATTAATTATTAATAGATAAGAGTTATCTTGGTCTCAATTGTGTATCTAAATTTTCATGCTGTTATGTACACCATTTTTTGCAACGAACCTGATAAATTTCTTAATAAACTGAGCTTTTACTCAACATCATCATCATCATCATTATTATCAGCCTACATTTGTCCACTGCTGGACATAGGCCTCAGTCATGGCACGCCACTGAGCCCAGTCGTAACTCGCACTTTATTCAGTACTATACTCTCATACATTATTATCCTTATATATACTCTTGTAATACTTTTATGTAAGACTAGCTGTGCCCTGTGGTTTTACCCGCATTGCTCCGCTCCTGTTGGTCTTAGCGTGATGATATATAGCCTATAGCCTTCTTCGATAAATGTGCTATCTAATATAATTATACATATTAGTATTAGTATATAAGTATAGAAACAAAAATCAAAATGCTATCCATTTGCCCCATAAGAGCAGCCGTACACGTACTTCAAGCAGTTGTGACTGACGGCTTAAAGCCGCGACTGCGCGGTGAACTATAGACATTCATTCACTGGTTTACACAGACTGTTTGAGCAGCCAACTGCGCGGTTTGTAGCGACCGACCTCTCGAGCAGTCTGTGTACGTCGCTCAGCCATTAACTGCTCGAGCTGCCCGCGTACGGCAGCTCTTTATAAGTAGCCTTTAATCCAATGGCTAAATCTACCAATATCTCTTAGAAAGGAAATTTTGACTTACTTTTTATCCATAATTATATAGAATGGAGTCAATGTCACGTTCTTATCAAGGTTCTAATGTTTTATTTATCTTTTTATCTAAACTACTACATAATTAGATATAGTTTTATCTCTTCTGTGCTTTTGTTTGTCACTGAACACCTCTGAAATGGCTGAACCAATTATAATAAAAACAAAGTGTGTGTTCATGTTGATTCTACTGTAGTTTTGAATTTAGATTAAAAAAAATAGGAATGCAATTGCAATAAAACACTTTTGATTAATCTATACTTATACCTATAATATTATAAAGCTGAAGTGTTTGTTTGTTTGAACGCGCTAATCTCAGGAACTTTTGGTCCGATTTGCAAAATTCTTTCGGTGTTAGATAGTCCATTTATCAAGGAAGGCTATAGGCTAAATATCATCACGCTAAGACCAACAGCAGAGCAATGCGGGTAAAACTGGGGCATGCAGCTAGTATTATAATGTAGGTAAATGATAAAGAAATTCAGGGTCAATGCCCTTTGCTTATCAAAAGCGCATGCTACTATTATCATTAATTATATAAAATTTATTTATTATCGATATACAGGTATTATTGTTTCATATCTATGAATTATATTTTTGTGTTCTGTAAAAATACTGGAGCTGAAATTATCATATTTTGTGTATGATAAGTTAAATGTTGTTGTTTTTTTTTTCTCTTTTCATTGCATTTGTTTAAACTTATTAACAATTTTATTTCTTTGTTAAATAATCTCTCTCTCTATATCTTTATCTTTATCTATAATATAAAAATGAATCCCAAAATGTGTTGGTAAGCGCATAACTCGAGAACGGCTGAACCGATTTCGATAATTCTTTTTTTATTATATTCCTTGAAGTACGAGGATGGTTCTTATGTAGAGAAAACGTAAAAGTGTACCACGGGCGAAGCCGGGGCGGACCGCTAGTAAAAAATAAATCTACTACTTAATACGTATATGATGTACATACTTAAATTAAAAAAAGATGGTATTCTTTGGGTGCGTTGAGAGTTAAATTTCATTTTTAACCGACTTCAAAAAAAGGAGGAGGTTATCAATTCGGCCGGTATGTTTTTTTTTATGTATGTACACCGATTACTCCGAGGTTTCTGAACCGATTTACGTGATTCTTTTTTTGTTCGATGCGGGATGGTGTCGAATTGGTCCCATAAAAATTTTATTCGGATAGACCCAGTAGTTTTTATTTTATGAGCATTTTTGTCTGTATTTGTAAATGTTGCAAGTGCAAGTTTGAAGTCGGTTGTTTTTAACGCAGTTATTGACTTGTGTCATGGTCATTACCGTCAAGCCATGGAGTAAGGTGAAGATTTTGGTATTTTACAATTTTGCCAAAGAAGTTTCACTGACGCGTGTGCTCGGCACACACGCTCTTTTCACCATTTCGTTGGCCTTTTTGAACTCATTTTACGACAAAGTTTATTAACAAACTGATCCTTACACACGTTAAAATACATCGCAATCGCTACAGCCGTTCCAACGTGTAAACGAAACACACGTTTCTCACGAGAATACAGTAAGCGGCTATGTACCGCTAGTTCACGGCCAAGGTCTGCCAAATAGTGACTTCCTGAGTTGTCACATTTAATAAAATAATTGTGTAGTTCTGTATGTATGCGGTTATAGTTTGAATGCATGTAAATATATTATAATCTATTGTAGGCGTATTTATAGATAAAAAGAGCGTGTGTGCCGAGTACACGTGTCAGAAGTGAATCTTCTTTGGCAAGATTCAAAGATAACTACCAAAATGGTCGCCTTGCTCCATAACGTGACGGTATTGCCATGATGTGACCTTGAAATTATATTCGCCTAAAGAAGTTTCACTTCAAAAATATCACATAAAATAGCGTGCATCTGTTTATTAGATAGGTGAAGGTCGATCTTTCGTGGGCTCCCAGGCTATTCATGGAAAATAGTTTTCCGTTTGCTGTTTCACCCGCGGCCGCGTTATCTACAACTGAACAAATTATTTACTGAATCCTTCCTCGAGAACCATACTAGTCACTATTGTAGAAAACAAAATTTAAAATTGTGAAGGTATTTTGGAGTTTATAGCGAACAGACAGACAGGATATTACTGGCTGCCCCAGCAGACGTTGTTCTTTCCTAGTTAACTATTCCTTCTTTTTCGTGTTTTATCTCTATAAGAACCTTCCTTGTACATTAACAAAAACGTTAAAAAAATGGCAGAATCCTGCCGTTCTCCAGTTTTACGCTTAACATTTGGCGATTATTTTTGCGGTCCGCCCCGGCTTCGCCCGTGGTACATATTTCGCAATAAAAGGCCTTTGTTCATTCTCAGGGTCTAAAAATTGTCTGTGCCAAATTTCATCAAAATCGGTTGAGAGGTTTAAGCGGGAAAGCGTAACAGACAGACAAACAGACAGACTGACTGACAGACAGAGTTACTTTCGCATTTATAATATTAGTAGGGATTATTTAGCAGGTCTTGATACATCTAGAGGAGTACAGTAAGATTCACGAGGATGACCACGGCGCAGAAGGTATATTTTAGGTTCCTTTGGAGGTGCGAGGTGAGGCGCGGTCGGATTTAATTGTAATAAATAAAAAATAAATTATTTAACCATTAGTTATTAAAATATTATTTTGTCTTAAGTCTTTTCTTCATGAGTGTACGTAGTGTGTATAAAATTAAGAAGACATAATATAAAATGTATATCTAATGAAAAATGTATTTAAGTAATTTGCATGCCGTTGAATAACGGCTAAACATGCTGAAATAATGTATCTTATTCTTAACACCTATGTATACCATGTTTACTTGCAAATAAACGATTTATTTATTTATTTACGTGCGCAGAGGGCCGCCATTTGTGGTCATCTTTCGTGAATCGTACTGTACATATACTGTCACCATCATTAAAATACCAAATTAAAAGTTTAAACATAACTACATGTTTACAATTATTACAGACGAAATCCAACAATAGTAGTAAGATTAAGATAACAATAATAGTGTTATTACGTGTTTATCATTTTATTAAAATGCTAACATAATTATTGAGATAAAAGTGATAATAGGTATGTGTATTTGTTCTTTGGGAAAGTCCGTTTTGAGATAAATTATAAAACATTCATTTTGCTACAAGTAATGTTGCACATTGAAGCTAATACATACATGAAATGAAACTGTTTAAAAATATTATTAACACTGTCTTTCTACATTATGTTATGCCACATTATGAATGCACGATTGAGAAATAAGGAAAATATAGATAAAAATAACCTTTGAAACGTGTATGCTAAAATTATAGAATATCTACATAATGATATGTGTACCTACATATTTGTAGAAATATAATATACAGGATGTTCCAAAAAGACTGTCGAGCGGTTGCCTATGTGGCTATCCGATCCTAGATTATACAACAAAATATAGCATTTCTTTACAAATAAAAAACTATAGCTTTCGAAACGACTGCGCATTTGGGTAAACTGTTCATATTAGGACACTGTATGTATGTCGTGGTCATATCGTAGATTTGATCATTTCATGATATGAGTGGCCATTTCACGAAATGGTCGCATATCGTGAAATGGCCAACATAGTTTGATCAGATCGTTAAATCGTCAACGTTTCACGATTTGGTCATCCACATTTGGCCAGATCGTATAAAATATAAAGAGTCCATAAAATATTAAAACAATTCAGAATAACTATATTCTAAAAACTTGTTTAATGTCATTTAAGTTAGTGCCGCGGCAGCGGCCGGCGAATGCCAGAAGCGAATCGTTTTTGCAATAGAAAACAGTTAGGTTAGGTTAGGTTAGACTTTGATAAACAACGCCAAAAGCGGATCGCTTTTTAAAAAACAAACAATTATAATAATATAGTAGTAGTTTCTTAAATTATTTTATTTAAGTCGCATTTTTTCATAAATACATATAAGATATCCACATTTTCCATAGTACTCGTACCTCTTCGTCGTAAATTCTTTGCTATGACTTTCTTCATAATATTGTTATTAAACGAATTATGAAGTTTTTAACTGCGAATAATTTAATTTTCGCCAGCGGCCGCCATCTTATCACATAAACACAGAGCTTGCAGCGCCTCTACCAACGATTAATGTAACTATTTTACGATATGATCAAATAATTTTGGTCATTTCATGAAAAAACCGTTCGTTAATTGGCCATATCGTGAAACGATTTCTTATCATTGATCTGCCCAAACCACATCATGATGTGGCCAAACTAAATTGGCCATTTCACGATATGCGACCATTTCGTGAAATGGCCACTCATATCATGAAATGATCAAATCTACGATATGACCACGACATGTATAATTTCATACTGGGTGGTATCTAATCATATACAGGGTGTCCCTCTGTTGATATACTAAGCTCAAAGGAGGTTATAGTTTTACATACGCTGACGGCTGAGTACGTAAAAAATACTTATAAAATTCCAGACGCAGTTTTTTTTTTCAAATAGATGAATTTTTAAAACTCTATGCGTACATAACAAGCAACCCGCCCAGCTTTGCCACCAGCACGGGACCTATTGTTTAAGATTATGTTTTCATAGACAAAATGCTCACATTAGCGAAGCGGTATATGCCGGCTGCGCGAAGCTATAGAATAAAACGTGGATTTTCAGGAAAAATTTAGCAAACAATTTTTGATGTAATTTTGTTGTTTAAGTATTTTTTACGTGATCCGTGTATGCAAAACTACAAGTCCATTCGCGCTCAGTAGTGGGACAACCTGTATAGAGCATACTGTATATATTATTACCTAAAGTGAAAAGAATCTTTCCGAGCCTCTAGATATGCTCTGTTTAGCTTATCTCCCGGTTAAAAATACAAATAATGTATGAAAATATACATTAAAGATAGGATCATTATCAGCCAATGGTTTAAATAACCCATAGTCTAATAATAAAAAAAGATATGGTATCCCGTATTTTTTTCACGGCATCTCCGAAATGGCTGGACCATTTTTATGAGCCTTTTTTTTGTGATACACATAATAGATTATGGCTCATTATGGCATTCCAAAACTTTTTAACTATGGAACAGGTAGACCACTTTTATTAAAACTCAGTGATTTTTTTACAAAAAAGACGATAAATCTGAATGATATCGAATATCTATCTAATATACTAGCTGTGCCCCGCGGTTTTACCCGCGGTGCTCCGTGCTTTTAGTGCTCCGCTCTTGTTGGTCTTAGCGTGAAGATATTATATTGCCTATAACATTCATCGATAAATGGGCTATCAAATAAGGGGATGATTTTATTGTTATATTTCCGTTTCAATACCTACAAAAACATTTATAACGTGAGCTATCTATCCGCGAGAGTTGTATCAAAATTCTTCCATCCATCGCGGCTATCTGTATAAACATCCAACCTTATCTATCACGTGTAGATCGCATGATTCTCATATCTACAATTATATTATGATTGTAATTAATTTATAACTCTGTTTTATTGAAGCGAATTCGCTCGTTATAATTAACAATGTTTGTTTTGAAGCGTAGAAATCTTTGAAACTAGCTGTTCCCCGCGGTATCACTCGCATTGCTCCGCTCCTGTTGAACTTAGCGTGATGATATATAGCCTATAGCCTTCCTTGATAAATGGGCTATCTAACACTGAAATAATTTTTCAAATCGCACCAGTAGTTCCTGAGATTAGCGCGTTCAAACAAACAAACAAACTCTTCAGCTTTATAATATAAGTATAGATTATATGAACTAGCAATTTTCTTGGCTCGAATTGATTCTGGAATATATACATTGATACACAAACATACAAATGATCATGAACGAACTGGACGGCCTGATTTTCGATTGAATAACTGCACCCATATAGCTTGACCGCAACCGCTGTATCGCGCCCTAGGTATGTGCGGTGAGGCGGGGATCGGGTAAGAAAGAGCACGTTAGAAGTTAGAAAGAAACGGAACGATCGGTACTCTCACCTGCCCTCGCCGCGCACATACCCTATACAGCCCTACAGCCACTGTGGTCAAGCATAAGGAATTTTTTGTCCACAGCGTTGGGACCACTTTTGCCTCAGATGAATGTATTCGGGCGGCAGCTAGGCGTGTCGCCCGGAGTCATGGGCATGGTGACGGCGGTCCTGCCCCTGCTGTGGGCAGCCGCTAAGCCCCTGTTCGGATACGTCGTGGACTTCTGGCCGGTGAGTAGCCAGGGTTCGGGTGGGTAGACCGTTTGGACCTTAGTGCTTTGGATTATGAGTGTAGGATCATCAATATTATTAAACAAGTGGTCGTTTCGAATTTGTTGTATGGGAGCCCGTGTTTATTTTACTGTTATTTTATGTTTGTTGTTATAGCAGCAAAGTAAAAACATATTCACTGAATTTTTGAAATGTCTAACTTTCACGGTTCATGAGATACAGCCTGGTGACATACGGATGGATGGACAGACAAACAGACAGCGAAGTCTCAGTAATGGAACCTTATTATAGATTTTTTTTAAAACCCATAAAGTACTAGGCATTGCCAAGTTAAAGGGAGACAAACGCTGTATATTTTGTATTCAATAAGGCTTTTAAATGATTCCTTTTCATTTTCAGAGCCACAGAAAACTAGTCTTCATGCTACTCATACTGGTCATGTCGGGATCGTACTGTTGTCTCTGGTTCCTGCCGATGCCAGAAGAAACGAACGACAGAGTTTTAGAGTCCGTATACAGCCTCAACGATACGATTTTTCTAAAGCCCTACGACGATAAAGAGCAGTTGAACAAATTCAACTGTCATTGGAATTGCTCCACAGATGATAAATTCAATGTGTACCTGTCAAACTCATCGTACATTAGCACTATGTATGTGGACGGAAACGTGGCTAATACGTCTTGCTCGCTCTTACACATGCAAATGAATAGCTTGCGAGAGGGAGACATAACATGTCTGCCAGTTAAGAATTGTAATTTGTTGTGTTATGAAGAGAACTTTAATAGAACTAAAAGGGAAGATAGGGGATTTGAGAGTTTTAATGTCACTAATGGAAATGTAAAAGTTGTTGAAAATGAGGGTAGTTTTTACGTAACGGCCACGTTTTGGGCATTCGTCGTTCTGATGTGCGTGGGGACGGTCGCGTTTAATGTTGCCAATTGCATCGGTGATGCTGTGTGCTTTGATGTGTTGGGTGAGTGAAAATTTATGTTTAATTTAAAGATTTTCTGAAAATGTTATTCTTATTATTAGTGAAATATTCTGTAGTTGTTTGTAAACATCTCTGTATGTATGTTCAGTTTAGTGTATATAAATGTATGTTCAGTCTTCAGAGGTATATTTTAGGGATTTAATGAAAATAAATATCTTAAAAACTTATATTTGAATTGCAAAAAAATTATACATGGGCCATAACACTAAAAATTCCAGCCCCCCTAGACAAGTGGCTTTCTATTAGCGTAACGTTTGATAGAATAGATTATGAATGTATGAGATTGACGTAAGCTGTCGATACATTTATCTACAGCTTATGTCAATCTCATACATTCATAATCTATTCTTTGAAACGTTACGCTAAACGAAAGCCACTTGTCTAACCCCTCTGGCCTTACCTGGGGCTCCCAATACAGGGCTCAGTGCGCGAGGAGCAGCATTAGATACTCGAGTATAACGTGTATATCGATTACCACGTTAGCTCGAAACTTCAGATCAGTATTTGACTAAATAAATGACTATACCGTAGTTAAGGTTAGGTTTGTGACTAAAAACTGACAGATTTTAAATTTGATATACCAGTGCCAAACCGGGGCTCCCAATACGAGGCCCAGCGCGCGTGGGGCACCATTAGATAGAATAGATACACTATAATCGCGTTAGCTCTTAAGCTTCGGCTCAGTATTTGCCTAAATAAATGACTATACCGTAGTTAAGGTTAGGTTTTTGACTAAAAACTGTCTAATTTTAAATTTGATATTCCAGGGCCCAGGTCAGGTCAGGTGAAGGTCTCTGGAGGAGGCCTTCACCCTGGCAAACTTATTGAGAGAGAGAGGGGTTCTTATAATAGACTATGTTAACAATGTTAAATTGTAATAGATTATAAGTTTCTTTTTTTAAGTTCAAGGTTTAATATTTACTTAACTATTTGTGAGAAATAAAAGACTTTTTATTTTATTTATTTATTTATTCCAGGGCCCAACCGGGGCTCCCAATACGGGGCCCAGCGAGCGTGGGGCACCGCCGGTTACGGTATTACCGCTTTACTCGGCGGCTGGCTCATAGATATGTACTCGGGGACATATAAGGATTTCACGCCAGCGTTCATTATAGCCCTAGTGGCTACTGTGGTTGATCTGGCCAGCTGTAGGGCTTTGACGGTGAGTCTAAGTAAACTAGGTTTCCGCCCGCGGCTTCGCCCGCGCAGTCAAAGAAAAACCCGCATAGTTCCCGTTCCCGTGGTATTTCCGGGATTGCGTCATTTTCCCGGGATAAAAAGTAGTCTCAAAAGGCCTTTCTCGGGTATCAAAATATCTCCATACCAAATTTCATGAAAATTGGTTCAGTAGTTTAGTCGTGATTGAGTAACAGACAGACAGACAGAGTTACCTTCGCATTTATAATATTAGTATGGATTAGTTAAAAAAACTAATGTTTTTAGTTTCACTCACTTTAATGGAACATTCATGATACTCCTAATACAAAATATGTATTTGTTTTTACTATTGCCTTTTCTATCTGTCTGTCTAAAAAAATCCGTCGAATAAATTTTTTATGTTATCTGCACGTTTTATAAATCCTGAGAGACTAAAAAAGCTAAAGGACTTTCTCTTTTTTATAAAAAATAAGTCTTACCTATCCGATTTTTTTAACGAAAAATTAGCATTGCCCATATCTACAATGTTTTCATGCGTGCGTAACTTATTACTAACTGTTATATTTTTATACTAACTGTGCTTCGCGGTTTTACCCGCAGTGCTCCGCTCATGTTGGTCAGCGTTATGATATATAGCCTATAGGGTATAGCCTTCCTTGATAAATGAGCTATCTAACACCGAAAGAATTTTTCAAATCCGACGAGTAGTTCCCGAGATTAGCGCGTTCAAACAAACAAACAATGAAACAAACTCTTCAGCTTTATAATATTAGTGTAGATAAAAAAATTAAAAGTTTTTTTCACGTATTTTTTTATGTTTTTTCACAGCTACCCTCACTATCGAGTCCCGAAGACTCCGGCAAGGCGCTACGGGAAGTGTTGAAAATACCGCGTGTTGTTGTTTTCATCATTTTCGCGGTTGTAGCGGGGACTTTCGATAGCTTCATCATTTACTATATGTTTTGGTAAGTACTTTTTTTTATTGTAATACTAGCTTTCCACCCGCGGCTTCGCCCGCGCAGTCAAAGAAAAACCCGCATAGTTCCCGTTCCCGTGGGATTTCCGGGATAAAACCTATCCTATGTCCCGGGGTAAAAAGTAGCCTATGTCCTTTCTCGGGTATCAAAATATCTCTATACCAAATTTCATGCAAATTGGTTCAGTAGTTAAGGCGTGATTGAGTAACAGACAGACAGAGTTACTTTCGCATTTATAATATTAATATATAGTATGGATTGGTGTTTTGAAGAGAAACTTCTTTATGCGCGTTGAGAGTAAAATTTTAAGGTCGCTAACAATACCGTCACGTCATGGGGTAAGGCGACGATTTTGGTATCTTTGAATCGTGCTAAAGAAATTTCACTTCTGATACCTGTGCTCGGCACACATGCCTTTTTTACGTTTTTAGGGTTCCGTACTCAAAGTGTAAACTATCTATATGTCTGTCTATCTTCAGGCTGTATGTCATAAACCGTGAAAGCTTTAATTTTCACAAATGTTGTATTTCCGTTGCCGCTATAACAACAAATATTAAAAATTAAAAAATAAATAAAATATAAGGGACCCCCCCATAGTACAGAACCCTTCGTGCGCGAGTCCGACTCGAACTTGACCGGTTTTTTATTTCACAAATGTTGTATTTCCGTTGACGCTATAACAACAAATATTAAAAATTAAAAAATAAATAAAATATAAGGGACCCCCCCATAGTACACGTGCGCGAGTCCGACTCGAACTTGACCGGTTTTTTATAATATTTATTTGTATATTTCAGGTTTCTGGAAGACCTAGCCGAACAGACGGGATCCATGGCGCAAATAAAACTGATAGAGGGCGCTGTTGTAGCCGCGCAGAGTTTCATAGGAGAATTATTGTTTTTCTTCTTTTCCGGTAAGAAATAAAAAAAAAGAATAGATAATAAGAAAAAGCAAACAAACAAATTCTTCTGCTTTATGCTTCTGCTTCTGCTTATATATATAAATCCCGTGTCACTATGTTTGTCCTCATTGGACTCCTAAACCACTTAACCGATTATAAAAAAATTCGCACACCATGTGCAGTTCGAT
Source organism: Colias croceus (assembly GCF_905220415.1). Taxonomy (NCBI): domain Eukaryota; kingdom Metazoa; phylum Arthropoda; class Insecta; order Lepidoptera; family Pieridae; genus Colias; species Colias croceus. Next base: position 2,977,158 of record NC_059559.1, on the reverse strand, counting down.
CCAACTTGAGAGATAGGATAGTTTAAATCTCAAATCGTTTTAGAGAAAGCGGGCGAAGCCGCGCGGTAAGCTAGTAGTATTAATATAGATGACACTATAATAAGCTACAGAAGTAACTAAAATGTCACGGCTGCTTTCAGGGGAAGTTTTAAATACTCCGCAACTAAGTGTTGGAAAAATCTTCCACCACCCATATTAAACTCCAACTCATTAAACTCTTTCAAACAAAAATACAAAAAATATTTATTACATGAGTTTAAATTCCAACCTTAGTTGTGTGATAGGTTTACTAGGTTTACAAATATTTTATATTATGTAGGTATATTATCTATCTGTCTATATTATGTATTTATTATTATGATTTAATTTTAAACATTTATCTATTTATATGTCATGTTATATGTTATGTTAAATTATCTTAAGTACATATTTTCGCTTTTTGCTCTAATTAGTTTACATTATATCATAATATTATATTTTTGAACGCACTGCCGCTCCAATCGCTTCAAAGAGGGGCCACTGAAAATCAGTGTTGCAACAGCTGCGTTGCAATTTATGCTGAGTGGCTACCATTTTGGCTCCACTTCTTAATTTTACATCTTTTAATTTAGTTATATATATATATTTTAATTTTACTGTCATATTCTAATTGTATTGTGTTCTAATCGTGTGTTTGAATTGTATTGTCATATTATAATTGTATTGTGTGCTAATGTGTGTGTGTTGTGGAGTCAAATAAATGATCTTTCTTTCTTTCTTTCTTTCTTTCTAAATTATGAATGATTTTTATGTATACTTATTACTTTATTTAAACGTGGAACTACTGGTCCGATTTGAAACATTCTTTCGGTGTTCAATAGCCCATTTATCGAGGAAGGCTATAGGCTATATATCATCACGCTAACACCAACAGGAGCGGAACAAAACCGCGGGGTACAGCTGGTTTATACATATTGATCAGTAAAATTACAACAAGTAATAACTGCGTTAAAAACAACCGACTTTAACTTGCACTTGCAAAATTCACAAATACCTACAGACAAAAATGCTCATAAAATAAAAACTACTGGGCCTATCCGAATAAAATTTTTATGGGACCAATTCGACACCATCCCGCATCGAACAAAAAAAGAATCACGTAAATCGGTTCAGAAACCTCGGAGTAATCGGTGTACATACATAAAAAAAAAACATACCGGCCGAATTGATAACCTCCTCCTTTTTTTTGAAGTCGGTTAAAAAATACATAGGGACAGAGAAAGCGACTTTGTTTTATACTATGTATTGAAAATATTTATCCCTAAAGTCACTTTTTAGGACATTATCAGCAAGCGATAATCAGTCCTTATAGTTATAAATTATCACTACATAGTATAAAACAAAGTCGCTTTCTCTGTCCCTATGTCCCTTTGTATGCTTAAATCTTTAAAACTACGCAACTGATTTTGATGCGGTTTTTAATAGATAGAGTGATTCAAGAGGAAGGTTTTAGTATATAATTTATTAGGTTTTAGACAAAGCGGGCGAAGCCGCTGGCGGTAAGCTAGTTTAATAATATTTATTTATTATTATAATTAAAAATTTCAGGAAAAATAATAGACCGTTGGGGTTACGGTGCTACGATGACGTTTTCACTTTTCTGCTACGGCATCAGGATGATATTCATCTCTTTCATACAGCATCCGTGGCATTTGGTGTTTATTGAAGTGAGTATGTAGCTAGATAACGCGGTTTTACTCGCGCTTTATGTAATACATATGTTTTTTTTTTTGACCGTCCGGTTGGCTTAGTTGGTAGTGACCCTGCCTTCCAAGCCAGAGGTTGTGGGTTCGATTCCCACCCGGGGCAAATATTTGTGTGATGAACATAGATGTTTGCTCTGTGTCTGGGTGTTAATTATCTATATAAGTATTCATTAAAAATGATATATGTATGTTTATCAGCCATCTGGTTTCCATAACACAAGCGAAAAGTTTAGTATGGGATCAGATTAATTATCTATATAAATACTTATATAGATAATTAACACCCAGACACGGGGCGAACATCTATGTTCATTACACAAATGTTGCCCCGGGTGGGAATCGAACCCACGACCTCTGGCTTGGAAGGCAGGACCACTACCAACCAAGCCAACCGGTCAGTCTATAATAATCAATGAAATGAATTTTTAATAAAAATAATAATCAATGAAACATACATAAAATCACAGAAAAATTAAATCCTACTAATATTATAAATGCGAAAGTTTGTATGGATGTATGGATGTTTGTTACTCTTTCACGTAAAAACTACTGAACCGATTACAATGAAATTTAGCACACATATAGAGGGTAACTTGGATTAACACATAGGATAGGTTTTATCCCGGAAATCCCACGGGAACGGGAACTATGCGGGTTTTCCTTTGCAAACGCGGGCGAAGCCGCGGGCGGAAATCTAGTAAAAAATAAATATGTGAATACGCAATAAATAATTAATTGACAGAATTAGAGTAGTAGAGTAAATAATAGAGTATATATTATTTGTGACATGTCAATTTTATATTTTATGATTGTGGGGTTAATCTTATATGTGTATTAGTGATTTTTGTGTATTGTGTTTAAAATGGGTCTTTGTTATTCTTAAATAAAGAATTTATTATTTACTAGGTTTCCGCCCGCGGCTTCGTCCGCGCAGTCAAAGAAAAACCCGCATAGTTCCCGTTCCCGTGGGATTTAAGGGATTGCGTCATTTTCCCGGGATAAAAAGTATCCTATGTCCTTTCTCGGGTATCAAAATATCTCCATATCAAATTTCATGAAAATTGGTACAGTAGTTTAGGCGTGATTGAGTAACAGACAGACAGACAGAGTTACTTTCGCATTTATAATATTAGTAGGGATTATGTTTCTCATCTCCATAATACTCGGGTACCACCAGAAGGTCGGTACCCGGTCTTTTGGAAGGCTTACGTGGGGACACGGATCCAACACGCAGAGGCCCTTTTGAGAGTTTTAATGTGTTATGGGACACCAGCCGCAGCCTGCCCATGACTGCACTATATAGAGATACAGCCCTGGGCAGTCCGCGGCCGATGTAGGACTATTACAGAAAGTGGAAAAAAATAACTGGACTATGGAAAGGGGTGCTATGTGGACAGGTTACTGGGACTATAGGAACTATGGCGTCTGCCTTTCTACAACAAAGTTTGTAAAAATATATTGGCAGACGGTGACTCGCCCTCTCACAGATGGGCCCTCTAAAAAGTCGCTGTAACTTAGCAACAAGAGGGCCACATATTGTGAGCAGCTAAGGGTGGAGAGGCGTCCCTGGACTTTAAACTACGATCACGCGCTCCCTGAGGGTCCAGCATACGCTTCGCATCCAGTAGGGATTATTATTATGATCTAATTCCAGGGTATAATGCAAGGGCCGACATACGCGCTATGTTACTCTACAATAGTAGGGTACGCGGCTCATGTAGCACCCGAAGGTTATTCGGCCACCGTACAAGGGATCGTGGCGGGAATGGATGATGGAGTTGGTGAGAATTAGTTCTTTTACAGATTTTTTAATGAATAAAAAAGAGCGAGTGTCCGCCCCGGATTGGCGTGAAAGGACGCGGGTTCGAGTCCCGTCTCGTGATCGAATTTCATCTATCACTACATAATATAAAACAAAGTCGCTTCCTCTGTCCCTATGTCTGTGTATGCAAATGCTTTGTAAATTTATATTTATAAAGCACTAGCTTTTCGCCCGCGGCTTCGCCCGCTTTGTCTAAGACTTAATAAATTATATATTAAAACCTTCGTCTTGAATCACTCTATCCATTAAAAAAACCGCATCAAAATCCGTTGCGTAGTTTAAAGGTTTAAGCATACAAAGGGACATAGGGACAGAGAAAGCGACTTTGTTTTATGTCGCCTCTACACATAGGCCAGCGCATTCGCCAGCGCGCTGGCGGTGCGCTTGCAAACGCGCTTGTGAGTAATCCACACATTGGAAGGTCGTTCAGTATGGTTTGGTTCGAGCCAATGTGCGGACGTATTCAAAATGGATGTAACAAACAAAGAAATAAACACACTTTCACATTTATAATGCAATGTCTTGAGACATTGGATTAAAATCCATGTCTCAAGCACATTTTGATTTAAAATAGTATTGTTAATAATTAATTGTGTAATTTTAATACTAACGTAGTTTTTAAGGTACCAAGATACTAACAATTATATGGATATTGCAATTATCTGAAATAAATTGAATAAATAAATAATATTAAAGTAGGATGCTCTTTGTGAAGTAAAACATTGTGAGAAAAACGGCATGTCCAAGAACCTTATTTATTTTGCACTTTTAATACATAGGTACAACATTTTTATTTTTATGGTACTTATTTTTTGGGTTCTACAGGCAGTTTTCACTCTGATAGAGCTCAATAAATTTAAATGTTTCCTCGTTACTCATATTGTTCGCCATTTTGTCAAGTTAGGTGTTAATTCGCCGCACGAAAAAAACGTGCACTCCTGATAGCTGCTACAGTCAAACTGATCGCGCGGCCAATGTGTGGATGGTGCGCCAAGCTTGCGACAAGTGTCCTTTGATGTTTCCGACACCGCGCGGCAAGCTCGCGAGCGCGCTGGCCAACGTTCAAATACCTACCACGAGCGCGCGAACGCCCGTTCTACACATTGGACAAGTGCATGTGCCAACGCGCTTGCGAACGCGTTGGCCTATGTGAAGTGCCGGCATTATACTATGTAGTGATTTGAATGCCATAAAACCAAAAATATTTGGTTAGGTTATCTTGTAAAAGTATTACTTTTAAGTTAGCCTTATTTTGTGTGTGCTTTTTTTTCTGTAAAATTAGGTTAGAATTAGTGATTTTTTTTAACCGACTTCAAAAAAAGGAGGTTATCAATTCGGCCGGTATGTTTTTTTTTTTTTATGTATGTACACCGATTTCTCCTAGGTTTCTGAACCGATTTACTTGATTCTTTTTTTGTTCGATGCGGGATGGTGTCGAATTGGTCCCATAAAAATTTTATTCGGATGGGCCCAGTAGTTTTTATTTTATGGGCATTTTTGCAAGTGCAAGTTTGAAGTCGGTTGTTTTTAACGCAGTTATCACTTGTTGATTTCTCTCTAGTATGTAGTTTTTTTTAGTTTTAAATATATTCGACTAAATTAGTTTTTTTTCTATAGGTTTTGCACTGGGGTCTCTAGTGGGGGGTCAGCTATACGCGAGTGCGGGGGAGAGGGGCTCGTTCCGTATACTCGCGGGGGTTGCTTTGATAGCATCAGTATTACACGCGGTTCTGTTCAAGTTCGTTACTAGGAAACGGGGTGAGTTTTTTTTTATTAATTAATGTGTGTTTTGTTGTGTGTGTAGTTTGAGTTATGATAATACAATAAGGAGACAACGTTTTGTAACGTCTATATAACGACTACTCCATGATGAATCAATAATCTATACTAATAATATTAAAAAGCTGAAGAGTTTGTTTGTTTGTTTGAACGCGCTAATCTCAGGAACTACTGGTCCGATTTGAAAAATTTGCCCCGCGATTTTACTCGCGTTGCTCCGCTCCTGTTGGTCTTAGCGTGATGATATATAGCCTATAGTCTTCCTCGATAAATGGGCTATCTAACAACAAAATAATTTTCCAAATTGGACCGGTAGTTCCTGAGATAAGCAAACAAACAAATTAACTTCAACTTTATAATATTAGTTTAGATTAGGTTTTAGACAAGGCGGGCGAAGCCGCGGCCGGAAAGCTAGTTCTTTTATAATCTTAAATTCTAAATAGTAATTAAATGTATTTTTTTCAGTTTATTAACTGTTAAAATTACTATAAGGGCAGATTTTTCATTCCTTGGTCAAAACTTATTCATCGAATAACGTATTAAATTAAACTACCATTTCAAAAATATATAATACTAGGAAAACCCGCATAATTCCCGTTCCCGTGGGATTTCCGGGATAAAAACTATGTGTTAATCCAAGTTACCCTCTATATGTGTGCTAAATTTCATTGTAATCGGTTCAGTAGTTTTACGTGAAAGAGTAACAAACATCCATACACCCATACATCCTTACAACCTTTCGCCTTTATAATATATATTAGATTTGTCTGTGTATGACAGTTTACAGGTGACATTTTAAAATGTTCGTGTAATACTTTATTGGACGGATAAATTTTAACCGATTGAAAAATCGGCCTTAATTATCACAGATTTTGTAAACCGAACACTTTAGAAACATTTTTTTTTTTCGTTTATATTTTTTTGATCTGAGAAAAAGGTTTTTTTATACCCATATGTGATAAGAAAAAAAAAGTTTTCTATCAAATAATTATGTGTATGTTGGCGACATTATATATTTTTTATTTTATTATTTCAGTTGTTAAGAGACAGGATGTGACGCAAGAGGAAGGAGAGAAAATGTTGCCAATTCAACACAATAACTCTATATATAGAGAAACCGTGTTGCCAGCTGATAAGACTGATAGATAGTGCTGTATCGATATTGATGCGGTTCCCCAATGTGATAGCGTACCTCAATTTTTTGATGGATTTTTTAAAATATACGTATTGTTGAATTTTCTAGGTTAAAGAGAAAGTATTAAAACTTTTGTATTTGTGAAAAAGCAATAATTTTTGTAAGTATTTTGGCAGTTTTTATAAAACTTTGTATAAATTAAGATGTACGCCATTTTATTTTGTTTGTATTAACTACGAGAAAAAACTTATATTATTGTAAAATATAATAATTATTATTATTCTAAGAGCTTTCAGATAAATATATAGAATATGTGGCTGTGTGTTGGTTGGTTCACAAATGTCATAGAATCATCACATTTTGATCATTTTTTTCATTAAAATCGGTTCAGCAGTTCAAGAGATACGAATCAAAATATTATTATCTGATATGGAATTTTTCCATATTGTTAACCGTTGTTACCATATTTGAGGCTTTAAATATTTTTGTTGAAATATAAAGTATTTTTTTTAATAATAATATCATTTTATTTTATTTTCATGATGTAAAAATAGAAGATTTTTAAAGAAAAGAGAATTAAAGATTTTGGTTCTTGAAACGCGGGTTCAAATCCCGCCAAAAAGTGCCAAATTTTCGTTATTTAAAAAAAAATATTTGTTTACCATTCAAATATTAATTTTAATGTCATTATAATATTAATTATTTATTGTATATTAACGGTCTTGCTAATAAAATGTTACCCATTCGCTATGCAATGGATTAGTTATTGCAATAACCTGTCTTGTTTTTATGATTGACGTTTCATGTGAGCAAGAGCAGGACACAGCTATGGTAGAAAATGGTTGAAATTTATCCATTGTTTAACTTTTTGTTAGTAAGGCCGTTAGTTTTTTTTCTGTACCAATTATGTACAATTCTTTGTGCCATGAATTCTTTTATTTTTGTACCGAATTTATTATGAGGCTTTATTAAAAACAAATTTAAATATATTAGTTGTTATATTTTGTATTAAAATGGATGTTGGAATGAATATCAGAAGGAATTTTATAACTTTCATAATGTTTATACATTTTATATTGAATATAAAACTTAATAAAAGACTTAATAATATACTTGTTTTATTTATTTCTAGATTTAATAGAACCTATGCGTAAATCTTATTGACTATTCGCGTTTTCAAAGAAAAACGCGCATAGTTCCCGTTCTCGTGGGATTTCCGGGATAAAACCTATCCTATGTGTTAATCCAAGTTACCCTCTATATGTGTGCTAAATTTCATTGTAATCGGTTAAGTAGTATTTGCGTGAAAGAGTAACAAACATACATACATGCACATACATCCATTCTCACAAACTTTCGCATTAAGTAGGATAGATGGCGCTGGACTACTATAGAATAAAAATTTAAAACTGTTCATCTTATAGTCCTATGAAAACTATTTCTATAAACAAGTCAATTAAATAATATACGAGTACTCTACTATTATCAATGTGAAAGTGAGTTTGTCATTCTTCCCTTCGCAAAAGATATATTGTATGGTATGAAATTTGTGTGCAGCTAGTTAAGTGGCTTAATAGTCTGACGTCTCATTACATTGGTAAAGCGTGAGCGTAGCACCTGGGTTCGATTCCCGGAGAAGAAGAAAAAACCATGTCTCGATCTGGTAGGACACAGAAGGCTGATCACCTACTTGTCCCTAAAGAAAATCGATCAGTGAATCAGATGCATGCATAATGCATCTGACCCTTACCTCTACCTTACCTTCACTTTTAGTTAGGAAGCTAGATAAGTAATATAAGTTACGCTAAACCGCAGTAAAACATCTCATGATGCGCATTTGATACACTTCGAAATTTATAAATTCCAATAGATGACGCTATATTAAAATGATGCATGCATGAAAATTACTGCTAATTTTATTGACGGTGCTAGCAAGCCGTGGTTTGTATGCTGTAGTAAAATAGCATTGTATTCATCACTCATAGAGGAAGGATGTATAACTGAGATCATCACTTCAACAAAACGACATCTAATCTTCATACATGTGTGAACAAGAAAGAAGTTAATTACAAAACCTAATTAACCTAACAGTTGGTAGAACTTTTAAAAGACAATGCATGGAAATTTAATATGTCTTTATTTCCGTGGACAGGCGAGTGCCAGACCCGATTCGCTATTGTTTTACTTGCCCATTACAGAAAGGTTTTTGCGTCAAATCCGATTCAGTAGGTTAGGTTTGAGTTTGAGAAACAACACAATTTTTTGAAATATAGAACCGATCTGTATTTAAAAAAAATGTGTTTTAAAAATCTGGCTTTCGTGCATATGGATTACGATCATCTGGATTTTGTGCATTTAGATTTCGTGTGTCTGGAACTCATTTATCTGGATTGTAAAACGACGTACAAATGAAGAAATGGGCAAATGAAATTCGGAGTTTCGGATTACAATGGCAAACAACTTATGAAAAAATGTCCAAACGTTTTCGGGATTATGATATTCGGAATATTAAAATTCAAGATTAAGATAGGTGACCATAATATACCTAGTTATGTCCTGTAAAAGTTTTCGGAGCATATACGTTTATAGCTGTTGTTATTTTACGCTCACATGGGTAAATCTTATAAACTATCAGGAACTATTATTAGAACTTACGGGGCATGCTATCAGACCACCAATATTTTCATTCTTTGCTGAAATATGGTTTTGGCTAAGTTCTCCAACACCTTCAAAACACAATAACATACATAGTAACTAGCTTTCCGTCCGCGGCTTCGCCCGCGTTTTCAAAGAAAGACCCGCATAGTTTCCAATCCCGTGGGATTTCTGGGATAAAACCTATCCTATGTGTTAATCCAAGTTCTCTCGTATTTATAATATTAGTAGGATAGGATAGGATACATTTAAATTCAACCTTATTCCTATGGTTTAAAGTTGAATTTACAAAGCATTTTTATATTTGTGTTGTGTTCGTAAGATGAACATTCACTTATATTGGTGGATCTAGTGTATCATATTTAATAACTTTATGGAAATAAAAATAAAACACAATATTTTCAAAATTATTTATTCAAAATTACAACTTATAATAATAATGTTTATCACAAAATAATAACATACACATTTACTTTTCTAGCTTACATGATTGAGAAGAATTATTGTATTAACATAAATGAATGTAACAGCTTTATAGAGAATTCTCTGAATACATAAATATAAGAATTTGAATTTAAATTTGAGAAAAAAAACATAAATTGTATAATGGCAAAATCGAAAATAAGAGTTTAAACTGAAAACTGTATTAGGTACTTTAAAAAACAAATTTTCTCACCCTTCAATGGCATTAACATTAAAATATTTGCATTTTAATACGACATCATATTTTAACTTATAACCAATACTTACATACAACAATTTATTACCAAATTGAAAAGAAAATTTGAACAAAAAACAAATAAGATTCTTTTAGGAATAAAAACACAGATGAGACAAAAAAAAATACAAATTAACTAATTTCTTTACTTAAAATATATAAAAACTATTGTGCGCTTAAAACACAAAAAATACATTAAAAAACTACTCTTACATCTAACAATGTTCTTAAAACTAACGACGAATACAAAATATGGAAGAATAATAAAAAAAAAACTTTGGCATAACATTCGAACCAAATATGATTTACCCCGGAACGAATACAAACCCTTTAAAAAATATAAACTATGTTTTTATAAATTACTATAGATATAAGATATTATAAGAAAACTGATATTTTTTTTGAGATTCATTTAATTACAAAACCAATATATATGTATATTATAATAAAAATATTTAAATTTGCTTTTTGCTTCGCCAAGTCAATACTAGAGCAAAAATTTAAAAAGAGAACATTATTCAGAAATTTTATAGATTACATAATATAAATAGACAGATAATAATAATACAATATGAAGAATTTTACGTAGTTCAGAAACTGAATATTATTTTATACTAATACAGTTAAAAATCATCAACACAGATAAATTGAACGAACTATAAGAGTTAATGTTGCCAGGCTAAAAACAGGTTTGCAAAGTTTCGGGGTTACCATATGCAAAAAAAATAAAAATAGAAAAAATACTGTTCGCTAAGTTGGTCATGAGCTAACGCGTATAGCACCACGCAGGAATTATTGTTTATAAGAACTTGAGAATATGTTTTTTTTTTTTTAATTTATCGACTTGATAAAAATTGTATGAAATTCTTAAAAAATAACAGACCAATGAAACTCAAACCAAAAAAAAAAAAATATACGCCTTAGATAATATTATAAAAGGATTCTAAATTAATTATGAAAAGGATTATTTATAAGAATAAAAGAAATCAAATAAATTATTAATTAAACGTTATAAGGCTGAAGAGTTCGTTTGTTTGAACACACTAATCTCAAGAATGGGTCTGATTTGAAAAATTATTTCGGTGTTAGATAGCCTATAGATATAAGAAGGCTATAGACTATAGAGTATATATCATTACGCTAACAGGAGCGGAGCAATGCGGGTAAAACCGCATGGCACAGCTAGTAGATAATAATTCTTACATTAAGAATTATTTAGAAAGGTTTTCTTTTTCTTCAGTAAACAATCGTCTAAACATCGTCTTTCTTCAGTAAACAATCGTCTATCAATCGAAATGTTGAAAACTTTCAAAGATATAAGTCTCAATGTGTTAAAAAATTTGTTAAAATAAAAATATAGATTGTTCACACACCAAATTTATTTTAGAAACATCAAGTATGATTACTTTTAAGGCCTCGATAAATGGCGATTCTTCGTAACAAAGAAATGCGAGATTCATTGCTTTTGTTTTCATTTTTATCTATATCTTTATTATCTGTATCAACTTTATTTTTCATACAATTTTCGTTGACTTCCGAACGATTTTCACCATCAATTTTTCCTATATTTCTTAGCCTATTTCTAAGTTTTAAAACTTCAGATCTATTCGGTATAACTTTATCAGAATTTTCTATATTCTTTTTATTACCTAAATTATTATCTGTATTAATTAACTGATTACTATCTAAATTCGTATATTCTAAATTTTCTTTGACATCAAAAAAATCGTGAGGTTTCCGTAAACTTTTATATTTATTTAAAATCTCACATCGACGAGCTAAATTACTTTTTCTTACTTCAACGTCATTAGATATTTTTAAATCTTTAAATGTATCTGTAATAATTTCAAGATAATTATCTTTATTTAGACTATTTCCTTGATCAAAACTATTTTTAGTGTTCATATTGTCAATTTTTGATTCTATAGGAACACATTTAGGTCGTCTAAGATTTGGAATTGGCAGTGTATTAACATTTAATATTTTTTCATCTATGGCATTTGGTAATAACTCACTATCTATTCTACTATTTGTAACTACGTTAGGAAGCATTTTAGTAGAATTTTTAACTACTGTATCATTACTTTTAGAAATATCGCATACACAATATTCACTAAAATTTGAACTATTTCTAGGTTTTAAGCGATGATTAACACTATCTTTGCGTATATTATTATTGTAATTAACACTAATTTCTACGTCATTTTTCAACCTATTTTTATTACTATTAATGAAATCTCTAGTATTTTCACCAATTACTTCTTGATTTTCATCATTTATTACCCCGTTTTTGTCATAAACCCTATGTTTTTCACATTTTTCACCGATATTTGCATTAAATTTTGCATTTTTGCCATATTTTTCTTGATTTTCATCATTTTTTGCCCCGTTTTTCGCACAATCATTAATTTTTTCACATTTTTCCTCACAATTATCATTATTTTTTGTATTATTTACACAAAAATCCCCAAGTTCTTGCCCCCGCGTGGTGCTACAAGCGTCTGGCCCTTGGCCCGCCTAGGCGAACAGCAGGGAAGTGTTCGCGTTAACTATTTCGCAGTAGAACTGATCTTGCTCTATCGGCTTCTTCACCCATGTGCCGAGTTGGGCTTGACGGAACGCCTTCATTAGACAGTTTTTCGCCATCTGTAAGTTTTAACATGATTATTAAAGGAACATATTTTATATTTACTAGCTTACCGCCCGCGGCTTCGCCCGCTTTGTCTAAAACCTGTTAAATTATATACTAAAACCTTCCTCTTGAATCACTCTATTTATTAAAAAAAACCGCATCAAAATCCGTTGCGTAGTTTTAAAGATTTAAGCATACAAAGGGACATAGGGATATAGGGACAGAGAAAGCGACTTTGTTTTATACTATGTAGTGATAGTGTATCACTACATAGTATAAAACAAAGTCACTTTATCTGTCCCTATGTATGCTTAAATCTATAAAACTGTAACATATATTGATGCGATTTAATAGATAGAGTGATTCAAGAGGAAGGTTTGTGTATAATTTATTAGGTTTAAGACAAAGCGGGCGAAGCCGCGGGCGGACAGCTAGTATTAGTATAAGAGAAGAATAATATGTATTTAATAAATTGTTGTTTGAGATCCTTTAAAGTGGCTCAAAGTTTAAGTAAAAATATAAGTTATTTTTACACTATAGACATTAAAAAAATCTAATGAAAGTCGTACAGTACATTTTTCCATATGTATGTTTAAAATCAATGATGATGTGAAATCTTTTTACCAATAATATAATGAACTAGCGGTCCGCCCCGGCTTCGCCCGTGGTACATATTTCGCAATAAAAGGTAGTCTATGTTCTTTCTCAGGGCCTAAAGATTGTCTGTGCCAAATTTCATCAAAATCGGTCCAGTAGTTTATGCGTGAAAACCATCTTACATACAAACCTTTCCTCTTTATAATATTAGTATAGATTTGCTTTTATTTAGGCTTCACCTGTTCGTTTATAACTCTTTGGACTCGATTTTGACCTACTTTAAACGGACAGATTTAATTCAAACTTTGTACACTTATCAAGGATCGGTGACAATCATTGAGTTACTATGTACTACGTACTAGAGAGGACATCGCTACTACAGTATTTGTTACACGAGTTAGAGTCAATCGTCTCAAACCAATTTTTTTTGTTACATTGATTGGTACCTAAATACCTAATAGCCAACAGCTATTAGGTATTAGGTAGGTATGCATTGTAGTTACATTGATTGGTTTGAATTTATAAGTTGTTACTTATAGGCAGAATATCTACAAAGTGTATGACTCACTAGCCACCACGTGCCGCCGCGCTTGTCGCACAAATTTTGTTCGTGGTGTCCTCTCTATACGTAGTAATAATACTCAATGGTGACAATGCAATAATTTCATGAGTTTAAGGGTGTGTTTATAAGTATTTTTTATACGTACCTGGTAAGAAGTAGCCAATTCCTTCGCCTCCGCGTACAGAAGACCGCCGGGGTCCTCCAAATACAACGGTTCAGAGTCGTACTGGTTCATCTGTGGACATTTTATAGCCGTAATCGTTTTTTATTAAAATATCTAGTAGTAAAAGTAAAAAAAAAGAACTAAGCAAAAACCAAGTTTTGTTTCGAAGTAAAAGTTTTTGTTAAAATCGATCCAGCCGTTCCAGAAACAAACAAACAAACAGGAAACAATTGTAAAATTTAAACGTTGTATATTTTTACTGCTTAAAAAAGCACATTAATTTGATTGCCTCCATAGATCAATATATCTCCTCGGGTATTAATATATCTCCATACCAAATTTCATGAAAATTGGTTCAGTAGTTTAGGCGTGACTAAGTAACAGACAGACAGACAGACAGAGTTACTTTCGCATTTATAATAGTAGTATGGATATCATATACGCTTTATTTAAAAGTATAGTTATTTTAACAACAACAACACTGTAACAACATTGATAGTACACGACAGTATTGTATTTTTTTAATCCTATTTTTTCATGCTAAACTGTTTCATCAATCGACCATATTTACCAATTTACTGAACCATTTTTTGACAATTTTTTGTCATTTTTTTACTTTTTTTACCATACAACCCTGGGGGCACATACCTGGGGCAGCGCATGTTTTTTTGTTTGTTATTTTTCATGCTAAACTATTACATCACCAGGTTTTTACCACCTATACCAATCTCGACTGAGACGAACTATGTATTCTTTGGCAATTTTTTGTCATATTTTTGCATTGAGATAATATTACTACGTATGGAGGAGACACCACGAACAAAATCTGATGGCGGCGCGCGGCGCATTTTTTTGCTCTAACTAAGTTTTAAAAATTATTATCTAGTTAGGTACATACCGATGAAAAGTTATTTTTTTGCACTGTTCCGTATTATTTGTGCAATATCGTAACACACACGGAGGCATATTTGATGCGTTTCACTTTAAAACAAATAAAAAATGAGCGTGCAGTTAAGCCATATGGCTTATGGTGAGCGGAACATAAGTGATGTAGGCGGTGTCGTCTCCATATGTATATCTCAATGTATTTTTACCATTTTATTCCTACGGGCACATACCTGAGGCAGCACAGGCAGTTTCCTCACAAGGTACAGCCATCTTGCGAACATGGCCTGTTTGCACAGCAGTGACGGCTGGTCGTTCTCCAGCTTGCCCGTTATTGCGTTTATTATTTCTGGCTTCTGGAAGGGTGGGTTTTTTTGGCGGGGAGATTAATATGATAATGAATATATATATTATTGGTCCTGTTAATATGAGAGGGTATATCCCAAAAAGGTCTGATTAAATTCTGTTCAATTAGTGAAGGAACGCTCAGGATTGGAGTTAACGATTTAAGACAAATAGTGAATTAATATTTTGATAAAATCGTTCATAAACGAATAATTTATAAATTCGGATTTAGTAAGCTAGTGATTTGTAAATAGAGATTTAATAAAGTAAAGCTGAGCAATCTGGTTAGTACGTGAATTAATAAAAGTGTGAAACAATGACTGGAGTAACATAAGAACATATTTAAATAAATAGATAAAGAAAACTAAAATATTGCGAGTACTCTTCCAGAATAAGTTCAAATTCAAATTATTTATTTGTCAGAAGTTAATGGAAGACTGATTGAATTCACAAAATTATAATTAACAAATCATTATCAAATGAATGCATAAATGTAGATGATTAATCAAGTATGTGTGAACACTGAACATGATTTCAGTCAACGATCAAATGAATCCTTTAATATTTAAATAAACAATTAATTAATACACCAATAATTAGACAAACAAATGTATTTCTTTTGAGAAATAAATGTCTTTAACCGTAAAAAACACAAAGCAAAACTCACCGGCGAAGTAACACACCAGCAAGCTGAAAAAGATGGCGCTTTAGCCGGCGTCCTCGCCTCCGTGCTCGCGGCGCGGACCAGGTGCGGGGCGTGCAGACCGTGCGGGGGGGGCAACGCTTGGAGATGGGCTTCGTAGCGGCCGCAGATCGCTCTAAATGGGGGAAATTTCCAGGTTAGGTAAGATTCTTATTAGTAGTAGGCACATTTGAAGTGGGTTCACTACATTTCAGAAGGAGAGCTTTCAATCCCGGTAAGCAGGATAGAAATTGGCAAAAGACGGCGTCCTTGCCTCCGTGCTCGCGGCGCGGGCCAGGTGGGGGGCAACGCTTGGGAGAGAATATGCTCAGGTTTAGGTAACATTCTGTATATTTTAGGAGGTATTGCATTCCTGTAAGTGAGATTCAGTGCTGTCATTGTAGGGAACCAGAAAGTTGGAGTAGGATTCAGTTTCTAAGGGTGATTTCTTCTCATGATTGTGGGAGGTGATACATATTAGAGCGGAATTTAGTACTTTTTAGAAGCCAACAGCTATTAGGTATTAGGTAGGTATGCATTGTAGAAGGTGTAGATCGCTCTGAGTGGAGTAAATACGCTCATGTTTTAGGTAAGATTTTTATCAGTAGGCACATTTAAAGTGGGTTCACTACATTTCAGAAGGAGAGCTTTCAATCCCGGTAAGCAAGATAGAAATTGGCAAAAGACGGCGTCCTCGCCTCCGTGCTCTCGGCGCAGATCAGGTGGGGGGCAACTCAAACTCAAACTCAAACATTCATTTATTCAATTAGACTACTATTTAGTAGCACTTTCGAATAGTCATTACATAGGTAAGTATTTTTAACATTTACCACCGATTCGGAAAGCAGTATCTATCAGCGCTTGGAGATGGGCTTCGTAGCGGCCGCAGATCGCTCTAGGTATAATAATATGAGAAATACAATAATGTTCATGGTAGTATACACTAGTTTTGGTGGCTTTGGTAAAGTTCCACTAGGAAACCGACGAAAATATGTGAAAATACACTTTAATTAGCAACTAAATTTCGACCAAAACAATCTATTACTACAGAACGCATCGCTACATATTAGAGCGGGATTTAGTACTTTTTAGAGGGCATCAACTGTAGGTGCACCTCGTAGAAGGCGTAGAAGGATATCTAAGACTGCCAAACTGTACAACAGTTTGTTGGCACATGTAGCTCCTTTTTCATATAATCGATTATTATAAAAATTCCAATAACATTTACTAATCGTAGTAAACCTGAAACTTGAATATCATTCGACACCAAAGAACCAGTGAAGCATAGTGTTAGAAATACATTTTTATAAATACGTTAAATCATCATTTAACAATAATTTATTTGAATAGAATGCAAATATAAATTCTTGTTAAGCGTAGAATATCAAATTAATGCTTCGATGAGCCAATATACATACCTAACTAGGAATACCTATAAATAAAGGATATTTCCCTAACATACTCAGTTTGATTGTTTCAGTCAAAAACTTCTAAACCAATTTGTATTTTTATGATATGAATTAACATAGTAAGTCTTTATTTGAACCGATTGCAAGATAGAAAAGTGTAATGTCTCTGCCTATTGCTCTTAACGTGATGATATATAGCCTGTAGCCTTCCTCGATAAATAGGCTTATTTAACACCGAAATAATTTTTCAAATCGGATTAGTAGTTCCTGAGATTAGCGCGTTCTAAAAAATTCTTCAGCTTTATAATATTAGTATAGAATAGTATAGATATCCTGTGTTGTTTTCAAGACCGAATGGTTCAGTATATTTATTGTTTTTCTATATTACTTTCTTTATAATGACGTCATAAACTCATGGCGAAAATTAATACATAATATGATGCTACAATTTATCTACGTAAGCCTCTTTCGAGTGACTCCATCTCACACTCAACCGAGCAAAAACAATATATCATCAATACACAACGCAAACCAAGCATGAGCAGTAATGAACAATTATATAGAATGTGGGCTAAACTATTTCACACAATTACACAACCCTTTCCCCACTATATTGGCGGGAAAATCGAGCCCTATACGTTCTGAATCGTCCGTAGAAGCGGGCGCCAATTTGACAGCGCGCCATTTTTCAATTTTGACATTTGATTTTTATTTTTTTAGTTTTTAGTTTTTTTTTTCGGTGTTAAAATGCAGAACGCGTTGCCGATCGCCTGTTTTCTGTCTGTTATACGTAAGTACATTTTGTGTGATAAAAGTAAGTTTAAATCCTTTAATGCGAAGGTTTTTATCTAAATTGTAATTATTTCTTTCTTAAATTTCATAAACATGAAAAAAAGTTCACACAATAATATGAATGAATTAAGTGCAGTTTAAATTCTCGAATAGTAAAAAATTGGAATGTGTACTGTGATTATTAATTATTTTGTTGTTTTTCTTATATATCCTTTTCTTTTGCGATTCCTGAAAATATTGATTTTTGGCAATAAGCCCGCCTTTGACGCACTCGCCTTGTTTATCTGTTTTTGAATTTCTTTATAAGTCGAAATATTACTTATCCATAAGTAACTACCATAAACATATTTATTATTTATCACGTTTTAAAATTAAATCCGTAATGCATTTGTAACTAGATGACCCAGTGAACTTACTACTACCGGCTCATGAATTTTCCTCATATTACTATTACACGCCTCATAACGTAAACCATTTCTCAACTCTTGATTTATAGAGATAAAACCATTTCTTAGGCCTATAATTATTTAGTTGAAAAATATATTTCATTGTTGATAACTTTATTATCGCTCAACGCGGGTTAAAAGAAAAATTCATAAATTATTGGGCTTCTTTAGGCGCGTTGAGAGTAAAATTTCAAGGTCGCGTCATGGCAATACCGTCACGTCATGGAGTAAGGAGACAATTTCTGTATCTTTGAATCTTGCGAAAGACGTCGTCTGTCGTCATGCACTTCTGACACGTGTGCTCGGCACACACGCTCTTTTTTTAAATACTTTTCTTACCGTTTAAGAATATTAATTATTTTCTTTGAAACGAGCACCTTGTAAATAAGTAAAGAATATATTTAGCAACAATGATTGATCGTAATTTAGTATGAGGAATGCATAAGAAGGAAGGTATAACGGATACATTTCTTTCTAATAAGACATCCCGGGTTTGTTCCACTTGTGTCTTACTATTCATGCCTCGATACGGAAATTATAATCTATATTCTATACTAACATTATAAAGCTGAATAGTTTGTTTGAACGCGCTAATCTCCGAAACCCCTCTCTCAGAAACCAATGGTCCGATTTGAAAAATTATTTCGGTGTTAGAGAGCCCATTTATCGAGGAAGGCTATACATATATCATTACGGTAAGACCAACAGGAGCGGAGCCACGCGGGTGAAACCGCGGAGCGCAGCTAGTTATGTATATTAGCGTATAATACAATGACACTAAGAAATAATCCGGCAAATTTGACATAGTGCTTCCCATGAGGCCTAAACTAAACAGGATTTTTGGAAGTCACTGTACCTTCTACCCTTAGGATGTGCTACGACGTATTAGGGCCGGTATCAGCAAGTATTGATCAAGTAACTGACAGCTTATTTAACTTTTTTGACGTGTATGTTTATTCAGTCATTTTAACCGACAAATAAGCTGAAAAACACAAAGCCCGAAGTCGTAAAATTGATATAAGACATTGAAACGTATCCAATGTGTCATTGCGCGTACCTCGTTCCATCTCAACCGCAGTGATGTTTCACAATGACATATGAAGTATGACGTCATATAATCTGCGGTAGGGTTATAACTAAAACCGCAATGGGAACAAACCATTCTGATTTGTTGTAATAGTCCTCCACAAAGACACATTTCTAATTTATGAAGTACTAGCTTGCCGCCCGCGGCTTCTCCCGCTTTGTCTAAACCCAATAAATGATATACTAAAACCTTCCTCTTGAATCAATCTATTAAAAAGAGCCGCGTCAAAATCCGTTGCGTAGTTTTAAAGATTTAAACATAGGTACATATGGACATAGGGACAGAGAAAGCGACTTTGCTTTATATTATACTAGCTGTGCTCCGCAGTTCACCCGCATTGCTCCGCTACTGTTGGTCTTAGCGTGATGATATATAGCCTATAGCCTTCCCTCGATAAACAGGCTATCTAACACCGAAATAATTTTTCAAATCGGACCAGTAGTTCCTGAGATTAGCACGTTCAAACAAACAAACTCTTCAGATTTCTAATATTAAGTATAGATGACAGTGAAACTATGTAGTGAAGCCACAATGGGAACAAACCGCTGGCATGTTAGTTCGCATGTGTCAGTTATGAAATGGAAAATTCTTCGCACCACATCTTTTGTGTGCCGTGTGGTGCAACGGTTGCGAATAATGCATTTACATACATACAGTTCATACATTATTGCGATAGCATATTGTTTACATCTAGGCCTAAACTGTACGAAGCCTTTGGTTGACCGCAATATAATTAGAACCCACTAGTAGGAATTTAAAAGAATCGTTGTCCATTTATTGGACTAAACCTTTGAAACTACTGCTACACATTTAATGTGTTAATGTTTTATCTATGGCAATGTTGGATAGTCCATGGACAGTTTATCCTTCCAAATAAAAAGGAAAACTTGTGTTTTCCTTTTTATTTGGAAGTTGAAAGTTTTTCACAGCTACTTTATTTGTATAAAGTAGCTGTGAAAAACTTTGAATACAAAAAAAAAAACTATAAGAAACTTAAATGAAAAAAACCGTGTGTTCCGAGCACACTTGTCAGAAGTGAAACTTCTTTAGCAATTCAAAGATATCAAAATCGTCGCATTACGTATGACGTAACGGTATTACCATGACGCGACCTTGAAATTTTACTCTCAACGTTGAGAGTAAAATCACATCACTTCGCGTCACTTTAATATCTTACAATTCAACAAATACAAACACACTTCACAAAATCCCTAAAGCCGGTTGCAGAGCTTCACCGACCATCAGTGCGTACGTCAGTCGTGCTTGTCATATTATGTATGGAAATACGCGTGCGTATGGTCGGTCTAGCTATGAACGGTTTTATGAATTTCCATACATATGACAAGCGCGACTGACGTACGCACTGATGGTCGGTGAAGCTCTGCAACCGGCCTTAATAATACCATTCCAGCAAGTCATTAATAATTGTTCCTATAAAAAAATTACTTTAGTATAAAAAATCAAGTTATCCAACGGTAATAGAACAGTGTACTACAATCGCATGCCAACCACTGGACCGTTACGAAAATGCAACAGAAATACCAACTTATGCACTGTGGGAACTAATTTGTTATGGTCCGAGAGCTGGCTGTAATATTATAATAAGTATCTTATTTTTCTATTTTTGGGTAATGTCGTACGTTGTCTTTGGGAATATACTTATTTTTTAGTTATATCGTGGGTTAAGCACATGCTTAACCATTCCCATATGGGAATGAATTTATTTGAATGTATAATTATTTTAGTTACTCCTGGAATTTGTAGTAAAATATACAATATTTGGCAAAGTGGCATAAAATACTGTTATTGGATAATAAAGATGGATTTTATTTACAAACGACTTTGATTTAAAGTTACCTTTAATTTAATATTAGAAAGAAGAAAGGATTAGAAAGAGGAAATAAAACTGTCATTCTCATGCACGTTTAATTTACGTAAAAGTATACAACAACAACACTTGGTACAGGATTTTTTTAATAAATTGATACTTCTCTATACGACAAGAATATCAGGCGCGAATACATCGAATAAATATAATATTGGGTATCAGATAGTATACTCTACCAACTTGTAAGCTCCTATACTATAATTCTAACAATTCATCGAGCAAAGATCCGAAACGCCGGTAACAAAACGTAATATATTACGAAGCTATTGTATTACAATTACACCTATTACGTGTATTCTAAATCGTAGATCAGTGGTTAAAGTTTTCAATTAAAAAGTACAGTTTTATTTAAATGTCATAAAATATTAATCAAAATTGTGCACGAATAAAACTTAGCATCATGACGCTTAGAGGCATGCCTAATACTAATATTATAAAGCTAAAGTTCGCTTGTTTGGTTAAACGCCATAATCGATGCGATAAAAAATGTTGCAAAATCGAGAAAAATTACGAGTGATGAATTTGCGTGGGTTATATTTCACTTTTCTAATATTTTTTTGTATAATATACCAAGTAAACCTTAGAGATTAAAAAAGCTTGTGAGGATGAAAGAATGCTTATTAATCGTCACACTATAGTCCAAGTGTAAAAATAGCTTAAAAATAGATTTTTTTTTATGTCAGAGCGAGCAAAAGGGCACGTGGGCCACCAGATGTTAAGTGTAAAAAATAGATTCTGGATAATATAATATTTTCGCGCGTATCACGCAAGTGAAGCCGCATGTTCCCACTAGCAAGCGTCATAAGGTTAATTAAATTTCAACAATTTTCATTATCGCTATTGCACAGTGTTCCACTTCAACGAGCGATGAAAATATCATGATGAAAGCGACACCTTGTGAAAACCAAGCAAAAAAAGTTTAACAACATGTGACATTTAGGCCGCTATTTCGTATCATATCGTAGTTCTCAATGATTTAACTACCCGTGCCGAGAACACGTGTCAGAAGTGAAACGTCTTTGGCAAGATTCAGAGATACTAAAATCGTCGCCTTACTCCATGATATGACGGTATTGCCAAGACGCGACCTTGAAATTTTACTTTCAACGCGGCTTAAGAAGTTTCACTTCAAAAGCATACTTAAGAAAATACCACGCTAGCTCCTATACTACATTCGCCTCAAATCACGATAAATCTTTTCAAATTGGATACACTTGTAACACACGTAAGGCTGTGTAATATTTATACCAGCTTATATAATCCACGAGAAAATAATACACCTTTAATTTAGGTATTATACCTAACTAGGTTTCCGCCCGCGGCTTCGCCCGCACATTCAAAGCAAATCCGCATAGTTCCCGTTCCCGTGGGATTTCCGGGATTGCGTCATTTTCCCGGGATAAAAAAGTAGCCTATGTCCTTTCTCGGGTATCAAAATATCTCCACACCAAATTTCGTGAAAATTGGTTCAGTAGTTTAGCCGTGATTGAGTAACAGACAGACAAACAGAGTTACTTTCGCATTTATAATATTAGTATGGATTAAAGGTGAAAATGAATATACTAATCAGGCCCCGCGGTTTCACACGCGCGCATATGACTTTTTCCTAATGTTCCTGTAGGAATATCATTGTATAAATAGCCTAGTAGTTAACTCACGGACACACATACAAAAATTATAAAAATTACTATTTCGCTATATGTACTGTGTATAGGCGCATTTAGTAAAAATCGGTTATTTTAATACTAGATGTGCCCCGTGGTTTCACCCGCATTGCTCCGCTCTTGTTTGCCCTAACGTTCTGATTTATAGCCTTTAACCTTCCTCGAACAATGGGCTATTATCTAACACAGAAAGAATTTTTCAAATCGGACCAGTATAATATTAGTATAGATTAAAAACAGACGCTCCTATTTTATTATTGGTATATTTCTAACCTACAGGCCCACCAGGTGTGCAGTTTGAGAATGCCTTACTCCAGATCACACCCGTCAACAAGGATAAATGCCCTTATGTGAGAGAGAAGAATGATGTCGGCTTTCAACTTTATACACGGTATGTTATATTTGTGAATCGACCACCATCTTCGAAAAAAAAAAGAGCGTGTGCCGAGCACTCGTGTCAGAAGTGAAACTTCTTTGAAGATACCAAAATCGTCGACTTACTCCATGACGGTATTGCCATGACCCAACCTTGAAATTTTACTCTCAAAGCGCCTAAAGAAGTTTCACTTCAAAAAACAGTGTACATCATGGTCTATACAAGTCTTAAAAAAAGGAAATATATTTTTGTTTGTATAAAACTAGCTCCGAAACAACGAGACCAATTCGTGGCGACGCGGACGCCTGACCTATCAAGGCAAGACAAGGCGAAAGACGCGGGTTCGAATCCCGCCTCGTGATCGATTTTTTTATATTCCTTAAAAAAAATCTAATTCATAAAGTATTAAAAACTAAATATAAAACGAGACCAATTTTTAAAACGCTTATTTTTAACTTTATCCTGAACTAACTGTTCCCCGCAGTTTCATCCGCATTTCTCTGCTCCTGTTGTTTCTAGCGTGATGATAATATATAGCCTATAGGCTTCCTCGATAAATGAGCTATCTAGCACCGAAATATTTTTTCAAATCAGACCAATGGTTCCCGAGATTAGCGCGTTCAAACAAACAAACTCTTCAGCTTCATAATATTAGTATAGATTGATATGTACAACTTTGGCATCAACAAATATGGACTGATGAAGATTATTTGGTTAGATTTAAATTTAACTCTACATTCGCCTCAAATCACGATACCTAAATCTTTTCAAATTGGATACACTTGTAACACACGTAAGGCTGTGTAATATTTATACCAGCTTATATAATCCACGAGAAAATAATACACCTTTAATTTAGGTATTATACCTAACTAGGTTTCCGCCCGCGGCTTCGCCCGCACATTCAAAGCAAATCCGCATAGTTCCCGTTCCCGTGGGATTTCCGGGATTGCGTCATTTTCCCGGGATAAAAAAGTAGCCTATGTCCTTTCTCGGGTATCAAAATATCTCCATAACAAATTTCATGCAAATTGGTTCAGTAGTTTAGGCGTGATTGAGTAACAGACAGACAGACAGACAGAGTTACTTTCGCATTTATAATATTAGTATGGATTAGCACATATCTTAGTAAGGATTACTATCACATCGCGTGGTTTTAAACTATTAAAATTATCTCCTAACCTTGCAGAAATATTTATTAAATATCTATATAAATTTCATCATTTCTCAGGAAGTATCGACATACTGATCCAATCTTTAACCTATATATAATTAAAATTCTTATTTAAGTTTACAACACCAATTAACTTTTCTATTGACTAAATTCCATATTAATCAGCCCTACCTTTTCTGAAGATGAGATATTTCACTGCGGTGAAGTTACCACGTGACTTAAGAACAAACATGTTGCTGCTTTTTATACCAGTAATTATCATCATCATCATCATCACATTCCAGGCACAACCCGAACGAGCCACAGTTCCTGGGCATCGACGACGACGAGAGCCTCTTCGCGTCCAACATCGACTTCCAAGATGAAACGGTTATATACTTCCACGCGTTCATGGAGACACCGATGGATGGCAGCGCGTTGTTTGTTAGAGAAGGTAAGAAAGACAAAACATTGACAATTATTGAAAATTAAATGCAAATACTAAGAAGCGCTTAACCACGATCTCCGTACAAATAAGTTTAGTAGGAATTACTTGTTATGATAGTTTAGTAGTAGTAGTAGTTTAGAATATCCAGGTTTATGACAGCTCTCGAGCAATTTAAATTGAAAAGTACCTAATCGAAAAATTAATTTATTTCTGATCGCTCGTTTGGTCTCGAACCCTTGACTTTTCGGAACTCAGATGTCCGATACCACTGAGAAATTACTGCTCAATAATCATCGTTTATAAACATAAAAGTGCAATAAACAACTAGACTCACAAACGCTTATTAAAATTTCTAAAAACATTATTCATATTAATACTTTATTCCTGGTTGTAATGTTCAAAGTCTATTAGGAAACTTTAATGAGAAAACTCTGCCTATGCGTAAAGGCAGAGTTTTGTTCAGGACAAATTTTTAAACATGATTATGAATCTAGTTGTTTTTTGTACGTCTATATTTAATTATTATTTTTAGCCCTAATCCACCGTGGCGACACCAACGTAATCATGGTGGACGCCCAGCGTCTCGAAGCCGGTCCCTGGTACTTCACGGCGGCTGCCAACACATGGTATATTGGCCGTATTGGCGGACAGTTTATTGACTATTTGGTTTCGAGGTAAGTTTCGTATGTAGTTTTTCTTGTATATAATTAAACTAGCTTACCGCACGCGGCTTCGCCCGCTTTCTTTAAAAAGATTTGAGATTTAAACTATCCTATCTCTCAAGTTGGATCGAACTGCACATGGTGTGCGAATTTTATTATAATCGGTTATGTGGTTTAGGAGTCTATGAGGTGGTCAAACATTGTGACACGAGATTTGTATACATAATTATATTAAGATACATAATACATATAGTTAGAGGTCTATTTTGTTGCTAGTATACTGGGAAGAATGATAGCCTATCCTTAAGGGAAAGCTTACTACTTATACACAAAATGAATTGTATTTCTTTTTTTATTTATATTAACTATCCAAAATGTAAACTATGTAATAATATTTAATATATATTATGTAAATGGTCCTAAATTTAACCAAACTGTGTGTCATTTTGCTGTTTATCCTGTGCTATTATAACTGTTTTCTAAACGATTCTGTCTTAATTAAAATCATTGTTATATTTTATTTTAACGTTATTATTGTTATGTATTATATTTATAATTAGTATATTATTAATCTCTCTATACTCATAACCAAATCCCGAAGAATCTATTTAAATCAGTATTTTTTTCAGAGGTCTAAAACTGAATCAAACTCATCTAGTGGGCCACAGTCTCGGAGCACATTGTGCCGGTGTAGCTGGACATAGCTTAAAATCAGGTAGGCCTTTCTTATATACTATTTTAACAGATTAATGACAACTTGAATGAGTTTATGATTGCATCAATGTAAATTATATCATCTAAGAATTAATATTATGTTAAATAAATAAATTAAAAAAAAGTTCATTTGCCACTGGCAAGAAGCTAAAGAAAACGCCAAAAATCGCCCAAATTGGGAAACTATTTTCACAAATTAAAACGTTGTAAAGTAATAGATATATAAGATAAATTCGGGATGAGGTTTGAAACAGAGTTCCATTTAAATCAGTTATTAAAATTTATATTAGTTTTTGTTTGAGAGGGCAATTGAATTTGAATTTGAATTTTGAAAGGCAAAAATGAAACATGGCCTATGAAGTCCCGACAAAAAAATTTAATCGGTCTATATGTATCGAAAATTAGCAAACAGACACACAACAATTTAAATTACTTATTATACCGCTCATTATACCTACTTTTTAATATTTTCCACAGGTCGCGTGTCACGCATTACCGGTCTGGACCCAGCGAAGCCTCTGTTCGACAAGATACCGCTCGACCAGAGACTCGACCCTAGCGATGGCGAATTCGTCGATGTGATACACACGGACGCGGGCATTTTTGGTATATTATAGACTTGCAGTTTGTTAGAAGTTTATTTATTTACTAGCTTCCGTCCACGACTTTGTACGTGCATCCCCGTTTTTCCCCGATCCCGCATGAATTTCGGGAAATCCTTTCTTAGGGGACGCCTACGTTATGACATCTACCTGCATGCCAAATTTCAGCCCGATACGTCCAGTGGTTTGGGCTGTGCGTTGATAGATCACTATATCAGTCACTTTTGAGTTTTATATATAAAGAAGATTTATTTTATTAATGCTCATTAGCAGCTGTACATCGATTGTTTTACATAAAAAATACACAAAAAAATAAAGGACATGATGGACAACTAATAAAAAATGAGCACTGCAATACTGCATGCACTACAAAAATTATTAAAGAGGGAATGGGATTTTTTATTTATTATTTTATTGTAACCCCGACAATGGGGCAGGCGTCTCATTTGATGGTAGGTATGTCGACACCCATGACAATTCACAGCTCACACTGCGAACGTATTGCTGGCTGGTATAAGCTGCCTGTCTGTCCGTGCGTCTGTCACCAGGCTGTATCTCATGAGTTAATAGATAGACAGTTTACATTTTCAGAAATGTTGCCGCTAAAATAACACTTGACCGATTTTTTTTTTATCAATTGACTACTTAAATGTTATTTTTCTAGGATCATAGTTCTATTTCATTCAAACTATTATTGAATCTTGAAATTAAACACGTATTGTAATAAGACTTTTACTAAGAGCATGATTTTATAACGTTTTAGACCAGTTTTATATTTAGTCCGTGTTTCATTATAAGACAAGGTTAAGGGTGCTTTTCCATCATGTGGAATGTGTTTGAAAATAACCAATAGTATCGCTTCAAACGCTAAACACTTCGAACTTCAAACTAAATCTATACTAGTTTGTTTGTTTGTTTGAACGCGCTAATCTCGAGAACTACTGGTCCGATTTGAAAAAATATTTCGGTGTTATATAACCCATTTATCGAAGAAGGCTTTATGCTATATATCATCTCACTAAGACCAACAGGAGCGGATAACTGCACAGCTAATGAAGAGATATGATCTGTTACAAACACATTCCTCGCTAAACATCCCCGCATATTATTGATGGAAAAGCACCCTTACAGGCCATTGCAGTTACTGACTAAATTAACACGTTTTTCAGGTTACAATCGTAACATTGGTCACGTAGACTTTTACCCCAATGGCGGAGTGAGTCCGCAGCCGGGCTGCGAGCTGGAGGTCGTCGTGCCGCAACAGGAGTTGTTAAATAAATGTATGTATATAATGAACAAGAGCGTGTGTGACGAGCACACATGTCAGAAGTGAAACTTCTTTGACAAGATTCAAATACCAAAATTTTTGCTTAACTCCATGGCATGACTGTATTGCCCTGACGCGATCTTGAAATTTTACTCTCAACGAGCCTATAGAAGTTTCACTTCAATAAATAAATGGTACAATATTGGACAAGTATTTTAGAATCTTTTTAGAATTCTTTTTAATCGGTAGCAAACTACATAAATTTCTATATACCTATAAGAATTGTTGTATTAACTACGTGTTTCTAGCCTTTCAGAATTAAATTATTTATTTATTTATTTACTCTTTATTGTACAACATATTAAAATAAAAGTACATAAAACAAAACCATTTAAGATGTACAAATGGCGGCCTTATGGCTCAAAGCCATCTCTGCCAGGCAACCTATTATCTTTAATTTTTGCATGATGAAAATCTTTACAGCCTTACGAAAAAGAATATGTGAGATACAAATGATTTTCAGGATTCTCTTGTTAATACAATTAACTCCCAAACCAAACCAAGCAATTTTATAACTCAGGCCCCACAGACACAATAGAAAATCTATTGTGTCTGGGACCGATCGGGCCGCTTGGGGCTCAATGGGTTAAGAGTATCAAATCAAGTATTTTAGAAAAAGTACTAAATCTATTGATATTTTGATTTTAAACTAATCCTCAACAGATTTCTGCAGTCACTGGCGTTCATACAGATTCTTCAGCGAGTCAGTGTTACGACCTAAATCGTTTGTCGCCTCCAAGTGCAGTTCTTGGAAGGACTACTCTAAAGGACGTTGTGCTAATGCCGAAAGGGCCCATATGGGCTATGGGGTGGATAGGAAGTAGGAATAATTACTGTTAAAGCACATTTTTTGGCATGGGGGTGCACTGAATGACTTGAAATGGAACACCATGTATCTTGCTTGCTTTCTTAGAAGAACTACTTGAAGGGGCGTTGTGCCCAAAGGATCCATATGGGCTATGGAGTGGATATGAAATAGGCAAAATTACTTAAAAGCACCTTTTTGCTATGCAACTGTCTCGCTCTAATATTAAATACCTATGTCTATCTCTTTCTGATAGTAATATCAGAAAGAGATAGACAATACTCCAGTAATTCCATATTGTATAATACACAATTTAAGCTTGCTTTGCATTACAGGTGAAGGAAACGAAGAATCTACACATCCAACTCAGTCGCACACTCGAAACCCAATACATACAAACATACAATCCAACTTCAGAACCATACAGGAGATAACAAAACACAAAAACACGAAGACATCATCAAACATCAAGAGAATATTCCAGAAACAATATCGAAAGAAACGATCAATACCATTTTTTAACCAATCAGAGAACGGAAATTTCTTATCAAAATTATTTGGACGTTCCATAAATCCAATTCTATCTACAATGCGACAAATATCCACTAGTAACGATATATTTAATAAGATTAGAGAAAAACACAGTTATATGGCAACACTGCCGGGTTACCAGTTGAAAAAATTCAATTTGGAATTTGGTAAAACCCCCAACATTTTTATGAAACTTTTGGGTCTTGAAGGGGACATTTTAAAGATCGCCAGCGAGAAGTAATGTATGCGTAAATTTTTAAAAAAACCTTTTGTAGTTAGATTTTTGGATTTTCAGTAGATTAACTCCTAACATAACACTACTTAACTAACTATCCATACTTAATATTATAAATGCGAAAGTAACTCTGTCTATCTGTCTGTTACTCAATCACGCCTAAACTACTGAACCAATTTTAATGAAATTTGGTATGGATATATTTTGATACCCGAGAAAGGACATAGGCTACTTTTTACCCCGGGAAATAGGATAGGTTTTTAAACTCAAACTCAAACATTTATTTATTCAATTAGACTTCTTCGAGAAGCACTTTTGAAACGTCAATACATATTTTTTAGGGTTGTAACGGAACTCCGCCTCCGCCTCCGTTACTGCGGAACTTCCGCAAAGAATTTAACCTCCGCCTCCGCAAAATTTATGCGGAGTCATATCGGAAGTTTATATACGATCACAAACAACGCGCAAGGAGCGACGCGGCCGCTCGGCTGCGTGTTTTCAAGTGAAATGGTAGAGAGTTTGCTTAAGCCGCGGGAACAAGGCCAAGCGGGTGGCCAACTTGTCAAAGCGTTCGTTCATCAAGGAGGATCCCTTATTGTGGTGGAGATATAACATTAAATATAAAGTTTTTGCTCCCATAGTTCCCATTTACTTATCGGCGCCACCAAGTTTAGTGCCAAGCGAACAGTTATTTAGTGCTGCTGGTTTAATTCACGAACCCTTGAGAAACCGTTTAGAAGGCGAAAAAGCCGCAAAGCTTTTGTTCGTTAAATATAATTTGCCTCTTGTATCAAAATATCTCCATACCAAATTCCATGCAAATTGGTTCAGTAATCAGAAGTTTAGGCGTGAATGAGTAACAGACAGACAGACAGAGTTACTTTCGCATTTATGAGTATGGATATAAATAAATGTTGCTGACTCTATTAATCATAAATTTATTTATATTTTCCCAACAAATTTCACCTCCGCCTCCGCCTCCGTTAACCTCCGCATACGCGGAGGCAAACCTCTTCACCTCCGCATCCGCCTCCGCCTCCGCTAAGTAGGCCTCCGTTACAACCCTAATATTTTTATCATTTACCACCGATTCGGAAAGCAGTATCTATGGAGAAGAATCGGCAAGAAACTCCATAGTTGCTCTTTTAAATCATTTCAGTATTACAATTTAATTTTACAAAATATGTAAGTAACCGTACGTATATATTATCATAATATGCCAAAGAACTGTCCTGCGGTTCTCACCCGACAACCCTCCATGGGTTTTTATCTTCCATATATTGCTTAATGCTGTAATAGGCTCTCTGAACTAAGACGTTTTTTACATAATTCTTAAATTTAGCACTACTAAACTCTTTAATACTATGAGGAATTTTGTTGTAAAAAAGTATACCTTGACCCATAAATGAATTTTTAACTTTAGCTAACCGGTAAAATGGCATTTCAATTTTATTTCTGTTCCTTGTGCCATAACAGTGTCTATCTCCTACTCTTGTGTGTAAGTCTGCGTTTTTGTGTACATATAAAATATTATTAAATATATACTGTGATGGTACAGTGAGGATACCAGTATTCTTAAAGAGATCTCTTAGTGAGTCCCTAGCACGTAAATTATATATAGAGCGTATGGCTCTTTTCTGTAATATAAATATAGTTGCAATATCTGCAGCCCTGCCCCATAGCAGAATTCCATAGGACATAATGCTATGTCCCGGAAATCCCACGGGAACGGGAACTATGCGGGTATTTCTTTGACTGCGCGGGCGAAGCTGCGGGTGGAAAGCTAGTACATCACTACATAGTATAAAACAAAGTCGCTTTCTCTGTCCCTATGTCCCTTTGTATGCTTAAATGGATTTTGATGCGGTTTTTTTAATAGATAGAGTGATACAAGAGGAAGGTTTTAGTATATAATTCATTAGGTTTTAGACAAAGCGGGCGAAGCCGCGGGCGGGAAGCTAGTTATACAATATACAGGTTGAGATATCTTGCTTCTACATTTTTAATCATGTTTTAAAATAAATAACGTAAAAATATTAACAAATGTTTAGCTTAACAAATTTTAATATAAACAGTTAAACACTCAATATAAATATGTATCTTCAAATCTATACATATAATAAATCTGTAGAAGGGTCAATTCTGTACATTGAAAATATTGAAAAAATAACTAGCAGGGGGTGTTACTGGATCGATACCAAACCCTAATATGTGATTAAAAAAAATTTTGTCTGTCTGTCTGTCTGTATGTGAAGACATCACGTGAAAACTACCGGTTCGATGTCGATGAAACTTGGTATAATTATACCTTATTATCCTGGGCGTAAAATAGGATACTTTTTATCCTGGAAAAATACGTAGAAAAAAAATTAATCTCAATTTTTCAGTTATCCATAGACGTTGTTCTGTAGTAGGTACCGCGAACACACGTTGCGTATTATTATAGACCTAGCCGTATTTGGGTCTAATAGATATTTATAAGATGTAATTGTCAGAGTTACTCAAAATGGAGAAATAAACCATCCACGCAGAGACCGACATCCGCGCGGACGGAGTCGCGGGCGGAAGCTAGTTTTAAATATGTGTGTGTTTTTAAAAATGTATATAAAAATATTTTTTTACCATTTTTTTTTATTAATAATATTTTATTTTATATTTTCCAGGGCAAGAGGGACATATTTCTTAGTGACGCATCGGCAATCACCCTTCTCAATAGAATGATAGATTAGCAAAAAATATTATATTAGTAAATAAATTTAATAATATGTAGTAAATAAATTTTTTGCCAGTATTATGTTGTTTTATTACCTTTCGATATCCGACAATATTATAAATCTAAAGAGTAAGCTTATTAGAAATATTTCGTTTTTGTTTGGATGAGCTAATCTCAGAAACTGCTAATCATTTTGTATTCATTACTCCATTTTTGAAAAAGTCTTATGTGTCATATAGATACAAACAATACATAGTACGTATACTAGATACTTTTTTTTATTTTTTTATTGATGATAGGGAAGCGCTTGACCACAATTTCGCCTGATGTTAAGCTGAGATGTGGTCTAAGATGGAACGCGCTTCCCTAGAAGGTAGGTACCTTCTAGGGAAGCGCGCCCCTGAGAGGCCCCTGAGACAAAATAACAATTACAAAACGATAACGAAGTTAGAAATCGCAAGAATGTATGGGATTGACATACGTCGCGTTAGATCACGTGGTCTATCTAATGTCAATCTGTGGTCAATCCCATACATTTTTGCCTGTTCTAACTTCGTTATCGTTTTTTAATTGTAACTTTGTCTACGGCCCCTGTTCACTCTACGCTTGAATTACTACTTACAATATCAGTTTAAAGTTTTTTGATATCTGTTATAGTTACGGAATAATTGCCTGCGCACACTTAACGAACACCCTGTATACCTACGTTTGAAAG
This sequence comes from Colias croceus, assembly GCF_905220415.1. Classification (NCBI taxonomy): domain Eukaryota; kingdom Metazoa; phylum Arthropoda; class Insecta; order Lepidoptera; family Pieridae; genus Colias; species Colias croceus. The sequence goes on along the minus strand of NC_059559.1, from coordinate 2,943,871 downwards.
TAAAGTAATAAGTACTATGTTAACGATTACACCCGGTATAACATCATGCCACAAGCAATAGGAGCGGAGAATTCGGAATCCGCAAATAGACTCGCACGCGAAGGAAGACGCGGGCTCATCTTGTATTAAAAAATTATTATCATGTGCGTATAACGATTTTCCTTAGCCTAATAAATAATTATCAATAGAGCAATAACTGTAAAATATCAATTAATTATTAACTAGTAATTTTTAAGCGTAATAAGTGCGTGAATCACTATCTTAATATATAATATAAATCTCGTGTCACAATGTTTGTCCTCAATGGACTCCTAAACCACTTAACCGATTATAATAAAATTCGCACACCATGTGCAGTTCGATCCAACTTGAGAGATAGGATAGTTTAAACATGTAGGTACCACGGGCGAAGCCGGGGCGGACCGCTAGTTTATTTATATAGCAAGCCACCGATATCAGTACCGCCGATTATTTACCACGAATATCGGTATCGGTATCGTATCGGCAAAATCATGTATCGTTACATCACTATATTATGCAAAAAAAATGTTTTTGAAGTGAAACTTCTTTATCGGGGTTGGAAAAAAATTTAGTGTAACATTTTTTCGTTACGCGTGACATTTTTCCGTTACGCGCCATCTTTTTCTTATCCCTACCACGCGTGATTCGACGTATTTCTGTAAAGTTGCACATAGTAAATTATTTTTTGAAAAAATAAGGTCATAAAGTAGTTTCACTACGTGTGTACACTAGAACACGCACACATTTTTTGTTTTTTATCCACTTAGAGCGGCACTACACATGCGGATCGAGCATTTAACGGCTGAGCGTCGTACACGGCCTGCTCTAGCGGTCTGTCGGTGACTGCTCGAGCTGTCGCTACAAACCGCGCTATTGACGGCTTGAAGCGGTCGCTACGGCTCGAGCAGACCGTGTACGGCAGTGAATGAATGTCTATAGTTCACCGCACGATCGCGGCTTCAAGCGGTCGGTCTCGACTGCTTGACTGCTTTTATCCCCGTAGCGGGTGGACGCCCTTGTGCATGTCGCTACCAGGGTGAACCTTCAGTACACCCCCGCGTCCGCGTTAAAATGTAGAAGCCCTTTTGGCTAACCTTGGGAGACACCTTACAAAAAAAAAAGACTGCTTGAATGGCCGGCTTTACCTGTACATGTGGTCCCGCTGCAGCAGCGAGCCGAGCACCACGGAGGTGAGGTACACGGGCTGCAGCAGCTGCGCGAGCAGAGCGCCCTGCAGCAGCAGTATATACACTCACCTGTACATGTGGTCCCGCTGCAGCAGCGAGCCGAGCACCACGGAGGTGAGGTACACGGGCTGCAGCAGCTGCGCGAGCAGAGCGCCCTGCAGCAGCAGTATATACACTCACCTGTACATGTGGTCCCGCTGCAGCAGCGAGCCGAGCACCACGGAGGTGAGGTACACGGGCTGCAGCAGCTGCGCGAGCAGAGCGCCCTGCAGCAGCAGTATATACACTCACCTGTACATGTGGTCCCGCTGCAGCAGCGAGCCGAGCACCACGGAGGTGAGGTACACGGGCTGCAGCAGCTGCGCGAGCAGAGCGCCCTGCAGCAGCAGTATATACACTCACCTGTACATGTGGTCCCGCTGCAGCAGCGAGCCGAGCACCACGGAGGTGAGGTACACGGGCTGCAGCAGCTGCGCGAGCAGAGCGCCCTGCAGCAGCAGTATATACACTCACCTGTACATGTGGTCCCGCTGCAGCAGCGAGCCGAGCACCACGGAGGTGAGGTACACGGGCTGCAGCAGCTGCGCGAGCAGAGCGCCCTGCAGCAGCAGTATATACACTCACCTGTACATGTGGTCCCGCTGCAGCAGCGAGCCGAGCACCACGGAGGTGAGGTACACGGGCTGCAGCAGCTGCGCGAGCAGAGCGCCCTGCAGCAGCAGTATATACACTCACCTGTACATGTGGTCCCGCTGCAGCAGCGAGCCGAGCACCACGGAGGTGAGGTACACGGGCTGCAGCAGCTGCGCGAGCAGAGCGCCCTGCAGCAGCAGTATATACACTCACCTGTACATGTGGTCCCGCTGCAGCAGCGAGCCGAGCACCACGGAGGTGAGGTACACGGGCTGCAGCAGCTGCGCGAGCAGAGCGCCCTGCAGCAGCAGTATATACACTCACCTGTACATGTGGTCCCGCTGCAGCAGCGAGCCGAGCACCACGGAGGTGAGGTACACGGGCTGCAGCAGCTGCGCGAGCAGAGCGCCCTGCAGCAGCAGTATATACACTCACCTGTACATGTGGTCCCGCTGCAGCAGCGAGCCGAGCACCACGGAGGTGAGGTACACGGGCTGCAGCAGCTGCGCGAGCAGAGCGCCCTGCAGCAGCAGTATATACACTCACCTGTACATGTGGTCCCGCTGCAGCAGCGAGCCGAGCACCACGGAGGTGAGGTACACGGGCTGCAGCAGCTGCGCGAGCAGAGCGCCCTGCAGCAGCAGTATATACACTCACCTGTACATGTGGTCCCGCTGCAGCAGCGAGCCGAGCACCACGGAGGTGAGGTACACGGGCTGCAGCAGCTGCGCGAGCAGAGCGCCCTGCAGCAGCAGTATATACACTCACCTGTACATGTGGTCCCGCTGCAGCAGCGAGCCGAGCACCACGGAGGTGAGGTACACGGGCTGCAGCAGCTGCGCGAGCAGAGCGCCCTGCAGCAGCAGTATATACACTCACCTGTACATGTGGTCCCGCTGCAGCAGCGAGCCGAGCACCACGGAGGTGAGGTACACGGGCTGCAGCAGCTGCGCGAGCAGAGCGCCCTGCAGCAGCAGTATATACACTCACCTGTACATGTGGTCCCGCTGCAGCAGCGAGCCGAGCACCACGGAGGTGAGGTACACGGGCTGCAGCAGCTGCGCGAGCAGAGCGCCCTGCAGCAGCAGTATATACACTCACCTGTACATGTGGTCCCGCTGCAGCAGCGAGCCGAGCACCACGGAGGTGAGGTACACGGGCTGCAGCAGCTGCGCGAGCAGAGCGCCCTGCAGCAGCAGTATATACACTCACCTGTACATGTGGTCCCGCTGCAGCAGCGAGCCGAGCACCACGGAGGTGAGGTACACGGGCTGCAGCAGCTGCGCGAGCAGAGCGCCCTGCAGCAGCAGTATATACACTCACCTGTACATGTGGTCCCGCTGCAGCAGCGAGCCGAGCACCACGGAGGTGAGGTACACGGGCTGCAGCAGCTGCGCGAGCAGAGCGCCCTGCAGCAGCAGTATATACACTCACCTGTACATGTGGTCCCGCTGCAGCAGCGAGCCGAGCACCACGGAGGTGAGGTACACGGGCTGCAGCAGCTGCGCGAGCAGAGCGCCCTGCAGCAGCAGTATATACACTCACCTGTACATGTGGTCCCGCTGCAGCAGCGAGCCGAGCACCACGGAGGTGAGGTACACGGGCTGCAGCAGCTGCGCGAGCAGAGCGCCCTGCAGCAGCAGTATATACACTCACCTGTACATGTGGTCCCGCTGCAGCAGCGAGCCGAGCACCACGGAGGTGAGGTACACGGGCTGCAGCAGCTGCGCGAGCAGAGCGCCCTGCAGCAGCAGTATATACACTCACCTGTACATGTGGTCCCGCTGCAGCAGCGAGCCGAGCACCACGGAGGTGAGGTACACGGGCTGCAGCAGCTGCGCGAGCAGAGCGCCCTGCAGCAGCAGTATATACACTCACCTGTACATGTGGTCCCGCTGCAGCAGCGAGCCGAGCACCACGGAGGTGAGGTACACGGGCTGCAGCAGCTGCGCGAGCAGAGCGCCCTGCAGCAGCAGTATATACACTCACCTGTACATGTGGTCCCGCTGCAGCAGCGAGCCGAGCACCACGGAGGTGAGGTACACGGGCTGCAGCAGCTGCGCGAGCAGAGCGCCCTGCAGCAGCAGTATATACACTCACCTGTACATGTGGTCCCGCTGCAGCAGCGAGCCGAGCACCACGGAGGTGAGGTACACGGGCTGCAGCAGCTGCGCGAGCAGAGCGCCCTGCAGCAGCAGTATATACACTCACCTGTACATGTGGTCCCGCTGCAGCAGCGAGCCGAGCACCACGGAGGTGAGGTACACGGGCTGCAGCAGCTGCGCGAGCAGAGCGCCCTGCAGCAGCAGTATATACACTCACCTGTACATGTGGTCCCGCTGCAGCAGCGAGCCGAGCACCACGGAGGTGAGGTACACGGGCTGCAGCAGCTGCGCGAGCAGAGCGCCCTGCAGCAGCAGTATATACACTCACCTGTACATGTGGTCCCGCTGCAGCAGCGAGCCGAGCACCACGGAGGTGAGGTACACGGGCTGCAGCAGCTGCGCGAGCAGAGCGCCCTGCAGCAGCAGTATATACACTCACCTGTACATGTGGTCCCGCTGCAGCAGCGAGCCGAGCACCACGGAGGTGAGGTACACGGGCTGCAGCAGCTGCGCGAGCAGAGCGCCCTGCAGCAGCAGTATATACACTCACCTGTACATGTGGTCCCGCTGCAGCAGCGAGCCGAGCACCACGGAGGTGAGGTACACGGGCTGCAGCAGCTGCGCGAGCAGAGCGCCCTGCAGCAGCAGTATATACACTCACCTGTACATGTGGTCCCGCTGCAGCAGCGAGCCGAGCACCACGGAGGTGAGGTACACGGGCTGCAGCAGCTGCGCGAGCAGAGCGCCCTGCAGCAGCAGTATATACACTCACCTGTACATGTGGTCCCGCTGCAGCAGCGAGCCGAGCACCACGGAGGTGAGGTACACGGGCTGCAGCAGCTGCGCGAGCAGAGCGCCCTGCAGCAGCAGTATATACACTCACCTGTACATGTGGTCCCGCTGCAGCAGCGAGCCGAGCACCACGGAGGTGAGGTACACGGGCTGCAGCAGCTGCGCGAGCAGAGCGCCCTGCAGCAGCAGTATATACACTCACCTGTACATGTGGTCCCGCTGCAGCAGCGAGCCGAGCACCACGGAGGTGAGGTACACGGGCTGCAGCAGCTGCGCGAGCAGAGCGCCCTGCAGCAGCAGTATATACACTCACCTGTACATGTGGTCCCGCTGCAGCAGCGAGCCGAGCACCACGGAGGTGAGGTACACGGGCTGCAGCAGCTGCGCGAGCAGAGCGCCCTGCAGCAGCAGTATATACACTCACCTGTACATGTGGTCCCGCTGCAGCAGCGAGCCGAGCACCACGGAGGTGAGGTACACGGGCTGCAGCAGCTGCGCGAGCAGAGCGCCCTGCAGCAGCAGTATATACACTCACCTGTACATGTGGTCCCGCTGCAGCAGCGAGCCCAGCACCACGGAGGTGAGGTACACGGGCTGCAGCAGCTGCGCGAGCAGAGCGCCCTGCAGCAGCAGTATATACACTCACCTGTACATGTGGTCCCGCTGCAGCAGCGAGCCGAGCACCACGGAGGTGAGGTACACGGGCTGCAGCAGCTGCGCGAGCAGAGCGCCCTGCAGCAGCAGTATATACACTCACCTGTACATGTGGTCCCGCTGCAGCAGCGAGCCCAGCACCACGGAGGTGAGGTACACGGGCTGCAGCAGCTGCGCGAGCAGAGCGCCCTGCAGCAGCAGTATATACACTCACCTGTACATGTGGTCCCGCTGCAGCAGCGAGCCGAGCACCACGGAGGTGAGGTACACGGGCTGCAGCAGCTGCGCGAGCAGAGCGCCCTGCAGCAGCAGTATATACACTCACCTGTACATGTGGTCCCGCTGCAGCAGCGAGCCCAGCACCACGGAGGTGAGGTACACGGGCTGCAGCAGCTGCGCGAGCAGAGCGCCCTGCAACAGCAGTATATACACTCACCTGTACATGTGGTCCCGCTGCAGCAGCGAGCCCAGCACCACGGAGGTGAGGTACACGGGCTGCAGCAGCTGCGCGAGCAGAGCGCCCTGCAGCCCGGCCACGCACCAGCGGGCCAGCTTGTCCGAGCACGACATCGTCAGCAGCCGCTCCCCCTTCATAGTTATTTTATTTTAAAATAAATACTTCAGGGAAATTTTCACACGTGGCACGATCAGATCACATACAATAGAGATACATACAATACAAGTACAGATACATCCAATACAAACACAGATACATACAATACAAAACAGATACTTAAATAAAATAAAATAAAATAAAATACTTATATAGATAATTAACACCCAGACACAGAGCAAACATCTATGTCCATCACACAAATATTTTCCCCGGGTGGGAATCGAACCCACGACCTCTGGCTTGGAAGGCACTACCGGTTTAGCCTGTCAGTCAAATTTTATTTGTAAAAGGTACTTTACAACTAGCTTTCCACCCGCGGCTTCGCCCACGTAGTCAAAGAAAAACCCGCCCAGTTCTCGTTCCTGTGGGATTTCCGGGATAAAACCGGAAGCTATCTCTGTACCAAATTTGAAATAAATTCATACAATACTTTTTGAGATTAGTCCGGACATACATACAGACAAACAAAAAAATTAAAACAAATTGTATTTTTGGCGTCTGTATCTATTGAAGATCACGCCCCAAGAATTATTAAAAAAAATTTTCATTGTACAGTTTTGAATTTCCTACGATTTATTATATGTATAGATTATTTACTGTACAATAATCTTTTACAAATAAAATAAAATAAATAAAAGTGAGCAGTGGTGGCTCAGTGGTAAGATATCGGGCTTCAAATCAAATTTGGTACAGAGAGAGAGCTTGAGACCTAAGGAAAGACATAGTTTTATCCCGGAAAGTACATCATTATCAATTCAACATACGTGACAAAAACAAACAATAATTATAGAAACAGTTAAAGTTCTTAAAACTTTACAATTATGGGAATTTATTATTATAATTAAATGGCAAATTTTAATCCAAAAACATTTTCATACGTAACATTTGATGTTCCATCAAAATTCAACAACGTAACCTTGTTACGGCGGGATGAAATAATATATTTTTGAAGTGAAAATTCTTTAGGCGCGTTGAGATTAAAATTACAAATTCGCGTCATGGCAATATCGTCACTTCATGGAGTAAGCGACGAATTTGGTATCTGTGAATGTCACCAAAGAAGTTTCACTTCTGACACGTGTGCTCCGCACACTAGCAATTTTTGTTCTTGAAAACGCGGAAAAAGCCTCGGGCGGAAAGCTAGTAAGAGCGGCCGTCCACAGCTCGAGCAGTAAACGACTGAGCGACGTACATGGACTGCTCGAGCAGTCGGTCGTTGACTGCTCGAGCTGTCGCTACAAACCGCGCAGTTGACGGATTGAAACCATCGCAACTGCTCGAGCAGTCATGTGTACGGCAGTGAATCAATGTCTATAGTTCACCGCGCGGCTTCAAGCCGTCGGTCTCTGCTTGAAGCGGTCCGTGTACGGCCGCCCTAATACCTATATCTATAGAATACCTGTAAAACTCCATCCCATGTTTGTATTAAGCTTGCATTTTTCACTGGAATCGTTCCTTCTCCAGATTCTATTTTAGTACGCAGCTGGCCGCGAGAGAACCTGTAAAAATTTATATTACATTTTGGTATAAAAAAATACAAATTAACCCTACAAGTTGACCGCCTCCTTGGTACAGTGGTTGACGCGTGAGCGTAGAACCGAGGGGTCCTGGGTTCGATTCCCGGTGGAGACGAAGAAAAAAAAAATGTCTCGGTCTGGCAGGACACAGAAGGCTGATCACCTACTTGTCCATAAAGAAAATCGATCAGTGAAACAGATGTAAAAAAAACCCTACAAGTTAATTAGGTATAAATATTTTGCACAGAATACGGGCTTATTGCTGCACAGCAATTAAAGGAAGAAATTTAAGTGAAAGCGCAAAGGAAGAAAAACATAATAAAAATTATAGGTGTCTTACATAATACATAATATACCATATTACATAAATACTCCATATTAATAAAAGTATCATTTTTTAACAAAATACTAAACCGCCTTCATATTGTCAGTGACCAACCAGGCACTAAATTTCAAATAAAAAATAAAAAAAACAGTTCCCTAATCATAAGTTCTGGGATTTTCTGACACCCAAAAATAATACAGTCGAAATGATGCTAGAGTGAGACAGACGAATTTCTATCATCCCCCATCATTAAATAAAGTAGAATTTTATACCACGAAAATTTACGCGAATATCACACTTATAAAAAAACGCCAAATAATATAGTTAAAAAACTACTAAACACTCGATAAATGTTTACATATAAAGTTTGAAATCAATTTGTCTGTTTAACGTCAATATCTCGTCTAAAGGAGTAGATTACATACAAACATACAGTGAAGTTAATAATAGCATGTTAAAAAAAACCACGGCTGTTCAAATTGAATATGACCGTTTAGAGTGAGTCAAAATCAAGTCTAGAGCAGTCATTAGCATACAAACATACAGATGAAGCTAATAATAGCGTTGACCGCCTCCTTGGTACAGTGGTTAACGCGTGAGCGTAGCACCGAGGGGTCCTGGGTTCGATTCCCGGTGGAGACGAAGAAAAAAAAAATGTCTCGGTCTGGTAGGACGCAGAAGGCTGATCACCTACTTGTCCCTAAAGAAAATCGATCAGTGAAACAGATGTATAATGCATCTGCCCCTTACCCCACTATGGGGTCATAGGACTTCACTTTTTTAAAATAATAGCGTTAAAAATGTAATTAATCCCGTTTTAAACCCGTCACACGCACCTGTTAGGATGTCTATCCGGTTCCAATTGTTCCTCATGCGGACTGAATATTCTCCCATCACCACACGGCGCCGTACTTATATATAAATGTATCTGTCTGTTCGCCTTTAGCCTGTAACCGGCGTGCGCGAGGGGTATGGGTTCGATGTCCGATGATTCTATTGGTACTCGTGGTCCTGAAAAAATAATTTTAAAATTAATAAATATGGTACTTAATTCATCAATGAATCGATAATTGAATAGGTCATTAACAAATAAATAAAACAATAGGTCAATCGTTACTATCTAACAAGTCTATATAACTGCGTTAAAAACAACCGACTTCAAACTTGCACTTGCAACATTTACAAATACAGACAAAAATGCTCATAAAATAAAAACTGCTGGGCCTATCCGAATAAAATTTTTATGGGACCAATTCGACACCATCCCGCATCGAACAAAAAAAGAATCACGTAAATCGGTTCAGAAACCTCGGAGTAATCGGTGTACATACATAAAAAAAACATACCGGCCGAATTGATAACCTCCTCCTTTTTTTGAAGTCGGTTAAAAAACAGTCAAACAGAAGTAATTAATTTGCTCAGTTCTCAAGCTATTTCCATTGCATCTCATCTAAATTGGTTCAGTTGTTGAGGCGTGAAGAAGTGACAGGCACAGTTACTTTCGTATTTATAATATTAGTTGGGATTTACTTACTAGGTGAATCTGCATACATCAACAGCTGTTTATAAAGATATCTTTGCAAGCAACGCCTGGCTGCAACCTGTAGTAAAAAAAAGTATAGGTGCTTTAGCATATTGTGGGATAATAATAAAAATAAATTATACGTTTTCAAATATAATTTTCTGATTAAAATTGTATGCGATATGGTTTACAAACACAGATACATACAATACAAACACAGATATCCATACTAATATTATAAATGCGAAAGTAACTCTGTCTGTCTGTCTGTTACCCAATCACGCCTTAACTACTGAACCAATTTGCATGAAATTTGGTATAGAGATATTTTGACACCCGAGAAAGGACATAGGATAGGTTTTATCCCGGAAATTCTACGGGAATGGGATTTTCTTTGAAAACGCGGGCGAAGCTGCGGGCGGAAAGCTAGTATATATATACAATACAAACACAGATATATACAATATTTTTCCCGGGTGGGAATCGAACCCACGAACTCTGGCTTTGAAGGCAGGGTTACTACCAACCAATCCAACCGGTCAGTCATAATATACAAAATATTATATAAATGCAATCTATCTCACCTCAGCGTGACAATCATTAACTGCTCGGCCGGATACGGACATTTTATCACCGGACACACATTTTGTGCCCGTCGTCACTGCTATAATCTACAACAAATAAATATAAATAAAACAATTATGTATTTTAATTGAGAGAAACATTATTATGAACTTTGTAATATCGATCATTCACCATCAGTTTCGTAAAAGTATTTATTTTAGGATATTTTAAATTTTTTTTAAGAATAAAATGCTTACATTTTCATTGTCTGAGTAAATAAAAATCGTAACCTTACTCCATGACGTGACGGTTTTGCCATGACGCGACCTTGAAATTTTACTCCTAATGCGCTTAAGCAGTTTCACTTCAACAAATACATACACTTTTTGGTATATTTGAATCTTGCCAGAGTAGTTTCACTTCTGACACGTATGCTCGGCGCACACGCTCTTTTTTATGACTGACCTTCAAACGACTAGACCGAAAAGGTTTTTAATTCTTCCGATAGCTTCAAGCCTGTTTCAGGAATAAACACGAGCAAAACCGCGGGCAAGCACTAATCTATACTAATAAAATAGAGCTGAAGAGTTTGTTTGTATGTTTGTTTGAACGCGCTAATCTCGGGAACTACTGGTCCGATTTGAAAAATTCTTTCGGTGTTAGATAGCCCATTTATCGAGGAAGGTTATAGGTTATATATCATCACGCTACGACCAATAGGAGTGGAGCCACGGGGGTGAAACCGCGCGGAGCAGCTAGTATCCATACTAATAATAATATTAAAATATGCGAAAGTAACTTTGTCTGTCTGTCTGTTACTCAATCACGCCTTAACTACTGAACCAATTTGCAGAAAATTTGGTATAGAGATATTTTGATACCCGAGAGAGGACATAGGCTACTTTTTACCCCGGGACATAGGATAGGTTTTATCCCGGAAATCCCAGGGGAACGGGAACTAAGCGGGTTTTTCTTTGACTGCGCGGGCGAAGCTGCGGGTGGAAAGCTAGTATTATATAAAAACCAACAAACCTTAGCGCCTTCCAATTCATTGTCGATAGTGATCACAATGCCGGCCAGCACCTTACGTTTCAAATGTACCGGATCGTTCTGCATTAGTTCCGTGAATTTTTCGTTCACCAATCTGTAAAAAAAAAATATTAATCTGTTGAAACAATTACATTAATGTCCTTTTTATAATAAGCCTAGACTAATATTAGTAACTAACTACACGTATGATAAAATTGGCGAGTCCATTAGTAATATAAGAATAAATAATAGTATAGTTAAAAAAAACTAAAACACGCTTAAACTCACGAAATGATTGTATTGTCACCTATGCTTAGAGTGTACAAAGTTCGAATAAAATCCGCCCGTTCAAAGTGGGTCAAAATCGAGTCTAAAAGAGTCGGATAAATATACAGATATACATAAATATTAAAATGCATAAATATAAAAAAATGTGTGCGTGTACTAGAGTACACACGTAAGACGTGAAACTTCTTTATGACCTTATTTTTCAAAAAATAATTTTTCCATATGCAACTTTACAGAAATACGTCGAATCACGCGTGGTAGGGATAAGAAAAAGATGGCGCGTAACGGACAAATGTCACGCGTAACGAAAAAATGTTACACTAAATTTTTTTTAAGAAGTTTCACTTCAAATATTTCACAGAATAATGTTTGATTAAAAATGAGAAAATTTTTACAATTAGACACATGATCAGCTGGTGATGACTGTAATTGGTGCAGGTGATGATGTTGTTTTTAAGCTATAAAGTTACACGTACTTAGACACATAATCAGCAAACAGTTGTGGTGATATATTATTTTTTGTTATATTGGTTACTCTACTAATGATGACATTTCTAAGTTACTAAGTTAACCTTTTGGTCCTGATGATGATAATATCTAAGTTACTAAGTTACTCACTTAGAAATATGATCAGCCAGCGGTTGCGGTATCCCCGAACTACTATTAGCTGTTATACTATCCACCACTGGCTCAGGCAGTGATGATGACATAATACTGGCCAACGCCGCTTTAGAAGCAGCCAGTTTCGCTTGTTTTTTACTTGAACCTGTAAGAGAAAATTACAATATAATAGTGTAACTTTTATTTTTTACTAGGTTTCCGCCCGCGGCTTCGCCCGCGCAGTCAAAGAAAAACCCGCAACTTTCCCGTGGGATTTCCGGGATTGCGTTATTTTTCCGGTATAAAAAGTAGCCTATGTCCTTTCTCGGGTATCAAAAAATCTCCATACCAAATTTCATGAAAATTGGTTCAGTAGTTTTGGCGTGATTGAGTAACAGACAGACAGAGTTACTTTCGCATTTATAATATTAGTATGGATTGATATTTCCTGTCAGAACATGCTAATCTGTTGAATACTATAAAATGCCACCTTCCTTTGAATTGTGGCGCATTCGTACGAATCGTGCCTAGGGGCTAAGATGTTGTTTAGATACCAACTTTGACCCAACTACCCTCACTTTGTTAATAGTCGGTGACTTGCTGCGATTTATTATCAATTGTCTACTTGCAATTAGGCCGTTGTGTAGAATCGCAGTTCATTCTTATTACGTTCAAACTAATATCGAATCCCGTGTTATTTCTAAAAATAGCATTTTTCTCAGTTTTTCATTGTTAAAAGATAGTTTCTTTTTTTGTCAGATAATGTTTTATTTTCGTTTCTTTTTTTAAGGTTAACACTAAGTATCTGACAACGAAAACGTTGCAACGCAGAAAATATATTTGACCTTGAAAATCAGAGTCAAAAGGAGTTAACAGAAATTTAACATTTAGAAAAAAAAACATCCATTATTTATAACAACATTATGCTTCTCCATAACTTGCGTTTAAAATCCGTTACAAAGAATATAATCCCAACTAATATTATAAATGCGAAAGTAACTCTGTCTGTCTGTCTGTCTGTTACGCTTTCCCGCTTAAACCTCTCAACCGATTTTGATGAAATTTGGCACAGAGAAAGAACATAGGCTACCTTTTATCAAAACACCACGCGGGCGAAGCCGCGGGCGGAAGCTAGTTTCTAAATAAATGTTAAAAATAATCTTACCATATCCTTCATAAGTCATGCCGTTGAGTCGACACACGACTTTGAAACGCATGCTGTGATTCAAATTCAGTGTTGCTGCAATAAAAATAAATATCATTGTTAAATTTATTTTGCCAAAATCGCTTTTAAGCGAGAAGACCACCTGGTATATTAGATCACGATAATAGTATAACATTAAAAAAAAAACTTAAATGAAAAAAGAGCGCGTGTGCCGAGCACACGTGTCAGAAGTGAAACTTCTTTGGTAAGATTCAAAGATACCAAAATAGTCGTCTTACGCCATGATGCGACGGTATTGCCATGAAACTGACTATAAATAAATAATACTGCCCAGTCTTTGCCAAGTTTTAAAGCAGTCATATGCTTTTGAAGTGAAACTTCTTTAGGCGCGTTGAGAGTAAAATTTCAAGGTCGCGTCATGTTACTAACAAGTGTGCTTTGCACACACGCTCTTTTTTGTCATTTTCTTGTTTTTTAAAGCGATTTTTTTTTACGAAGCCGAGTATAAAACCTAGTTTTAAATATCTATAACTAGCTTTCCGCCTGCAGCTTCGCACACGTTTTCAAAGAAAAACCCGCGTAGTTCCCGTTCCCGTAAAATTTCCGGGATAAAACTATATTATGTTAACTATATGTTACCCTCAATACATGTGCTAAATTTCATTATAATCGATTCAGTAGTATTTACGTAAAAGAGTAACAAATATACACACACACATTCATCCTCACAAACTTTCGCATTTATAATATTATATTACTAGCTTTTCACCCGCGGCATCGCCCGCGTAGTCAAAGACAAACCTGCATAGTTCCCGTTCCTGTGGGATTTCCGGGAAAAAACCTGTTTGTCCTTACTCGGGTATCAAAATATCTCTATACCAAATTTCATGCAAATTGGTTCAGTAGTTACGGCTTGATTGAGTAACAGACAGACAGACTGAGTTACTTTCGCATTTATAATATTAATAAGTATGGATATTATATAATACTAGATTTCCGCCCGCGGCTTCGCCCGCGTTTGCAAAGGAAAACCCGCATAGTTCCCGTTCCCGTGGGATTTCCGGGATAAAAACTATCCTATGTGTTAATCCAAGTTACCCTCTATATGTGTGCTAAATTTCATTGTAATCGGTTCAGTAGTTTTTACGTGAAAGAGTAACAAACATCCATACATCCATACAAACTTTCGCATTTATAATATTAGTAGGATATTAGATATTAGATTAGATATTAGATTACTCACTTCTATCAACATCGAGCGTAGATCCATCCCCATATGTAGTAGCGAACTCTATAGTTGGATACATTTCGTACAGTTTGTTTATCGGACTCTTGTGCGACGGTATGCACGGCTTGGGCGAAAATAGCGACGGCTCTTGAGGTGCTGGGAGATAATAATTATAGTAGAGCCATTTTAATAGGCAACATTTGACAGTTCAACAAAATTCAACAACATAACCTAGTAACGACGACATAGAATAACATGATATTTCGTTTTGTTAGAACTGCACATTTGCTTAACTTTTTTCAATTACGATTACATATTTATAATAATAATGACCGATAGAAGTTATTTTAAGATTTCATTTTACTGATAAACCATCCTAAACATAATAAACAATTTCTGAATTGAAGAACTGACGTCGCTACAATTTTGTGTCAATAAACCTTTTTTCTTTTTAAATACTAGAGACGTTACTCTAAAAATCGAAATCTGACATCTAGAATCGAATGCATTGATTACTTGTGAATAAAAATCATTCATAAATTAATAAATTCGATTGACAAATGTTTCAAATCCGTATCGATTAATACACTTTAATCGATGTTTTTAAGCAGGTTACCTCTCTTCGAAGATAAAATTGATAGACGTCAAATGTTGCCTATTAAATTGGCTCGATTATAATAGAAAATTAGTATATATAAATTTATAACATAACTGCGTTCGGTAGTAGATGTTTCTTTTCTCCAAAGATATATTAATAACGCTTATTTGGTAATAACGTAAAAGTAGTTAAAAATATTCAAATCACAAATTTAAAAAAAAATCTATTAATTATTATTAAGCAGTTAGATAACGAAGCCACAGAGAACTTACTGCATATATTTAATAGGAATTATTATTTTATTACACACACATACACACACAAACACACACACACACACAAACACACACACACACCCACACACAAACATACATGTAATCTTTTTTTTGTTTAAATTGTAAAATTATTTGAGTTGAAAAAGGCACCCAATATACTAAGATTGTGAGGGGATTCTAAAGCCTGTAACACAGTTTTGAACTAACACAGGCTTTAGTTACCCCAAATTTTAACGGCATTATTTTAAAACTTTGCAATAAAGATTTTTTCTTTTTCTATTTCTATTTCTATAACTCAGCGGGACTCGAACCCGCATCCTTTCGCGCCATTCCGGAGCGGATGCCTCACCAACTCAGCTACTCGTGACCCGCCAGAGCAATCGAATTTATTCTATTCTTTCAGTTTTATGTGTCTAAGGGACACACCGCCTCGTGATCGAATTTTTTCTATTCTTTATAAATTTATATTTATAAAGCATTTGAATGCCATAAAACCAAAAATATAAATTCAAATTAGTATATGATATATAACTAGCTGTTCCCCGCGGTTTCACTCGCATTGCTCTGCTCCTGTTGGTCTTAGCGTGATGATATATAGCCTTCCTCGATAAATTGCCTATTTAACACCGAAATAATTTTACAAATCGGACCAGTAGTACCCGAGATTAGCGTGTATTACATATAATAGTAGAAAAAACTATAAAAAGAACATTATTATGACAATTATAACCAACTAGCTTTATTACCGCGGCTTCACCCGCTTTCTCTAAAACCTTATCTATACTATAACATTATAAAGCTCAAGAGTTTGTTTGAACGCGCTAACCTCAGGAACTGGTCCGATTTGAAAATTTATTTTGGTGTTAGAGAGCCCATTTATCGAGGAAGGCTATAGGCTATATATTATCATCTAGCTAAGACCAACAGGAGCGGAAGGACGCGGGTGAAACCGCGGGGCACAGCTATTTGCAATAAATTTTAAACAAAAATTGTAATGAATTGTAAACACTCACATGGTTCCGGTGGCACTATCGGCGCTTTCGGTTTTTCTTTAGCAACCGGTTTCTCTGAATTTTCCGGTTTATCAGATATGTCCGTATTTTCTTCAGATTTTTCCGAATTTTCCGATTTTTCCGATTCTTCCGTTTTCTCCGATTTTTCCGATTTCCCAGGTTTCTTCGGTTTCGGCGATTTCCTACCGGTGATGCATTGGAAATCGGACGCTGTAAACAAGATCATATGTTTAGTATCGATGACGATTATAAACAACTACCTATACAATCAAACAAGACAAAAATCGTCAAACTCAAACTCAAACTCAAACATTCATTTATTCAATTAGACTACTATTTAGTAGCACTTTCGAATCGTCATTACATAAGTATTTTTAACATTTACCACCGATTCGGAAAGCAGTATCTATGGAGAAGAATCGGCAAGATACTCCATAGTT
Source organism: Colias croceus (assembly GCF_905220415.1). NCBI lineage: Eukaryota > Metazoa > Arthropoda > Insecta > Lepidoptera > Pieridae > Colias > Colias croceus. The sequence goes on along the minus strand of NC_059559.1, from coordinate 2,927,299 downwards.
GCTCTTTTAAAATCATGTCGATATTACATATGTAACTTATATCTAAATACATAACTATATACTAAACTCTCTAATATTATGAGGAATTCTATTGTAAAAGTATACGCTTGACCCATGAATTTTTAACTTTAGCTAATCGGAAAAATGGCATTTCAATCCTATTTCTGTTCCTTGTGCCATAACAGTGTCTATCTCCTACTCTTGTGTGTAAGTTGGCGTTTTTGTGTACACGAGGCAAAACTCTGCCTATGAGTTTTGTAATGAGCAATGATGAACAAACCAGACTGACAGTCGCCCATTTAAATAATTATTGAAGTGAAACTTGTTTATCGGGGTTGGAAAAAAATTTAGTGTAACATTTTTTCGTTACGCGCGACATTTTTCCGTTACGCGCCATCTTTTTCTTATCCCTACCACGCGTGATTCGACGTATTTCTGTAAAGTTGCATATAGTAAATTATTTTTTGAAAAATAAGGTCATAAAGAAGTTTCTCTTCTTACGTGTGTACACTAGTATACGCACACATTTTTTATGTATAATTCTGTTGTATTGTGTATTATGTTATAGTATTTTATGCTGTATTATGACATACTAGCTTTCCGCCCGCAGCTTCGCCCGCGTTTTCAGAGAAAAACCCGCTTAGTTCCCGGGGGATTTCCGGGATGAAACCTATCCTATGCGTAAATCCAATTTACCCTCTATATGAGTGCTTAATTTCATTGTAATCGGTTCATCGGTTCGTGTAAAGAGTAACAAACACACACATAGACATACAAACTTTCGCATTTATAATATTAGTAGGATACTCACAAAAGTCTATGTTCATCTTGACAGGCAAGGGCGTTTGTCCAACTCTCATGAGCAAGGCATTGAGACAGGTCCTCGCCGCGTTTGCCCTCGCGTCTCTCTTGCTACTGCCGTATCCTTCGAATGTCATATCTGCTACCTGAAAGTTAATTTTTTTTCTATAGCATACAATATGACGTGTCTGCCACTTTAAAATATGTTATTTTTCTCTTGAATATAGGTGGGTTTGTCCCGGCTGGGTTGACCGATATAAAATACTAGCTGTTCCGCGCGGTTTCACCCCCGTGGCTCCACTCCTGTTCGTCGTAGCGTGATGATATATAACCTATCCACAATAGAAAATCTATTGTGTCGTGGACCGATCGGGCCGCTTGGGGCTCAATGGGTTAAGTATTTTTTACGAAATCAGTGTATGCAAAACTATAAGTCCCTTCGCGCTTAGTATACCAATAGTGGGACACCCTGTATATGTTTTTATATTGTAAAACTTACCGTTACAGCAACAGTGAAGTTAGGACAATGCGCCGGGCCCCTATGATCGAGCAAGTTATACACCACCCTCACGCCCAGCTCGTTGAGGGCGGACACCGGCGACTTGCCGCCCTGCGCCACAGCTTCGGCAGCTTTTGTTAGCGCCTATTAATTCAAATAAATACAGAATAAACCATAATTAACTTGAGAACGACTCAAAAAACAGGATAAACCAAAAAAAGTAGCCTATCACCCTCGATCCTGAGCTAATTTCAATCCAAATTTCATCCAAATCCGTGTTTACGTATGGAAACGTAACAGACACAGAGAGAGAAAGAAAAATTCGTTTGTTTGTGTGTACTAATCTCACGAACTACTAGCACAGTATATTTGGCCCATTAGAGCTCTAAGGAACTAGTGGTACAGTGAAGTAAGGGTAATGAGCTGGCCCCCTATGGTCCAGAAAGTTATATGTATACCACCTAAGGGTGGCCAGTTCGTTGAGAACGAACACCGGCGACTTGCCGCCCTGCGCCACAGCTTCGGCCGCTTTTGTTAACGCCTATACCATACTCATACTGTTATCGTTGGAACATTCAAAGAAAAATCGAAATCTGGTCATCAATTCGGGAACTACGATGCCACAGACAGACACACGTCACACACACACTCAAGTTATAAGACTTCGTGTTTTTTTGGGGGCTTAAAGAAAAATTACGGGAAAGTAGCCTATAACCTTCGGTCCTTAACTAACAACAATCCAATTTAATCGAAATCTGTACCGTGGTTTAGACGTAACTTGTACTTTTCTCTGTGGTGCACAATAAAGTATTTTTGTTTGTTTGTTTGTTTGTAACAGCTTCACACACAAAAATATATCCAGAGTTTCATGGAATGGTATAAAACACTATTTATTACACTTCGTAATCTGTACTATTAGAGCTAACGCGCAAGAGCAACTTTTGTCTCCGCAACTATTTTGTCTCTCCCATCAACTCTATGGGCTAGTAAGAAAGTGCGCGCACGTAGCGACGCAACTCCCCATAGAGTTGATGGGAGAGACAAAATAGTTGCGGAGACAAAAGTTGCTCTTGCGCGCTAGCTCTTAATTACACTGCATACAATATGAAAACAAGTAACATAGAAACCATGAATTACCTGTAAATTCCATGTAAAACCAGCGTCTAGATGAATGAGAGCCGATCGCTTCGTCGGTGGTCCCTCGCTATCTGTAAAAAGACAAACATATACAGATTACAGAGAGTTTAAAATCATTCAGTATGGAAAAGTCTAATAATACCGGTCAATAACATTCGCCTTTCGTTCTTTAACTTTAATTATTTATAGCTATATTATTTACTAGCGGTCGCAATAAAAGGTAGCCTATGTTCTTTCTCAGGGTCCAAAGATTATCTGTGCCAAATTTCATCAAAATCGGTCCAGTAGTTTATGCGTGAAAACCATACATACATAATTACAAACCTTTCCTCTTTACAATATTAGCATAGATTTATGCCCGCTTTGTCTAAAACCTAATAAATTATATACTAAAACCTTCCTCTTGATCAAACATCAGGCGAGATTGTGGTCAAGCTCTTCCCTATCGACAATAAAAAAATATAAAAAAAGCTATAGAAGTACATGATTTCTGCGGGCGAAACCGCAAAGCCAAAATTGTATCACTAAATAAAAAAAATATTATTGTATTTATTTGCCAAAAAAAGCGAACCCCGCACTAGGTACAAACTGTGTCGCGGGGCCTTAAAGCGATTACAATGAATATGAAAGTTCAAATAAGGTCCAACGCGTTTAATATACAATGCAATGTTTAAACAAATTCTACAGTCCAATACAAATTAGACAATTTGTATTGTGCCCAAAAATATTAACAAAACACTTCAATTCTATTTTAAACTAGCGGTCCGCCCCGGCTTCGCCCGTGGTGTATATTCACGTTTTCTTTACATAAGAACCATCCTCGAACTTCAAGGAATATTATAAAAAAAAGAATTAACGAAATCGGTTAAGCCGTTCTCAAGTTATGCGCTTACCAACACATTTTGGGATTCATTTTTATATTATAAGATACGAGATCATAAACACATATAAAAAATTTTAAAAACAAACACGATGTTTATTAAAAACACGGTATGACTAAGCGTAAAATTGGTGAAAGCAAATATCCACAATGCGCATATTATTATGCTATAAAACACGTATTTTATATTTTACTAGATTTCCGCCCGCGGCTTCGCCCGCGTTTGCAAAGGAAAACCCGCATAGTTCCCGATCCCGTGGGATTTCCGGGATAAAAACTATCCTATGTGTTAATCCAAGTTACCCTCTATATTTGTGCTAAATTTCATTGTAATCGGTTCAGTAGTTTTTACGTGAAAGAGTAACAAACATCCATACATCCATACAAACTTTCGCATTTATAATATTAGTAGGATTTAATAGCATTATCAGTATTTAAAAGAAAAACATTGCAAAATAACTTACCAATGCTATTTGTGCCACTTGCAATATCCATATCTTACAAAAAAAAAAGTACGATGTTATTTGTTTCTATGATTTTGAATGTTTTGTAATATCTATTCACTTTAATTTATATGAATTTAAAATGTATTCAATTTATTTGAATTTAAAATATGGAATTTCAATTGAATTACCAATAAATAACAAAAAACAACTATAATTACAGTAAAAAAATGTGTTTGAAATTGGAATACGAATGACAGAATTATGTCATGTAAATTTGTATACTACCCGCAAATATTTTATTTTTATTTTTAGATCCATAGATCCACCTACCGTATATAAATTAGTAAAACATGTTCAAGATTATTTTAATTTTAATTAATTGATATCTATACATATAATTAATCTGTAGAAGGGTCAATTCTGTACATTGAAAATATTGAAAAAATAAATAGCAGGGGGTGTTACTGGATCGATACCAAGCCCAAATATGTGATTAAAAAAAATTGTCTGTCTGTCTGTCTGTCTGTATGTTCAGGCATCACGTGAAAACTAACGGTTCGATTTCGATGAAACTTGGTATAATTATTCCTTATTATCCTGGGCATAAAATAAGATACTTTTTATCCCAGAAAAATACGTAGAAAAAAATAAATCTTAATTTTTCTTAATTTTTCCGCGAGGACGGAGTCGCGGGCGGAAGCTAGTAAAATATATATTGCTTTAGATAGGTAAAAATATTTCCAAATTGTATATTTCTGTAATATTTTTAAGATAGTCTTCTGCATCTATTGTTAAGTACAATAGATGCAGCGTTACGTTATAAGCCTTTCTTAATAAATGCACTACCAAACAAACAATATTTGAAGTGAAAACTTCTTTAGCGGCGTTGGGTATAAAATCGTTAGGACACGTGGCCTGATCGAAAAAGCGTAAGACGGATTTTTTTTTAGCCCTTAAATTCCATGCGTAAGACGGATACCATTCCAAAATAATATCAAACATGCTGAACGTTAATAATCAAGTTTTCACTTCTGCCGGCACTCCCGGCGTGCAACCCGTCTTTTTTTTATCAAAAATAGTATTCCAGTCGATATAAGGTAGGTACGATTATAAAGAGTACTTATTTTTTAATATTCTTTTCAAGTAAAATCAATATAAAATAGTTTCTTGTGAAAGTAACATACATTCATTCTCACAATCTTTCACATTTAATATTTTTCCCGCGCTTTCGCCCGCAATAGTTTTACAAATCCGTGGTTTCAGAGATTAACACAATCAAGCAAACAAACATACACTGCAGCTTTATAATATTAGTGTAGATTATTAAATTAATTAATAATATAAATAAAACTTACCATACGTTCTCTTTCTTTCCATCATTTCGTTGTTGGAGTTGCTTATCTAAAGGAAAAATAAATAAATAAATAAATATTATAGGACATTATTACACAAATCGACCTAGTCCCACAGTAAGCTCAATTAAGGCTTGTGTTGTGGGTACTAGGCGACGATAAATATAATATTTAATAAATACATATATAGATAATAACACCGAGACCCAAGAACAAATAATTGAGTTCATCACACAAATATTTGCCCTGACCGGGGATCGAACCCGGGACCGTCGGCTCAGTAGGCAGTTACTTTACCACTGCGCCAACCGCGTCGTCAAATATCATTACAGGAAATGTGTTGCTGATAAATTCATAATATTATTAATATAGTATCAAAAAGAACAAAAAAAAAAAATAACCGGCCGAATTGACGACCTCCTTTTTTTTTGAAGTCGGATAAAAACACGCTAAACACATGAAATTATTGTAATGTCACTGATCCTTGATAAGTGTATAAAGTTTAAATTAAATCTGTCTGTTTAAAGTGGGTCTAAATCGAGTCTAAAGGAGTCGGTTACATACAAACATACAGTTGAAGTGTTAAAAGTGTGTTATAAATATATAAAATTTACACTAGCTTACCGCCCGCGGCTTCGCCCGCTTTCTCTAAAACGATTTGAGATTTAAACTATCCTATCTCTCAAGTTGGATCGAACTTCACATGGTGTGCGAATTTTATTATAATGGGTTAAGTGGTTTAGGAGTCCATCTAGGACAAACATTGTGACACGAGATTTATATATATTAAGATGTGTTACAATATGTTTTCATTTATTGACATTTAGAAAAGTCCACAGTGAGTGTGGTCTATCTGTGACCAATTTTTATTGGTAAAAAAAAAATTCAAAATAAACAGAAAAAAGGTCAAAAAGTTCTACAAATATTATCCAAATATGATGATATTCGTTGCACACAACTTGTTACCTACTTAGTGGGTCTTGTCAATATAACAAATTTGGTAAAATTATTGGGGTTTCTTTAGTTAACTGCCGCACGTATTATAGGTTTTTTGTGGGAGGGGAGGGGGGAGGAGGAGGGGGGGACCCTCCCCCCAAAAGGGGAAAGTTAGGAAACCAATAGTTTTGGAGAAAAATCAATTTTCCTATTCTAACCTCAAAATGTATGGAATTGGTGTAAAATCATTTTAACTAAGCATTAGTGATTTGACGATAATAACAAAAAATTTACGATACTTACATAAATAAAATACAAACAAGTTGTGTAAAACTACGTGGTTTTTTTTATTTGAGTGGGAATCGCCCTAAAGTCGCTTCTGGCGGCAGTTCAAAAGTTAACCTAACACGCTCGTCGCTTCGCTCCTCGCTACCTATTTGGATATTAAAAATAAAAGTTTAATAGTTTTTTAACCTACGTAGATTTATTTTTTGTTTGAGTGGGAATCGCCCTAAAGTCGCTTCTGGCACTCGCCGGCCGCTGCCGCGGCACGCTCGCTTCGCTCGCTCGGCTCGTGCGGCAGTTCAAGGGTTAACCTAACACGCTCGTCGCTTCGCTCCTCGCTACCTATTTGGATATTAAAAATAAAAGTTTAATAGTTTTTTAACCTACTTACGTAGATTTTTTTTTGTTTGAGTGGGAATCGCCCTAAAGTCGCTTTTGGCACTCGCCGGCCGCTGCGTAAAGTCACAGTACAGTGAAATGGAACGTCTTGGTCCGCTTTTTTTGACAACAAAACGGATAAATGCGCTTTTTTCGCACAAAAAATTATTAACTTTAAAAATCAATAACTAAAAAACTACAAGTTTCCTAACGATAATATTTTGGAATTACAATCTTACATTACCTAGCTAACTAACAATATAAATATTTCCAACAAATTCGTGCGGAAGTTAACTAAAGCCAACCCAAATTATTTAACCCAGAAACAGAATAAAATAAATATTCATAGAAAAATAAATAAAAGACAATAACTCGATGAAATAAATAATTTAAAAAAAAATTGGTTGCCTGTAAAGTCGGTATACGGGCGAAAGTTTTACGTGACAACGGCTTTTTATGTCTGTCTCTCTCGCTCTTAAGCGGGCTAACCATGCCCGAGTGGAAGGGACGCGTGCTTCTCACTCGCTCTCATTGTGAGCGCATAACGTGAGCGGAGCGTAACGCAGTTTCTTGAAGTGTCACCCGGCAAACCAATTTATAAGACATTGTCACGTCAAAAGAATATGTTTATAAAAACTAAATAAGTACTTACTGAATTCCCAGATACCCCAGAATCTGTAAAACAAAATATTACTACAAATATTGCTATATTAAAAAATATAACAAAAGAATAAAGAACATTTCACATGTTTATGAAATCAGACACTTTTCGCCCGCGTCTTCGCCCCCGTTTTCAAAGGAAAACTTAAATGAAAATGTTGTATGTATGTATGGTTTTCGCGCATAAAGTACTGAACCGATTATAATGAAATTTAGCACACATATAGAGGGTAACTTGGATTAACACATAAGATAGGTTTTTTCCCAGAAATCCCACGGGCTTTTCTTTGAAAACACGGGCGAAACGCGAACGAAAAGCTAATACTAATAAAGGAAAAACATTTCATCGGTAAGTATTGTTTTTTTAGAAATAATGCATATAAACAGTATAGCTTTGTATGTTTGTATGTTTGTATGTTTGCAAAAATGTATATGAACATTTGATAACAAGATCAATTTAAAATGAAATAAAGAGCCTTTGTTATCTTACAATGTCATCAATTTTATACAACAGACTATTGTCCAGGCATTTGACTATTGACCTACAATTCTATAGGACTTAATTCACAGATAATATAATACTATACATATTATTATAAATTCTGACACCTAAAGTTTCAAAGCAGACCAGTAGTTCCAGAGATTAGCGCATTCAAACAAGCAAACTATTCAGCTTTATGATATTATAAAGCTGAAGAGTATAGATTGCAATAGGTATTTATGTAAAGATAACTGGTTAATAAGTCACGACATCACTACATAGTATAAAAGAAAGTCGCTTTCTCTGTCCCTATGTCCCTTTGTATGCTTTAATCTTTAAAACAACGCAATGGATTTTGATGTGGTTTTATTTAATAGATAGAGTGATTCAAGAGGAAGGTTTTAGTATATAACTTATTAGGTTTTGAACAAAGCGGGCGAATCCGCAGGCAGTAAGCTAGTTTGAATTAAATATTTCATAGTGGTTGACTCACACATATGATTTTATTCAAAAGGTTCATTATTTCCTTGTTTACAAAGGCTTTATTTTATTTTTAATAACCCCATACTAATTACTAATCAAGGGATGGCGGGAGAGACGGTTGATTGACGATAAAAACATTTATAAATACATAAATGAAAAGATACCTGATGTGACATTGTTCCGATTCTTCCTATTGTAGAAATAATTTCTAAACATCATTGGGTTCATCTGAGTGGTCCTATAATGATCCTAAAACAAAAAACATACATATTTGTGAATAACAACACGAAAAATAAACTAAGGACTCATTTCATCTAATCGTAACCGCTAGTATGAATTTAAAATCATAAACGAGGAAGTTTATGTACCTAAATAATATGTATTATTAAACTTACTCTGTAATTTTTCATGTTTAATTGTGAGATTGTACACAATAGGTTAGAATTTGAAATTTGAATGTACACTAAGGTATATAAATCACAATGATTAACACAGTTCTAAGAAGTAACTTGTAAGTTTTAAATCGTTAGCTGCAAGTGTAAACAATGTAATCTACACATCATAACAAATAGAATAATATGGTAATTGTGGGTAATGCCAAATACGGCCAAAGATTATTGCCAATTTCGATAATACAATTTCCGAATTCGTTTACCAACGGTTCTGTCACTTTTCTGTCAAAATTCCGCAATATGAATGACAGAAGTCACGAATGACGCATTGCAGGCTTTCGATTTCTCGTACTAGAAACCGGATCAAAATGGAATGAAAAGGAGGACATAATATATTAACATGTTTATGTTGCTTCACCTGTTTATTTGTATCAGACGTGTTTCTATACATATAACCGATTCCTTTAGACTAGATTTTGTCCCACTTTAAACGGACAGATTTAATTCAAACTTTTTACATAAATGTGTGCGTGTCGTTTTTTTCTATATTTAATATTTATGTTGTACAAGCGGTCCGCCCCGGCTTCGCCCGTGGTACATGTTTACGTTTTCTCTACATCCTCGTACTTCATGGAATATAATAAAAAAAGAATTATCGAAATCGGTTCAGCCGTTCACACGTGATGCCGTGACAATGCGAAACGGGTTTCATTTTTATATATAGATTATTAAATGTATAGATGAGCTAAGTAGATGAGGATATAACATAAATATACTTAGATCATTTACTTAATGATCTAAGTACCTAGGTATCCTCATTATTAGCATAGTTATTAACTTATTAGTTTGGTCTACATTCAGATTGATCCAGGATAAAAAGTTATAATTATTATCCATACTAATATACTAACTAATAACTATACTAATACTAATATACTAATAATACTAATAATATAGGCGTAGGGATGTGACGACCCCATCGCCCCCGGTTGGCATATCTACAATAGATATCCCATAATCCCAGCCGTGCAGTCAGTCACCCCGCAGGGCACCTTGTGGCGAGGTGTCGGGGAGTAGCGACCCCGCGGGAACCGAGCGCTCCCGGGGGAGGTCCCTGTCCTCACCTCTGGGCTGTCCCGGTGGCAGTTCGGAGTGAACAATGACGAGGTTCAGGATCCCCCACCTCTGGCTTGCCTTTGTTGGCCGTCCAGAGTGGAGCCGCTAGAGCTATATGCTCGGGGGTGGAAGTGTCTAATGGCGTAATAGCGGGGAAACCCGCTCCGGGCCCGCGGGCTCGCGATGGTGAAACCGGTGCCGCACCTCTCTACACCCCTAGCCGTTCAGCTGATGTTGCCCCCTTGTTGCCATTATCGGTAACCTTTTTGGGAGCCCATCGACCGAACTGGCGAGTCACCGTCTGCCATAATTTTCAATTTTTAATATTGAAAAGGCAGACGTCCATAGTCCCCATAGACCCAATATACCAGTCCATCTAACACCCCCTTCCATAACCCAGTTTTATTAATTTCCATTTTTCTGCAATAGTCCTACATTGGCCGCGGACTGCCCAGGGCTGTATCTCTATAGTGCAGTCATGGGCAGGCTGCGGCTGGTGTCCCACAACACATTAAATTCTCTAAAGGGCCTCTGCGTGTTGGACCTGTGTCCCCACGTAAGCCTTCCAAAGGACCGGGTATCTTCCTTCTGGTGGTACCCGTGTATTATGGAGAGAGACCTAATAATATTATAAATGCGAAAGTAACTCTGTCTGTCTGTCTGTTACTCAATCACGCCTAAACTACTAAACCAATTTGCATGAAATTTGGTATGGAGATATTTTGATACCCGAGAAAGGACATAGGCTACCTTTTATTGCGAAATATGTACCACGGGCGAAGCCGGGGCGGACAACTAGTAGGCTCTATAATATCATCACGCTAAGACCAACAGGAGCAGAGCTACGCGGGTGAGACCGCGGAGCGCAGCTAGTTTATTATATAGGTAGGTAGTATTGAATAAATAAGAATTCAAATAGTAAAAAAATATATATTTATTATCTTAAAACTAAACTTTGGTTGAATACATGGCACATGAGTATTGTACAGCTTAAATTGAAACTAAAAATACCTCATCAATGGACAATCGTCCATTTAGAAGGTCTCTCACACTGCCCTTTATCTGGGCACAATCTATTAAAAGTTGTTCTACTTTCGTGTCCTAGAATCTCTCTCTCCTCCTGTATTCTAAATGTGAACGTACTTTCATGAGTTCCTATGAAGTATGCTGCGTGCGAACAAATAATTTGATCGATTATAGCGACTCCACCATCTTTGTACTTGTCTAAATCAGCTTGAGAAGGTACATAATAGTGTATAAGATATCCTAACTGTGTCAATTCAAGTTCTAACTGCCGTAGCGACGTCATATCTGCATCTGTAGCTATAAATACTCTATTTATGTAGGAATTGAATTGTTTTATATGCTTGTCTATCTGTTTAGCTGTTCCCTTGATAGATGGGACGTCGTTTTTACGGTATCGCGCGAAGTCCTGCCGTCTCCAGTGAACGCTAGCGTAATTGTTGCACAATTTTGTGTCGCAGTTCAAGTACCTTGTAATGAATTCTTCGGCTCTTGTAATGAGGTTCTGATTGAATCTCATGCTTCGTCTACAATCCCAGAACTTCTTTGTTCCATACGTATCATGTAGCGGTATTTCACCGTGTGCAAACATGATAAATCTGTCAGATGGGTGTAAAGCAATTAGCTCCCATAATTTCGATATTTTTCCTTGAAAATTCACGCATTCGACCTCGTTTGCTGTCAAATTATTATAGCCCCAGAATCCATCATATGCACACCCACTGCTTATCTCCCATTTATCAGTAAAAACACCATTTTCAAAAGCATCAGCAAAATTCTGTAAAACGTAAACACGATCGATTTTTAATGTTTTTCCTTTTGTTTTATCGAATACTTCGACGACTGGGGAGAAGGATTCGAGTGAATTGATGTCAAAAAAGTGACTCCAAGGCAGAGGAGGGCTTCTGGAAGACTGAGTTCTCCAATGATATAGATTCTTCCATGGTGGCAAAACTAGTTTCCAATTATCCTTTTTGCTGGCTTTATGTGCTTCTGCTAACATTATTGCGAATCTCATGTAAACATCGCGTCTCAAATTGAACCCTTCAGGGGGATTAACGTCGTAAAATATGTATTTATCATCGGAAGTATCATGACCACAAGATTTGTCTTCAATACTACAGAAATCTTCAGAATTATGAGCAACGGTTATCGTAGCTAGTAGAAATACAATTTGTAATAATTGAGTCATAGTTAAACTATTGATTTATTTAAATTTTCACTCAAAGAATGGTAAAAAAATGTAAGTATAATTTATCAAAACACAAGGTGAAACAAGACCGCACGACCGCAGCAATACACATTTTGACAGTATTATTTATTTTTTTAATTTTTTTTTTTAATAATTTATTCATAACCATGGATACAAGTCCTTCAGTCGCAATCTTAAAGTTATATACATTTCAATATAATATAAAAACATACATTAAAAAATAATAAAATAATTATAATAAGATATGTACAGAACTAACATTAATATTTTAACTTATTTACTAATTTTACAATACAATTATACATATATATTCGATCGTTTCTCAAAACAATATTAGAAATTAAATTTTCTCTACAGTATTAACAATGTAATTATATAATGGAATGAAATAATCTTTGTTAGATAATAAATCTTCGACCCGGCGGGGAACACTAATTGAATGTTCTTGGGCGATATCACTTATTTCACTGACAAGTGTCAATCTTTGAATACCAAACGTTCGACACTGTAAAATAATATGGTTTACATTACTATACTCTTTGATGGTTTATGTCTGCATTTTCCTGGGAACAATGGGTACAAATGTTTTCTGTAATTATTTTCATCCTATAAAGATGCGCTGGAACCAAGCAATGCCCAAACCGCAAACGGTTGATGATCGTTATAAACTTTCGAGTTTCGACTAGTGTATCTGAAATCATTATACCAAGGTGTTGCTGGTAAGTTTCTCTGTAAATTTGCATACCATTTTCCTTTGTTTTCTGTGGTCAAATCCCAGTAATCTTGCCACATATTTTTCATTAAAGTTTTAATGTAATGATAATAATCCGTGAAAGGAACTTTGAAAGATCCTGTCAGGTCTTCATCATGCTCCTGACGTGTTGCCTCGTCTACAATTTCGTTACCAGTTATGCCACTGTGTGAGGGAACCCATACAAATTCTATATGTTTGCCAATAATTCGTAATAAATCCTTAATCCTATACAAAATATAATTCTGTTTATATACAAAATTGCAATTACATAAAGCAGATAACACACTTTTGGAATCTGAAACTATCAAAATATTTAAATTAATTACATTACATTTTACATATGTCAAAGCAGCCAGAATGGCCCAACTTTCTGCTGTGAAAATACTACAACTATTTGGCATTCTGAAACATTTAGTTACTTTCATTTGTGGGTCATAAAATGCAGCCTTAACATGACAATCACTCTTAGAGCCATCGGTATATACAATGTAAAAATCAGTTTTATTGGATATATATTGTCTGAATTCAAACTTGTTATTAACAGAATCTAAATCACACTTTATATCTAGAAAATTAAGTAATGTATCATAAGGGAATTTGTAAATTGGCCATTTGTTGCTAATGTACATATCTTGTGTTAGATTTTTTACATAATTCACTATTGTTATAATTTCAGGCAAATTACCTGAGATAATTGTATTAGCCGTGATGTTGAGAGTACCAGCTGACTGTAGAATTGGATGAATGATATTATTTAGAACAATATTATTATTACAAGATAACACCTTCAAACAAAATCTCTCAGCCAGCTGTAATCGTCGAAGACACAATGGAGGTATGCAATTCTCAATTTCCATAGAATTAATAGGAGTGGTGCGCATGGCTCCACTAATTATTCTCAGACCCATATTTTGTATCACATCCAATTTTCTTAATAATGTATTACTAACATTCATATAAGCTAAAGAACTATAATCAAAATGACTTCTGACTATACTTTTATATAGCATACTCAATGTTTTTGGATCAGATCCCCAAAAAGTTCCTGCTAAGCTTCTTAAGATATTTATGCCCCTCATAGCATTCAGACATATGTAATTAATATGCTTATCAAATTTCAATTTATCATCTAGTATTACACCTAGAAATTTATGTTGATTGGTACTAGGAATGATTTCATTATTATATTTAATATTTACAGTAGAGTGTGCAAAAGGATCTTTACTAAAAATAAGAACATTGCTTTTTTCTGAACTTATTTGAAGTTTTAATATGTTACTATAATAATAATGCAATTGTCTTAATGCTGTATTCATATTTTCAACAGCTATATTAAGATTTTGATTTTCACAATATAAAAGCAAGTCATCAGCAAATTGCAATATTTTAACTTCTGATGTGTCTACAAAATTAAGGATCTGAGATGTGTATAAGTTGTACAATAAAGGTGATAATGTTGCTCCCTGCATTGTCCCTTTGTTTACAGTTCTAGGTCCATGTAATTTATTGTTGTATTTTACAAATAGAGTTCTTTTATATAAAAAGTTTAAAATCCAGTTTAAAATATGTCTTGGTAATTCCAACTCTTGCAATACATTTATCAAGCTCTCAATATTAACATTATCAAATGCACCTTTAACATCTAAAAAGACACATATAACATTACTGTGACTCAATTTTGCCTTTTTAAGGTCTGATATAAGAGATACAAAGCTTTCAGAGCAACTTCTTCCTTTTCTGAATCCAAACTGTATGTCTGGTAATTTTTGTTGTGTCTCAGCAAAGTAATCTAAACGTAATTTTAACATATTTTCAAAAAGTTTGCCCAAGCATGATGACAGAGAAATAGGTCTATATGATAGTGGATTGTTCGCAGGTTTATTTGGCTTTAAAATCGGGATTACACATTGAGTTTTCCATGAGTCTGGTATTACTAAATTTAACCAAAGTTTATTGTATATATTTAATAAAATTTCTTGCGCATTGGGGTGTAACTTTTTAATTAATAAGTATGGAATACTATCTAACCCTGGTGTTGTATCTTTCCTACTTTTAATTGAAATGTACAGTTCATTGATGGTAAATTTGCTATTGAGAAATGCATTTTTAGAGTTTTCAACAGATTTATGTAAAATGGCATATAACCTATCTTCATTTAACTGTGTTGAATCTGATATGTTATCTAAAAAGCTTGGAATCCAGTCATCATTGAAATTCCTATTATGGCAAGAACCTATTCTTTTAAATCTTTTTACATAACTCCATATTTGAGAAACAGGTGTCATTCTATTAAAACTAGTACATAAGTTTTGCCATGAATTAATACTTTCCTCTTTTAATATCCTTTTCTTTTGAGCATCAAGTTTTTTATACTTAATAAAATTAGGAATACTTGGTGACTGTCTATATTCTCTAAGGGCTAACTTAGAATTTTTGACTGCATCCTCACATTTATTATTCCACCAAGGTGCAGGTTTCCTCATTACTTTTAAAGATTGTTGGGGTTTTTGTTTTGGAACAGTTGACATTCTAATATCATACAAAATATTTACAAAACTATTATACAAATCAATTGGTTCTGTGTTATCTATATCTAAATTTGAAAAACAGGTTTCTGATAATTTATGATATTTAGACCAGTCTGCCTTGCTATAAATATATTTTTCATCCACAGGACGTACTTCATATATAGATGGTTTCACATTCATAACAACCATAGTTGGATAGTGATAACTACCCATTGGATCATCGTGGACATGCCATTCACACAGAGGAGCCAATGAGGGAGTGACCAGGGATAAATCGATTGCAGAAGCATTTCTATTGGGATATTGAACAGTTGTTGCCTGACCATCATTTAGAATACACATATCAAATTCATCAATAAGATTATATAAACTGTTACCTCTATTATTATTAGTCGCACATCCAAATAAAATGTGATGTGCATTTAAATCACCCATGACAAGACACGGCTTAGGAGTTTCGAGTAAGACCTTTCTCATTTTGTTGGTGGCAAATCTGTTACTTTTTGGAGGAGCATATACACAAAGAATATGTAATTTACCTATAGATGTATCAATTGATATGCAAATGTTTTGAATGCTTTCATAAAAAGTTGTTTGTACAATATTGTATTTTAAATTTTGTTTAATTAATATACCTACTCCATTATGCGTATTTACTGAGTTTTTATATATAAAGTTATATGGTGTAAAATTAGGAATAATACTAGTACTTTTAAGCCAGGTTTCGTTCAATAAACAAATATCTATATCATGCTCCGAGAGAAATGTTTTTAATAAGGCTTTTTTGCTTTGTAAGCTTTGTATATTAAATTGTAAAATCTTTAAATATGTATCCATTATGTTATTAAATTACTTAATAAAATATCTTTAATTGTTTTATTTGTTACTGGAGTACTGTTTTTGCTATTACCAAGCATTATGAGAGACTTGACTAATGCATTTATAATTATTTCATTATCTACAATTTGCTCAAGGTTGAGTGATTTTGAATTAGTGCCAGTAGCTGTGTCAATCGGCTTAACCGGTTTATTAAGAGCTGGGAATCTTTTATCAGGGATAGTGGGTATGGTACTCACCACAGTGGCATATGATCGACTGAGGTTCATGTATTTACTTTTCTTTTCTTCTATTTTTTTTTGTTTTACTGGGCAGTCTCTCGAGATTGCTAGGTGATGACCGCTGCAGTTGATGCATATAATTTCTTCAACATCGCATTCCTTGTATGAGTGCTGTCCAGCACATGAAGAGCACATTTGAGTACCTCTGCAAGCTTTTGCTGAGTGATTAAACTTAAGGCATTTATAACATTGTAACAGGGGTGGGATGTACAGCTGGATCGGGTATCTGAACATTTGTATATAAGCATATTGTGGCAGTGTCGTAGTCGCAAAGGTTACTGCAATAGTACCTAATGGTGTCAGTTTTCCATCTACTTTTCTCTGGAATCGTTTTATTGAAATCACTTCCGCATCACAAGTGATAATCTTGTATATCTCTTCATTTGTTAAATCTGTGGGGACATGTCTAATGACCCCAGTGGATTCTGTTAAGTGCGCCGGCACAAATGCTTTTAATTTATTTTTTAAAAGAAATTTCTCCATTTTTAAAAAATTGTTAGCTGATACTGCTTTTTTAAATGTAACACCAAGTTTATAAGCATTGACTCTGTGCACACCAGCAACACCTTTAACATGCTCAGTGAAGAGTTTAGTAAGCGCTATTGGATTTTTATTACCAATTTTTTCAATGTCGAGAGATTCTACGTATACTACACAGTCTGTGCTATGATTATCTGGAAACTGTCTCGTATAATTCGGTTTGGTAAAAGTTTTGAAATCTAGATCTTTCTTCGTCGTGGTCAATTTTCTTTTTTTCGTTTCTTTTTCAACGGGGCTTTCGCCTCCGTCAGAATCGACTCCCATAATATTAAAATATATTTTGGTGCGTATTAATTAACTATATACACAATTATTTACAGTATTTATACAAAATGTTGAAAAATTTAATCGCAGTAAGAATTAAACCTCCCGCTTAGTTTGACTTCCCGCCAAAAAGTCTATTATTTATTTAAGGTTTTGGCTTGCCAGTTGATATTTTGTAATGTCTAAAAAAATATATATAAGTGAAAATAACTCTGTATATATAGAGATTAATATAAAGAAAGTAAATGGTATAAAATAGTAATAAGGAATAATACTGAAACAATTTGTGAGTATTTAAAAACAAATATTGAATGTATTTTCATTATGGCAACGATTGACAAGACAAATGGGTTAATTTATTCAAAATGGCAATACGTCAATTGTGATGTCATTTTTCAATACACATTACACCTGTGATTAAAAATTTTCGGCTTCTATTAAAATTTACCAATATAAATAATATTTATTCGTCTTAACAGTGAAAATGGAGTTAAACGATGTTATAGTTAACCAACCGGTCGTTATAGATAATGTAAAGTAACCGTTTTATTTATTATTTTTATGCCGTATTGGCACACCTCAGAAGAATACTTTTAGGCAGTGTTTTTTGTTGTACATTATAGCAAAAATTATCTCTTTCCTGTTAGGACTTCTTAAAAACATGCACATCTATTATTATAATACATATCTGAAATCTTAACAAAGATGAGTCATAACAGAAATCGTCTAGGAGTAACGAATGGAATATTAATTTCAGGGTTCCGGAGTTATAAAAGCAGGATTCGCTGGCGACCAAATACCAAAATGCAGATTCCCAAATTAGTAAGTTTAAAAGCACTTATATATTACTGTAAGTATCTGCAATATTAGATGATTTTTTTGTGTGTTATGAAACTCCAAAACTACTGGGTCAATATCTATGGCTTTCACTTATAGCATGCTATATTCTATAACTAGCTGTGCTCCGTGGTTTCACCCGCATTGCTCCGCTCCTGTTGGTCTTAGTGTGATGATAGCCTATAGCCTTCCTCGATAAATGGGCTATCTAACACCAAAATAATTTTTCAAATCGTGAAAGTAGTTCCTTAGATTAGCATGTTCAAACTCAAACATTTATTTATTCAATTAGACTTCTTCTAGAAGCACTTTTGAATCGTCATTACTAGGGCCCGGATAAATATGTATTAAAAATCTCGAAATATGTAAATATAAAATGGAGTGAAAAAACTAAAATATGGAAAAATATGTACAATAAAAGTAACAACATCTATATTCTATAATATAAAAATGAATCCTAAAATGTGTTGGTAAGCGCATAACTTTAGAACGGCTGAACCGATTTCTTTAATTCTTTTTTTATTATATTCCTTGAAGTACGAGGATGGTTCTTATGTAGAGAAAACGTGAATATGTACCATGGGCGAAGCCGGGGCGGACCGCTAGTTTTTAATAAAACTGATTACAATTCTATTCAACTTCCATTTCACTGACATTTGAAATGTAGTAAATAATCACGTGATTTTTTTTAATTTTCGAAATTGAAACTTTTTCTATTTTGATGTAATATTGCCTTACATACTGACTGAATGGTCATTCAACATCACAGGATGTTATTGGAGCATATTTAAATTTGCATAATTGAGTATTTGAATAAAAATTTTTTTGTGCTAAATGGAAAGATTATATATTAGTTTTATAACAAAACTATTTTTTTTAATTTTTTTTTGCAATAATTCAAAAGTTATTTCAAAATAAAAATTAGTCTTTGAATCCAGTACCGAACACACACTGACAACTACCGAAGCGTCTCCCGGACGCGTGTGACGTCATAATGTTAGTTTTCACTCATTGCAGTTGATACAAAAACATATACAACTATAACATTTTGACGTCACATCTATGGTGACCAGTCATGGCGCGTTTATAGTCACGTGATTTTAATTTAAATTTCATCAATTTTTAATTGCTTATAATTGATTGAAAATTTTTTTTTCGAGTTTTTTGCATTAAATATCAATATTATTAATAATAAAGTTTTAATATACATGAAAAAAATCAATAATTTTTTTTTATTCAAATACTCAATTCTGCAAGTGAGTAGGGCATATCTATGTCTATTCTAATCTTCTACACAGCATCACAGAGCAAGTAATATAGTACACAGCATGTTGTTAATTTTTTCCGGATATGGAAATAATGCGCATACGGTCGGGTAGTGTGAGCGGTTTTGTCAGAGTTTTTAGAAAACTCATACTGCGCTGATAAAAATATGGATACATTTATTGATATTTTGTGGAATAAGGATTTTCATTTAAAATATGGAAAATGAACTGAATTTTCACGATCTAAATAACACATTTACTGTGGACACCATGATTAATTACGAAAACAATTTCAAATTAATATAATATGTAAATACATATTAATCCGGGCCCTAGTCATTACATATTTTTAACATTACCTACATAATCTTATTCAAGTCACCATCTAAACCAAAGTCCCTTACATAGGTATGTAGCGATATTATTATCCCAATGTCTAGATATATAATACTTGCGTAAAATCAATAGAAAATACTAAACTGTATATTGATTTTAAACATTTCATGATATTTTTCTAGTATCGGCCGTCCCAAACACATTCGTGTGATGGCCGGAGCCCTAGAGGGCGAACTATTCGTGGGGCCACGAGCAGAAGAACACAGAGGCCTGCTCAGCATCAAATACCCCATGGAACACGGTATCGTCACAGATTGGAATGACATGGAACGGGTGTGGAACTATATTTATAGCAAGGTGAGCTTTATTACTTACTAGATTTCCGCCCGCGGCTTCGCCCGCGTTTGCAAAGGAAAACCCCCATAGTTCCCGTTCCCGTGGGATTTCCGGGATAAAAACTATCCTATGTTTTAATCCAAGTTACCCTCTATATGTGTGCTAAATTTCATTGTAATCGGTTCAGTAGTTTTTACGTGAAAGAGTAACAAACATCCATACATCCATATATCCATACAAACTTTCGCATTTATAATATTAGTAGGATGAATTTGAATTTTATGGATAACGGTTTTGTAAGTGAAACTTATTATGGCGTTGAGAGTGAAATTTAAAGGTCGACTTATGGCAATGCCGTCACGTCATGGAGTAAGACTAAGGCGACGATTTTGGTATCTTTGAATGTTGCCTTTTTTTTCACTGTTTTAGTCCGTTTCACTTCTGACACGGGGCACACGTGCAGCGAATTTCCAAAGACTATATTATATACTATTTGAGTCACGAGTCTCAAGTCTGACTCTAATAGATGAGCTTTTGTGTATGCATATTACTCGACAAAACCTTATCTATCTCAGTAAAAAACTTGGCTCAAATATATTCGTAATTTAATTACCTATTGGCTATTTTACATAATATATATTTAAAAAATAACAATTTCCATGTAACTATCCAAATATTGAAGCTGGCCAACGAAAAAATATATCGTACTCAGAGTGAATAGCATATTTTGTTGTTGTAGCAAGAATAGTATTTGTTGCTATGATATATAAAAAAGCTAGATACGTTACCCGCTCTCTATTTTGGCAAGAAAAAACTCAGCTAAGTGCCCGAGTTTCACTTAGTCACGCACCATTCAGCGTCGTGGCTGGACGTTCTTTTTATATTTTAATCGGCAGTTGTTATAACGAAGTACATGAGTGAGACATGTATTATGTCTCGTGCGTGAGAGTGAAATGTTAGAATGAATTTATCTAACAAAGTCTACGCGATTTCGGTCAATTTTTGTTCTGAAATAGATTAGGGTTTCGTTAAGTTTTCATACAAAAGCCAAGCCATTTCAGTTTCCACTTTCACTCTAATGTTATAGCATTTGCGTTTGCTACCTGGCACAAACAATCTTTTTTTTTAATATTTTAATTTTATTTCTTTTTTCATTTATTCCAGGACCAATTATCAACATTCTCGGAGGAGCACCCAGTTCTGCTCACGGAGGCTCCGCTTAATCCTCGCAGGAACAGAGAGAAGGCCGCGGAGGTTTTCTTTGAGACGTTCAATGTGCCAGCGTTGTTCCTGTCCATGCAGGCTGTGCTTAGTTTGTGAGTGATTTTAGTGTTTTCGTATTTTTTGTATGTATTTTCTCCTTTTGATGCTAATTCTCTGTGTCACACTGTCTCACTATAAAAAAATGGTATTAAGGGGTAATAATATAGCTTATGGCTTTTTTTTATGTGTTATTACTCTAGAGTCTAGATTGCTTAGGATAAATTGTAACGAACGGCGGTCTTATCGCTAAATAGCGATTTCTTCCAGTCAACCGGTACTACGTAACACAAAATATTCAATAAATATAGGATAGACATAGGGTAGAGTACAAAATATATGCAAATATATAGAAATTGACCACGCTCGCTGTAAATGTGCGAAAAGTCGGCAGTGTTCATAATAATAATGAAGATGAATCCTTTAAAATCTATAATTTCTAAATGTATGTTATAGAATATTATTATGTTCACAAGAAAAATAATCTTAGGTACCTATAGTACATTAGTAAAATGTAAGGATATTTGTTACTCTCACGTAATACTACTGAACCGATAACAATGAATGAAATTTGGTATGTAGGTAGCTGATGACCCAAAATAAGACAATAGGCTACTTTTTATCCCGGAAATCCCACGGGAACGGGAACTATGTGGGTTTTTCTATGAAAACGCGAGCGGAAATGTAGTAAGAAGTATTTTTTTATTAGCTTAGCTTTCCGCCCGCGGCTCGCCCGCGTTTTCAAAGAAAAACCTATCCTATGGATCGGAGTTATATATGTGCGTTAAATTTCATTGTAATCGGTTTAGTAGCGTAGTTGCGTGAGAGAGTAACAAACACACGCACATCCATCCTAACAAACTTTCGCATTTATAATATTAGTAGGATAGGATAGGATATTGTATATTTTATATATTGTATAATCCATACTAATATTATAAATGCGAAAGTAACTCTGTCTGTCTGTCTGTCTGTTACTCAATCACGCCTAAACTACTGAACCAATTTGCATGAAATTTGGTATGGAGATATTTTGATACCCGAGAAAGGACATAGGCTACTTTTTATCCCGGGAAAATAACGCAATCCCGGAAATCCCACGGGAACGGGAACTATGCGGGTTTGTCTTTAACTGCGCGGGCGAAGCCGCGGGACGGAAACCTAGTAATAATATACAGGGTTACTTGTAAAACACCAGCATCCTCGCAGGACAAGACAGCTAACATCATAAGTAACAACATTTGTTCTACGACTTTTGGCATAACGCAATAAATTATTTTTAAATGATTTTTTAAGCTTTTATTGTACTCTCCTAACATTTGTAAGTCTATGTTCTATTCATTATCGAAAGGAAGACGCGACGCCCCCTCCCCCCTCTCGTTCGCTTCTTGTTTACGTTATTTTTGTAATGCGCGTAGAGTTTATAATATTCAGATAGAAAATGAAATGAATATTTATTTTTGTATGAAAATAAAATCTAACAAATTATCAAAAGTCGTAGAACAAATGTTGTTACTTATGATGTAAGCTATCTTGTCCTGCGAGATTGCTGGTGTTTTACAAGTAACCCTGTATATTTATCCCATAGATACGCAACAGGCCGCACCACGGGTGTGGTTCTAGACTCAGGTGATGGGGTTACCCACTCCGTTCCAATTTACGAAGGGTTCGCTATGCCCCATAGTATCATGCGGGTGGATGTAGCTGGACGTGACGTCACTAGGTATTTGAGGTGAGTAAAGTATTAAATTTTTTTTATTTTATACATTAACTGGATAAATAAAAAACAATAGCAACCTAGAATTGATTAGACGTGACTGGAAATTAGTCTAGCAGATTTAAAACGCTATAATAAAGTGTGTGCCGAGCACACGTGAAACTTCTATAGCAAGATTCTTTAAAAAAAAACAGATTCTAAGATACCAAAATTGTCGCCTTACTGCATGACGTGACGGTATTGCCATGACGACATTATACATGTGTTTCACTGATCGATTTTCTTTAGGGAGAAGTAGGTGATCAGCCTTCTGTGTCCTGCCAGACTGAGACATTTTTTATTCTTCGTCTCCACCGGGAATCCAACCCAGGACCCCTCGGTGTTACGCTCACGCGTCAACCACTGTACCAAGGAGGTGGTCCAAACTATAGTAGAGCCATTTTAATAGGCAACATTTGACAGTTCAACAAAATTCAACAACGTAACCTAGTAACGACGACATAGAATAACATGATATTTCGTTTTGTTAGAACTGCACATTTGCTTAACTTTTTTCAATTACGATTACATATTTATAATAATAATGACCGATACAAGTTATTTTTAGATTTCATTTTACTGATAAACCATCCTAAACATAATAAACAATTTCTGAATTGAAGAACTGACGTCGCTACAATTTTGAGTCAATAAACCTTTTTTCTTTTTAAATACTAGAGACGTTACTCTAAAAATCGAAATCTGACATCTAGAATCGAATGCATTGATTACTTGTGAATAAAAATCATCATAAATTAATAAATTCGATTGACAAATCTTTCAAATCCGTATCGATTAATACACTTTAATCGATGTTTTAAGCAGGTTACCTCTCTTCGAAGATAAAATTGATAGACGTCAAATGTTGCCTATTAAATTGGCTCGACTATAATATAAGTGTGTTAAATCCATACTAATATTATAAATGAGAGTTGAGACCCAAAAGCAAGCTTATCCAATGAGACTATTTGCGCGGATACAATACCTACTTACGTTGTGTCTGTAGTGCTGTAGTAAGCATGAACACGAATTCTCATGTTGGAAGATATCGAGCAGTATTCATCGTAGCTACAAGCGTTCGCGTGCCGCTGTCACCAAGTAAAGATCAGCTCCGTACAAATAAACGATTAAATATATTAAAACTTACTGTTTATAAACAAAAAATAGTGTATCTTACTCTGTGATTATTGAACTATCGGGACAAGTGTTATAGAACTAGATTTGACTGTAAATTCTACAATATTAAAAGTAATAGTGAAAGAAAGTGAAGAAAAAAATCGGACAAAAAATATGTGTTAAATCGTTAAATTAAAAAAAAAAGTGTGTTTCATCCAGTTAAGACAATCCCTGGGATCATTCTTATTAGTGTTTAGTATCCATAAAAAGTGACAAGATGTTATTTTTTAATTTCCTTTGTTCACAAAAATGAGTCATAGTAACGTATTTTCAAAAACGAATAGCACAAATTAAGAACCATACAGAAATTTCATTAACATCCATAATTGTACGCATAGCTGCTGCCTGATACTACAAGACTACAAAACAATCGACAACGAGCAGAGTTCAAATCCAGACTGGGGCGGACAAATTATAAAAAAAAAAAAATATATATATTTGTATTTTTTTTTTCTTCCTATTAAAAAAAGGGACTTTAAATATTCCTGCTATAAAAAAAAAAAAAAAAAAAAAAAAAAAAGGATTTAAATAACAAAAATGAACGACAATCATACCTTCGTAACTTTTAGAAGAAAGGGGCAATCAA
Organism: Colias croceus; assembly: GCF_905220415.1. NCBI lineage: Eukaryota > Metazoa > Arthropoda > Insecta > Lepidoptera > Pieridae > Colias > Colias croceus. The sequence continues at coordinate 2,902,461 of NC_059559.1, read as the reverse complement.
ACTTTAACGAGTCATTGGATTCATCACTAATGTCCACAAATACGGATTATTTATCTAAAAGTTTACCTGACATCTCCACTGTAAATATATATGAACACACTGAACTACTAGAACAAATAAGTGAACTAAAAACGCAGCTACAATCTGCACACGATGAAATTGATAATCTGTTATTGGAGAAATGCTCAATGGAAAAAAAGATAGTTAAACAACAAAATACTATAGCCCATTTAAAGAAAATTTGTACACCCCCCACACTCAACGATACGGTCAATCATATCTCATCAATAAAAAAGAAGCCGTGCAAACCCAGATATAGCCTACTAAAAACCCAAAAATTAAACGTGAGTTGCAGTGATCTTTCTGCCGATGAAATTGTGACAACTGACAGCGCAACAAAAACACAGCCTAACCAGTCGACGGGTGGCGCCTCAAAATCTTTATACAATAATAGACAGTGCGAGCAGACACAAGATGGCGTTGTATTAAAAAATGAATCGCATTACTGCAGTGACCATAACAAAAATAAAGAATGTATAAATTACAATCAACTTCTCCCCGAAATATATATAATTGGAAGTCAACAATGCAAGGGTCTTGTCTCCGAGCTTATACGTTCTAGAATAAAAACAAATTATGGCAAATACTACATTAACTCCTTCATCAAACCCTTCGCCAAAACTTGTGATATAGTAAATAGTTTACATAGTTTCCGCGATTTACCTGAGAACTATTTAATAGTGTGTGTAGGTGAAAATGACAAAAATCCCTATGAGGTGATTATGGAACTATCGACAATATTTAAAAATGTAAAAAATAGTAAAATTATTCTTTTGAATGTATGTAGTAACCTTTTCTTGAATGAAATAATGTTAAATAATTTGTTAAAATTACATTGTAAGCATGTTAATAATTGCATTTTTTTTAAATTCAGATCTTCCGTTTTATTCTAGACAACAATATTTAGTAAATATTTGTAAAAAGTTAAATTTCATGTTTGATTATGACTACTATACAGAACATTTTTTAACATTCAATAAAACACCGATGAAACGTATAATGAGTGCTGCTCCTATAAATGTGATACCCAAAAAAGGTACTATACCGTTTTACTTCCCCATCATAAGTAAATCTAACCATGATAAGCCACTATCTAAAACCGGTATTTTTTTTCCCCAAAAACCAACACAAAACATACAAACCTAACACATTATTCTTGCCTGTTGCACCAAAACATAGCTGGTCTTCTTAATAAATTGGACGCCATAGAATTATGCCTTTCTGAACTAAAGAGTATCAATTATAAAAAACCTCTGCAAATATTATGCTTCTCAGAAACTTTTGTTAAAAGCGGTGATGAGCATCATATGAGACTAAAACATTTTAAATTAGCTTCCCACTTTTGCAGGAAATCGGAGAAAAGAGGCGGCGTTTGTATTTTTGTAGACAACAGTATTGATTTTGTACCTCTGACCATTTGCAATGAAATATCTTTAGAAAAAACATTTGAATGCTGTGGTATTAACATACCAAAACTTCAATGCATAATAATTTGTATTTACAGAATTCCTAATGCAAATGTATCGGAATTTTTAAATATCTTTGAGACGCTAATGCATAAACTTGAAAGTAAAAAAGAAAAACAAATAATTATATGTGGTGACATGAATATTGATATTTTAAAAGATAATAATGTGACAATGAAGTATAAAGACATATTAATTAACAACAATTTACAAATTCATATTGATAAACCTACACGACAACTTGCATGTATTGACCATATAGTTAGTAATATTAAGAATGCATCAGGAGATACTCACAAACTCCACTTGTCCGACCATGATACGTGCCAAACACTCTTGTTTCCTGTCATCCAGACGATCCCGAAAACAGTTTACTGGTTTATATGTAAAAGAAGTTTCTGTCATGACAATATGCGTAAGTTTCGAGAATGCTTAGCACAATTATCTTGGAGCGATGTGTTTGAAGAAAGCAATAGCGATGAGGCCTTTGACAAATTTTTATCAACTTTTAGATTATTCTATGAACTATGTTTTCCAGAAATCAGAGTTAAAGTAAGTAACATAACAACTTCGCCAAATTGGATTACAAAAGGGCTTAGAACAGCATGTAGGCACAAACGCTCTCTTCTGAATAATTACTATAGAAATAAACATTGTGAGAACAAAACAACTTACAAAAAATACACTAAGTTATTAAAAAAATGTATTCAAGCTTCAAAAGTAATAACAAATATGGCATACTTAAAAAGGTCAAAGAATAAATCGAAAGCTACGTGGAATATTATAAAAGATAAAGTGGAGAGGGAAAAATCCTGTGATAGCATAGGAAGTATAATTCAAAACAATGTTACAATTACAGATCCAAATGTTATCGTTAACGTTTTCAACAACCATTTTATTAACACAAATCTAAACAAAACTTATAAAAAGTGTAATAACTTCACCAATACACACTCAGTGAACTCTTCTATTTTTCTTATGCCCTGCACACCTATGGAAGTATCTAAAGCAATTACATCACTAAATAACACCAAAGCTGTTGGATATGACTCAATAACGACTGAAGTTCTAAAATTTTGTAAAGAGCAGGTGGCTAATGTTCTATCATACTTAATAAATCTCTCTTTCACACAAGGAATATTCCCTAGCAGCCTGAAGATATCAATAGTTAAACCACTGTTTAAAAAAGGAAAAAAGGAAGACGTTGCAAATTATAGACCTATAACATTAATCCCTGTCATTGCTAAAGTTTATGAAAAAATTATGCACCACAGAATAAGCGAGTTTCTAAAAAAATTTAACATCATTAAAACTGAACAATGTGGCTTTCAAAAAAATAAAACTACCACACTAGCTGCATTTTCTTTGGTGAAATCCATTGTGGAACAGGTGGATAAACATAATCGGGTAACTGCTGTATTTTTTGACATGACCCGGGCTTTCGATTTTGTAAATCATGACTTACTTCTCTACAAATGCAACCATTACGGTATACGAGGTCTCGCCTTAGAGTGGTTAGAAAGTTACTTACGAAATCGTAAACAAAGAGTTGAAATTTCTCATACCTCAGGTCACAACACAGAGATTTATAAGTCAGATTATAAATATAATGGGAATGGAGTACCGCAAGGGAGCATATTGGGACCTCTTTTGTTCCTATTATATATCAATGACCTACCTAATGTAATTGTGAATGAGTCTGTTTTATATGCTGATGACGTTTCGGTTATTATTTCGGAAAAGAATGGAGTTGACTTTGAATTTTCAATAAATCATACTATAATAAAGGTAATCCAATGGTTAGAGGATAATGGTTTAAACGTAAACCTAGCAAAAACAAACTACATCCAATTTTATAATAAAAACAAAAACAATATGACTCATCTTAATATAACCTATGATGGTAAAACGATTCAAGAAGTTACTGAAACCAAATTTTTAGGCTTAGTTCTCGACCAAAGATGTAGTTGGAAGTCACAGGTTGAATGTGTTAGCACGCGTTTGAATAAATTCGTGTTTGCACTACGGCGTATCCGTAAGACTGTATCTGAAAAAGCTGCTATAGTGGCATATCATGGTTACGTAGCATCAATATTGCGATACGGAATACTTTTGTGGGGGAATTCCGTTAATATTAATAAAGTGTTTTTAGCCCAGAAAAAGTGTATAAGAGCCGTAGCGGGTGTCGGTCCTCTTGCAAGCTGTAAGCCAATTTTTCAGCGGCTGAAAATTCTTACACTTCCCGGTATGTACATTTTAGAAACCATAATTTTCGTCAAAAAACATAATAATTTGTTCACAACCTTTAAAGATAGCTCCCTCTTCATTGCAAGAGACCCGACGCGTTTGCGCATGCCTTTGTGTGGAACTGCGCTCCTTAACAGGAATAGCTATGCAATGGCCATAAAAATCTTTAACCACCTTCCTAAGGAGCTAAGATCACTGCCACTTAGAAAACTGAAATGTCAACTCATAAGATTCCTCGCAGAGCGTTCCTTTTACACAATGGCAGATTACTTCCAATATAAATTTTGAATTGTGATTTTTTTTTGACTTTGTTAATAATAATTGTAGACTTTGAAATGTACCTAATGATAATGTAATAATTGTAATTTTGATTTAAAATTAAGTGACATAATTTGCATGCTGTTAATAACGGCTGAACATGCTGGAACTCAATTGTTACCTGACATCTATGTATACCATGTTCTGTGGCAAATAAATTAATTTGAATTTGAAAATGCGAAAGTAACTCTGTCTGTCTGTCTGTTACTCAATCACGCCTAAACTACTGAACCAATTTGCATGAAATTTGGTATGGAGATATTTTGATACCCGAGAAAGGACATAGGCTACTTTTATCCCGGGAAAATGCTGCAATCCCGGAAATCCCACGGTAACGGGAACTATGCGGGTTTTTCTTTGACTGCGCGGGCGAAGCCGCGGGCGGAAACTTAGTATTAAATATGCTAAAAAGCTAATAAAAACCTCTCTTACAGGCTACTCCTCCGCAAAGAGGGTGTGAACCTTCGTACATCAGCTGAACTAGAAATAGTGAAAGCGATCAAGGAAAGAGCATGTTACCTGTCTCCGAACCCCCTCAAAGAGGAGACCCTGGATTCTGAACGAGCACATTATACACTGCCTGATGGGACTCAGTTGGAGGTAATTGTGAATTATTGATCACTACATACTTACATAGTATAAAACAAAGTCGCTTTCTCTGTCCCTATGTATGCTGAAATCTTTAAAATTACGCAACGGATTTTGATTCGGTGCTTTAATAGATAGTGATTCAAGAGGAAGGTTTTAGTATATAATTTATTAGGTTTTAAGACAAAGCAGGCTGAGCCGCGGGCGGAAAGCTAGTTAATGATAATGTATCTGTAACATATGGTTGATCTTTTTAAAAAGCAGATTTTTTTACAAAAATTATTTTATTTTATCAATTTCTTTTCTTAGGTAAGTTTTCTTTTCTTACGTCTTATCTTCTTATATATAAAAATGAATCGCAAAATGTGCTGGTAAGCGCATAACTCGAGAACGGCTGAACCGATTTCAATAATTCTTTTTTTAATTATATTTCTTGAAGTACGAGGATGGATCTTATGTAGAGAAAACGTAAACATGTACCACGGGCGAAGCCGGGGCGGACCGCTAGTTAATAATAATATTTTATCCCTAAATCACAGATTGGTCCAGCCAGATTCCGTGCGCCAGAAGTTTTATTCCGACCAGATCTCATTGGTGAAGAGTGTGAAGGTATGTTTATAATTCAACTCATTAACTTACACTTACCACTTACAATTGTTTCACTTTACAAAGATAACTGACACTTGCAATACACTTAAAATTTACAGCTTATATTTACTCATGTCGATTTTTCATTGGTTAAAACTTATCCGTCCAATAAAGTATTACACGATAATTTTAAAATGTCACCTGTAAAGTGTCAATTGCATGCAATAACAATACATTTTGAAATGGTAGTTTATGTGTTATTCGACGAATAATTTTTAACCGAGGATTGAAAAATCAGCCCTTAATACTGTTGCATTAGACTTTTTTTGAAGCGGATTGAATAAAAGAAAATACTTTTCTGTTGCATTTTTGCACTATCACATAATCTTCTTGCATTTCCTTTCCTGCCAGATTGCCTGGTAGAGATTGCTGTTCAGCAATAAGGCTGCCTTTTGTGCAAATTATGCAAATATTTAGTTATAGATTAATAATTAATAGCAATAAATTTATTACAAAAAATATACAATTTATTGATTTAAAAATTAGAATAGCCCTTTAGGGCTGGGCATTGTTTGAATTTGTTCTATAGCATCATTTTATTTTTACTTTATGATAAAATTTTAAATTAAATAAATATTCCAGGCCTCCACGAAGTCCTAATGTTCGCTATACAAAAGTCTGACATGGATCTGCGCAAAGTTCTCTACCAGAACATAGTGCTGAGTGGCGGTTCGACGTTGTTCCGTGGCTTTGGAGACCGTCTTCTGGCGGAGATCAGGCGTCTGGCACCTAAGGATATGAAGATTAGGGTATGATTATGATTTATTTGAACTTAAAGGTCTGGTAATAAGTCTAATGGTGGAGTTGAGGCGTCTGGTTATAAAGGATATAAAGAGTAGGGTGAGACTCTGATTAATTTAATGTAGAATACAATAAGTAACTAAATATGGAGCGTCTGGTACAGGAGATGAGCCGTCTGGCGCCTAATGTATGAAGATTAGGGTAATTGTTTAATATGATGTAGGCTGTAAGAAAATGGTATAAGTGCTGATTTACACAGGGTCAGTAGACAAGTCAGTCGCGGCGCCGAATTTCGGCGCCGCGACTGACTTTAACTGTTTACTTAGACCTCAAGCCTCTGTACTGACTTCAAATCTGTTTACACAGGGTTTTTTTTCGGGTCAGCACTGATTTGCCTCGAATTTGTAGTCAGTTACTGACCCTGTGTAAATCAGCACTAATGTGTCTTTTGAAGTCGTCGATAAAGGGGATAAGTCGTCTGGCATCTAAGGATAAGAAGATTAGGGTAATATTCTAATTAATGTTAAGTAGAAACTAGAAGAGAGATAAAACGTCTGTCAGCTAAGAATTTGAAAATTAGGGTTAGATTTCGACGAATGTGAAACAGTGTCTGGTATGATCCATCTGACGGTGGAGATAAGACGTCTGGTATGGATATTATTTGTCATTTGTGTAAAATTTTGATGAATTTTAAACGGTGTTTAAAAAGCTGGATTTCTCATATTGTTCGACTTTTCAAACATAATTTTTGATATTTTCTTTCCAGATCTCAGCACCGCAAGAGCGTCTATACTCAACGTGGATCGGGGGTTCGATTCTCGCGTCATTAGATACGTTCAGAAAGATGTGGGTCTCGAAACGAGAGTATGATGAAGAGGGCCACAGGGCTGTGCATCGCAAGACATTCTAATTTATTTAAATGTATTTAAATTATTCGCTATGAATTTAACGCCCGTTTATACGACACGATCTGTCGTGACGATTTTTTTGTGTGGAGAATATCGTGTGATTGTAAAGTGGTTTTGTAGTTTCGTTTACTTGTCCGTTTGTAGTGTGGAATGTAAATAAATTAAAAACATCATACAATTTACAGAAATATTAACTCATTTTACGCACTGTTTTAGTGCAAGATTTTTTTTTAGACTATTGCATAGCTTCTATCGCGGGCCTTGAGCGCGGGGACCGAATCGAGAAATTCCGTAACGAAAAAACCTCACGCTCCCCACTCCGACGGGCGGAGGTGTGGCTTGAAGGCATAGCATGCAATAGCGCAACCGCCCCAGTCCCCGAGTGACATACGTCGTTTTCATATTGGTCCGTTACTTTTTGTTGTTAACAATAAAACTACTTTATTTAATATGCCGCTAATAAGGTGCTATTTTTACTCTAGGAAGCTTCAAACACATATTCATACAATCGTTTTTCTCTGTCACACCTCAATGTCTCATAATATTCCTTCTATAATTCCATGAAAATTCATCCAAATTAATTCAACGATATTTTGATCATGTAGCCGAAAGTCAATTGAAAACATAATTAGAATGAATATGTGAAAAATATCGTCAACGATAAAAAATGTCGTAACGACGTCGTATAAACGGGTTCCAAGTCACTTAGTATTGACTGCGGCGTTGCTTACTAGTTATACTAATTATGATAACACGAATAATAGCTTAATAATAATCGAAAATTTATCAACATTATTAATTACGTTACAGTTATAAATAAATTATAAAATACTAGCGGTCCGCCCCGGCTTCGACCTAGGTACCTACATGTTTTGCGTTTTCTCTCCAGAAGAACCATACTGGTACTTCAAGGAATATTATATGAAAAAGAATCAACGAAATTGGTTCAGCCTTTCTCGAGTTTTGAGGTTAGAAACACGTTTGGCGATTCATTTTTATTATATACAAGATTAGCTAAGAGTGAAAAAGACAAATTTAAGCATAAAATGTTTTGAACTGTGACGTAATTTATAAATGTTACCATATCGCAAGGTTGTTATTTCACAGGCAGAGACAACTTAAGAAAACGTGTATCATAGACATTTGTATGTCAATTTTCTTAAAAGATCATAAAAAAAGTATTTATATACTGTTACAGATAATTCAATGTATGTATTATTAAAATTTTTCATACTGAGGTGAGATCACGGGAAGTATGTTAATCTAAAACCAAGCTTATCAGTTGTTTGTTAATCTGTGGTTCTTCTGCTTAATTTTTAGTCTATAATTATAAATTGTCTCTGTTATTATTTAAATAAGCAGCTAATAGCTATACACTTTTCTTTGCATAAAGACCAATTTTTTAGTTAAGTTCGAATAATGTACGTGCATGTATTTTTAACTGGCAATTTTTTGCTAATAAAAAAGTTAGAATGATTTCAATTTGAATATGGCAATATTGTCACAATGAAGTAATAAAAATTACTAGTTCTAATATATTATGCACGTATAACATAGATGTATGAAGCTCATAAAGTATTTATTAGAGATTTTTTATTCCAATTAAATTATTTTTTTCTCTATGGTTTTGTTTTATTCTATACTAGCGGTCCGCCCGGTTTCGCCCATGGTACATGTTAATGTATTCTCTTGATAAGAAACATCCTCGTACTTCAAGGAATGTAATAAAAAAAATAACGAAATCGGTTCAGCCGTTCTCGAGGATTCATTTAATTATTATTAAGATTTAACCATGATTTAATATAGGTAAATTTTAATTTTATAACAGATATGGATCTGGTATAAAACTAAAACTTACCAAGCTAGTATTAAAAACCTAGTAAGACTAATTTTCAGCGTACATTTTGCTTTACTTTTTACACGCTTTATATTAGCTTCACCTGTATGTTTGTATGTTTGTAACCGACTTCTTTGGGCGCGATTTTGACCCACTTTAAACGGCCAGTAGAGTAGTATTCAATAAAATAGACTACGAATGTATGAGATTGACGTAAGCTGAGATAACGTTTATCTACAGCTTACTTACGTCAATCTCATACATTCGTAGTCTATTCTATTGAACGCTACGCTAACAGAAAGCCACTTGGCTAGGGGGGCAGATTTCGTTCAAACTTTGTAGATTTATTGAGGACCGATGACAATACACTAATTTGATAAAATTTTCTATTTTTTAGTTCGGTTTTCTATAAAAAGCCTGTTTTTTTAGTTTTTTTAAACTATTATTAGATATTACTAGACAAAATTTAAATGGAATTTGAAAATTACAGATTTCCTTTTTTGTCTAATTACCTAAATACTTCCTAAATATAATTTTATATAAAATAATCTTAAACTATTCTAAAACTGTTATCAAATTATTTCTTACACGGCAGGCTTAGAATAGTAATAAAATATTTTTTATACAATTTTATTAAAAACATTTAATCGTTAAATTAAACAATTTTATTATTTCCCATGTTATATAACATCCCAGCCGTGAAATCGATAAGTAAATAAAAATATCTTACATAATAAAACAGCCCATTAAATAAAATGAGATAACCCGAATACGTACCTAATAAAGATAATTTCAATTGATAACAAACCCGATTGAAGTTATTTCTCCTGTCAAACGCGCCGCAGACTGACGTGTGAAAATGGCGCCAAAAATTCCTGTTATTACTTTTAACAATGGAAAAACGATCCCTATCATGGGATTGGGAACATGGAAGGTGAGATTTTTTATCTTTTGTTTTTTTTTATGAAGAAATATCCAGTAATATCCATTTAAATATTTCATGAGTTAACTTTATAACAACATGAGGGAATAAAATGTTTTGACCACAGGTTTTGACAGATAAATTTTTAGGGTGATACTATACGAGCGGTTTTCCCGCCGCGGGAATCCGCTTCTGAACCGCACTAGTCACAATTTAATATGAAAGTTGTATGCTGCATACTACACTGCGCGGTTTCCCGTCGCGGTTCACAGGCGGGACAAATTCGACCGCCGCATGCAGCATCAAACACGGGCGGTTTCCCGCTACGTTACATCATTCGGCGCGGGACCTTGGCGCTCGCTCGTGATGATCAAATGAACAGAAAACAGCGATAAACCGCGTCCCGTGTAGTTTAATAGTCTGCGACAGCTTTGGCGAGCGGATTCCCGCGGCGGGAAAACCGCTCGTATAGTATCACCCTTACAGCTTTTCGTCTTCTTTTTCATGTAAAGTTGTGTCCGTAGTCAAATGGACAGTTTATCGAAATAATATACCTATCTTAGATTACAAAATAAAGTACAGATGGAGCATGACAACCGCCCGTCGCCCTTGTCAAAGAAAATACGAAATCAAAAACAAATACGTCGCTGCACCAGTGCTATAGCGCATATAGTGTCATGCAATACGTCAAAAAGGGTTTGCAATTTTAGTAAAAAAATGCCGTCTTGTGATAATAAAACGCTGTAAAATTTGTTCCCGAAAACAAAAAAAAAGATAAAACATCGTTTCACAGGTTTTCTGTAGATTATTTGGCTGATTTATTTCTTTAATACGAATAATAAATAAAAAGGAATACAAAACTTCAACGTATGTTGCCAGTATTTTGAAAATGAATTTGCCATTTTTATTGGTAAAACGGTAAAATGGTTAAAAGATCTTCAGGGTAATGCTGTTGGATTTTTCGATCGTGAATGTGATTATTTGTATGGTGCACTAAAGGTTCATGATAATTATTAGATTATTTTAATAAGCATAATACATTATTTTGTTACTTTTATAAAGCTTAAAAACGTCATAGTCGTTTTCGCTAGTGATTTAATTTGTGTGAACTCCATGATGGATATGATGAAAATAAAATGTCCCGTATTCTCGACTAAAAACTATCGCTATTCGTATTCATATATTATGAAAAATAAAAAATAATATAATTATTATAGTTAATATTGAATCTTTTTTTATGTAATTTATTTAATAAAAAATTGAATACAATTATTTTGTCCATATATAACTTTAGTAGGCAGGTACTTTATGTACTTAATAAAAGAATTTAAATAAAAATTAAAACTTGACTTCTCATTTATGTATATAGCCTACGTCACTACCGCCACTAACATAATAATTCAGATCATTGCAATGGAACCTCACCACTCAAAATCGGTCCAACGGTTTATACTGCAGGGCGTGTCAAAGAAATATTATACATACATACATAAACTCGAAAAACATAACCCTCTTTTTTCCGTAGTCGGGGAAAATATTTGGGAAATTTTTCAATATCTGGGAACATTACACGCACACAGAAGCACCGTGTACGTACAGTGCAGCGGTGAAATGACAGCACACATAGCTTTATTGAAAATGACGATAAATTATTCGGTTTAGTTCGGCAACGCTCCATCTGTCTTTTATTTTGTAATCTAAGATACCTATTATGATAACCATAAAAGTTAAAACCTATATTGTATCTAATTTGTTCCACTAGGTATAACAAAAAATATACTTACCTATGTACTTACTTACCAATTTCCGTTTTTTGTTATCGATTGGTTGCCTTGAAAACAGAGCTTGAAAACTATTCAAAAGCCCCTCAATAAGTAGGTAACAATAAAAATCCGTAACTTTTATGTTCATTTTATATGTAGGTACTTACCTATCTACATAAAAATAATATTATTCGTCAACGATAGTATTTACCAATTATCGTTCACAATATGTGTCTAAATAACCAACTAACTTGCCGGCGGACCTAGATCATGAGCAACGAAGGTCAAGTAGGTACTATACACAATATGGAATGTTATTATTGCTCATAGGTTAGGGCATATAGTTAAGTACTTAGGTACATTTTCCATAAATTATCGCTCCCATATGAGATTCTTCAATTAACGGATACTGTACTTACATAGGTTTGTACTTTATAATGGTATCTCCATAATGGTCTCATTTCGTTTTATGAAGTAAACTACCAGCTCAAGGCTAAAGTAAGGCTTTAAAAATTCAAAGTCAAGGTCAAAATTATTTATTTCGATTCAGATTCCAAAGAGGTAACGGATATATATTTATCCCACTTAAACTAAAAACAGCCTTTTAATTAATTATAATTTGTCTATTTCTGATATGTTCATAAGAATCCATTTATCAATTTAAACATAACCTTAAAATACCCGCATAAATTGATTGAGCCTCAAGGTCTGAGGAATTTACAATCTGTAATCAAATCTATGGATAAACTATAGAAGCAATTAAATAGTTGTACCTATGTACACAAAAATCCAAGTTTGTTGTCCCAGCATTATGATGCATAAGTATTATTAATACATAAGTGTTGAAGGCCATTTGTTAAGATTACAATAGTAATCCTGGATTCAACATTACGATGAATAAGAAATGAAATTACTCTGTGTGTAAGTTATTTTTTTACGCACACTACCTAGATTATGAAGAAACACGTAGGTATTTTTGTCGTTAATCTAAATAGAGAGGATGATATTCATAAGACACCCATTAGGTATGTAATATTGGTAAAGTTTTAAAGGATTGAAAAAAATATTTTTAAATAGGTACCTACCTACAGTTTTTGTCACCTTCACTATCACTACATAGTATAAAACAAAGTCGCTTTCTCTGTCCCTATGTCCCTTTGTATGCTTAAATCTTTAAAACTACGCAACGGATTTTGATGCGGTTTTTTCTTAGGTTTTTTTTAATAGAGAGGAAGGTTTTAGCGTAGTATATTATTATTAGTCTGTGGTTTTAGTATATAATTTATTATGTTTTAAACAAAGCGGGCGAAGCCGCGGGCGGTAAGCTAGTTCAAGATATTGTAAACATCGAAAATCTTTGCAAAATATACCTACTTACGTTGACCAACAGTCCCATTGAAGAGTCATAAAAACTTAATAAAGTGTATACTTACGGACTTACCTACGTTAGAAATTAAAGTAACTAACTATCTTATCTAAATATTTTCTAATGCGATTTGTTTTTTGCGGAATCGCATTAAGTATAATATTATTCTCAATTCTTTAAACTTTATTTAAAATCCCATCATTTCGTTTTCGTTCCACAAAAGAGGACGTTCGTTAAATATTCAAATTATTGTTGTGTCCTTACTGTTCTGTGTACTTTTTAAACCGTCCATAATTACCACGGAGGTGCTAATAAGTAGATTTTTAATTAATACTAGCGGTCCGCCCCGGCTTCGCCCGTGGTACATATTTACGTTTTCTCTACAAAAGTACCATCCTCGTACTTTAAAGAATACTAGCTGTCCGCCCGCGGCTTCGCCCGCGTTTTGAAAGAAAGAGTTTTCCCGTTCCCTCAATATGTAGAATTATTATCAAGCGTAAATTCCGCACACGTCCATCACGTAGGGAGCCGACCGCGCGAGTAAGCCGCGCGGCAAGTTTATTTCGTGATCTTAACCCCCCTCCCGTACCCCTGCCCGAGTGACGCCTACAACGCATAGCTAGCCGAATACAGTTTATTTTTTAATTTTTTTTTAACTCGTGATATCTTTTGAATGGATTGTCAGAATCGAATAATTCAAAAAGTAATATAAAGATATTGAAGCAGTCTTAAATAATACATCGTTTATTTTGATAAGGGTTAATACCAAGGTACAAATAAAGAGCTTTTTGTAGCGGTGGTATTTTAATTTCTTTTTTTCAATAAAAAAACGCTTATTGTGACATGACTGTAATAGTTAGAGATATGCTGCCGCTGATTTTTTGTAGATAATGGTGTGTTCTAAAAAAATGTAGTATATCATTTTGTTCTATCATCAATAGTTTTCGCAGCGCACGCGATGTAAGGTAGTTTTTTGATATTTTTTTCACACCTTGGATTACGTTATCGTAATTTTAGTAAGGATGCCTATTTTTTTTTGAAAATGAAATATAGCCTATGTCACTCAGAAATGATGTAGCTTTCCAACAGTGAAAGAATTTTTCAAATCTGCCAAGTAGTTTCGGAGCCTATTCAATTCATACAAACAAACAAACAAAAAATCAAACCTTTCCTCTTTATAATATTAGTATAGATAAAAAAAAAAGAATTTTATAAAGGTACGTATAAATATAGATTTTCTTAAGTTCAGTCTAGAATTTATATGACTGTAATATTTTTTTTAAGTTCTATTTTATTTTACTCTCAACTTTAATTTAAGTACTACTTATAGGAAAAATTCAGCTCAAATTTTACAACTTCTCTAGATAAGATCTGCCATAACCCCATGACTTGTGATAACTTATCTATGGCTAATTTATTACTTGTATCGGTTCGTGCGTGAAGTAACGCAAATAAAAAAAATAACAATTAGGCATATTAGGTATTATTATAATATTTATAATTGATGTAATAATTTATCTTTTACACACTTTTTTAAACACTTACATGTGATTTGAACTTTCTTATCGAATTCATGTAACTAACTATGTATTTATTTATTTTTCGATATAACGTAGGTACCAAGGTAGGTACATACCACAGTACATACTCCACGAAAAACCTCCGCACATCGCATAAAAATGTATTTTCAGCAATTTAAGTTATTAGAGTAACTCAAGCGAATTTGTACGGAACCCTTAGTATCACGATTCCGACTCGTATTTGACTCATTAAATTAAAAAAAGGCTCGATGGTGCGCTTATTGATAATGATAATTAATCGCTCATCTATAAGTTCTTTACTTGTATTATAGTGTTACTAGCTTTCCGCCCGCGTTTTCAAAGAAAAACCCGCATATTTCCCGTTTCCGTGGGATTTCCGGGATAAAACCTATCATATATTGTGTTAATCCAAGTTACCCTCTATATGTGTGCTAAATTTAATTGTAATCGGTTCAGTAGTGTTTGCGTGAAAGAGTAACAAACACACACACATCCTCACAAACTTTCACATTTATAATATTGTACTTAGTAAAAAAATAAATAAAAAAAAATTGTTTATTTCTTTTAAACAAGTTTTCATCTCGGGTTGGAGGTAAGTGCCTTCATTTAAGTGATAATTTCACTTGTGTTAGAAGGCGCTTCTCTTACTAGGCAGTAACAATTAAAAGAAAGCTTAAAAAATAAGGTAATACATAAAAATACTCTAAAAATTGGTAGAATGGATGTATATGTGGCTGTGTGTGTATGTGTGTGTGTGAGTGTGTGTGTGGGTGTATGTGTGTTCGCATGTTATTGTTTGTTTAATGTACAAGAATTAAACGACTCGAAACGACGACGAATGTAGTACGATGGGATAGGATATTATCATTTATCTATGACTGTGCTTTTATCAGTTGTTGAATGCCTCCTTGGGATGGTTAAGTATTGCGTTATCAATTAATAACCCTTGATTATAAATTATTGTTGTGATAATATTATTAATCTTGTTGTCTAGACTCCTATTGCAGATATGCATCGACTACAGCACTCAAGGATCACCTACATATTCAAAAGTCCTGAGATTTTAAGCGTGTTCAAAGAAGCAAACTAGCTCTTTCAGTTAGGTTTTAGTCCGAGATTTTAGTGCTGAATACAGATTCTTTTGATTATAATCACATTAAAATAGTATTAAAAACTACGAACTACTAGTAAAATTACGAACGTTTAAAAGTTGAACTACATTTCAAAAGCAGAAGTTACAGTATCTATTAGAAACATTTAATACAAATGTTTTACAGCTATTTAACTAATATGATTCTACAAGTATTGATAAACTTTTTGTTTGTTTATATTATAGATATTTTTTTTTATAAAATTAGAAATGTTACCAGTTGCAAATAACACAGGCTGTCGTCTTACTGTCAAAAGTTCTAAGACATTGTGTTGTCAAAGTCAAAATAAAAAAAAATAATTAAATTAATTGTTGCATTGTGAACGGTGGCCGGTGTTTTCAATTCTATGATCTATCTTTTATTAGGTAGTTATTATTCGCGCGGCTGGTAGTGTTACACGCCGGCTAAATTGAATTATTTATTCATTACTATAAGCGGTTATAATGGCAGATAAAGTGCCCTTAGTTAAATTAGAAAATGGTTATGATTGTCCTATTCTTGGGCTTGGGACATGGCAAGTAAGTAATTTATAATGTACATTATTTAATACCTTTTAAAATTATAATAATTCAAGTCTATTGCATGACTAATAATTTTTATTTTTTTCTATGCGCCCTTAGTAATTCAAGGGTAATAGTTAATAATTAGAATATGTGTCTGCTCTGTTCAATATAGGCCTTTTTTAAAATACAATAATATTATATACTACTAATATTATAAATGCGAAAGTTTGTGAGGATGTGTGTGTGTGTTACTCTTTCACGCAAATACTTCTGGAAGTAAAAGTTAATTTTTAATTTACAACAAGACCCGGTAACAATGTTTATTACACTCACTATTTATTAAATAACAAATTATACAATGGCCTATTAATTAATAAAATTTGCAATGAATAGCAGTATTAATTTTAACTTGTTGAATGTTTGCTACATATACTTTTTAGTCTATGATATAACTAATTACAATCTATACTTATATTATAAAGCTGAAGAGTTTGTTCGTTTGAACGCGCTAATTTGAAAAATTCTTTCGGTGTTAGATAGCTCATTTATCGAGGAAGGTTATTATAGGCTATTTATCATCAGGCTACTACTAACAGGAGTGGAGCCACGGGGGTGAAACCGCGCGATCAGCTAGTTAATAATACAGTTGTATACTTTTCCTAACAGTCATAATAGCTGTGGGACAAGTAGGTGATCAGCCTTCTGTGTCCTACCAGACCGAGACATTTTTTTTTCTTTGTTTCCACCGGGAATTGAACCCAGGACCCCTCGGTTCTACGCTCACGCGACAACCACTGTACCTAGGAGGCGGTCAACTTATTTGTACAAAACCTTAATTGTCATGAGTCCAATGCGTACTTAACCTACTTACTATCTACTTAGTATTAATTTATACTATAAAATTAAAAATATATATAAAATGTGCAATGTAATATGTATATTGACGCTAAAAATCCTCAATGATAACTAAATCAATATAAGAGGTAACAAGCTTAACATGTCTAGGATTGAAGCACAGATAACATATCTGTATACATAGTGTGTGCAGTATCTTTAAACAGATAATGATTATTTTGATAAGAAAATTCACACAGAACTGATGAACCATTTTAAATAAATGATACAGGAAAATGTAATTTCGCCAAATTTTTTTATCATATTTTGATTATAATCTTCGGTTTTTTAAAAGCATTATTTTTCCCATTTTTGCAATATTTTTCATGCTTTTTTTGGCCGTTGCATCTCCTCTCTGTTAACCTTTCTCCATAGTACCACAGTAAACAGACACAAACAATAGTGTAACTCTCTAAAAAAACGTTCGAAACCGCTAAGCTTACCCTTAGAAGTCTCGTCAATGCGTTTGTTTGTGTGTGTGTGTGTGTGTTCGTTTTAAAGCGAATTTCGCTACTGTATTGTGTTTATGATAACCCCTATACCTATGCTTAAATGGTCTTATACTAAAGAATTACAATACCAAACGATTAGGCCATGACACATTTAAAGTCGATACACTTGTTTAGCCGTTTAATTGTTAAACAGAGCGCAAAATTCACATTTCCTCAGTATAAGTTACTTGATTGATTTGTGTAACTGGATTTACAATTTAAGGCAATTAGAGCAAACTACATTGTTATGTTGTAAATTGAAGAATATCATCAATTATTTTATCGTTATAGCAACATAAGTTAAGCATTTTTTAATTGGCAAAATTTATATGTACACTAGCTTACCGCCCGCGGCTTCGCCCGTTTTGTCTAAAACCTAATAAATTATATACTAAAACCTTCCTCTTGGATCACTCTATCTATTAAAAAAAGCTGCATCAAAATCCTTTGCGTAGATAAGCATACAAAGGGACAGGGACAGAGAAAGCGACTTTATTTTATACTATTTAGTGAAGAAACATTACTTGGGTTAGCTCTGCTCTTATTGGATGAATAGCCTTCCTCGAGCTTTAACATACAGGGATTGTTACAAAACAAATGAGTAGTTCCAGAGATGAGCGCGTTCAGCCAAAAAACCAATTTCATGATAATATTATACACTAGCTGCTCCGCGCGGTTTCACCCCCGTGGCTCCACCCCTGTTGGTCGTAGCGTGATGATATATAGCCTATAACCTTCCTCGATAAATAGGCTATCTAACACCGAAAGAATTTTAATCGGACCAGTAGTTCCCGAGATTAGCACGTTCAAACAAACAAACAAACTCTTCAGCTTTATTGTATTAGTATAGATTAGTAGAGAACTAAATTAGTTCTCTCAGCTTACGCGGATTGACTCAGAAAAACTAATATTACTTGGAAAAGCGTTTTTCTTCTCGGCCTTTTGGCTAAGATCAAAGTGTAGTAGGTATCTGTTCTTTTCAGCTTAATATCTGAAAGTTCCCGCACAGCGGGACCAGTATATTTAAGGGTCGAATAGGTTTTGATTTAAATCGTAACAAACATATTCATATAATATATCCTTTTTAAGATATAATTATAGAGAAATAAATATGCAGAACAGAAGAACTACCATTTTATACGATTTTCTCAGTAAAGGTCAGAGAATTATCTCATGGAGACGAAATCTGATACACATTAAAGAAAGCCTAGTAATCTAATATTATATGAAGAGAAATCTAATGTGGGCCGTAGGCGCCGCTCTTGTTACCCGACTGCGGCATATACAGGGTGTCCCACTATTGGTATACTAAGCTCAAAGGAGGTAATATGCATGTATATTGGCGGGATTCGAACCCGCGTCTTCCGAGGTCGCCTTTCTTCTTAGGCGGGTGCAAATCCCGCCTCAATTTTTTTTCATTCTTTATAAAATTAAAAATGTATTAAAAATTCTATAAAACTACATACAATAAATATCAAATTAAAGGTAACATTCTATTTCAGTCGAAGCCCGGTGAAGTGACGCAAGCTGTGAAAGATGCCATCGACATTGGCTACCGGCACATCGACTGCGCGTTCGTTTACGGCAACGAGAAGGAGGTCGGTGAAGCTATCACTGCCAAAATCAACGAGGGGGTTGTTAAGAGGTGAGTTTAGTATACTAAACAGTTAAAATCATCATCATCATCAACTAATCAACTACAAATTATAAAAACACCATCTTTATCTTTATCAACATCATCACGCTAAGACCAATAGGAACGAAGCAATGCGGGTAAAACCGCGGGGCACAGCTAGTATATTATAGGTACTGAAACTATTTCACCAAATCAAGTTTCCATCACCCCCAGGGAGGATCTATTCATCACCTCCAAGCTATGGAACACCTTCCACCGACCCGACCTGGTGAAGGGAGCCTTACTGAAGACGCTCGAGAATCTCAATATCAAATATATTGACTTGTATTTGATCCACTGGCCTCAGGGTTATAAGGTAATATTATATACATGCTAGAAAAGCCCTTTTTTTAAAGACTTTTTTTTAAAAGCACATTTTTATAGTTTACTGATACATAGCATGAAAATTATTTCTGACCCATTTTTATACACTGTCACGAAGTCCTGCTTTATTTCATTTACTTATGCAAAATACAAGTTAACTTTAAAAAACATTCAATAAAAATAAAAAAAATAAACTTATTTGTTTGCTTCCACATACCACGATTTTTTCCCCACACACCACGATTTTTTACACCTTTTTTTCCCTTTTCCCCACATTCTAGGAGGGCGGGGAGCTTTTCCCCGCAGATGCGTCCGGCAAGATCCAGTTCTCTGACGTGGACTATGTGGACACTTGGCAAGCGTTGGAGCCCCTCGTTGGTGAGGGTCTCGTGAAAAGTATCGGAGTGTCGAACTTTAACTCTAAGCAAATTGAGAGATTGCTGAAAAGCGCGAAGATTAAGCCGGTTGTTAATCAGGTAAGTGGAAAAAGGGGGAATTTTGGGTGGGTTTTAGGTGGTAAAACAAGTGATAACTGCGTTAAAAACAACCGACTTCAAACTTGCACTTGCAAAATTTACAAATACCTACAGACAAAAATGCTTATAAAATAAAAACTACTGGGCCTATCCGAATAAAATTTTTATGGGACCAATTCGACACCATCCCGCATCGAACAAAAAAAGAATCACGTAAATCGGTTCAGAAACCTCGGAGTAATCGGTGTACATACATAAAAAAAATATATATATATACCGGCCGAATTGATAACCTCCTCCTTTTTTTTGAAGTCGGTTAATAAGAAAAACATGGGGTTGTTTCGTAAAAAATGTGTTTAGGCTAAAGGTGTTGGTTGAGAGATTGCTGAAAAGCGCGAAGATTAAGCCGGTTGTTAATCAGGTTAGTAGAAAGAAGGGGTTTTTTTCGGGGTTTGGTATAGATAAGTTTCACAAAAAAAATAGTTTGATTTATAAAAATAAATTTCTTTTTTTTTTCGCAAAAAAAAAACTACTATTTTGACAGGTGTTTTTTATTTTTTTAAACTGAACTTTTACTAGATTTTTAAGTGATAGAAACCTAAAGTTTATTTCATTGTATTGATATATTAATTACTGCCTTACAGCTAGTTATAACAATATGTAAAGACGGACGGAAGGACTTTTTCCCTTTATTTTCATTCATTTCTAATTTTCCAACTTTAATACCACCATTTTAATACATTGAGATAATATTACTACGTATGGAGGAGACACCACGAACAAAATCTGTGCGCCATTTTTTTTGCTCTAACTAAGTTTTAAAAATTATTATCTAGTTAGGTATTTACCGATGAAAGTTATTCCTTTGCACTTTTCCGTATTATTTGTGCAATATCGTAACACACACGAAGGCATATTTGATGCGTTTCACTTTAAAACAAATAAAAAATGAGCGTGCAGTTAAGCCATATGGCGTATGTTGAGCGGAACATAAGTGATGTAGGCGGTGTCGTCTCCATATGTATATCTCAATGTTTTAATTAAATTTATTGCCATTTATATCAAATTTCCACATTTTTACAGGTGGAATGTCACCCCTACCTGAACCAGCAGCGCCTAATCCAATTCTGCGAAGCCCGAGGCATCAAAATCACAGCCTACTCTCCCCTGGGGTCTCCGGACAGGCCCTGGGCGAAGCCCGAGGAGCCCCAACTCATGGAGGACCCCAAATTGAAGGCAATTGCATCGAGATTAGGCAAAACAGTTGCTCAAGTGTTGATTAGGTGTGTATAGAAATGAAAAAAAAAATTCGCTTAAAAAAAGTGTCAGAAGTGAAACTTCTTTGGCAAGATTAAAAAATACCACTTACTCCATGACGTGACGGTATTGCCATGACGCGACCTTAAATTTTACTCTCAAAAAGTTTCAATTCAAGAAAAATAACAGTTTACAATGAAAAGGCCACCATATGTTGAGTAAAACCGCGGGGCACAGCTAGTTTTATTATATTAGCTTTTCGCCCCCGGCTTCGTCCGCTTTGTCTAAAACCTAATAAATAATATACTTAAACATTCCTCTTCATACACTCTATCTATTAAAAAAAATCGCATCAAAATCCGTTGTGTAGTTTTAAAGATTTAAGCATACATAGGGACAGAGAAAGCGACTTTGTTTTATACTATGTAGTGATTTAACATTGTTAAGTAGGTTAGTGTGCGGCCTAATAAAGACAATGCTATTATAAACTATAGTCAATATAAGTTTCACCTAAATCTGCTAAGCCGTTTAAGGAAAGCAGGTTAAATAGTGACCTATAACATACAAACTTGTTAAGCCTCTTGTTAAATTGTATTATTGTATGTACTTAGTGGTTTGATAAATTTATTTTATACAAGCTGCGCTTCGCGGTTTCACCCGCATTGCTCCGCTCCTGTTGGTCTTAGCGTGATGATTTATTTATTTATTTGATACTAGCGGTCAGCCCCGGCTTCGCCCGTGGTACATATTTCGCAATAAAAAGTAGCCTATGTCCTTTCTCGGGTATCAAAATATTTCCATACCAAATTTCATGCAAATTGGTTCAGTAGTTTAGGCGTGATTGAGTAACAGACAGACAGACAGACAGAGTTACTTTCGCATTTATAATATTAGTTAGTATGGATATAGCCTACTAGTTTTCCGCCCGCGGCTTCGCCCGCGCATTCAAAGAAAAACCCGCATAGTTCCCGTTCCCGTGGGATTTCCGGGATTGCGTCATTTTTCCGGGATAAAAAGTAGCCTATGTCCTTTCTCGGATATCAAAATATCTCCATACCAAATTTCATGAAAATTGGTTCAGTAGTTTAGGCGTGATTAAGTAACAGACAGACAGACAGACAGAATTACTTTCGCATTTATAATATTAGTAGGGATAGCTAGATAAATGGGCTATCTAACACCAAAAGAATTTTTCAAATCGGACCAATAGTTCCCGAGATTAGCGCGTTCAAACAAACAAACAAACTCTTCATCTTTATAATATTAGTATAGATTTTAATGATTGACAATTTTTTCTTTAGTCAAAATATATTGATTTTACAATCTATCTTAGAATTTTATTTCTTTTTCTTTCTTAATTTTAAGTTACATAATATTTATAAATAATTTTTAATAATTCCAGATATCAAATAGACCGCGGAGTGATCGTGATCCCGAAGTCGGTGACGAAGAGTCGCATCGCTAGCAACTTCGCCGTTTTCGACTTCAAACTGTCTGAAGAAGACTTACAACTTATTAACTCTTTCGATTGCAATGGAAGATTCGTGCCCATGGCTGCGTAAGTATAAATAAATAAATAAATATTTCAGGACATATTTCACACACGGCACGATCTGATCCCATACTAAGCTTTCGCTTGTGTTATGGAAACCAGATGGCTGATAAACATACATATATAATTTTTAATGAATACTTATATAGATAATTGACACCCAGACATAGAAAACATCTGTGTTCATCACACAAATCACATCATCACATCACACAAATATTTGCCCCGGGTGGGAATCGAACCCACAACCTCTGGCTTGGAAGGCAGGGTTACTACTAACTAAGACAACCGGTCAGACAAATAATTATCATATCAGTATAAATAATTATTATATTATTTTGATTTTTAACACGCTTTTATTAGCTTCACCTGTATGTTTGTATGTAACAGACTTCTTTAGACTCGATTTTGACCCACTTTAACAGACAGATTTAATTCAACTTTTCTACATTTATCAAGGATCGATACAATACATACTGTACTATTTTTTTTGTCAATAATTTCATGAGTTTTAAGCGTATTTTTTAGTTTTTCTAAACTATATTTGTTTGCGTAAAGTATTGTGTTGATAATTTTAATTTTACATTTATTAGATTTCATTTTTCCCGATGAAATACCCCTATGTATGTACCTATGTATTTAAAAGTTTCAGTCTGCTCTGTACTATACCACAAATATAAAAGGTTTTTTAAAGGTTTAAAGACATTTATTCCCATTAAGACATTAAGTCACTTACATGAGAATCAGAATCAGTCCAATGATTTTGAAAGCATATCAGACAGACAGAATTCCTTTTCATACTTAACTCATATTAAAATCAATAATACTACAAGTGATAACTGCGTTAAAAACAACCGACTTCAAACTTGCACTTGCAAAATTTACAAATACCTACAGACAAAAATGCTCATAAAATAAAAACTACTGGGCCTATCCGAATAAAATTTTTATGGGACCAATTCGACACCATCCCGCATCGAACAAAAAAAGAATCACGTAAATCGGTTCAGAAACCTCGGAGTAATCGGTGTACATACATAAAAAAAAAAAAAATATACCGGCCGAATTGATAACCTCCTCCTTTTTTTTTTGAAGTCGGTTAAAAATGCTAAATATTATCTGACAACTTCTCATGTTAATAAATTTAAGGAGGCTAATTTGAATGCCATTATTTAATTTAAAATTAAAATCATAAATTAATTTTAAAATTTACTTTTTATTTTCAGATCCCTCGGCCACAAGTACCATCCATTTGAAAATGATGAATTCTAAGCTGTGCCTCAAGATATTATGTATTTACTTTGTAACCAATATTAATGTTTTTATCATACGAAATATATATTGTTAAACGTTTAACTGTGTTTTACTTTAAACCTTTTTTCTGTATTTTTATTTTAAGACTTAGGTCAATACAATTTTTTATTTGTTCATCAATAGTCGATAATGACCTAACAGTCACATTGTTTTTAATTTCTTAACATTTTTAATAGACTTTTTAACATTTTTAATGAAAAAGTTACGATGTTAGATGTTTATATAGAAAAAAATTTAAACTGTATTAGCGAAGATACAAATTATCTAAAAAATGAAATATGAAATTACCAGTCTGTGTTTGCATCATTTCAAATTTGAAATTATAGACACAGAATTTAACACACGTAGGGTAGGTACATTCTAATTATTGATAGTAGATGTTAAAAGGTTATCTGTCAGCTTCTACAACTTACTTCTACTGATCCTATTTCTGTCATAAAAGATTGATCAAGAGGGAGGAATCAGTCACTCGTATTTAATAAAATTTTGGTTACCGATTAATAATTTTGTGCAGCAAATAAATACAAAGATATTAAATGGCAGACTAGGCAAAATATAGTAATTCTAATCCCACCATAAACATAAATGTAAGCAGGTGAACTGAAAACTCGATTGTTTTATTTTCCCTTAGAGAACAACGTTTATTCCAAAATATGACTTTTTAATTAGAATAATAGAATTATTTTCACAAAGCAAAGAACTAATGACCGATCACATTTTTTGAAGTTAATTAAAAGTTAAACCGAAAAACATTAACGAAGTTAGCAATGCTCAGCTATGACAGCTGTTCCCAGTTGAATATTTCATAGGTCTTTCAATCCCTTTTTTAACACGCTTTAATTAGCTTCACCTGTATGTATGTAACCGACTCCTTCGGACAGATTTAATCCAAACTTTGTAAACTGTGACAATACAATCATTTTATGAATTTAAGCGTGTTTTTTATTTATCTTTTTAACTATATTCATTTACCTATTTGTTTTTTTAACAAAAGTTACATCTCCTTAGTAAAAGTAAGGGTCAAACACAAAAATAAAACAAACTTTTGAAACATACATCAGTTTAATCGAGTATAAAATTAAATTACAAAATACAAACTCGGCGTACACACAATAAATAACAAATAAACATCACTTTATAAACTTACAAAAATTATATTTAAAATTATTTAAATACAGCTGCTTTCGTATGCGAAAATATAATAACCTATTACTATATTATTTAACTAGTGTTATCACAATAAAAAGTAAAAATAAATAAAAAAAGCCCTTTTCTATATAAATTTTACATGCAAAATAATAAAAATATTGCTAACCATTTTGTAAAACGTATATATTGGTTAAAAATGTAAAATGGCCGCCAAAAATTATCACTAAAAATAAAAATGCATGGTTCCCAATTTACAAGAGAAATAAATAATAATAAATTTATTCTAACACTAGTTAAATAAAATCTTTTAATATAGTTTATCAAACATAATATACAAAAAAGCATCATTTTGTGTTAAACATCAATTATATCTAAAATCATTCCGTCCTTTTCTATCACAACGTTATATAGAAATGATAGAAAAGGATGACACGATTTCCACATTTGCTAGTTTTAAAACATATCGTTATGAATCGTGCCATCTCGCTCTATGCATTAATCATTATTAGAAGACATGCACTAGAGAGAGACAGTACGACTGTATAGGCCTCAATTGCTCTAAATTAAGCGCTTTTTACACCTTCCGATACGATTTGTCTCTTCAATATCGGATGATGTAAATAACGTTATAAATTATATATAAATGACGAGATATAAAATTTGCGATAGCGAAGAAAAGGCATGAGTATTTTATATAAGTAAAAAAACAATTTTTTTTTAGAGATTATTGTAACAAAATGCAGTTGATTCCATCCTTAAAAACAAAGTCAAAAGCCAGCACTATATAATATTTTATGTTAAAAAACATTAGCATTAAATGCAATTTACAATTATTATTTGTAATAGTTGAAGAAAATATAGTTCCAACTGTAAACACGCCTTTGCTTCGCTTTCGCGTACATAGTAGAAGTATCTAAAATATGCACATTTAATTAATTGTGATATAACCCAGTAGCTACCTAACGCATTTCATGCTTGACGATAAAAAGCAGTTTATTGACGACGATACGACACGACACGACGCACGACGTATTGTCTTAGATAGTTTTAGAGAATCGAGTATTTTTGAAGTGAAACTTCTTTAGGCGCGTTGAGACTAAAATTTCAAGGTCGCGTCATGGCAATACGACACGTCATGGATTAAGGCGACGATTTTGGTATCTTTAAATCTTGCCAAAGAAGTTTCACTTGTGACACATGTGCTTGGCACACACGTTCTTTTTTATGAACAAAAAAGAACTATGAGTTTTCATTTAAATTCAATATAGGATTACGAGGCTTGGATAAAATATTGATTATTGATACTAATATCATAAATGCGAAAATATGTTTGTTTGTCCGTCTTGTACATAACAATAATGCGACAAAATCGCGTTTTTTATTTAAAAGTTCCTTCCTTTGTTGGCTATATTTATTTTATACATAGAGACTTATAAATGCTACAGAGAATGTAGTTGAAAAAAATGCAAAAAACTTTGTCTTTAAAATTGAATATCCAAAAAACTAATAAAAAAAAACATCAAATAAAACGCACACCTACAAATACAACCAAGTGCGCACAAAAAATGCACTTTACACTCTACGTAAAAAATGTCGTGGCCGTGTCGTGTCGCACCCGATACACCTTAACCTACGATAAATATTAAAAATACAGTCTACGATATACAAACGACATATCACCGTCTTCCCATCACTCGAGTCGCATCACATTTGAGCAATCCAAAAATATATTGCTTTATTATAATAATAATAAACGTTTAAAAAAGGGGTAACCCCTTATATATACAAAGACAAGGAGGGGGGGATAAGTTCATTAAAAACGACTTTTTTTTTCTTCTAATGAAAATTTACAGCACAGATTATGAATATAATAATATTATAAATATTTAAATGTCAAAACTTTAAACAGTATACCAACAGTTATGACGTAATATTTTGTATGTATGTTACGCTTCAAAAGTTATTATTATGCTATTATATTTTTATCTATTATTATAAAATAATGAGTCCTTATTTAATAACTCAGCCCCCGAATCACAGACACAATAGAAAATCTATTGTGTCGTGGACCGATCTGGCCGCTGCGCTCGGGGCTCAATGGGTTGAAAATAAAAATAACTTGTTAAATCAATATATTATATAGGTAAATGCTTCGTTCGCAAATTTCTATTTCTGAAGTACCTTTAGTTTATTTTTTTTTATTCAAGTAACTTCAAAGGAGTTAAACAGCATAATATCGGTCGGATCATTTTCGAATTTTCATAAGGAAATTATTAAATATAATACAGAAAACTAAAAATGCCTTCTTAGGTCATTCTTTCACTTGGTTTCATCAAAGCATTTTCATATACACACTAGGTTTCCGCCCGCAGCTTCGCCCGCGCAGTCAAAGAAAAACCTTCTCCTCAAAAGGGATTTCCGGGATTGCATCATTTTCCCGGGATAAAAGGTAGCCATGTCCTTTATCGAGTATCAAAATATCTCCATAGCAAATTTCATGAAAATGGGTTCAGTAGTTTAGGCGTGATTGAGTAACAGACAGACAGAGAGAGTTACTTTCGCATTTGTAATATTAGTATGGATTTCGACGATGAATGTAACTCTTATAAAATATGTAAAATATTATAAAAAAAATAAGATTTTGGATTGCAACTTCGTTTTTTACGAAAGGTACTTTATCAAAAAAAGGAAAGAGATAGCATGCGAGTGTATTTGTATGATATGTCATCAAATTGATTATTTAATATGCGACGAAAATATTAAAAAAAAAAGCTGGATATTAAAATAAATTGAGCTGTGTATTATACATAGAGGATCCAAAGTAAGATCGACATAAACTGTTTTAGGTACATATATATAACTAGATTTCCGCCCGTGGCTTCGCCCGCGTTTTCAAAGGAAAACCCGCATAGTTACCGTTCCCGTTGGATTTTCGGGATAAAACCTAAAACCCTATGTGTCAATCTAAGTTACCCTCTATATGTGTGCTAAATTTCATTCTAATCGGTTCAGTAGTATTTGCGTGAAAGAGTAACAAACACACACACACATCCTCACAAACTTTCGCATTTATAATATTAGTAGGATCTTTATTTTTCCCTTGTTTTTATTAGCAAAATCTCTCAAAGCTCAAGAAAAATTTCATTTTCGAGATACACATCTTTTCTATAATACAAAAATTAATCGCGTAATGTAAGCGCATAACTCGGGAATTTTCTTTTTTTTTAATAATATTCCTTGAAGTACGAGGATGTTTCTTATGGAGAGAAAACGTAAACATGTACCACGGGCGAGGCCGGGGCGGACCGCTAGTTAAAAAATCAAGTCGACCTTGCTTCGTACATAGACCATATTTATTAAAAATCTAAAATAAAATGAAGCACGCTGTACATTAGTGACATATATCTTGACTGACACTAGCATGATGGTCGCGGTTTTGACACGTCAAATTCTGACAACTGTCAGAATTCGATTAGAATCGTGACGTACGCTATAGGAACATTAATCTTCTTTCATAAAAAGTGAATATATGACGGTGCATTTACATCAAACGAGCGAATGCTCATTCTAACCCCACTATGTCAAAAATTTTTAGTGTAAACAGGCGTAGAGCATTCTTTCGGTGTTCTTAGTGCGTTCGAAATGATTCTATACAATGTTCTAATACTGAACAACACTGAATTAAGTTATCGAATGAAGTTTTCGTTTACACTAAAAGAACACGAAAGAATGTTCTGGCTCTAGCTCTATGTTCGTTTGATGTAAATGCACCGTAACAAAAATGGCTGATATTTCCGAGTATTATCGTTAAATAAAATGTCGAAACGATGTGGTATTACTTTAGATGCAGTAAGTTTTCCGCCAACAACCTTTAAATGCACATCCACAAAACAATTTTAAACACGGTCTAACTTTAAACCAGGGATCTGTCACTTTAATAGTTGTCTATGTGAAATACGACAAAACCAGATTAAAGAGAACCCGCGCTTAAGTTAAACCCTGTCTAAAGTTTTTTGTGGTAAGAGTTAAGACAGATAATAATTTAATTTCCAACAACCTCGCACCATATTTACAAAACCGTTCATAACGCACTACTACAGTAAAAAATAACATAAAAAGCTTAAAAAATTCCGAATATATTTTCATCCAACATCAAATCAAACATAAATAAATTCAAAAACAACCACTTTGTATAGTATATTTTTGAAGTGAAACTTCTTTATCGGGGTTGGAAATAAATTGTGTAACATTTTTTCGTTACGCGTGACATTTTTCCGTTACGCGCCATCTTTTTCTTATCCCTACCACGCGTGATTCGTATTTCTGTAAAGTTGCATAATATAGTAAATTATTTTTGAAAAATAAGGTCATAAAGAAGTTTCTCTAGTACACGCACACATTTTTTTCCAGTACACAACACAAAATTGACTAACAACTACATGACATACTGCATATACACATCAGAAATGTTCGATTTTTTCGCATGTTTATCACTCGATCCCCCCGTACATAACGCGAGTGTCCCACGCGTGGGTCTAGGTTCATTCCCGTCTGTGGTAGACACTAAACTACTCCCCTTTTAATCTCTTACTGAACTCCTCTTGCTGTAACTCCCTCCACTCTTTTTTCGCCTTCATGCGTTTCAATTGGCCGTCCCTGTAATAGAGAAAATATATATTCTTTAACTATATTCAGTTATATGTGTATATTAGGAGCCTGAGTCAATATTATGTCTATGGAATATATAATCCATACTAATATTATAAATGCGAAAGTAACTCTGTCTGTCTGTCTGTTACTCAATAACGCCTTAACTACTGAACCAATTTGCATGAAATTTGGTATAGAGATATTTTGACACCCGAGAAAGGACATAGGATAGGTTTTATCCCGGAAATCCCTCGGGAACTATGCGGGTTTTTCCTTGACTGCACGGGCGATGCCGCGGGTTGAAAGCTAGTATAATAAATTTTAATGTATTTATTATATTATATTAGGTTGAGACAAATTTTTTTTACACAAATACACATAAACAGGCTAAATTTGCTTTGGTCTATATCTGTGTCTTTTTAAGTAGTAAATCAAATGTGTAAATAGGTTATTCTGTAATAATGTAAAAATACACGACGTATTTTTGTTTATATTAAGCAAAAAATCTTGCAATCAATTCCACTGCGGACTATTTTTCAGGTATAGTTTGTAACGTAGTCACTTTTGATTTACGTATATATCTGTGTGAATATGTGCTGCGTATTTGTTTTCTGGGTGCCCGCTGGTAACAAAAATTTACAAACTCTGTTGGGGTTCCCTATTCCTTACCTCTATTTCGTCGCTGTGTAAATGTTTGTATAACACTGCCTCTACACTACTCGCGAAGTTGAACGAGGTTAGACGAATAGAATAATGTAGAGAGGCAGTTCTGTTATTTCGTCCAAGTTTTTGTAGCACCGCGGACTTCGGCCGAGGAACTTCGCGAGTAGTGTAGAGGAGGCATTAGAGTTAGTATTCGAGTGTGTGTGCGTGTTGGAGGTAGTTTGCGGGTTGGCGGAAGTGTATGTTGACTGTAGTGTGCGTGTTAGCTGTAGTGTCAATGTTAGTGTACGTGTCAGTGCTAGTGTTCGTGTTGTTGTGTGTGTGTTTGTGTAATACATACATGTTTTTGCTGCCGTGATAAATTTTGGAAAAACTTGCATAGTTCTAGTAATTAATTCTTATGTTACTTGTAACAAAGGACGGATGAATGTCTCCTATAACACAGGTTTTTCCTAGCATAGGAGACATTGTTCAAAATGTCATAATAAATGTACCACATATAGTTATTATATTATGTAAGTTCTTTGTTGTGTTGTAACCATGTTTGATTTGATACAACTCACCACATCAGGTCAACGAGCCCACCGCGCCTCGCTATAGCCGCTTTAACTCTATTAGCGAAGTCGACCGCACTCTCTTGCGGTAGTGTGCAGTGTTCGTGTTAGCTGTAGTGTCAATGTTAGTGTTCGTGTTATCTGTAGTGTCAATGTTAGTGTTCGTGTTACTGTAGTTAGTGTGCGGGTTAGCGATAAGTGTGTATTGAGCGTATTAGCAAAATCTACCTAATGGCGGTAGTGTGTGTGTAGGTGTGTAGTGTGCGCTTTAGCGGTAGTGTCAGTGCTAGTGTTCGTGTTGTTGTGTTTGTGTTACAACTTACCACATCAGATCAACGAGTCCACCGCGCCTCGCTATAGCCGCCTTCACTCTATTAGCGAAATCGACGGCACTCTCTTGCGGGCCGCGAGTCATGGCCGGCAAGTACCAAACGTCGCACACTATCGCCCACGAGCTCATCATGTTCAGTAAGTAATGCAGCATCCCGTATCGGGAGCTGTTCCAGAACGCGTCGCCGAAGCGTGCGTCGTATCTGCGGGGAGGTTTTTCATTTTAAAAAAATCTATAGTACTAATATTATAAATGCGAAAGTTTGTGAGGATGTATGTGTGTGTGTGTAGGTATGTTTGTTAGTCTTTCACGCAAATACTACTGACCCGATTACAATGAAATTTAGCACACATATAGAGGGTAACTTGGATCAACACATAGGTTTTATCCCGGAAATCCCACGGAAACGGGAACTGTGCGGGTTTTTCTTTGAAAATGCGAGCGGAAAGCTAGTCACCTAAAAATGTGAATGATCTATCATTATTAGTTGTAGTTTGAATTATGTATAGACATATCCAACCACCCAGTTGTTATAATAATTATTCTTAATCTAAATTACTATAAATCAATATGTATATTGTATATGTTACGTTTAGAGACCGAAAACGTTAAGAGCTAGCGCGCACGAGCAACTTTGTCTCCGCAACTATTTTGCCTCTCCCACCCATGGGCACTATATACATACACAAAATAGAGGCAAAATAGTTAGCCCTAGCTACGTGCGCGCACTTTCATACTAATGAAAGTGCGCGCACGTAGCGACGCAACTCCCCATACAATTGATGGGAGAGACAAAATAGTTGCGGAGACAAAAGTTGCTCTTGTGCGCTAGCTCTAACTGACTGAAGTCACACCGCGAAATTCGTGTTATGACTCTAAAGAAAATTCTCACGAGTACTAACTTGATAGCCACAGGGTATATAGTGCCGCCGACTTCAAAGCTGCCCTTCTTGAATTGCACAACCGACGTGTTGTTGATGCAGGTGCCTTCGGGAAATATCAGGATCGGCGGATTGTCCACTACGGATATGTGCTCTTTTAGTCTGGAATAAACAATTTTTATGAATTGATATAAATAAAAATTGGACAAGATTCTTCATTTCTTCTTATAGAAATCTTATAAATGCTCTTTTTGTTTGAAAAAAAAAACTTTGAAAGCTGAATTTTTTTTAGTTTACTCAAAAATAACGAAATTATTCTTATACTACTATGCACCTATGCATGATTTTTACTCAATTCTATGCTAAGGCGCCACACAATAGAACGTGCCGAGCACATAAAAACATTCAAAAACCATACTATTTCTGACAAACAACTAAAAATCCCCAAACCCCCCCTCCACTTTTCTTTAAAATCAATACACATAAAAGAAAATCTCACCGTCTAGCAACAGCGTGTCTGTCTTTAACCTCCGATCTCTCGAACCAAATGTGGGGCGAAGCCCTAGCCAGGGCCCTTTGTAAGAGCCCTAGGAATCCGTTGTGTCTTTGACCAATCTGTGGATTTTTGGTTATTTATTTAGTAAAAAAAAAACTCTTAAGGATACAATCGAAAATCATACTATGCAGTAATAAAAAAAAGTGTTTATATAATCACTTAAGAATTTCAGAAACTTATTTAAAAGATTGACAGAAACAAAATCAATACGTACACTAATGGGATTCGAACCCATACGTTGCACTAAAAATAAAAATAAAACAAATCAGTAACTATTTTTAACTAGCGGTCCGCCCCGGCTTCTCCCGTGGTACATATTCACGTTTTCTCTACATAAGAACCATCCTCGAACTTCAAGGAATATTAAAAAGAATTAACGAAATCGGTTAAGCCGTTCTCAAGTTATGCGCTTACCAACACATTTTGGGATTCATTTTTATATTATAGATAAAACAAATAAAAGTTACGTATTCGTAAATACATACTAGGATTTATTATCAAATTCCCCTTTACATAAAAAGCTGTCTTATATAATGAAAAACATGTTTAAATCGAACATACAAAAAATAAATTTACAAATAAAAAATCCCACATAAAAACACTCATTACTTATTATAACATGCCCCCAGACGTACACAGTATACCCCGTACATCATGCTATGAAATATGAAAAGTAAATTCTTAATTATATAATATTATACACAGTGGCGTAGCTACCGCGATCATCACCCCTACATGACTATTTTATGAATAGTACCAAAAAGATTTCGCTCTGGATGCTCAAAAAATATCCCCATAAATAAATTTCTATGCAGGACAAACCCAACACGAACATTAATTTAATTCGCAAAAACACTTGTCCTCCCCTTGACAAAACTCGATTTATTCACCCCAAAACAGGCTCCCGTTAAAACGCAACCAGTCCCCTCTCCCCCTTCAAAATTGAAGAAAACAGAAATCTATTCACGATAACACAAGAATGATAAAATAAGAATATCATTGGCATTTTACTCTTTTTAAGCTATTGCGTAGCTTCTATCGCGGGCCTTGAGCGCGGGGACCGAATCGAGAAATTCCGTAACGAAAAAACCTCACGCTCCCCACTCCGACGGGCTCGGAGGTGTGGCTTGAAGGCATGCTATGCAATAGCTTTACCGCGGCAGTCCCCGAGTGACACACGTCTTTTTTTATGATGAGATGGTACTAATTATTGGCATTCAACTATAAAAATCCAAACACAACCCAGTACGCTACGCCACCGACCATAAACACACACACACTCACCAACGAATAACAGCTGTCACACATGAGCACCAACACATCGATCGGGCTCGTGTGATTGGCCACGCATATCCCGCTCTTCGGCTTATACCTGTCCCCGTTGTGATAAGTTATCACGGCGCTAATACAACGCGACAGAAAGTTGAAGCACATCAGCGACATTGAATTGTTCACGCGCTGTTTGAACGCGCCATCCGGTAGCGTGCCGACAATGGCCGTGCTGACTATCAGCCACCACACCTAGGGGTGATGCATGTGAACATCAACCCGGTATACTAATGTATTGACACAGCTGGATGTGTATTGTGTAGCTTGGTATTCATGGTGAACGTTTGTTCAGCAAAGTTGGGCCAACATCGTAGCGCGGAGTAGTAAAAAGTTTTTGGAAGAGCAGACATGAAAACAATGTTAGTCAACTGTTGCTCAACCAACATTTACCATAAATAACGGGCTTATTAATAACTAAAAATAATATCAGCTGTGCCAAAACAACGAGGTGTAAATGATAAGATCATACAGTGATATTGTGACAGGACCAATTACACCATAAAATACATATTTATGATTCATTTCAAAACGTATCATAATGACATGGTATAGCACGCCACATGTGACGTGACAATTTTATACTTATCACGCCATATCATGACACCTGTCAGACGAATTTCATGACGGTGCAATATTTAGCCACGCCACGTATAGTACGACTAGAGCGTGTTAAACCATATCATTATGACACGGACACGATACGACGTGTCATATCATAATCTGTAATACGTCACGTCACAGAACCATTATATCACACGTCACACATCATACAACAGAGACATACACAACCCAAAAACGTCACATAGTAACAAAACAAACAGCCTAGCCCACATCAACCCTCGCGCATAGACAACCCTTTTTCTTATAGTGGAGAGCGCATAGACAACCCTCATCAACTAGAGTCTAACCAAAGAGAAACACATGTCCATGCTCAGCACGCTGACGTCGATCGGACTGGTGTGGTTGGCGACGCAGAAGCCGTTAGACGACGGCTTGTATTGCGTATCATGGTAGTAGGCGACGCAAGATACGCTTCGTATTAACATACGGTTCGCCAGCTTGTAGGCGATGCCCCCGAGTGTGCGACGTATTTTGCCCTCCGGTAGTAGGCCAATTAGCGTCATGCTGACTAGTGTAGCGATCACCTGACGTGTTGGGGTTGCGCAAGAGTTGATTTTTGTTAGTCACGAAATATAAGAGAGGTAGAGAACAAAGTATGGTAGGGATGTAGGTAGGGATGTATTAAAAAGTATGTAAAGTGAAGTCCCATGTACCCTTGTGGGGTGAGGGGCAGATGCATTATACATATTCTGTTTCACTGATCGATTTTTCTTTAGGGACAAGTAGGTGATCAGCTTTCTGTGTCCTGCCAGACCGAGACATGTTTTTTTCTTCGTCTCCACCGGGTATCGAACCCAAGACCCCTCGGTGTAGTAAAAAGTAGGTAGGAGATAAATAAAAGGAAGGCGAAAATATAAGAAGGTAGGAAAAGGCATACGTAAGGTAAGTATGAAATGCAAAATTATCTGACAAGTGGATAGGGACAGAAATGACACAGGTCATGAATGTAAAATAAGTTGAAATGAGGGTAGGTAGAGAAATTGGTAAAGGTGCGTACAGATTATATAACATTATGTTATAACATTGTGATATTAACACGTCAAAATGTACTGAAAAATGTTATAAAACAATGTAACATTGTTATACTTAACAATTTTTCAGTACATTTTGTCGCGTTATATAATCTGTACGCACCTTAATAAGAAAGGCACAATTACTTGGAAAGGGGAAGAAATACAGTTATTTAAGTAAGGAACACAAAATTATAAAGAGGTCGAGAAACAACTAAGGTAAGTAGGTTACACAAAATTACTCCTATTACTTATAATTTAATCGAAAGTATGTTACAATTTCATCAAATTAAGAGAACAAGAAGATATGCGACTATTAAAAATGCTAAATAACATAAAAGTAATTTTGCGCTTCAACGAGCATACTTAAAACAATTTAAATTAAAATAACATGTAGAATACATTAATGTTTTAATTAGATAGTTTATTTTTTTAGAACAATAATTAACATATGTTTAAGGTGAAATGAGACCCAAAACAGACGTTTTGAGCTCACGAAGAATTAATTTTTTTCTTCAAAAACTACCAATTTGATTTTTTTTATTTATGGATTTATTTAATTGAAGAGTTTGTCTAGTGACGTGCGGGAACCGAAACACGATTGAAAAAATTTGCCTCGATAGAAAAACGTTGTGAAGTTTCCTAAAAATTAAACGGTCAATCAATTTCATTTGGACAATGGTAAAGTAATATCAATGAAACTTTATCCACATCCATTTCCATTCAATTCTTGAGAGACGTGCGGGATTAGATTTTACATTTAATACATCAGTAATTTAAAAAAAATATATTTATAAATTATGAGCACAAAATTGCGCGTAGGCCGGTCGCTTCCGCCGTTCCGCCTCCTGTTAGTCGACGCTAACGCGTCTTAGAGAGCAGTCCTGTACAACTTTTTCGCGCGGTGCCGTTGTCTACTCGCATACGTGATTTAGTGTTAGTGATACTAAAGTTTTTCATAAACATGGTGAATTTTGGTGGCCAAAACATTGATGGTGAGAACATTAGGAAGAAAATGTTGCGAAAGCAGATAAAAAAACTACAGTTATTGAACCCAAATAGGTAAGTTTGATGTTTATCATGCTTATTTATATTTATTATGTCTTTCGGCCGCTACAAGTCTAAAGACCTCAACTTCCAATATATTGATTACTAGGTATATTTACAAGTCTAATTTGAGAAACGCATAAATCAAAATTTGAAAGTTATTTTTACTTGTAATAATTAGTAATAAATATTATTTTAATTTTTTGGAGTATTATACGTTTACTAAGTCTGAATTGAGCAACGCACAAATCAAGATTTTATAATTTTATGCACTCCGTCTTTATTTTTATTTATAACTAGAGGTCCGCCCCGGCTTCGCCCGTGGTACATATTTCGCAATAAAAGGTAGCCTATGTCCTTTCTCGGGTATCAAAATATCTCCATACCAAATTTCATGCAAATTGGTTCAGTAGTTTAGGCGTGATTGAGTAACAGACAGACAGACAGACAGAGTTACTTTCGCATTTATAATATTAGTATGGAAGTATGGATTTTATTATTGGTATAGAATAGATAAGTAATGTTTTAGTTTTTTTGAGATTTCATCTTCCAATAAATATACTACTGATTTGTGTATGTATGTTTATTTCTAACAGCGAAGCGCGACCACGAAAAATCCGATGAGCAGCCTGCAAGCCAGGACGCAATAAAAGACAAACCATGATTACCAGAAACTGATGTGGATCTTCAGACAGTTTCATATAGTACTTTTTTGTGTAAGTTTATCTTATGTTATTTATTTATAAGTCATAAGATTGAAGATAGTAAAATATTTCAGACTAGTGTAAGTTATCACTGACTGGTTACCACTTACCAAAATTTGTTTTTATGCATATTATGCATAAGCATAATTACTTGTAAATTTTATATAAAAAAATATTTGAAAAATTTGTATGACGATGCCGACAGTCGACTTTTTTTACGAGCTCGGACAATAGAGCGATAAATGAACGGACACAGCTGCGAAATTTTACTAATTTTTATAAAAGCACTTGTTATACTAATTGCGGTCAACCGTAAAATTTTGCAAACAAAAGAACGATTTTCTCAGAAAGTTTGCTCTGTATGACGCCGACAATCGAGTTTATTACGGGCTAGGATAATAAAGCGACAAAGGAACGTACACAGCTGCGCAATTTTTTCTAGTTTTGTGATGAAAGTATCTTTATAATAATCGTGGTATTATAATTGGTTTATCAATGAATTTTTCTATAAATCTTTTTTTGTTATACAGAATTTTCGTTTCATTCATTCTCTCCTATTATAACTTATTGTGGTTGTTTCAGCAGCACAATGTACAAGGACAGCTGAAAATGACGAGCAAGAAACATATTTATTTTCAGAACAAGGTGAAGAAGAAAAAATGAAAGTCGTATCAAGAAGATAAACATTGGAACAATAAAATAGTACCAAAACCAGCATTCGAAAATATCTGTTATGTTATGTTATATTATATATCAAATGTCAAAATTCTATCTTATTATATTCTATACTAATATTATAAATCTAAAGAGTTTGTTTGTTTGTTTGAACGCGCTAATCTCGGGAACTACTGGTCCGATTTGAAAAATTCTTTCGGTGTTAGATAGCCCATTTATCGAGGAAGGCTATAGGCTATATATCATCACGCTAAGACCAACAGGAACGGAGCAATGCGGGTGAAACCGCGGGGAACAGCTAGTATATCATATATCTGATATTAAATATATCAAAATGTCGGATATATTTATTAAAAAAAAATCAAAATTGTAAATAATATTTTTTTGTTATTGATTTTTTCAATAAATATGATATATATTATGTAAAAAAAAACCAAACGTAAATAGCATAAGTCTATTATGTATTTTTATTATCATATTGTACGTAAAGTCCCCATGACGAAAAACTATAAAATATTTTGTTTACAAAGATGTTCAAATAACTTATATAGGTAGCGACAATTCTAACAATAACAAATCATTTCATCATAAAATAAATTAGTCGCAAGCTCACTTTTTGTAACCAGACTTGTACCAATTAAAAATCGACCTTCGTGCAAAGGAACAAAGGTCGTTTTTCTAGTCCGATGGGTCCGGCAACGAAAAGACGTTGCCGGATCGCTTTACTCGGCTTTAACCGCGCGAATATAAGAATTTAAGTAAAGTTCATTGAACCTCCGTTAGTTCCGTATGTTTCCGTCATCTATTCAGTTGTGTGGCATGGCGAGGGGATTTTCGTGAAGCGTCCCGCGCGCTCTTATGCTCCACCCAGGGGGCGTATCCCAAAAGGTGCACAAACACGATTGTATTTCGTCTTAAATTTATAAAGAATAGAAAAAATTCGATCACGAGGCGGGCCTCGAACCCGCATCCTTACGCGCCA
The DNA here is from genome assembly GCF_905220415.1 of Colias croceus. Lineage (NCBI taxonomy): Eukaryota > Metazoa > Arthropoda > Insecta > Lepidoptera > Pieridae > Colias > Colias croceus. Next base: position 2,863,267 of record NC_059559.1, on the reverse strand, counting down.
TTCCGGGATCGAATTTTTTCTATTCTTTATGAATTTATATTTATAAAGCATTTGAATGCCATAAAACCCAAAAAAAAATATACATATGTATTTAAAAAGTCAATTAATATTCTGGTTGATAAAAAATACACTATTGTTTCAACCAAAAAAATTATCAAATTTAATGATCATTTAAGACATGACATACTAGCTTACCACCCCTGGCTTCCGTTTCACGACAAAAAAAATCTAATCAAATTCGCTTCAGCAGTTTCAGAATAAAACAGACTCATTTTCATATTTCTAATATTACTTTTTTAAACTTTAAAAATCCATTACTATACTAAAATAAAAAGCACACTTGTACCTCTACTACCTCTACTACTACCAAGTCGTAGTGATAGTATACTACTACTTAGTAGTATAAATGTCTAAAAATGTTACTACTACTTAGTAGTACGACTACTACTTAGTAGTGGTATAATACTACTACTTGCTAGTAGTATATTAGTCTAAAAACTTACTACTACTTACTACTAACTACTATACTACTCACCCCAATAACGAATATGAGTATCCTCAGTGGTAGTAAGAAGAAGTATCGTACAATGAAACCCATCACCCATATGATTGTGAGGCGCCATGTTAGAAATTCGTATTGCCTGTAACAAAAAATAATATTTTTAGATTTTTTTTAATAGCCACATTTGGGCATCACTACATAGTATAAAACAAAGTCGCTTTCTCTGTCCCTATGTCCCTTTGTATGCTTAAATCTTTAAAGCTACGCAACGGATGTTGATGCGGTTTTTTTTAAATAGATAGAGTGATTCAAGAGGAAGGTTTTAGAATATAATCTATAAGGTTTTAGACAAAGCGGGCGAAGCCGCGGGCGGTAAGCTAGTGGAAGAATAAAAAAGAGCGTGTGCCGAGCACACGTGTCAGAAGTGAAACTGCTTTGGCAAGATTCAAAGATACCAAAATCGTCGTCTTACTCCATGACGTGGCATTGCCGTGAAAAAAAATGCCTATTATAAAAACCAAGGAACAGCATTCAGCTTACGAAAGAAAATTCAAAATTTATCGAATACTTTTTAAATTTCACTATAAAAAAACAACAAAATAATATAATTCTAATACTGATCAAGTAAAACATTTTTTTTTTTATATAAACGAAGTTTTTGTTGTAATAAATACAATGTAAAACAATTGTTTTTGTGACAAAAGAAAAACAATTTAATCGTTTTCACCTAATTAATAATTTAAATGCAAGTTTTTTTATATACGTGTATAAATGAATATTTAAACATCTATGTATTTGAATAAAATTTTAATTAAAACTTTTTGTATAAAATGTTTTTAATTATCTTGATAACAATAATATATATAAATAGTTGCAATAATTATTATTATTATCAAAGCAATTTACATGTATTAAAATAAAATTTTATGTATGAACACAAAGTATACCCATCCTACCCTATCCTATCTTTCCTACTAATATTATAAATGCGAAAGTTCGTGAGGATCGATGTTTGTTACTCTTTCACGCAAATACTACTGAACCGATTGCAATGAAATTTAGCACACATATAGAGAGTAACATGGATTAACACATAGGATAGGTGAAAAAACCCGAAAACCCCACGGGAAGGGGAACTATACGGAGTTTTCTTTGACTACGCGGGCGAAGCAGCTGGCGGAAAGCTAGTAATGAATAAATCGCGTTTAAAATCCGTTATTAGTACTTTAGGTATATTAGGACCACGCTCACTGCAAAGTGTGAGAAACGTCGGGATGATAGATAAATAAATATTTCAGGACAATTTTCACACACGGCACGATCTGATCCCATACTGCTTTCGCTTGTGTTATGGAAACCAGATGGCTAATAAAAACACATATTACATTATATAATTTTAAATAAATATTTATATAGATAATTAACACTCAGACACAGAGCAAACATCTATGTTCATCACACAAATATTTGCCCCGGGTGGGAATCGAACCCACGACCTCTGACTTGGAAGGCAGAGCCACTACCAACCAAGCCAACGGGTCAGTCATAACAATCTACACTAATATTATAAAGAGGAAATCTTTGTTTGTTTGTTTGATTGTAATGAATAGGCTCATAAACTACTGGACCGATTTCAAAAATTCTTTCACCATTCGAAAGTTACATTATCCTAGAATAATATAGGCTATACTAGCTTTCCGACCGCGGCTTCGTCCGCGTTTTCAAAGTAAAACGCGCATAGTTCCCGTTCCCGAGGGATTTCCGGGATAAAACCTATCCTATCTCTCAAGTTGGATCGAACTGCACATGGTGTGCGAATTTTATTATGATCGGTTAAGTGGTTTAGGAGTCCATTGAGGACAAACATTGTGACACGAGATTTATATATATTATATATAAGATATAAGATAAGAAAGATAAGATAAGATAAGATAAGATATTATCACGCTAAGACCAACAGGAGCGGAGCCACGCGGGTGAAACCGCGCGGCATAGCTAGTATAACAATAAACCGCGTTTAAAATCCGTTAAAATCTTTACTTTCTAAATTATTTTCATACAAAACCCTCACCTATTAGTCCTGGTGAGCAGGTTCCAACTCCTCAACTCTTCGGCCTCGAAGACGGAGGTGACCTGGTCTTCAATGATCGACTCCATGCCCGCCTTGACCAGATCGAGACAGTGGAACACGTGCATTTCGAGGTTGTTCTGGAATATTTGGAGATGATATAATATTATAGTTAATCCATACTAATATTATAAATGCGAAAGTAACTCTGTCTGTTACTCAATCACGCCTAAACTACTGAACCAATTTTCATGAAATTTGGGATGGAGATATTTTGATACCCGAGAAAGGACATAGGCTACTTTTTATCCCGGGAAAATGATGCAATCCCGGAAATCCCACGAGAACGGGAACTATTCGGGTTTTTCTTTGACTGCGCGGGCGATGCCGCGGGTGGAATGCTAGTAATATATATTATATACTATTTATAATAATAATGATGATACTTAAAACCCACCTCTGGCTTAATTTGCTCAATCAGCAGACCATTGGGCAGCCTCTCATGACTCTTACTCCTCTTAATAAAGATGATGACGTTGATGATCATAATGATAATAGCTATCACAATAAACCCTTATTGTGTGGTAGCGATGGTTACGACGACGACGACGATGGTGATGATGATGATGATGATGACGAAGACGATGACCATGATTATAATAATGATGATGAAACTTAAAACTCACCTCAGGCTTAATCTGCTCAATCAGCAGACCATTGGGCAGCCTGTCTTGACTCTTACTCCTCTTGTAATTGAGTTCCGGCGACGGGCCGAGTATCTCCTGCCGCTCTATCACCGTCATCTTTGTGCCTGTAATAGTTTATTTATTTTTATTAATAATAATGAATATCTATACATATAATCACAGCATATAATATGTAGAAGGGTCAATTCTGTACATTGAAAATATTGAAAAAATAAATAGCAGGGGGTGTTACTGGGTCGATAACTAACCCAAATGTGTGATTAAAAAAATTTTTGTCTGTCTGTCTGTATATGCTGACATCACGTGAAAAGTAACAATTCGATTTTGATGATACTTGGTATAATTATACCTTATTATCCAGGGCATAAAATAGGATACTTTCTATCCTGAAAAAATACGAGGAAAAAAAAATATCTTAATTTCTCAGTTTTATGCATAGACGTTGTTCTGTAGAACCGCGAACACACGTTGCGTTACACGCAGTGGATTCTTTTTTTTATAAGATGTCATTGTCAGAGTTACTCAAAATGGAGAAATAAACCATCCACGCGAAGACCGACATCCGCGCGGACGGAGTCGCGGGCGGAAGCTAATAATGAATAAAGTTTTAATAAATAACCCCGAAAATTAATAATTATTGTATTGTTACCGATTATTGATAAGTGCACAAAGGAAATAAAAGGGTGTTATAAACGTTTTTAGGATACATAAAAATTGTATAATGCGTCGGTGTTGTCACTAAAGTGTTAGTAATAATCTAAAACAATAATTAAAATGTATGTTTTAAATAGAATAAAAAAACCGTAAGTATTTTTTTTCCCAAGAATTTTTTAAATTAAGAAGATTGCTAAGAATTGCGAACAGCCTTATTTTTTAGGCAACGTCTGTTAAAAGTAAAACCTAACTCGCGCTAGCTAGTAACTAGATAACTAAATTAATCTATTCAAAAATACACATACATATTCATAAATAAATAACTTTACAAATAACAAAAAAGTGGGTTATTTTAACTGTACACACCTGATAAACATACTTAAGCGTAATTTAAATGCAGTCTTCATGTTTTAGATAAGCATACATACATACATAAGTACATACAGTAATAGATTTTAACGTGTGCGTGGGTGTGTACTGTGTAGTTACTATTAGATGTTTTTAACTGATACCCAGGGCCGTCTTAGACTATGCCGGGGCCCTTGGGCACACAAGAATTGGGGGCCCCTTTGAAATATAAAGAAATCAAACTAGGTACGCAAATTTTTTCCCACAATTATATATGTTTTTGCCCTAAATTGAAACTTAAAGAAGTAATAAGAAAACTTAAAGAAAATTTCTATGTAAAATTTTTGCTCCATTTTTTTATACATTTTACAAAAAAGTTACTTCTGACCAATCTTGTATTATAATATGGTCTTTTGAGGAAACTTTTTTTCCTTATTTTTTTTTTATATAATTCATTTGAAACGCTGCTGCTGTAATGGCGCTCCAAAGTTGACTTTAATTAAATTTAATTAAGAAATATTTTAAGAATTACTTTTTCAAATTACCTTTCTCTTTGAATTTATATTTTAGGTTTTATGGCAGTCAAATGCTTTATAAATAAAATATAAATTCAACAAAAAAGGTCGTGTTCCATCTTTACAATATTGTATTCACTGAAAAGTGCTTCATATTGGTTGAGATGGTTGTTAAATCATCTCAATAGATGGCGTGCGGTGTGTCCCTTAAGACACATAAAACTGAAGGAATAGAATAAATTCGGTTGCTCCGGCGGGTCACGAGTGGCTGAGTTGGTCAAGCATCCGCCCCGGAATGGCGCGAAGGATGCGGGTTCGAGTCCCGCCTCGTGATCGAATTTTTTCTATTTTTTATAAATTTATAACTTTCTCTTTTTCAAATTTATCTTTTTAATTTGCATCTGGATTTTTTCTTTCGTAGCCGTTTCATATTGATCAAAATTATTGCGTGCGTTATTAACATAATTTATTCAAAGCCTAGGCAAATGGCAAAAGTCAAAACGCTTGTCATCTATTCGTATAGAAATGGTCCGGTGTGAACAGAGTTCACTAAATTCTAGGACCTTCAAAACTACAAAATTTCATATCCAGCAGAAAATTAGTAAAATTGTTCAAAGGAATAAGGATTACTAAAAATAAAATTCAAAATTAACTGTCATTCCGGTACGTGAATTAAAAAACATATTCCAGGTTATAAATAAATAAAAAAATAGGTGATTTCGCGATTTATACTGAAACGATAAGTTTTATCATAAAATCATTTAGGTGTGAAGTGATTTAAGAAACGTGTGCATATTATAAGGATGGGATGAGTTTATAAATCGTTATATCTTAGAAAATGGTAGGAAGCTACATCTTAGGAAAATAATGTATTGATTCTTTAGTATAGATAATTTTATGATCTACAATTTGGGTAAAAGTGGTTAAGTATATGATAAAACTTACCGTTTCGGTAAAAATCACGAAAAACCTATATCTGTTGACTTTTAGGAAAAAATTTTTTCGTAGTAACAGAAGGTCGGGAAATTTTAATATATTTTTGAAGTGAAACTTCTTTAGGCGCGTTGAGAGTAAAATTTCAAGGTCGCATCATAACAATACCGTAACGTCATGGAGTAATTCAACGATTTTGGTATCTTATAATCTTGCCAAAGAAGTGGGCTATTTAGCACCGAAATAATTTTTCAAATCGGACCAGTAGTTCCCGAGATTAGCGCGTTCAAACAAAAAAACAAACTCTTCAGCTTTATTATATTAAGTATAGATTGTGTTTTTAATAATTTCACCAAATTTCGACTGGATGGGAATTTTGGTCGTGGTCGTCGTCGTCCTCGGTAGTGTGACCGAAACATTAGCAAAACGTCATAAGCTTATATCAATTAGTATCAATAGTGGATTCTATTCTCTAGCGTTTCTGCCACTTGTCTAGAGGCCCAGAGATTAAAGTTTTGTCACAACGCCCTTGTATGCTATTCTGTAAACTTAGACTTGTTAGTAATTTTCATAAATCTCAAAATAATTCAAGTAAAAATATATTATATTACGTTAATAAGTAAATAAATAATTCGAGTAAATGTCTGATAAGTTAATTATAATGGTGTTCGAATCACTCGAATTATTCCATGTAATAACCTTGTAATAACATAGATGTTTTGATTCGAATAAATCTGAAAATGATCTGACGTTCTGGCAATAAAAAGCTGTATTGCTTTTTAACAAAATATTTTGAGATTTATGTGAGAAAAATTGTCAGTCCTACATCTCCTCCAGGGGGGCCCCCTGACGATGGGGGGCCCTGGGCACTGGCCCCCTGTGCCCCTATGGTAAAGACGGCACTGCTGATACCAGATGACTAGAAGTAAAGAAAAACGACGTGTGGCACTCGGGCACTGCCGCGGTAAAGCTATTGCATGCTATGCCTTCAAGCCACACCTACGCCCGTCGGAGTGGGGAGCGTGAGGTTTTTTTCGTTACGGAATTTCTCGATTCGGTCCCCGCGCTCAATGCCCGCGATAGAAGCTATGCAATAGCTTCAAAATTAATTGGCCTTCTGTTCAGACCGAGACATTTTTTTTTGTTCATCTCCACCGGGTAACGAACCCAGGAAACTCCTTTATAGGAACACACGTTAACCACTGTACCAAGGTGGAAGGCTATTAATACTAGAAATTATATGAATATTGTAATCGAAATATTTTTTCGAATAATTTAGGTAATTATCTTGAGATTGAACATAAAAAAAAATCATTCAGTTAGTAATAAATATCTGAGAACCATCAAATCAAAAATTTTTATCCTTGTTATCTCTGTTAGCTACCACAATCGAGACTTTCGTACACGAAATTATTGGGCGTCTCATCAAAATAAAGCTACAAACGGAAAATTAGCTTGATAGTAGTCACTTGCAAAAATGGGCGATGTATCCTTAACTATTATTTCAAACAATATAAATATTAAATACCTCTTTTAAATATTAGATCTACAATCGAAGTCGCGGGCAGAGCTATACCATTCAACACGGTAGTATAAGCATGTTATATAACAACCATTAGATATATACGGTCGGTGGTTATTTCAAAATTGTCCGCCGTCTCTTACGAAAGACGTTTAGAGGTTTGCACTACACGCAATCATGGTAGAATTACATACAACCGAGTTTTAGATGTCCGATGTAATTTTATGGCACTCAAATTCTTTTGTAATGAATTTTTTTAAAGAATAGAAAAAGTTCGATCACGAGTTCGGATTCGAATCCGCGTCTTCCGCCTTACCGGGGCAACGCCTAATCTCTCGGCCACCCGGGATCACAGTGGACGGCTTCGACTGTATTTTATTTGGTTTATTTATTTATTTTAATCATTTGGGTCATCCATCATTAATCACAACAATACTTATAGCTAGGGTACATAATATAATAAAAAAATTGCAATTGTGACAAACATTTACAGGATAATACAACATGATTTTTAATTCAAGTCACTTTGTGGTAGGTACACAAAGCAAAAAAAAAAAAACAAAAAATAAACAAAATTAAGATAAAATAATTATGTACTTACTTTAAATACTTGCGGATTTTATTACAATTGTCTAATTGTTTATAAGGTACCTCAAAACTTTCGTCTGAGTAAACCGTTTTTGACTATTCATTTTTTATTTGAAAGCTGGTGCCTCCCATTTGAATTTGATTTAGTTTTGACAATTTGAAAACGGTTTAATTTTTTTGTCATAAATCCATACTATCCATACTAATATTATAAATGCGAAAGTAACTATGTCTGTCTGTCTGTTACTCAATCACGCCTAAACTACTGAACCAATTTTCATGAAATTTGGTATGGAGATATATATGCGGATTTTTCTTTGCAATTGACTGCGCGGGCGAAGCCGCGGGCGGAAACCTATTAAGTATATATTTTGCATATTTGCTATACAGGAGATTTCGGATTTTTTGAGGATTTTTTTATTATTCTTTCATCTACCCTCCTAAACTCACCATTCACACCGTTCTCCTTGACGAGCGCGGACGGTGGCCGGTCCGGTTCCGGCGGGCCATCATCCTCGTCCGAACTGTCGTGCCTCTGCAGACGTTTCGCCACTTCAATGTGCTGCCTTCCATACTGGGGAGAGATAAATATAATGTATCAGTACATAATATATAATTCTGCATAATTTTATACAAGCTGTGCTCCGCGGTTTTACCCGCAGTGCTCCGCTCCTATTAGTCTCAGCGAGATGATATATAGCCTATATATAGTCTTCCTCGATAAATGAGATATCTAACACCGAAATAATTTTTCAAATCGGACCAGTAGTTCCGGAGATTAGCGCGTTCAAACAAACTCTTCAGCTTTATAATATTAGTATAGATTTTTAATCGATATGCTGCCTGCTATACTGAATACAGAGAAATACGACATTACAAAAAAAAATGAATATAGATTACTGTAAAAATAACCCTATCAGTAAATAATACATCATAAACTGCTTCGTATCTAAATCGTAAATTTATAATGTCAAAAAAACACCATTCCTACCTAAAAGAATGTTGCAAAAAATAAAAATTATACCCAATATATATTAGAACTATGTAAACGTCCCGTTTCCGCCCGGATAGTCGTCATAGAGTCTATCGTAAAATTTCCAAATTTTTCTAATTTTATGCCAAGCGGAGACGAATAAAAATAAAATTACGTAAAACAGCATCTGCCTCATGTTCTGCGGAATCATTCCTCAACGCACGCGCAAGTAAACAGACCTATCTATGCACTCGATTGCATCAACAACAGAGTGACCCCACAATATCACAGCTGCAGCGCCAAGTAAATTTCCGTCATTTTCTCGTAGATGTTATCAATTTAATTACTTGCACATAGATATGTTATTAATTACATACTTAGTCCAGTTATTTTGGATTATTCAATGTAATAATTGGTATAGTTAAAAACATATACAAAGTTGGAATTAAATCTGTCCGTATAAATTGGGTCAAAATCGAGTCTAAAGGAGTCGGTTACATACAAACATACAGGTGAAGCTAATAAAATCGTGTTAAAAAAGAGCATGTGAGCATACGTGTCAGAAGTGAAACTCCTTTAGCAAGATTCAAAGATACCAAAATCACCTTACTCCGTGACTTGACGGTATTGCCATGACGCGACCTTGAAATTTTACTCTCAACGCGCCTAAAGAAGTTTCACTTCAAAAATATTTATTTTATTAGTTTAGACATAATATAATGATAAATTACATATTATTATTTATATCAGCTGGATTACCGGCTTAATACTGTTACAGTGAAGAGATTAAGGTCTAGTTCGATTGTACTTTGAGTCATCGGTGGCAAGGTCACGAGGTTTTTGAAAACACAAATGTATCACTTCATATCGGTCAATAAATTATATAGAACTAGCTTTCCATCCGCGGCATCGCCCACGCAGTCAAAGAAAAACCCGCATAGTTCCTGTTCCCGTGGGATTTCCGGGATAAAACCTATCCTATGTCCTTTCTCTGTACCAAATTTCATGCAAATTGGTTCAGTAGTTAAGGCGTGATTGAGTAACAGACAGACAGAGTTACTTTCGCATTTATAATATTAGTATGGATACATGTAAAGAATACACTTTTATTACCTAAAATATAGACACAAATTAATTATAATAAAATAAGAAAACAAAAAACAACAAAAATTTGTGAGAAAGCAAATAGCTAACGAAACTAAGCCAACTGAAATATTTTCACTTTAACCTTTTCAAATTTTATAAGCATGGAATCTGATGCCAAAAGGGATGTTTTTTATTTATTCTGGTATAGCAATGCACTTCTTGATGTAAGATTAATCTTACAACACCTTGAAACTAAAACCAACAGAAAAAATGCCAAAGAAAATATTATAATACTTACAAAATACACATGCAATAACTATATTATGTACATAATAAAAAAAATACAAAAAAAAATTGTAAACAATCCACATCCGATGTTTATCTAAAGTATTCTTGTAATTTAATTGTAAATCTTTATCTCTGCATAATTTAACCTCCTGAGTCCCGACATTTTTTTTTCTAACATTGTAAATTTGTCCGCATGTCCTTTAAAAAGAACTATTTCGAGGTGTGGCTGAAGTCCTGAGACTTTGCGTGCTTCGAAATAGAGCTTAAAGCTCATACAATTTTTTTTGCTAGAACAAACATTATTGACATTTAAATAAAGATCATTTTGGCATAAAAAATAATTCTGTGCTATTTGTTCGTCTTATAGGCCATTGGGTCTTAATACATGCCGGGGTAGAATATGTCCGTTACAAAGGAATCTCGGACTTACAGTGAGATTTTTTTTATAAATAATACCAATTAAAAACACATTTTTGCAATCAAAATAATCAACTTTTATTAAACTTTTTTATTATAATGTAAAAACAAGTTATAAAATCACGAAACTCAAGTCTTACTTCTATCAGTCTGAATAATTTATCAAAGTTAATGTCATAAGAATTCTTAGTAAAATAAGGAACATACAAAAGAACAAGCTAATATTAATAACCCAATTATGGAATGTTATAATTAATAGCTCCATACAAAAATAGAAAATAAAAAATAAAATTATAAAGAAAAAGAAAAAATTTAATCAGAATTATGAAATACCTAGCTTAAAGCAATTTCGTTTTGCTGTTAAGCAAAGCGACAGATTACATCCTAAACATTTTACTGATGTTTTTTTAGAACATCCTTCATTTCTACAACGACTCTGAGTTGTTAACATTTCTGGTAAATGATCAGTGCCATGCTTTCGTCTCAATTTAGAAGGCAAAGGCACTATTGGCGGACGCCTCTTTTTTACGTTTCTTCTTTCCTCCGGTTCACCACTATCATCCAGCAAATCATCCTCTCTGTAGAGATTCTCTTCTATTAGTCTTTCTGCTATCAGTCTTTTGAACTCTCTAAGTTGTACTATTTTATGTCTACGGATACCTTTTTCTATCTGTTCTTGTTTAAATTTAATCCATGAATTCGTGATAGATAAGTCCAAGCAATGGGATATGAACCTTACGGTCCATTTACGAGTTCGTGCTCTACTTGGGCATACTGCTATTAATCTGTCGGTTAAATCTACTCCGCCCATATTGCTATTATACTCTTTTATAACTTCGGGACGTGAAACAAATAAGTATTGTCTTGTTGATCTGTTGTATCTTCTACAGTCATCAAAATTTTCAGCAGCATGAATAGTGGACAGTAGTAACACAGATTTATTGTCCATCCATTTAGTGAATGCCACCTCCCCATCATTTCGGACTAGTACGTCACAACTCCCTCTTCCTTTCCTCATTAAAGTTTTATCATCGTCTATTTTATTGATTACTTCTTTTGGCACGCGATTTTTCATTATAGTTCCAGTACATTTTAAGCCTCTTTTAGCAAGTTCGTCTGCCAGTCTAACCGTAGTAAAATATCTATCAAAATAAATCAAATGACCAGGCACTAAAGATTCAGTAAGTTTAAGTACAACGTTTTCACCTAAATGAAATTGGTTATCATATGCAAAAGTCTCTTTTCCTTGGTAAATAGTTAAATCGCAAACAAGACCATTTGGATTGGCCAAAACAAAAGCTTTCATACCAGTCGGATGGGGCTTGCCAGGGCAATACTGTCGTATTGGACAGGCCCCAGTAAATGGAATGATCATTTCATCTATAGAAATTTTCTGCTGCCTCCCTTGTGCTTTGCAGCCTTGGAGAATTCTATCTAATAGAGGACGAACTTTCCAAAGCTTGTCCTGTTTCCTCATATCCATAGTTATGTCATTATCAAAAACTACCTTCATTGAATTTCTCAACAAAAAATATCTGTCTCGCGTCATGGCTTGTGTAATCACAGGTAAAGCATATTTTTGGTTCCAGTAAATTCTGATTTGAGACAGTGGTAAGCACGCCATAAGTAATGTTATCCCAAAATAAATATAGCATTCTTCCCTAGTTAAATTAATACTTCTTCCAGTTTTTTCAATTGAAGTCTGATTAGTTTTTTGAACAATGGTATCGATCAAATTGTCGTCAATATACTCGTTAAGGTATTTCATTAAATCTTCGGAATTTACATTATGAGATGGATAAGAAGGCTCTTGCAAATGTGGCATTGACTTAGTAAAACTCCGTCTCCCCCAAAGTTCTTCATTTTCTGGAGTAACTGGAAATCTTTGGGCCCTGCCGCCTCGAGTAAGTACTCTACCTCGAGAACGATAACCACCTGCATAAAAATAAATAAATATTTAAGACATCGAAGAAATATTCATACCAAAAATATAAATTGTTAAAATACCTAAAACCTACCTCTAGTACGCACTCTTCTCAGGCTAGTTGCTATCTGTACTGGTTGCGGTGTGGCTTCTGGTTCGGCTTCAGATTCTGACGTTGTACTACAAAGGTGGTCTAAATCTTCTGGGAAGGGTTCGGCTGTATCCGAATCCTCATCTTCAAATTCAGATTCGTTTAAAATTGTTTCCAATTGTTCATCAGTCAATTCTAAATAGGAAAAAAAACAAATCAATGAAATTTTATAGGAAATCCGGGATAAAAAGTAACCTATGTGGTATTCAGAAACATAAGCTATAATACTACAAAGTTTCATCAAAATCCGTTTAGTAATTATAATGTGATTGAGTTACAACATCCAAACATCCAAAAGTTACATTTATAGTATTACTCTAAATAAATGCCGAATATCCTTTTTCCCGTACAAATTGAATATGCCTAATTATATAGCTAAAACCGAAAGTACTTTAAAACGAACATACTGATATTTGGCTAATTATTCAATCCAGACGATTAAGTTTTGATAAAACTATAACATTTACCTATAAACCATAACCATATCTCAATAATAAATAAAAAGTTAACACATTTTATAAACATTTAACACGAAAAAACAAGTTTTTGTTTACCTGCTGTTCGTTGGTGCTCCATTTTCAATCTTGAACACTGCCCGAAAGAAGAAATATCTGTTCTCTGATTGGCTTAACCAATAGTAACTGTTTTTTGCTGTCAATTTTGTCATTGACAATGACGTTTGTGTGTTTCGGCGCCAAATTTTAAACGAAAATCTAATTTGTGTGTTACAAAGAACATGCGGTCATCATACAAGTGTACTGAGAAAAATGTCGGGACTTCATCATGTCGGACAAATTGTTCTGTTTAAAGGATGCTAGGACTTAGGAGGTTAAGTGAAAAAACCGGCCAAGTGCGAGTCGGACGAAGGGTTCCTTATATCTATCAAGCGAAAAAAAAACCTGCACGTTTATTGTATGAGGACACCCCTTAATTTTAATTTTTTTTTTCAATTTTTAGTATTATTTGTTGTTATAGCGGAAACGAAAATAGATAATTTGTGAAAATTTCTAGCTATCACGGTTTATGAGATGCAGCCTGGAGACAGACAGACAGCGGAGGCTTAGTAGCAGGGTCCTTTGGGTACGGAACCCTTTTTTTTATAGTGGGGAAATCTTCCAAAGATACCCACGGCCCCCGGGGAAGGAGCCGTGGGTAATGTCGGATTCTTACCGACTAAAACCCCACTGTGTTCCGTCGAGCCGCTTTGATGATGGGGCCGCGGGTATTGGTTGGAATTCTTCCGCGACTGGGTACGGAACCCTAATAAAATATATAAAAATAGCATATTTTCAACATACTCTTACATCAGACCGATTCATATTATGCACGTAGTTATAACATGATAAAAACATATTTCTCATCTTTGATTATACATATTAGTTATGTATGAAAATAAAGCGGTGTTAACAATATTATGTATGAGACGTCAAAGTTCAATAATCACACACATAAATCATGCAATAGGGTTGTCACAATGAACCAATCATCCATATTCATTTTATTCATTCTTTAGTAGTTGAGAGTAAAATTTCAAGGTCGAGTCCTGTGTACGTCCTGAGGACACGGACGGTTTTGGTATCTTTGAATCATGCCTAAGAAGTTTCACTTCTGACACGTGTGCTCGGCACAGGCGCTCTTTTTTAATTTCACTATCATTTTCTACGTCTTAAATGAGATTCTCTTGATAACCGACTAAAAAATATCAGTAAAAGATATTTTTACTTTCATTTTTAATTATATTATTTTGTACAAAAACCAACCTTACATTATATATCATTAGAGTTTATTTTTTGCTGAGTTTCGCATACATCTATGTTTTTATTTTATAAAAAAATACGGGTCGTTCATTGACATGGCCTTGCTAACCTTATATCGTATTCAAATCGGTCAACTACACCTAAATAATATAAATAAATTTACCTTAAAAAGTAAACATTACATAATATATTTAGGCCCACTCTTTTCTAATTTACATTTCATTTTAATTTACCTTAACAAACCTTAGCCCCGTCTTTTTATAATATTAAGTAGCTGTGCCCCACGGTTTTACCAGCATTACTTCGCTCCTATTGGTCTTAGTGTGATGATATATAGCCTATAGCCTTCCTCGATAAATGGATTAGAATTTAGATAATCCATTGAAGAATTTTTGAAAACGGTCCAGTATTTCCTGATATTAGAATTGAATCTTTGTATTATTAGTATATACCCGGGATAAGAAAAAATATAGGCATGTAATAGGTAAAAACGAAGCGTTCTAATAGTAAAATAATTTTTAATATCGAGCGAGCAGTTCTTGAGTAAAATCGTAAGAAACAAACAAAATAAAAAAAAAATCCCTCTTTATAGTGCGAGTTAAAATAAGATCACTCCCTAACTAAAGTGGATATAACAGCTTCAGATGGGATAAAAATAAATTCGAACCGATTTAGTTCGAATTTATTTTCCATACTACTTACTGCTTTGCGTACAGCGTATGTATTAAATACTAGCGGTCCTCCACGGCTTCGCCCGTGGTACATATTTCGCAATAAAAGGTAGCCTATGTCCTTTCTCGGGTATCAAAATATCTCCATACCAAATTTCATGCAAATTGGTTCATAGTTTAGGCGTGATTGAGTAACAGACAGACAGACAGAGTTACTTTCGCATATTAATAATATTAGTATGGATATAAAATAATTACAAACGGATCAAAAGTTCGTAAAATTAAGATAAATCAAAAACACAAACATTAATAGATACAATTCTTGCTTTTTCTTAGTAATTCCTCCCAAAAAATAAAAAAAGGTCATTAGCAGTACCTAAACGTATTTCTCAAAACAAAGACACAAAGAACATCATTTTTATTAATAAGCATGATATTAAAATATACAATATGTATGTGCATTTCTTATAACAACAACGTTCAAAGTATGTATAAAACAAAATGAACTTTAAACTTGTGGTAACCCTATATCCGCCCGCACCGCGACCGTGTCAATGGTCGTAGGGCTGTGCCGTGGAATAATAATTAATATAATTATTATTAATACACTTAATTAAGATAAGCTTGCGGTTCGCATGGCTATTCATGTGAGCGGAATTTAAACGTAATTAAATAAATATGGCGCATATTTTCCGAGGAAAGTTTCGTTAAGGTTTATTTTTAGATTTCAACCCACGTTTCAAAGAAAAACCCGCATATTTCCCGTTCCTGGGGGTTTTCCGGGATAAAAAGTAGCCTATATTTTATTCTGGGTCTTCAGCTACCATAAATACCAAATTTCATTGAAATCGGTTCATTAGTATTTGCGTGATAGTGTAACAAACATACATACATCCATCCTCACAAACTTTCGCATCCTACTTACTACTAATATTATAAATGCGAGAGCGTAGAGCATAGCTATTCTCTGCAATGCTAAATATATACTTTAATATATGCTTATAGTACATATTAGCTTTCCGCCCGGGGCTTCGCCCGCGTTTTCAAAGAAAAACCCGCATTGTTCCCGATACCGTGGGATTTTTCGCGGGATAAAACCTATCCTATGTGTTAAGTTAAATTTCATTGGAATCTATACAGTAGAATTTTGCGTGAAAGAGTAACAGACACACACACACATACACATCCTCACAAACTAACGCATTTATAATATTAATATACATAGTAGGATTAGTAGGATGGGATGCGAAAGTTTTTGAAAATGGATGTATGATTGTATGAACAGAGCACAGCTATGCTCTGCTAGGTATATTAAACTAGCTAGTCTAAAATAGTACATAGCAGAATATTTACAAAATTTAATTACAACAATCGCAAGCGCATAGAAACAATTATTATGCTACAATGACCCGATTGGATATCTTATCTGTTATCGGCCATGCAGAGGTTAGTGTGACGTCATCGATTCAGCTGATAACGCCCGGTGGCCGGTACAAAGGGTTGGTTTGTGCGAAATTAAAAACATAACCAACCATTAAATTATCCAGAAGGTTTTTCAATCAAAAAGTGCATTATATTTGTGAGTTTCTATGTATGTATATGTCTAGAATAGGTTGAGAGTCCCCCGGTTGTAGGTCCCCCGGTTGAGATCAAGAAGAAGAATTTTAAAAGTATTTTCGAATTGCCAAAGAAAAATATCTTAGTGCTAAAACTATTTTTAAACCAGAATTTAAAAATAATGTTTACGAATGTGTCGACATGATGATGCGTACGCAATATAGATTATAGACTAAGAACATTAAGCCGAAAATGGACCATCAGCTGAAGTAATTAATTTTTGGAAATCGCTACAGTTACCTATTCCTTGACATGTCCAGATAATCATATCAAAAGTACTCGAGTAGGAAACTGTACTTTTAGGAAAAATTTCTACATAAATAAATTTGTACGGTAGGTACTACATTTTTACAATACTACTCATAATATAACTTCTTTTCTTTCTGCCAACTCAAACTTGTCTTTAATCCTAACTACTTTAGGTCCAGGCGCGTAGCTACCGCCGTATCTGCCGTATCAATTATACGGGGCCCCCGCGCCAAGGGGGCCCCCAACGTGCGTAAGCAAAAATTATTAAAAACTTCCCAATTTTTTTTTCGGTTAATGATAAATTTTTTCAATTTGTTCAATTCAATGATAAATGTCAAAATAAGCAATTTTCTGGCCTCCTGTGTAAAATTTTTGGAATAAGTGACAGATAGACAGTAATTATGATGAATACTTAAATATTTCTTTTCATTTTATGCAAACATTTTTTTTTTCTTTTGCGAGAAATCTTTACCTTTCCTAAGGGCCTCCAAACAAATTTTTATACGGGGCCCCGCCAAGGCACGCTACGCTTCTGTTTAGGTCTTAAATGTTCAAAATCATTATTCTATTATTCTTCTGCAGCTATCGAGGAAGGCAAGGGCATCACGCTTCGACCAATAAGAGCGCAGCATCAACGAAAAAAAATTGCAAAAATGTGAAAAAATATTCCTTTACACAAGTAACCATGTTGCGCAGGTCATTATTTTATTCTTTTCCATTTTATCATTTCAATATAACGCCGAGTATGGAAAAAATATTATTCGTTTGCACATTATCAGTGATATTATTATTTATTTCATAGATTATCTATCTATAGGTATTATTATATCGATGATAGATCGGTGACCTTGTTTAGTAATAAATCAAAAACATTCAATCACCTATAGGTTCTTTAAATTATTATTAACAAATTTTTTACAATCGTCACAAATAGAATAAAAATAATAATAAAGAGCGTGTGGGGCGAGCTCACGTGTCAGAAGTAAAACTTCTTTGGCAAGATTTAAAGATACCGAAATCGTCGCCACTCCATGACGTGACGGTATTGCCATTACGCGACCTTGAAATTTTACTCTCAACGCGCCATAAGAAGTTTCAGTTCAAAAAATAGGTACTTACTCATTTTATCTATAAAATACGTGTAATTAATGCCAAATCTAAAACAATATTATAATGTAAAACAATTTTATTTGTTTATTTCTTACGATTTAACAAACAACACCGATACACCAATGCAAAGTCTTACTAGCACATACAAGAAAAAGACGTGTGGCACTCGGGGGCTGCCGCGGTAAAGCTATTGCATAGCATGCCTTCAAGCCACACCTCCGCCCGTCGGAGTGGGGAGCGTGAGGTTTTTTTTCGTTTCGGAATTTCTGGATTCGGTCCCCGCGCTCAAGGCCCGCGATAGAAGCTATGCAATAGCTTAAAAAAAACCTGTTCCTAACCTAATACAATTTAGATTATAAAGATTAAAGATCATAATCGTCTTCAGTTAGACCATATCATTATTGGATTATAACAATAAAATAACTGCGTTAAAAACAACCGACTTCAAAAACGGAAAAGTAAGAAATAAAAAAGATTTGATATTATTAATTACTGTACATATTATTTTTATGTGCTATTTATTAAATAGGTTTGAAGTCGGTGCATGGGCTTAATACTAAGTGCTTAGTGTTTGGCACCGACTTCAAACCTATTTAATAAATAGCACATAAAAATAATATGTACAGTAATTAATAATATCAAATCTTTTTTATTTCTTACTTTTCCGTTTTTGAAGTCGGTTGTTTTTAACGCAGTTATTTTTATTTAATACTTTTTAGTGTATTTTTCAACACGAATCAAACGAGCCCAAACTCGATAAAGTTGAGTCAATATATTACTGAGTTCCTATGGCCACCTTCCGATTCCATCATCAGATCAGCTCCATGTCATGATAATGTTTCATCGCTATCCAATTTACATTTGTATACAAAATTTCAGCTCAATCGGTTACCGGGAAGTGAATCAAAGTTACTTGTTACATTGAAATTAAGTCATCGAGTACAGACAAAAATGCTCATAAAATAAAAACTACTAGGCCTAGCCGAATAAAATTTTTATGGGACCAATTCGACACTATCCCGCATCGAACAAAAAAAGAATCACGTAAATCGGTTCAGAAACCTCGGAGTAATCGGTGTACATACATAAAAAAAAAAAAAAAAAAAAAAATATATACCGGCCGAATTGATAACCTCCT
This sequence comes from Colias croceus, assembly GCF_905220415.1. Lineage (NCBI taxonomy): Eukaryota > Metazoa > Arthropoda > Insecta > Lepidoptera > Pieridae > Colias > Colias croceus. The sequence continues at coordinate 2,844,049 of NC_059559.1, read as the reverse complement.
CCTTTTTTTTGAAGTCGGTTAACAAATTTATTGTTATTTTGTTTTATTACGATACAAACAAGGCATATGACGTAGAGGCTTTGTTGAAAAAAAACCTTTGTTACAGAACTGATAATTTTGTACTGTGAGTCATGCATAATCCGTAGTGTAAACAGGACTTTTAACATGTCTTTGTTACTACTTACTACATTGTTAGCTGACCGCCCTCCTTGGTACAATGGTTGACGTATCAGCGTATCACCGAGGGGTCCTGGGTTCGATTCCCGGTGGAGACGAAAAAAAAAAATACGTGTGGCACTCGGGGACTGCCGCGCTAAAGCTATTGCATAGCATGCCTTCAAGCCACACCTCCGTGCCCGTCGGAGTGGGGAGCGTGAGGTTTTTCGTTACGCAATTTCTGGATTCGGTCCCCGCGCTCAAGGCCCGCGATAGAAGCTATGCAATATCTTAAAAAGTCTCGGTCTGGTAGCACACAGAAGGCTGATCACCTACTTGTCCCTAAAGAAAATCGATCAGTGAAACAGATGTATGAATAATTCATCTGCCCCTTACCCACTAGAGCACACAGGACTTCACTCACTACATTGTAGGAAACAAATACGAGATAAATCCTTATACAGATTGGCACCTTTAAAATGCAAGTAGTATTTAACAGGTGGCAATCTGTCTGTGCGGAGCGCGGCTAGTGAGAGATAAAACCGAGTATTTTAAAGCTGCCAAAAAGTATAAAACAAAGTCATTTTCCACACTGTCTATCTGTCTGTCTGTTTGTCCCAGGCTCCTACGAATACTTAGATCTTAAAAACTGCCCAAATAATTTTGATGCATTATTTTAAATAGATAGGTGGTTCAACAGCTTCTCGGGCGGAAAGCTCATTACTTACTTATTAATAAAATTGACATATCACAATGAAACGGCTTGACTGTTTTTCATAAAACTTTTTATGCATATTATTCATTCGGTAGGTCTAAGAATAGGTCATAAACAATCTTTATACCCCTATACGATAAGGTTGGCAGAAATTTTTCCATTTTCCATTCCAACTAGTAATATTAATAAAAAAGAGCGTGTGTGCCGAGGATAATATGTGTCAGAAGTGAAACTTTAAGGTTCAAAGATACCAAAATCGTCTCCTCACTCCATGAGGTGACGGTATTACCATGACGCGACCTTGAAATTTTACTCTCAACGCGCCTAAAGAGATTCACTTCAAAATTTACAACAAACAATAAATACCTATTTGACTTAGTACAAACTTACAAAGTACACAATACACATGCTAAATACGAAAAAGATAAAACTTCCAGCGAAACGTATTGATATCAATAATTACATACAGTTACGCAATTATCAAATAATATAGGTACCATGCTAATTAAATAACGAGTATAAATTATTCTAAATTATATTGTACTTGTAAATTTTAATTTGAAAGTGTGCATACTTATCATACTGTACTAATTTATACTAATATTATAAAGCTGAAGAGTTTGTTTCTTAGTTTGTTTGTTTGTTTGAACGCGCTAATCGCAGAAACTACTGGTCCGATTTGAAAAATTCTTTCGCTGTTAGATAGCCCATTTATCAAGAAAGGTTATAGGCTATATCATAACGGTAAGACCAACAGGAGTGCAGCCACGCGGGTGAAACCGCGCGGCGCAGCTAGTTTAGTGTATTATCTCTAATATTTTCTCCATATTCTTTACAAGCTGGTTTTACCCGCATTGCTCCGCTGCTATTGGTCTTAGCCTTCCCTTAGGCCTTCCTCAATAAATGGAAAATCTAACAGTGAAATAATTTTTCAAATCAACTCAATCTTACACATCTTTTAACTCTAGAAAGGCTGAAAAGATCTTTAATGATGTTCAAATAAAAAAATATATAATATTAAACCCTGAAGGGTAAGCAGCCAATAAGAATTCATCAACATAAGCAAAATCGATAAAAAGTGAAGTCCCATGTCCCCTAGTGGGGTAAGGGGCAGATGCATTATACATCTGTTTCACTGATCGATTTTCTTTAGGGACAAGTAGGTAGGCATACGGCTGATCGCCTTATGTGTCCTGCCAGACCGAGAATTTTTTTTTGTTCGTCTCCACCGGGGATCGAACCCAGAACCCCTCGGTATTCCGCTCACGCGTCAACCACAATCGATACATTAAATTAATTTAATATGTATTAAAATATGAAAACAAATACATTGTGACCCAATACAAAACACTATTAAAACTAACCATTGTCGTTAGCCATTATTTTTATGTGCATATTAAAAATGAATGATGTATTAGTAAAATCTGAAATTACATCATGGGAGTACTAAATCACTATTTAACAATGAAGCTAATATATGTCATATTAGCTTCACCTGTATGTTTGCATATATAAACGAGTCCTTATGAGTCGATTTTGACCCATTTAATTCAAACTTTGTACACTTATTTTATCTCATTATAGCGTTTTTTTTAAACTATTTTAATAATATTAATGCTTGAGTTCTGGCATTATTTTGCATAGGTATAATTTTCCGTACCGAAAGGGTAAAACGGGACCCTGTTACTGAGACTTCGTTATCTGTCTGTCTGTCTGTCTCCAGGCTGTATCTCATAAACCGTGATAGCTAGAAAGCTAAAATTTTCACAAATGATGTATTTCCGTTGCCTACTAAAAATTAAAAAAATCTATACTAATATTATAAAGCTGAAGAGTTTGTTTGTTTGTTTATTTGAACGCACTAATCTCGGGAACTACTGGTCCGATTTGAAAAATTCTTTCGGTGTTAGATAGCCCATTTATCGAGGAAGGTTCTGTTACTGAGACTTCGTTATCTGTCTGTCTGTCTGTCTCCAGGCTGTATCTCATAAACCGTGATAGCTAGAAAGCTAAAATTTTCACAAATGATGTATTTCCGTTGCCTACTAAAAATTAAAAAAATCTATACTAATATTATAAAGCTGAAGAGTTTGTTTGTTTGTTTATTTGAACGCACTAATCTCGGGAACTACTGGTCCGATTTGAAAAATTCTTTCGGTGTTAGATAGCCCATTTATCGAGGAAGGTTATAGGCTATATTTCATCACGCTACGGGCAACAGGAGTGGAGCCACGGGGGTGAAACCGCGCGGAGCAGCTAGTATAAAATATTAAGGAGGGTCCCCATAGTACGGAACCCTTCGTGCGCGAATCCGACTCGCACTTGGCCGGTTTTTTTGGAGGTCATAATCTAAATCTAAAAGCATATAATCAAATTTCAGACGAATGCCGAATATATTCAGTTATTTTAGAGAAAGTGTAACAGTCTTCATAAGTGTAAAACCTTTCTAATTTTAAACACAAGTATTTTTATAAAGAAGAAATTTAGATTACATTAATTATGTGTATTATATATCTATCCTCTACCTTAGGTGGCCTGGAAGAAATCGCTTTTAAGCGATAAGGTCACCTTTTGTGCTTTACCTTGCATCCATACAAATTAATATACTGTACATCTATACTAATATTATAAAGAGGAAAGGTTTGTAATTATATATGTATGGTTTTCACGCATAAACAACTGGACCGATTACAATGAAATTTAACACACATATTTAGGGTAACTTAGATAAACACATAGGAAAGGTTTTATCTCGGAAATCCGATGGGAACGGGAACTATGTGGGTTTTTCATTAAAAACGCGGGCATAGTAACGGGCAACAACTAGTATGCTATATTTCTATTTCATTTTAAGGACTTTTCTATCAATAGCCAGTTTATGATACTAGTGCGAGATATCACATTATTTTAAGAATTATAATCAACAGTATAGATTGCCATTATCTAAAAATTTATCACATACAGGGAAATGTATCCCGATTTTACATACACTGTCTTCTAAAAGTGATTTTTAGTATTATGTAAATAATCTATACTAATATTATAAAGCTGAAGTTTGTTTGAACACACTAATCTCGGGGACTACTGGTCCAATTAAAAAAATTCTTTTGGTGTTAGATTTTGCAAGTCAAATCACACTTGACCATTTTCCTTCACTTCCTATTACATTGGTACGTAAATTTTATTTAAATGAATTTAATAGTAGAGTCAAATGTCAATACTTGTATTCAATTATTGTGTTCTTTATTTTTTTTTTCCTGTTTAAAATTGTATTTCATAATATTTACAAATACAATTTAAAATTCTATAACATTATGTTATTCTTTAAAAAAATATATGGAATTTTCAACGTCACAACGTCCTTGAACTTATCAACTCAATATTTTTTACAAACATTACTACTAGTATAATATTATGATAGGTTAGGAGAATGTTTGTTACTCTTTTACGCAAAAACAGCTGATTGTAACTTGATAAAATTTTACAAAGGGATAGATTGCAGTCTTGATTAAATTTATCTGAATGTTAATATGATGCACAAAACTAATATTTTCAATAGCATTAATTTTAACATTAGTGCCGAGAGTCATCTAAGAACAAGATATGATAATATGTTAATTCATGACATTGCAATAACATTAGTGGTCTATTATTTGAAATTGCCGTTTCATAATGGACTGTAATCCATATTATCTTACAGCTGATTATAAAACCTCAGTGTCTATTTCATATATATAAAAAAAACTCAAAGGTGACTGATATAGTGATCTATCAACGCACAGCCCAAACCACAGGACAGATCAGGCTGAAATTTGGCATGCAGGTAGATGTTAGGACGGAGGCATCCCCTAAGAAAGGATTTTGATCAAATCTACTCCCAAGGGGATAAAATAGGGGATGAAATTTGTATCATGTTCACTTATCTTTTCCACGCAGGCGAAGCTGCGGGCAACAGCTAGTTTTCAATAAAACACATGTTTATTAGGTAGGTATGTTCCAAAATTTAGTCTATATTTAATACCCTCCTTTGGTATTTAGTATGCGGTGAATTTTAAGTCTGCAGTTTTTATTAGATTATCTGTAGAATCAATTTAAAAAAAGAACATTTTTTTTATCATCGATATTTTGCCTATCATGACAGTCAGCACATTCTTATTTACGTTAATAGATATTATTTATATTAAAAAAGACGTAGTTTCTAAATAATTGATAAAAATGCGACGTACACGCAATCGTTTGCAAGAACGTACGTAATAATAACCATTTGAAAACACGTCTCATAGGTGCGGAGCCGGGTCATCAATGTAAACACCAACGTTACGAAACAAAGGCAGGCATGTGCGTTTTAAATCTAACGGGTACGTATGTATCATCGATTAATTTTAATTCTTAAAACGAATAATCAATGACACAGGCCATAAATGTGCGGGCGTAAATTTAAGGCTCACCTCGAAAAGTTTAAGCAGAATGTTCACATACAGCCGTCGAACACCCAAAGATTTTCCAATAGATGCCAGAAAAATAACACACAATATTAGAAGTAAGAACGGCGTGTACAATATAGACACGGCAACCGACACGAACGGCATCATTACGGCCATATTGCAAACTGAAAGATGGAATGGATGGCGATGGAATTAGAAAATTCAAATGTCAAATGGTTTCTGTCAGATGATCATGAATGAAAAGCGATTGATTTCTGTGACGTCAGTAGTCATTCTGATTAGTTTTTGTTACCACTAAAAAATATCACAGCTGATTCTTAAAAAAATGTTTTTGAAATCAATTTACTTATATGTTTTTCTTTTCTAATGTGTTTTAAATCATAAAGAATTTACTTTAAGAAAAAATCTCCTTTAATTCACCTATTAAAATGCACCATTTAAGATTTTTAAAACAGCAACATTTTTTGATTTTTAGTCTATCAAGTGCAACATTAAAAATAACCTTAAACTTTTTGGTTGTATCAAAAAATTTCGGGAATTACGTAAATCCTCCTTGGATAAATTTCCCATATAATAATTCACCATGTCTGAACTTCCTTACGGACCCCCAGTGCGTGTATCGCCTTTGATCAGGGTAAGGTTTATTTTTCTTATATTATGTAACAGAAAATTTTATCATTCCATTTTCAATAAATGAATTCCGAATACCCGTAAAATTAAAAAAGGTATAACTTCAATTTTGGAACATAAATTATAAACAATTGAAAATGGAATACAATTTAAACAAAACAAAAGTTTAATAGTGTAATTTACAATTATTATTGTATTACTAGCAGTCCGCCCCGGCTTCGCCCGTGGTACATATTTACGTTTTCTCGACATAAGAACTATCCTCGTACTTCAAGGAATATAATAAAAAAAGAATTATCGAAATCAATTCAGCCGTTCTCAAGTTATGCGCTTACCAACACATTTTGGGATTCATTTTTATATAAGTATTGTATTATGAAAATTATCATGTTCCCAAATATCTAGGTGCAAAATAGGTGTATATTTAAATCTGTAAATTAAAAAGCCCATTTAAACCTATAGGTACGTAAGGAAACTTTAAAAGAATTGAAAAACAAAATCTAAATACCATATTTTGTAAATTCAATTTAGTCTTTTTACAAGTACATAAAACCACAATCTTTGCAATAATAATCGAATTTTTCTTAAAGCTATATTCCTAATAGGTGTCTATTTAATTGCGATAAGCTACGCTAGATCAGCTCTTTATAACATACTAGCGGTCCGCCCCGGCTTCGCCCGTGGTACATATTTCACAATAAAAGGTAGCCTTTGTTCTTTCTCAGGGTCTAAAGATTGTCTGTGCCAAATTTCATCAAAATCGGTTGAGAGGTTTATGCGTGAAAAACATACATACATAATTACAAACTTTTCCTCTTTATAATATTAGTATAGACTAGCTTACCGCCCGCGGCTTCGCCCGCTTTGTCTAAATCCTAATAAATAATATAATAAAACCTTCCTCTTGAATCACTCTATCTATTAAAAAAACTGCAACAAAATCCGTTGCGTAGTTTTAAAGATTTAAGCATACAAAGGGACTTATGGACAGAGAAAACGACTTTGTTTTATACTATGTAGTGATGATAAAATCAGTCTATTAAAATTAAAATAAAATTTCAGTTCGGCCGCTGGTCATTCCTTGGAGTCGGCATTGTATATGGTGCCTTCCACCAGAACAGACTGTCCAAGAAGGAAGCTAAGATCCGGGAAATTGAAACCAAGGAGAAAGCCATCAGGGATGAGAAGCTTAAACAGGAGAAGGCTCTCGCTGCAGCCGGTAAGTTTATAATTCAAGTACATATGGGTATGAAAAATATTTTTAAGCTATTGCATAGCTTCCATCGCGGGCCTTGAGCGCGGAGACCGAATCGTGAAATTCCGTAACGAAAAAACCTCACGCTTCCTCTCCGACGGGCGGAGGTGTGGCTTGAAGGCATAGCATGCAATAGCTTTACCGCGGCCGCGGCAGTCCCCGAGTGCCACACGTCGTTTTTTTTTACTCAAAAATAAGTACAGTATGATTCAAACTTAATGGCGACTTGGAATATCGAACGATCTGATGCACAGAAATCAATTTTAGGTATAAGTGGGATGTTAAGGGCCCTGTGTGCACACGCACTTGCACCTAACTTCCGAACCGCCATTAAGTTTGAATCGAACTATACCCATAGGTATGAAAAACAGTTCATCATCACTACATATTATAAAACAAAATTGCTTTCTCTGTTCTTATGTCTGCTTAAATCTTTAAAACTACACAACGGATTTTGATACGGTTTTCTTTAATAGATAGTGATTCAAGAGGAAGGTTTTAGTATATAATTTATTAGGTTTTAAGGCGAAGCCGCGGGCGGAAAGCCAGTTTAAAATATAAAAAAGCCATGCGCGTTTCCCTATTCTCAATAAATAAAATAAAAAATCTTGATAAACATATGGAAATATAGCTTTCCACCCGCGGCGTCGCCCGCACAGTCAAAGAAAAACCCGCATATTTCCCGTTCCCGTGGGATTTCCGGGATAAAACCTATCCTATGTCCTTTCTCGGGTATCAAAATATCTCTATACCAAATTTCATGCAAATTGGTTCAGTAGTTCAGGCGTGATTGAGTAACAGACAGACAGACAGAGTTACTTTCGCATTTATAATATTAGTATGGATAACAAAAATCAACCTCTATTTTAAGGCATAAGCATAAATATTTAATTCTAATTTAAATATATTTTCTTTCTTTTTTCAGCCGAAATGAAGAATCTTGAAGAAATGATCAACAAGAAGGCATAAACTATAGACTAAGGTTACAGTGTTGCCATAAGTCATGTTTTGTGATGGCAAATAAATTCCATCTTTGTAATTATGTTGTAATTTATGAAATATAGGTGATATCGAAAATTGTTTTTTTTATTGCCTATCCTGGGATATACAATTGCCTGCTACAAGGCCTGCTAGTTCAACACAATACATAACTAAAATTTTCTAAATATTATCATACTAGCTTACCGCCCGCGGCTTCGCCCGCTTTCTCTAAAACGATTTGAGATTTAAACTATGCTATCTCTCAAGTTGGATCGAACTGCACATGGTGTGCGAATTTTATTATAATCGGTTAAGTGGTTTAGGAGTTCATTGAGGACAAACATTGTGACACGAGATTTATATATATTAAGATATTACCTACTAGCCGCGCCCCGCGGTTTCTCCCGCGTGGCTCCGTTCCTGTGTGTGTTTGCGTGATGATATGATATAGCCTATAATATAGCCTTCCTCGATAAATGGGCTATCTAACACCGAAAGAATTTTTCAAATCAGACCAGTAGCTCCCGAGATTAGCGCGTTCAAACAAACAAACTCTTCAGCTTTATAATATAAGTATCGATTACTTATTTGGAATTTCCCTGAATCCAGCAAACAAAACTTAGGCATAGACTTTCATCCCTTATTACAAGCTTTAAGATTTTCTTTTTTCAAAGTGGCCTATTTTTGACTCTGGATCTTGTAGTATTTTCATTCTAATTTCATCCAAATTGGTGTTGTCATATAGAGCGCAGAGAGAAACAGATTTGTTATTGCATTATTTACGGATTAATAACTCAGGCCCCGGAACCACAGACACAATAGGAAAGGACCGATCAGGCCGTTTGGGGCTCAATGGGTTAAATCAATATAGATTTTTTTTTTAAATCTTAATTGTTGCACTTTGTAATTACGTTACGTTAAGCAAGCCATGACAAAATAAACTGAATAACTAATAAACTGTTTAGTAATCTGTGACAATTGATTATTTAAATGCTTGAAAAGTTAAATAAATTGTATAAAAATTATGTTGCAAATAGCAAACTGACAAAAAAATAATGTCTCACACTTGCTTTAAACACCAAAATAAACTTTATTAAAATAAAACGCGGGTATTTTTCAATGTATATTGTGTCTATGTATATGATGGTCCGGCGCAACACCGTGCACTCGCTGCAGGTGCCTCGCCGCGTTACGACGTCTCGCGAAGCTGCTGTCGCAGACGCCGCACTTATATCTGTATGTATTGTAATGCTCTAAGATAATTTAATAATATTCTTGTGTTATTAATGACACTACGCCATTATTTCGAATACCTAATGAAATATTTTTTCATGATCGATATTGTTAACTATATTTTAACGAATGCTATAAAAAATGACGTTAAAATAATGTTCGATATTGGTACCCAATTTGTCCATTTTTCATAAATCTAGGGACAATAAAAACGTTGAAATAATGTATATTTGTAGGAAAAAAATTTCTTTTCAAATAAAACGCAGGTAAAAAAACACTTTTTCGTTTTTCAAATAAAACACGGGTAGTTTTAACTTTTAATGTATATTGTGTCTATGTATATGATGGTCCGGCGCAACACCGTGCACTCGCTGTAGATGCCTCGCCGCGTTACGACGCCTCGCGAAGCTGCTGTCGCAGACGCCGCACTTGTATCTGTATTGTGGCGCTCTATGTCTGTTCTTGTGTATGCGCATGAGGGTAACAGATTTAAAACGTGCGGGGCACTGGTCACACTGAAAGGGGAACAGATTAAATAATTCAACTTTTTTATACTGTGATGTTAAGGTACAGTCAATAAAAAATACTCTGGAATTGAGTCTTCCTTTTTGAGAATGTCAGTCTATAAAACATTGTTAGATACTAGAGTGAGAAAGCAAATTATTTCTTAGAAAGTTAATTAATATTCACTGCGCTTGGAATAAAATAAGGATCATGGTTCAGGAAGATTTCAGGGTATCAATGACGTAATACAAACAACTGGTCTAAAGTACGAGTGGTGTTGTATAATGCATTCGTTGAAATTAACACCTTATTACGTGATATTAATGTTCAGTCTATTGTATAGAAAATAGAAAACTCTGCCGAACGCACGTGTAGGCAGAGTTTTGCTTCGGACAATTTTCGAGCGGGTTTGAAGCTCTAGGAGTTTTTAGTATAGTAATAACCGCTTGACTCTTGAAATTTAAAAATACTCAACAGAAAGGAATTAAAAATACCTGAACAGTCTTTTCAGGCAAATGTATAGCTATGTGTTGAAGATAGCTACTCTTTCTGTGGAAGCCGGCGTTACATTCATTGCATACGTAGGGCTTTTCACCTGTGTGGAGACGCTCATGTATCTGGAATTATAAAAGTATGACATATTGTGTAAATTTAGATTATACAGACCGATTTTGATATATATATTTTTACAGGTACCAGCTGCGCCTCGCGATTTCACCCGCGTGGCTCCGCTCCTTTTGGTCTTAGCGTTTACTCTAATTTTATTATATATTGTATATATTTTGGTATAACTAAGGGAATATTGATTAAAAAACTAAAATGCAGACTTTTATCAACCATTACGTCAAAAATTCCTTATGGCTATTTATTAAGTCTTTAATGCATACATACCTTAACCTGTTCAGCATTAGATGCTTTATAATCACAGTACGAACATTTGTCCGTCTTCTCATATCCATGTTTGGCTCTACAATGCATCAGTAGAAGCCGGCGAGTTATAAACTTTTTGCCGCAATGCTGTAATTATGAAATAATTTCAATTAATTTTATGAAGACAAAACATTTTTGGAAGTGAAACTTCTTTAGGCGCATTGAGAGTAAAATTCCAATGTCGCTTCATGGCGATACCGTCATGTCATCGAGTAAGGCAACGATTTTGGTATCTTTGCAGCTTACCAAAGAAGTTTCATTTCTGACACGGGTGCTCGAGACACACGCTCTTTTTTTCTATATTTTTTATTGATGACTGCCAAAAGATCAATATAGATATCTCTACTAGTTAACTACATTACTTTAGAGTGACACAAGCTAGTTTGGACTAAACTTATAACAGCCTTTTGAACATGGCTCGACCCTGCACACATTTTTTGGTCATTACATAAAAAGAAACATATTTATAAGAAACTTATAATTTAGCCACATCACTACATAGTATAAAACAAAGTCGCTTTCTCTGTCCCTATGTCCCTTTGTATGCTTAAATCTTCAAAACTACGCAACGGATATGATGCAGTTTTTTTTAATAAATAGTTAGAGTGATTCAACAGGAAGTTTTTAGTATATAATTTATTGGGTTTTAGGCAAAGCGGGCGAAGCCGCGGGCGGTAAGCTAGTTGTAAGTATATAATATACTACCCTACTTATAAGCAACCCATAGCATAGCATTAGTACAAGGTTCACATCAAAACCTGTATAATTGTATTGTATATTTGAAAGAAAACTATGGACAATTCAAATATAACTAAGATATTAAAAAACCAATACGCACCTCACAAACAACATCAAAACCAGTGTGTATCTTATAATGATTCCGGAGCGACAGTTTCGAAGTCAATATCTTATGGCAATATTCACACTCTATCTCTTCTTTCCCCCTCTCCTTTTTTCTCTTATCTTCTTTATCCGTTTTACCTCTCAAAGTTCGCACAACATTTTTTTTTCGAACAGCACTCCGTTTTTTCTTATCAAATATATTATCTGTTTCTTCGATAATAGGTTTTGCGTCTGTGCTCATTTCTTTGTGTTCGTTGATTTGAAACGTGTCCAGCGTAATGTTATCGTCAAATTCCTTGAAGTCATCGTCGTTGGCGTCAAAAATATCTATTGTTGTTACGTTTTCGTTGAATTTTAATGTAAATACAGTGGGAAGTGTGTCATTTGGTTGGTAATTTAGTAAAAATTGCTGGATTTCTTCACATTTTCTCCTATATTTATTGGATTCATTTAAAAAACTGATACAGTTCGAACATATTTCTTGAGGTAGATTATCATTATATTCAACCTGAAAATAATAATATACTTAGATAAATATTATACTTACAAAAAATATTATAAGAAAAAATATTGACTTTATTCATTGTATATAAATTATTCCTTTAGAACTAGATAATTAATTAATTAATTATATTACTTAAATTAAGAATAGTTTTTTCAATTCATTAAAATTTTCGTGCGTCTTTATTTACATCTGTGACTTACAAACAAAAACTATACCCAAATTTTCTTGCTTATTATTTATGTATGTTATAGTCGATAACTAAAACTTATGTTAAATATATACACACAAGATACGTACCTTAATTCCTGTAGCAATTAATATAATATTAGTGTATTTTTCACTGTGTTCCGGGTACATAAATATAGGGTATAAGTTTTGACTATTTATACACAATCTGCAGCATTTTAATGGATGCATTCTTATTATATAATACCTTAAGAAATTACCTTCGAATAATTATTAATATGCAACTGTTAAATCTTTTACATTAATACATAATTAAACAACTTTTGCATTTCATTTTCCAAACAAACATTGGTTGGAAACATTCTCGTTTGACATTGACATAAGTATGTCATATTTAATCATTATGATGACGTTTATTAATGTAAGATACGTGTCTATTTGACAAGGTAAGAAAATAACAGAAACGATAAACCAACATTTTAAAAGCACTGTATATGTATAATGCATACAAAAGTAGTTAAGGGTGGTTAAGGACAGCATTCATTTAGTACATACTATAAAATATAGCCCTCCGCTGCGTCCGTACTCTATCTAAACTCAATAACTACTGCACTGATATTCATTTAGTTTTCACTAGGACTCTCTAGGACTAGCGTTGCAAGTCTCGTGAGTTATGTCTAGTTCTAGTATAATATAAAAATTATGTTTCAATTTAAAGTGCCAAAAGTTAGTAATTATAGTATTAAATATTATATTATAGTATTTGTTTCGGTATACCTTATTTTAGAAGTCTATTTAGAATTCCTTCCAAGTAAGAAGTATAAAAAGAAATAAAAAAAGTCAATGAATGTATAAAAAAATATTTATTTTCCTTATAATAAAAGTAACAATATTTTAAATCCATACTAATTTGCTTCGTATTTAATAAGTAAAAAGATTTATTAAATACTATGGACAAAATCATAATAATTTACACATAAACCAGTGAATTAAATAAAAAAATAACTGAAATTTTCACAGAAATACATTATAAATAAATTAGACATACTAATTTCATAAAACAATATTCCTACTTACTTACCTACTACAAATAAAAATAATACTTGTTACAGGGCTTCAAGTATTACTTAACATAATTTTTGATTTTTGAAGTGAAACTTCTTTATCGGGGTTGGAAATAAATTTAGTGTAACATTTTTTCGTTACGCGTGACATTTTTCCGTTACGCGCCATCTTTTTCTTATCCCTACCACGCGTGATTCGACGTATTTCTGTAAAGTTGCATATAGTAAATTATTTTTTTGAAAAATAAGGTCATAAAGAAGTTTCACTTCTTATGTGTGTACACTAGTAGTTAGTACAGGCACACATTTTTTTTATATGACAATATAATATTATAACAATAAAACATCATTTTACACAGTGATACTCAATTAAGGCTGGCTAGTCACGTAACTACCACAGGGGCATTGGAACAATCTCTGTTGCACAGCAGTTGGAGCAATATAAGCTGTTCTCTAAATTGCCCCTGCTTGCCTATACACATCACAATTAAGGAGCCAATTAATGCAATTCCAATATTGCCCCTGCTGCAGGTAGGTGAGTAACCAGTTTAAAATTCAGTGCATTGTCATCTTCTTGATTGAGATTGTGCCATATATAGTTTGATCGATTATTGCGTAAGGAATTGCTTCAATATAACTGTTTCCCTTTAATAAATGTACACAGGATATAAACATCTTAATATATCTGCACAAATCAAAATATTTCATCTTAAACTAGATGATCGGTGTAATCTAAACTTCTTTTACTTAAGCTATGGTTCACATAATTCATATTTCTCTATACATTCTATCAACCAGCCAACTGGCAAAGCTTTAACATGAGCCATATTATACATTGGTTCGTACATATCCTTAAAAATAATATAGTGAGAGCATATCTCCAGCTTCCCACCTTTCTTAGCATGATACGGAACAAGTTTCTCTGCTTCTGGTATCAATTCTGGGTTCGGCACTCTCCGTAGAACTATACCACCTGCGTCTATTATTAGCTTTGTTAATACCGCCTTCGTTAGTACTAACGTTTTTGATATTTCGTACTTACTAATAAAATTGTGTAAGTAGAAGTGGCAGCCGTTGAAAATGCTTGGCAATTGCTTGTATTTGTTATAACGAGAATTTTTCGGTCCATTATACAGTTTACTTCCAACGCCTTTCACTTCGTAATCTTGGAATGGTTTGAGAATTTGTTCCGATGATTTCGTAACCCATTTGGAAGATATCACCCATACACCGTATACAATGGCTTGCAAAACATCCACACTAGATGGACATACATCGTCATCCACATCCACAATCAAATGAGTGACTTTTGCTGTGAATTTCGTCTCCAAATGCAAATTAGAATGATGTTTCGTTAATATTTTCAGCTTACTAGTCACTGTCCTGAATTGTGACACACAGAACACTCTCATATCTTCGAAATCTAATTCCGAATGTGCATTTGCTATTAAAGTTACATTGAAGCCTTGCGTTTGTAGTAAATTTTCAGCAGCATCGAGCAAAATGGCTTTCATGTCTTCTGACGCCAATTGTACTGGAGTTTCACCTTTGCAGTTCCGTGCGTACATATCCGCTCCATGTTTGACAAGTTCGGCAGCTATATCCTTACGATTATATCTCACAGCTTCATGCAATGGTGTTTCATTGCTTGGCCCTGGTACATTAATGAGCGTGTTGAACTGTAAGAGTGCTTTAACAATTTCTAATTTACCATTTTGTACTACTTCATGGAGCGGTGTCCACCCAGCATTATCTTTAGTGTTAGAATTGGCCCCTTGATTTAATAAGTCCAATACTGTATCAATTTTACCCAGTCTACATGCTACGTGAAGACTCGTTTCACCTTTAGTGTTCTTCTTTTCGATACCTTTTTTCGAGCTTGCAGTTGACGATATTGATATGTTCAAATCAGATTTACTTTTCGGCTTTTTAAACTCACGATCTGGAGTGTTTTTATTCAGTACTTTCATATTTTCTTTACCCGATTGAACCTCGTCTGTGACTTTCCCGCGCTTTTTTACGGATACAACTTGTTTTGAATCTTGAGGCCTACAACTTTGGAATATCTCGTCGAGTTCTTTCGCAGATTCTATGCAATTAGCTAAATCATTGCCAGGATATGCGGAACAACCTTCTAGAGGCATATTACATGTGGGACATTGTTTTAAGTTTTCAAAATGCTCCGCGCATATGTAATGAAAACAAGCGCTTAGACATACTGGTTTAACACATAATTTCGAACAAACGCCGCAAGTACAATCTTGTTTGACCGCGTCCAACGCATTGAGGAATTTGTTTAATTTATCAGTAGACACCTTGCTGCTCATATTAATTGTGTTGAACCACGTTGAAACTAATTTAAACCTCCCAATTTTCAAAGAGTTGAGAACAATCAACAAACCAAAAGTCAAAACACAGAAAGTAGAAACCAAAATTAGACAAGACAATTCAATTTTATTTTATGAATGGCAGTGCTGCGTTGCCACAATTTTGCCAATGTCACGTTGTGGATAGTTTTACATCTCATAGATTTATAAGAAGCTCGAATGTATCAGTCAAGCGCAGATATCTACAACAAAAAAAAAGACACACACAATATATAGAAATTACCAACACCAAGTTAATTTAATTGTTATAAAGGACGAACAGTAAACTAATTATGTACAAATTATAACATAAAATCTAAAATCTACCATATTTGGACGCTTGATAAATATTCATAGTTTTATTTTGTTAGTAATAATAAATTTAGAGATAACATAAACAAATCGAGTACTAGTTAATGAGAGAAGGGATTTCATGTTAGTAGGACGAGGAACGGTAGGGGGAAGGTTATCATATAGGGAAGAGTTCTTTGTACAGTTAAAAAAGATATGGTCCAGGTCAGCTTCATCAATGCCACATTCACAAATTGAGTTGTCCCTCACCCTGATTTTAGCTAGATGCACTGGAGTACTTGCGTGGCCTAGTCGAATACGACAGATCGTAGAGGTAACACATTTGGGGATGTCCTTATATTTAAAAAACCATGGTTTTGGAGGGATCCCATTTTGTATAGAGCGGTAGAATTTGCCCTTACTTCTACTTGACGTAGACCAAAAATCCTTCCATGTTTCAAAAAGTCTAGGGCGCGCAAGAGCAACAATGTCGTGTGAGTAAGTAAGGTCATGAGTCTCTGATGATATATTAATGGCTGCTTTAGCGCACCAGTCAGCGGACTCATTACCTGTGATACCACTGTGTCCAGGAATCCAAGCCAAGGTAACATCTATATCATTTTCTTTGCACTCTAACAGGACTTCTTTTAATTTAATAATTACAGGATATTTCACCTTTGACCGAAATTGATTAGAAGTCAATGCCTGTAAACAACTTTTGGAGTCTGTGAAAATAATCGATTTAGTCAGTTTATGAGATAGGACGTAGAGTACCGCTTCTAACAGAGCTAAAGCCTCGCCCACAAAGGTAGATGTTACTGGTGGGCATTTACGACACAACATGATGGCAAATTTTGGCATCCAGACAGCTATACCCACACTTTCACTATCAGAGGTTTTTGAAGCATCAGTGAAAATTGGAGTCCATCCACTCCAATTCTCAGCTAAAATGCTGTTGAATTTATGATTGGCGTCGGGGGATTGTTTTGAAATTTTAAAAAATTCAATATTCGGGCGAAAAAGAAGGGATTCAAAAGGAGAGCAAAAGATAGGATTGGAGGGGGATTTATACAAAGTATAGGGTAATGCTAAAATAAATGAGTAGGATTTTAAGAGGGGGAACGATGAATTATTGTCAACTAAACTGTGTAAAATTTGTAATCTAGCAAGGAGAGGATGGGAAGAATTTTGAAAAAGTTTCCAAGTAAATCTATCACACAAGTACTGTTTCCTAAAATGAAGAGGGGGGTCACCGGATTCTATTTGCAAGGCGTTAATTGCTGTGGATCTCATAGCACCTAGAATAATCCTTAAGCATTTAGATTGGATTTTATCCCAAATTTGATTGCCGGACTTATTACTTGGTTCCAATAAAAATGACGCATAATCAAAGTGGCTACGGACCACAGCATTATACAGAAGCTTCTGAGAGAAAGGGTGCGCGCCCCAGCTAACTCCAGACAACGCACGTAAAACGTTAACGCCTTTCTCACATTTCCCAGCAATGTAATTTGAATGGACTAAACCAGTCATTCTGGTATCTAAATATACTCCTAAAAATTTTACATTATCATGGAGAGGGAAGGGATCATTTTTATAAAAAAGGTTTAAAGGAGGAACTAATCTTTTGCGGGTGAAAATAACACAAGAGCTTTTTGAGACGGATAAAGATAGGCCATGCGGATGTAACCACTCATGTAGGTAGTAAAGCGCACTATTTAAATTACATTCTATTTCAGACATAGAGGATGAACTGCAGTATAATGCAATATCATCGGCATATTGTAGGATGTTGCAAAAACTATTTACAGATGACTCCAAATCATAGGTGTACAAGCTATATAAAAGGGGACTTAACACAGATCCTTGCGGGAGACCTTTCCAGATGGATCTAGGAGAACTTAAGGATCCATCAACTCTTACTTGGATTGATCTGCACATAAGAAGATTGCATATGAACCTCGTTAACCTCTCGGGGATACTCAGCTGGTGCAATTTTTGCCTGAGTATTGGAAGAATAACATTGTCATAAGCACCTTCAATATCCAGAAAGACTCCAGCAAGGAACTGTTTTTTTTTAAAGGAAATTTGGATGTCAGTAGTGAGGATAGCAATACTATCTAAAGTGCTAAAGCCCTTGCGAAACCCAAATTGAGATTTAGCAAGGATATTGTTATTTTCAACAAACCATTCTAGTCGGTTTTTTAATAAAATTTCTGTTATTTTACATAAAGTGGAGGACAGGGCAATTGGGCGGTAACTGTTTGGATCTGATGGGTTCTTGTTTGGTTTAAGGATAGGGATTACAATTTGGGTTTTCCAGGAAGGAGGAATGAAGCCGGTGGAGAGGAAATAATTAACTAAATTAAGAAAGAATACCTTAGTCTTTTCTGTTGATTGTACTAAAAATGAGTAGGGAATATCATCAATACCAGGAGATGAGTCTTTGAGTCCATCAAGGGCACATAAGAGCTCATCCATGGAAAAAGGTGAATCAAGGTTATTTGTAGGAGGAAGGAAGGAAGGTGAGGAGGGAAATAGGTCAGAGGCAGGGACGGTGGAAGGAGCTAATTTATTTATGAACTCATCTAGCCAAACGGAAGTATTGTTAGAGGTTAAGGAAATTGAGGAATATGACTTTCTAAACTTTTTAATTTGTCTCCAGACTAGAGAAGGAGGGGTTTTAGGGGAGAGGGATTCGCAAAAATTGAGCCATCCGGAGCGCTTTTTGGAATTAAGGATTCTTTTCACTTTAGCTGAAATCTTTTTAAAGTTCAGGAAATTTTCTGGTGTCATACTAGAAATGTATAGTTTTTCCGCATCAGATCTTTGGCGAACAATATCTGTACATTCCTGATCCCACCAAGGAGTAGCGGGTTTATAATGACATGGTTTCTTCTGAGGGATATTAGCATTGGCAGATGAAAGGATGGAGGATTCAAACTGGGAATAAACAAGCAATACATTATTAAATGAAATAGGGGGAATAAGATTAATTTTATTCTCTAATGAGTATGAATAATTAGACCAATTAGCTTTAGACAGGTGGAATTTTAGAGAAGGAACATAAAGGGCTTCGGGGATGTTATGGTCAAAGGAGAGGAGGATAGGAAAATGATCACTCCCATGGGAATCAGGAAGAGTGGACCAATTACAGGACAGAGATAAGGAGGGGGAAGACAAGGACAAATCAACAACACTTTTAGGATTTTGATTAGGTAAAACAATATGAGTAGGGGAGCCATTGTTCAAAATACATAAGTTGAGATCATCAAACATTTCTAATAGAGATACAGCAAATAGGTCGGATTTATGGGAGCCCCATGAGGTGTGATGGGCATTAAAATCCCCCAAAATTAAAATAGGACGGGGGAGAGAGGACAATATATAGTACAAATCGGGGATTAAAGAGGAACAAGGATTCGAGATATATATAGATAAAACAGTAAAATCAAAAACTTTTGCTGCAACAGCATTGATATCCTCACTATGATTTGGAATAGGGATTTGGGAGAAAGGGAGAGATCTTTTAATGATGAGAGCAGCACCGGCATAACCGTCGGCTCTGTCATTGCGCAGGCACACATAATTAGGGATGGTAAAACGAGTCTTAGGAACTAACCACGACTCAGATATGGCAAATATCACAGGGTCGTATTCGTTAATAAGGCTTATGATTGAATGTTTCTTTGGTCTTACGCTTCTAGCATTCCATTGTATCAGGCTCTTCGGAGCCATTATTTAATCTAATAGTGTCAAGAATTTTGAATAACATTTCCTTCACGTTGTGCGGTAAGTCGACATCACTACATGTTTTAATGATGTCATAAAAGAATGTCAGGCAGGAGATGAGGACGTTGCTCTCTCTTTGAGATCTGGTAATTGGAGTAGTGCCTGATAAGGCACACCCATTTTGAGGTTCTAGTTGGGGATCTCGAACAATGTCATTATGGGTTGCTTTATCATAGCCTTTTCCAAGAGGAGCTCTGGGGCGAGGCATAAAGAAAACGGTTTTCTTATAAGAGGAGGAGGTAGGGGAAGAGGACGGATTTTGAGTAGAGTACGTAATTGGAGAGGAAGGGATTTGACGGGTTGCATCAGCAAAGGATTTGCGGGACATGGGGAAACGTAGGGAAGCTTCGGAATAGGAAATGCTTTCCTCAGACATAATATGTTTTATATTTTTTTGTCTTGAGTATTCAGGACAAACTGGGTCAGTAGCTAGATGGGAACCTGAACAACTGATGCATGTAGCGGAAGACTCGGAAACATTGCAATCAATGCCCTCATGTTCCTTGGCGCAGCGGAAGCAGCGAGGTTTTGCTCGGCATTGAGATTTAATATGCCCGAACCTGCAGCACTTCCGGCATTGTATAGTTGGAAGTTGGTATGTCTCAATGATAAGGGAGGATTTATAAAGGTAAACTCTGTCGGGTAATTTTTGTCCTTGTAAAGTAAGAACAACAGTAGTCGTAGGAATCCATTCAGTAGTTTCGTCTGTTTTCCTTTTCCGGTTGAGTCTTCTGGCCTTTAGAACGATTCCAAAGCCTTGGGGAATCTCTAGGGCTTCTACACATTCTTGCATGGAAATGTCAGTAGGAACTCCTCTGACTATTCCCATGCGAGAAAAATTATAGGTTGGAATGGAGGCAGTAAGATTGTTATTACTCAATATTGGATTATAGCAAAACTTGTTGGCGTCATCAGCATTAGAGAATTCAACAGAGACTCGATTCCTACCTATCTTTTTAATGCCATCACGTTTAATATTCTTAATACCATTAGTAACTAAAAGTTGGCCTACCTTTACAGATCTCAAAGTTGAACCAGAAGCAGGATCAGTTTCATTTTTACTTAAGTGGACAAGGAATGGACCAGTGTCTGCTTCAGAATACCTTCTTTCACCTTCAGATAACATAGGGTGAGTATAAACTGTCTGGATAGATGCCGCTATGGGATTATTATCCACGGAAGTTTTTTTTAATTTTGTAAGGTTTGATATATTATCGTCTAAATGCCTTTTCTGAGGAAGGCGAGTCTGTACATTTTGGGAAGAATCGTTAGGATCAGGAGGATCCGGCGGATCCGGAGGGATATCCATACTTAAATTAGATTACTTACCACTAAACACGATACACTACAACCACCACCAACAAAAACAAAGAAAAATCGTAGCTTGAATGAAATATACGCCAAATAGAAAACTAAAATGAAAAAATTTTCAATAACACGTGCGTTCACTACCACAAACAAGCATCGACCTTAGACAAGACAGCTGACACAGCTGAGTGCTGACACCACGCTGACACTTGACAGTGACTGGTGACAATTGACAACATTTCATTTTTTAGAAGGCCATGAAAGAAAAAAACCGTTTCTTTATTTTGCTCTTGCGATTACAGAAAAAAAATTATTTCATTTTTTAATCGCATATTTTAAGAGAAATTAAATAAAAACGATAAATGTGATGATGACGTCATACATACGGAGGAATAAAAATGCGCCTTAGCCTAATTTAAAAAAAGTTAAAAAAAAACTATCACTGACATTTACAGGGTATGGCATGTGTCAAATTTCATATTAATGTCATTTTTGTGAATTATTCATGTAAACAAACTTTTAAATCGTGTTATTGTGTTTTGGTTTTCTAATTTAATCTCATTAGCGTGATGTTTGTTTGATTGGAGTTGGACCAATTTATTTTTATTATACAAATAGTGCCTATAGTGTTCATAATTTTCTTGAAATAAAAGACTTTGTTTACTTACTTAAAAGTTGTATTTATTTATCACTTTCCAACGTTTTTGGGATAGTATATTTATTTCGCATAAATTTTCAGCATCCCTTAGCAAATCCTGCATAAAGTCATCATCATCAGTACTTGTGAATAAGTTTCTTTTGTTCAAAATTTGGATCAGCAAACAACAAATAACAATGTAAACAAAGCTTGACGAATCAAAGTGACAAATGTGCCAAAATGTCAACTGTCAAGATTTTTTTTTAAATTTAAACTAGGTATGTAGCAAAGGAAAAAATGTATTCCTCCGTATGTACGACGTCATTTGGCGTTTACGACATTTTAGAATGAGATGATTTTAAAACTCAAAAAGATGAATGAAAACTTCAATATTTATAAAAAGAAAAAAATACATGTATCATAATTTTTGATCTAGTTTTCATTAAAATAAAAAAATAAGTAGCTTAAAATTTTGAAATGTTGTCAATTCAGGATGCCCTTGGGTAGCCCGATAGGCGATAGGCCCTATGGATACATGTCTATTGGAAAAGTAATAAACAAAAAAAAAGATTTTGAAATTTATAAACCACTAGCTTTCCACCCGCAGCTTCGCCCGCGCAGTCAAAGAAAAACCCGCATAGTTCCCGTTCCCGTGGGATTTCACACAAAACCTATCCTATTTCCCGGGGTAAAAGTAACCTATGTCCATTCTCGGGTATCAAAATATCTCTATACCAAATTTAATACATAGCTAAGGCGTGATTGAATAACAGACAGACAGACAGAGTTACTTTCGCATTTATAATATTAGTATGGAAATATGGATTAACAATTTGGTGTATTTTACGTTTTCAAACAAAAACCCGCATAGTTCCCGTTCCCGTGGGATTTTCGGGATAAAACCAAGCCTATGTTTCTCAATGAAGATGCAGCTTTCTAATGGTGAAAGAATTTTTAAAATCGGTCCAGTAGTTTATGCGTGAAAACCATACATACATAATTACAAACCTTTCCTCTTTATAATATTAGTTTAGAGTATGTATAGATAATAGCGATGATTTAAATGGAAGTCTTCGCCATTTAAGTATGTTGTAACCCAAAACAAAACTATATGAATCTTTGTCGAAAGCATTCTAAAGTCTAGGCTAGGTCGCTAGGATAAGAAGGAATTAGAAAATACAGGTAAATAAAACGTAAAGTTATACTTATTAAACATTTATTTATATTATAAAGTACGAAATAGCTTATAAGTAACTTGACTAGATTTTCTATCTTAATATATATAAATCTCGTGTCACAATGTTTGTCCTCAATGGACTCCTAAACCACTTAACCGATTATAATAAAATTCGCACACCATTTGCAGTTCGATCCAACTTGAGAGATAGGATAGTTTAAACATGTAGGTACCACGGGCGAAGCCGGGGCGGACCACTAGTATGATAATAAATCAATGTTAACTAAATAATTAACTTACATATTTTATTTCATATTACTAATTTTGAGAATACAAATAAAAGACAAATAATAAACACTAAATTCGATCTTGTAGCAGTCATTTATAAATTCCATTTAATTTAAATCTATAATATAAAAATGAATCCCAAAATGTGTTGGTAAGCGCATAACTTGAGAACGGCTTAACCGATTTCGTTAATTCTTTTTTTATAATATTCCTTGAAGTTCGAGGATGGTTCTTATGTAGAGAAAACGTGAATATGTACCACGGGCGAAGCCGGGGCGGACCGCTAGTGATTACATAAAATAATAAGCTTCAGAAACTTTAATAAATCGTATCCTCATAGTGATGATACGAGTTATTAAACTTTCTGAAGCTTATTATTTTATGTAATCACTAGCGGTCCGCCCCGGCTTCGCCCGTGGTACATATTCACGATATAATATAATATGTAGTATAAAACAAAGTCGCTCTCTGTATCCTATGTCCCTTTGTATGCTTAAATCTTTAAAACTACGCAACGGATTTGGATGCGGTTTTTTTTAATAGATAGAGTGATTCAAGAGGAAGGTTTTAGTATATCATTTATTAGGTTTTAGACAAAGCGGGCGAAGACGCGGGCGGTAAGCTAGTGTAGTATAAAAATAAAATAATTTCAGCAGATTTTTTTTCCAAAAATATAATAGGAGTTGTTTTTTGGTGTGTTCATAAAAATAACGATTATGTGCAATGAAAAAATTATCATTAACAATCTTTAATATTACACTAAAAATACAAACATTTATCACCATAATTACAATAAAATTGACCACTATACATTTAGTGAGACATCTAGGCCCTTTTCTCTTCTATTTGTCAATTATTTCACGATTGTAATCTTCAATGGGTGCATGTTGATCTTTTATTTTTGAAGTTATACTTCTTTTGGCGCGATGGAAAAAAATGATGAGAGTGAATTTTTACGATGCGCGCGCACACCGACACCTAAATTTAACAGCATGAAGTTAGTTCTAGGGGGTATGAAAATTGACAACTATATTCAAGTTGTATATTCTAGTATTTTTTCCATACGCTAAAGAAGTATAACTTCTAACGCGTGTACATAAGTACACACACTCCATTTATTTCAATGATCGTCGTCTCTATTTCTACCCCTGGTTTTTCTATGTGATTGAAATCTCAAACTAGTTATATTCTTTGAATATAATTTCTCAATCTTCTTTATTCTTAATATTTCTCAATCTATGCTCTTCTTTATCTTTCCCCAATCGATTTCTTCTTTCGTCTATGACCATTCTTTTATTGTCTTCACTCTTCTTTCTCAGACTATGGTCTTCCATTTCTTTCTATCACTGGCTCTTCGTTCTGCTCCAAAATGCTTTTCTTTCCGATTTCTCAATCGACTTTTTTCCATCTATTATTTATTTATATTCTCTTTTATCTATAATAATATTATAAAGCCAAAGAGTTTGTTTGTTTGAATGCGCTAATCTCGGGAACTACTGGTCCGATTTGAAAAATTCTTTCGGTGTTAGATAGCCCATTTATCGAGGCAGGCTATAGGCTATATATCATCTCGTTAACACCCACAGGAGCAGAGCACTGTGGGTAAAACCGCGGAGCACAGCTAGTTCAATATATTTCTCAAACTCCTTTCTCTTCCTCTTAATCATTTCACAACTGTACTCTAACTATTGGCCCGTGTTGATCATCAGGCAGACCATGTACACGCCTAGTGTGCGCCCTGACTTTGTTCGGCTTTTCGAAGCGATGGTCACACACTGGACAGAGGTAGCCGTACCTTTTGCCTGTATGTGCATTGTGTTTGTGTATTTGGAGGAACTTTCTGGATTTTAAACGCTTTGGGCACATGTCACACTGAAAATGAGATATAAAAAACTTATTATTATTGTTGAAAGGACTACTAAACGAATTTATTTGAAAAAAAAAAAGATTCCTAGCTCGAAGTAATCAGCTAATTCACTACTGATCCCATCAGATAAGGAAAAATTTGTTAGGAAATTGACATAGATTAAAAATCACAAAGAACACATAAGTATTTATGTATAGCGTTTTTATGTATGAATTCTAACTCACAAATTTTTCCCATTCAATTCTAGTTGAGAAATAAACAAAATATATTTTAAATGCAAGTTACACATAAAAAACAAGGGTATTACTAGTTACTGGACATAATTTGAAAAAGCCAAAGACTCGACTGTCTGTCTCACTCTTTTCCAACCACTTCTTAAATAACTCTTTTAGATAGATCTTTATTGCACAAACACTGTACTTAGAACATAAAAAAAAAATCAGAGACATGTATGAAAAATGGCAGCCTTATCACTAGGCAGCAATCTTTTCCAAACCTTCATTAATAAGAAAGTGAGCACAAATTATTGCGTTGGGAAAAACTTTTATTTCATATAGCATAAAACATTAAATAATCCTTTTAATAACAACCCACCTGAAAGTTCTTCTCCGGCAGATGAATAGCAATATGCTGTACCAGGTTCGACCGTCTGTGAAAAGTCGCACCGCAGTGATCGCAAATGTACGGCCGTTCGCCCGTGTGCCGTCGTTCGTGAATGGTAAGCGCCTCTTTGGTAGCCGAGCTGTACTCGCAGTACGCGCACTTGTGTATGCGGCCGAGCCCGTGGCGGGCGCGCTTGTGCTCTTGCAGTTGGTTGTTGTTGCGACAGCGCTTGCCGCACGACTGGGTGGAGCGTGAATGGTGAATTTTAAGGCCATTTTTAATTTTTATAAATTCACTCGACTTTTAAGAGACTTCATGTAAAAGTAGTAAATTATGCCATTGTAATTTATGAGACACTTATTGTAGATAACGATATTCTGGATAAATGCAAACAATCTAATTACTTTATATAAAAGCGACATCAACCAGAAATCAATGAAAAAAAAACAAGTGATAGAAGTGAAACGTCTTTGGTAAGATCCAAAGATACTATAATCGTCGCCTTACTTGCCATGACGGACCCTTGAAATATTACTCTCAACGCGCCTACAAAAGTTACAACTAAAAACACACTAAACTGCCTATATTATAAGTATCTACAAGTCGTTCGTGAATGGTAAGCGCCTCTTTGGTAGCCGAGCTGTACTCGCAGTACGCGCACTTGCGTATGCGTAATGCGGCCGAGTCCGTGGCGGGCGCGCTTGTGCTCTTGCAGTTGGTTGTTGTTGCGACAGCGCTTGCCGCACGACTGGGTGGAGCGTGAATGGTGAATTTTAAGGCCATTTTTATAAATTCACTCGACTTTTAAGAGACTTCATGTAAAAGTAGTAAATTATGCCATTGTAATTTATGAGACACTTATTGTAGATAGCGATATTCTGGATAAATGCAAACAATCTTTATATAAAAGCGACATCAACCAGAAATCAATGAAAAAAAACAAGTGTTAGAAGTGAAACGTCTTTGGTAAGATTCAAAGATACCTACTATAATGGTCGCCTTACTCCATACGTGACGGTATTGCCATGACAGAATTTCGAAAATACCTAACACTACTAGTCTAATACGGCGATGTCTAACTACTATGGCAATTTCCGTTATTATACATACCTATCTTTTTAACCGACTTCAAAAAAAAGGAGGAGGTTATCAATTCGGCCGGTATGTTTTTTTTTTTATGTATGTACACCGATTACTCCGAGGTTTCTGAACAGATTTACGTGATTCTTTTTTTGTTCGATGCGGGATGGTGTCGAATTGGTCCCATAAAAATTTTATTCGGATAGGCCCAGTAGTTTTTATTTTATGCGCATTTTTGTCTGTAGGTATTTGTAAATTTTGCAAGTGCAAGTTTGAAGTCGGTTGTTTTTAACGCAGTTATCACTTGTTACTTAGATTTTTTTACACTAAGACAAAAAAGTTCTTACCTCACACACACAATAATTTGTATGAAACCTCATATGTGCCTTGTATGTTGCTTTCATTCTAAACTCCTTGTTACATGTATTGCATTTATATGATGTAGCTGTTGGTATTTTGTCTCTTTTCTTCTTTGTTATTGTGGGTTTCTGGAAAGAAACATTCATAATTTGGTCACTCATATATGTATGTCTAGTCTCTATTCATCATCATCATCATCATCATCAGTCCATATTATACGTTCCCACTGCTGGGACACGGGCCTCCTATGAGGGTATAGGCCATAATCCACCACGCTGGCCAAGTGCGTGTTGGCGGATGACACATGTCGTCGAACTTTTTAATTCTTCGACATGTCGGTTTCCTCACGATGTTTTCCTTCACCGTTCGAGCAGTGGTGATGTTACAACATGCGCAGATAAATTGAAAAATCAATTTATTTCCTGCGCGCTCGCCTGGTCTCGAACCTCGGACTTATCGATTCGAAGTCCGAGGTCTCACCACTGAGCCACCACTGCTCTCTATTAAAGTCTCTATTAAATTTAACTAATAAAATATAATATTACAAAATTATGTTAAAAAAGTAATAAACTCATTTAGATATGATGCACATCACAATAACTTGGTAGTTGGCAAATCTATACTAATATTATAAAGCCGAAGAGTTTGTTTGTTTGTTTGAACGCGCTAATCTCGGGAACTACTGGTCCGATTTAAAAAAAATCTTTCGGTGTTAGATAGCTCACTTATCGAGGAAGGTTATAGGCTATATTATATCGAGGGGGCGATGGCCCAGGGCGACAAATTCTGGGGGGCGCCAAGGTCTGAAGTTGCCTCTCCTGGTGCAAACTTTCAGAACACCTCAAGTGGGCGCACAATATTTTCGCCCAGGGTGTCAATGGCCCTTACACTGGCACTGACTACAGGTCCAATTAAGAGAATTATTTCAGTGTTAGTAGGCTTTAAGCAATATATCCTCATGATAAGACCAACAGAAATGGAGGCTTGTGGGTAAAATCATAGGCACAGCTAGTCATATCTATAATAAAATCATAGGAAAGGCAAAACAGTACATTGAATATTTTTTAAAATAATACTTGGGGCGTGATCTACAATAGATACCAAAGCCAAAAATAAAGTCTGTATGTATGTCCAGGCAAATCTCAAAAAGTACTGCATGGTTTTACTTCAAATTTGTATTTACATATAGCTTGAGAGTTGAGACCTGTGCGTGGAAAGCAAGTTATAAAATAATTATTTATTTATTTATTTTAATTCTTTATTTAACACATACATGGTACAGAAGATAAGAGAAAAACATATAAGATAGGTACACATGTTAAATAGGCGGCCTTATCGCTTTCAAGCGATCTCTTCCAGGCAACCTTTGGATAGGATTAGATTTAAGCAATAGAATGAGATAGGTGGTGTTTAAGTTAAATAAAATTAAAAAGACAACAGACAAAAAAAAATGATATAGGTAGAAATAATGACAGAGAGAAAAAAAAAATAATTAAAAATAAATATAATTTAAAATGATATATATATTACATGTGTAATATATTATAATAATACGAAATACGAATTACATACCTGTCTAAACTTCTTAGGTTCTTCATAAGGCTCGTAATCAGCATTTTGAAAGTCATCTTGATAATAATCATAAGCGCAATCATTATCAAGTACGTCAACCTCAACTTTTTGCACTTTAGAAGTGAAAATATCAGTTCGGGGAATAACTTTATCTGGATTCATATTTAGTAGTGTCTTTTGTGCTTTGCGACTTGTGTTCCTGAATTTTAATGCAATTTTCATAATTTCTACGCACTTGGTACACATTTTTTGTGATAACCCATCATTGTATTGAATCTGAAAGATAGTTCAAAAATTATTATGTTTAGTGTGATAATTTGAAGCCTATACAGTATACACGTTAAAAACGCGGTACAAAGAAACAAACAAACAAAAATACTTTATTGTGCACCAATAAATAAAAAAATTACAAGAGTAAATATATAAAATAAATAGACACAGTTGAGCAGAACAGGCGGTCTTATCGCTAAGACATATGTACAACTTTGCCGTACAACTTTTTATGAACACAAATATTGGCTAAACTGTACATTATAGAGAATGCCAGAAGCGACTTTAGGGCAATTCCTACTCAAAAACAAAAAAAAAATCTACGTAGGTTAAAAACTTATGAAACTTTTATTTTTAATATCCAATTAGGTAGCGAGGAGCGAAGCGACGAGCGTGTTAGGTTAACTCTTGAACTGCCGCACCAGTGCCAGATGCGACTTTAGGGTGATTCCCACTCAAATAAAAAAAACTATGTAGGTTTACACAACTTGTTTGTATTTTATTTATGTATCGTAGAATTTTTGTTATTATCGTCTAATGCTTAGTTAAAATGATTTTACACCAATTCCATACATTTTGAGGTTAGAATAGGAAAATTGATGATTTTTCTCCAAAACTATTGGTTTCCTAACTTTCCCCTTTTGGGGGGAGGTTCCCCCCCTCCTCCTCCCCCCTCCCCTTCCATAAAAAACCTATAATACGTGCGGCAGTCAACTAAAGAAACCCCAGTCTAAAAATATATACTGTTTAAAAATATTGCTTGAATTTATAAAATATATAACTACTTTTATATACCTGTAAGCCAGTTACGAGTTTAAGATCGTCAGATCGTTTTTTCTTCATATCTCTACTAACGAATATCGCTGTTAAGTTTTCAGTGCTTAAACACGTTCTACAACATTCTTTCTCAGCTGGTTTCTTTTCGATTTGTTGTGTTTTTACTAATCGTCTTCGCCTGGACATTCGATTCATCATTAAGAGAACGGGTAGCATATTGGTTTTCTGACTAAACCGTAATATAAATAAGCTGGATTTTTATAGTAAGAGATGTTTCAATGATATACAAGTGAATTTAACCGCATTATAATAATTATTTGTATAATAATTTAAAGAATTTACGATTCTTGTGGTTAGAATATTTGACAATATTGCTCTTTGACATTGACAGATCATAAATCATAATAAAAACAACTACAAGAGGGATGAAAAATGAACAGAATACAGATAAGTAAAACAAGGCCACAACAAGGCCCGACAAGGCCGAACAAGGCAGTCAAACAGATTCAGAATCCATACTAATATTATAAATGCGAAAGTAACTCTGTCTGTCTGTTACTCAATCACGCCTAAACTACTGAACCAATTTGCATGAAATTTGGTATGGAGATATTTTGAAACCCAAGAAAGGACATAGGCTACCTTTTATTCCGAAATATGTACCACGGGCGAAGCCGGGTCGGACCACTAGTAGGGATTAATTGAAAAAATACGGATAAAATTGAGAATATTACAGAATAGATTGACTTTCGTCAGTCCATTAAATTTATAAATGCCACAGACATAAAATTCTAGGCTAAATAAACTACTTACATTATGGGGCGTGGAGTTGAGAGTCGTAAATTTAATTGTGGTTAGCTTGTGGTTAGCTATTGTCATATCGCCGTTCCCGGAGAATAAAATGATAACTGCAAAAACACAACTATTCAGGAGAAATAAAAAACCGATAATTGAGTATAACTTGCCAAGCTATAGACGTAGAGAGATAAAAAAAGGCTCAGTGGTAGCTAATTTTTTAACCTTTTGTTTTGTATCAAAATATATTAAATAACTGAAGATAGTTAAAATTTAAAAAGTGTAAATTTACTAATACACACTTATCATTTTATTCTCGTTTATAATGTTCTCGTTCATATTGGACATATGCATTATTGGATAATATCCAATGAACTTTTATTCTGGGGGTTTTTAATAAGACAAATAGACAATATTAGAGTACTTGTTCGTGTTCGTGTTCGTTTTTGGTTTTGAATTTGAATTTGAATTTGAGTTTGAGTTTGATGTTCGTGTTTGATGTTCGTGTTTGATGTTCGTGTTTGATGTTCGTGTTCGATGTTCGTGTTCGATGTTCGTGTTCGTGTTCGTGTTCGTGTTCGTGTTCGTGTTCGTGTTCGTGTTCGTGTTCGTGTTCGTGTTCGTGTTCGTGTTCGTGTTCGTGTTCGTGTTCGTGTTCGTGTTCGTGTTCGTGTTCGTGTTCGTGTTCGTGTTCGTGTTCGTGTTCGTGTTCGTGTTCGTGTTCGTGTTCGTGTTCGTGTTCGTGTTCGTGTTCGTGTTCGTGTTCGTGTTCGTGTTCGTGTTCGTGTTCGTGTTCGTGTTCGTGTTCGTGTTCGTGTTCGTGTTCTGTATCGTGTATTTTGTATTATAGGGAATGTAGGATGGACATTTTATTTTACGCTCATAATGAATAGGAATGGTAGCTAATTTTTTAACCTTTTATTATGTATCAAAATATATTAAATAACTTTAAGAGAACTAAAGATAGTTAGTAGCATTTGAATGACATATTGTAATTAATTTACTAAATATACACACTTATCATTTTATTCTGGTTCATATTGGACATATGCTGGATAATGCAATAATGTATAATAGGCGTTCGTCATTATTTCGCCGATTCGTTTTTCCGAGAATATTATTGTAATAACTATTATCAATTTATCACATTAAGAGTAAAGAAACTTTTTCACCATAATAATACTACCTTTATTTTCTAGTACGAATATTATGTTCTGGGAAAAAGCAGTGAATATCTTATAACTTTGTGGATTACAGGAGAAAAATTACAAAAAAAAATGTATAGATGTATTAGGCTACGTAGGCTTCAAATATCGCATAACAATAAAACTATGATAATGGCGATTATCATTTTATTCTCCGGGGATGGGCGGCGATATTATGGAACCTAATAATCCTAATTCATAACAGAGTTTTTGGAATAACCTAATATCTAATATTTTATTTTTCAGAGCGAACGTCGTATGCGAAAAAGACTGATTGGTTGTTTTGATCTTATTTGTAAATCATTTGTTATATTGAATTAATAAACTATTCTCAATTAATGTGTTTTTTTGTTGTTGTTCCCGACTATCTCTGGAGGTTCTACATTGCTAAAATTTATTAATTTTTAAACTAACATACTTACTCAAGTATGTCCGAAAATTTTAAATAATGATCAAAACTCCTCACAAGCAAAGGAAGCTTTAGAACCAATATGCACACAAAGTATCATGAGAATCGGTCAAGTTATTTTGGAGGAGATTAACTATGGTTTAACTACAAACACAGCGACAAAAGAATTGTAAATATTAGAAGGAGAAGGTAACAGATTAACTTTACCACACCATTTTATGCAAAGTAGTTTATTATTTTAATATATGTACTAGTTAGAGCCAATGATGCCAAATTTGGTATTCTCTACATTGGATACTAAAGAAATATATATTATTATCTTACTTCCTACTAATATTATAAATGCGAAAGTTTATGTGTATGTTTGTTATTCTTTCACGCAAATACTACTGAACACAGAGCAAGTAAATCTACTGAACTGATTACAATGAAATTTTGCCCATATATAGAGGGGTAAGTTGGATTAACACGTAGGATAGACTTTTTCCCGGAAATCCCACGGGAACGGGAACTATGCGGGTTTTTCTTTGAAAAGGCGGAAAGCTAGTCATATTATATATATGTATATTATAATATAATGAAAAAAATGAAAAAAATATATTTATTTATGAACCAAATGTTTTTACACAGATACACTTTGATTGACGTTGCTCGCTTTACACATATTGGCTTAATCTATGTTTATTAAAAAGGATTCCCTATAGTACCCACACTAGGCAAGCCTGTATCGTGGGCACTGAGACGATTTTACCAAAAAAAAACAAAATTAGATGTCCTCGGTATGATATATTGTATGTCTTCGCTAACGTTCGGAATGAAAATCTAAATCATTCTTGAATCCAACTGAATTTAAAATTGTAATTAAAACTTACTTTTAACGAAAGAAGTTTAGAACCAAATATATGGCCCGAACAAATATAAGCATTAGGAACATAGAGATTTTGTTAGAGATATTTTGTAGAGATATTTCATAGAGATGATATTATTTTGTAGAGATGTTAGAGATATTTTGTAGAGATATTTCATAGAGATGATATTATTTTGTAGAGATGTTAGAGATATTTTGTATTATCGATAGAGTAGGAGAGCTATTGCTCTACTGAAAAAGGGTTTCACAACTATTATTAAACTAGCTTCCGCCCGCGACTCCGTCCGCGCGGAAAAATTAAGTTTTTTTTTTTCTACGTATTTTTCCGGGATAAAAAGTATCCTATTTTATGCCCAGGATAATAAGGTATAATTATACCAAGTTTCATCGAAATCAAACCGTTAGTTTTCACGTGATGCCTGAACATACAGACAGACAGACAGACAGACAGACAGATAAAAAATTTTTTAATCACATAATATTTGGGTTTGGTATCGATCCAGTACCTAACACCCCCTGCTATTTATTTTTTCAATATTTTCAATGTACAGAATTGACCCTTCTACAGATTTATTATATCTATAGATTAGGGAAGGAATTAAAAATTAATTGATTAATTAATTGTTTCTGTTGATTAGTTGTTAAAACACATAAAAAAGAGCGTGTGTGCCGAGCACACGTGTCAGAAGTGAAAGTACATTGACAAGATTTAAAGATACCAAAATAGTCGCCTTACGGGCGTGACTTGACGGCATTGCATTGCCATGACGAGACCTTAAAATTTTATTTTCAACGCGTCGAAAGAAGTTCCACTTAAAAAATATAGTTATTGGAATATCCTAATAATATTTTATATTTCAGAGCGAGGAAAAAGACTGATTCATGATCCATAGCAAAATTGGCGAATTTTATCAAAATCGTATTCTTTATCGTTAGGTCCGTATAGGTCCATCATTGAAATTGTTAAATTACATATTTATTTTATTATTAATTATAAAATAAATAAAACTTGTGCATGCGCACATCATACATAAACAGCGCGAAATTTAAATTGGTATCGTTTCATTTACATATTAAATCAATTGTTTGATGTTAATGAATCAATCCCACCAAAAACATAAATGTAAAAATTGGAGCCGAGTTCAATCGTTGACTTAATTTGCCAAAAAAAGGAATGAGATCTAAATGTGTGCCAAGTTCTGCAGACAGTCCAGAAATTAATTTACAAAGATGTATTAAGTTCTTAGGTTGACTGAAAACTCAATTGTTTTATTTTCCCTTAGAGAACAAAGTTTATTCCAAAATATAACTCTTTTAATTTGAATAATTTAATTATTTTCACAAAGCAAACAACTAATGACCTATTGAACCCCATAATTTGATGAGGCTAGTTTTACATACCTACTGTTTATATTTTGTGAGGTTCTAAAAACTAGCCTCATCAAATTATGGGGTTCAATAGGTCATTAGTTGTTTGCTTTGTGAAAATAATTAAATTATTCAAATTAAAAGAGTTATATTTTGGAATAAACTTTGTTCTCTAAGGGAAAATAAAACAATTGAGTTTTCAGTCAACCTAAGAACTTAATACATCTTTGTAAATTAATTTCTGGACTGTCTGCAGAACTTGGCACACATTTAGATCTCATTCCTTTTTTTGGCAAATTAAGTCAACGATTGAACTCGGCTCCAATTTTTACATTTATGTTTTTGGTGGGATATCATTACTTTTTGTACAGAAAATTACTCTGCAAATTTGATTTACTTTATGAATATAATACTTTTTATATACGATTTTTTTTTTATTTTTTCTTGCGGTTTCTCTATATGGTTTGTTTAGTATTATTTTCTATATTTTCTTGTATGTTATGAATGTCAGCGCACATTGCCCCGTCATTATCTGCAATTTTTTAAACTCGTTTTCTGTTTAAAAGATTACATGATTTTCTAAACATCCAGTGTGAATTTGTACACACACTATTACCTACCACTATTACCAAGATGCAAAAAGATCGTTGTAGAAGAATCGTCGCCTTACTCCATGATGTTACGGTATTGCCATGACGCGATCTTGAAATTTTACTCTAAACGCGCCTAAAGATGTTTCACTTATATTAATATTACGCAAATTAAATCATTTCGACCCTCGACGAAGCCTTTTCCATTAGGTACACTGAAATTAAAACTAAACTGAACACTCATAAATAAAGAATAAATAAATGTGAATATGTAAAATTATATAATATTATTTATAACTGTATGAGCAATATTTTTATTACAATTTTCTTTTATTTTACGTTTAATAACAGTTTTGAATAAAGAAATCATGCAATCGAAGTAATCCGCCCTAGCGATACTAGCGCGAGTGAGTGTGATGTCAGGCGCATCGAATCTACAGATGTTTCGCGCTAAAATATGTAAACTTCAATAATATATATCTCAGTCATTTATTGATGGATTTCAAAATTTTTTTCGGCCACTGACTAGTTTTGATCTATTTTTTAAGACTAGTAAGGTGAATATACTATTTTCTATTTTTTTAAA
The DNA here is from genome assembly GCF_905220415.1 of Colias croceus. Classification (NCBI taxonomy): domain Eukaryota; kingdom Metazoa; phylum Arthropoda; class Insecta; order Lepidoptera; family Pieridae; genus Colias; species Colias croceus. Next base: position 2,808,393 of record NC_059559.1, on the reverse strand, counting down.
CTTTTCCATTTTTCCATACAAACAAAATTAATGTCATTGAAAAAAAAATTAAATACAAATAAATTCAGTATTTTCTGATTTTTTCCTTTGTATACTCACTATTACCTAGTTGATTACAAAATTTGAACTTTCTAGGTCATCTGGAAGTGGGTTAGGTTTTGTATATGTCTATAAGTCAGTCAGTCTTAAAAATTGCGATTTTTGGATATTAATATCTACGCAACTGTTTAATCTGTATTTATGAAATTTAAGGTTCTTGTTTATCTTGAGGTCCTCTTGATATGTACCAAATTTGGTTTATTTAACTTAAATAGTTTTCGAGTTATAAGGGGGTGAAAAGTGGCTCGAAATGGTTCGTGTAAATATACACACGGCTGCTGCTCGCCAGTTCTCTTCGCTTGAACTCGGCTTGACACGCTGCCGCGTGTCTAGATAATTGTTCTGAGAGTGCTTATTTATTAAAAACCTACTTTTCAATCCTAATTAAATTACCTGGTATTAGTGTCAATATATACAGACATATAAATGTATATAGGGTGTCACGGATTTCCTATCGTACATACATAAATACCTAATGGAGCATATATTATATTGTTAATTATTAGTGTTTTTAACCTTCTGATGATCTGATATTGATGTAGATGGCGCTAGTAGTTTGTATATTATTGTGATTTTTTAAATTTGCAGCTAAATCAATATGTAAATAGCCATCAATAAAATTTAACTATACATTTTTTTAGTGATATAGAATGTTTTAGCATTATATTTCATGAATTGTATAATATTGAAATTGAATACAGCGCCATCTATTAGAAGGAGGCTGTAGTCATTATAAATTTCGATTCTTCTAGTCTCCACTAGATGTCACTGATAATAAATAAATGAAACAGGATCTTAATGTAGATGGCGCAACTAGTTTTAATTATTTAAATAACTTAAGCTTTTTCGCTGAAGCAAAATTATAATTAACATAAAAAAAAAAGTGCATTTTTTATTTTATATTGCACTGATTTTTGCCATGCATATTGTAATGTTTACATTTTATTCCGTAAATTCAGTAATTTAAGAAATGGAAAACAACGCCATCTATTAGAATCTGGCAGTAATTCTTATGCAATTAGTTACTACTAGTCAACGCTAGATGTCACAGTAATAAAATATTATTAATCTGATATTGATGTAGATGGCGCTAGTAGTTTGTATATTATATTGTTGTGATATTATAAGTTTGCAGTTAAATCAATATTTAAATAACCATCAAAAATTTAACTATATACACATTTTTCTTAGTACTTTAAAGTGTTAGCATTATATATATATTTCATGAACCGTATATTTAAATTAAATACAGCGCCATCTATTAGAGAGAAGATGTAGTCATTATTAATTTCGATTCTTCTATTCACCACTAGATGTCTCTGATACAAAGTATATTTTAAAGTAAAAACCACAGAATACGGTCTACTGTATAATAGTAGCCACAGAGTACATTATTATAACATAGTAGCTAAACCACAACGCTACAGAACGGACACTCTCCGCCTCCCGCCAAAATTAAACACTTACCTCACCCCGCACGATCAGCGTATTACGATACGCAACGACTTAAAGTAATTTTATTATTTTGGATTTGTGATTATCGTTTTTCGTAGAAAATGGTTAGATATTGTGCTGTTTACGGACGTATTTCATCAGAAAATTTTTTACGCTAGTCCCTCTAACAAAAAATTGACTTTCTTCTTTCAGTCCATTTCAGTCACTTTTATTTTATGGCATGATTTGAAATCTGGAGACTGATGTATAGTTCTGCAGAAGCCATGTTTTCGTTTATTTTATAATATTATGATCTCACTAAAAATATTATAAAGACGACGCGGTTGGCGCAGTGGTAAAGTATCTGCCTACTGAGCCGACGGTCCCGGGTTCGATCCCCGGTCAGGGCAAATATTTGTGTGATGAACTCAAGGATGAACTCAATTATTTGTTCTTGGGTCTGGGTGTTATTATCTATATATGTATTTATTAAATATTATATTTATCGTCGCCTAGTACCCACAACACAAGCCTTAATTGAGCTTACTGTGGGACTAGGTCGATTTGTGTAATAATGTCCTATAATATTTATTTATTTTAATAATTCAAAGCTTCACAACCACAGAACAGTAAAATTCACCTATTAATAATTATTAAATACATTTTTGTTATGCGTTAAACCATAATTAATAAGATTATATTCGTTCAGTTCACTGTGTCCGATTACCTTTAGTTACACACATGCATGCCGAAAAAAAAACCAATTTCTACTTTTTTTTTTATTAATGTAAAATATTTTGTCAATAAAGAATTTTTTAAGCTATTGCATAGCTCCTATCGCGGGCCTTGAGCGCGGTGACCGAATCGAGAAATTCCGTAACGAAAAACCTCACGCTCCCCACTCCGACGGGCGGAGGTGTGGCTTGAAGCCTGAAGGCATAGCATGCAATAGCTTTACCGCGGCGGTCCCCGAGTGCCACACGTTTTTTTTTTTCAGCCCAATTAGATAATTCCTAAAATTATTAGAAAGGAATCTATACTAATATATAAAGCTAAAGAGTTTGTAGGTTTGTTTGTTTGTTTGAACGCGCTAATCTTGGGAACTACTGGTCCGATTTGAAAAATTTTTTCGTTGTTAGATAGCTCATTTATCGAGGAAGGCTATAGGCTATATATATCAACACGCTACGGACTACAGGAGTGGAGCCACGGGGGTGAAACCGCGCGGAGCAGCTAGATATAAAATAAACAACACAAAATATCTCACATCATTTATTTACAAACAAAAAATGTGCGTATTCAGAAATCAATAGTTTGTATAAAACATTAATTCTTCTTACGTATTTTCAATATTGCTTGGTAAATGCATTTGGCAAGGATTTGCGAATTTCTTGGTTTAAGTGTTGAATTAAGGGTAAAACTATAGAGAATGCTGTGCGGCAGCTTTTATTTAAAATGATTAGTGAATACAAAGAGTTACAATGATCAGTAAATACAAAAAAAATAATGTAAGTCAAATGTTTTATTGACAGGGCTACCACATCCTTTAATAACTTTTAAATCCTGATTTGGTGTGTACCTAATGTACCCATATACTATGATCACCTCTAAGAATATCAAAAGTATCAAAATTTTTTTTTCCTAAGTAAGCCGATGTTACCAGGTCCATATTTTTTAAATTTGCCGCCCTTTACTGGGTTCAGCTTTGGCTGGCCAGACTCTATACATACTCCATGAATTGAAAACTACTTGTGTTATAAAATTTACGTATGACCTCTCCACCTATGTTTTAGATTGTAACGCTTTTTACTTTTACATACTTACTACATAGTTTGGAAATTCAGATTTTCCTTTGAGCACTTTGTTAATTGTGTATTTATTAATATAACAAAGTTAGCAACACGTAATAAAATGCCCTTAGAATATTTTCTCGCAAAAAATACACTGACTAGTGTTTACATTTTGAAAAAAATGTTAATCTCTCTTTTCCATATTTAATTCAATATTATTTTTCATTCAGAACAACTGATCAAAATCTCTTTGTTTTTCTATCATTCAATTATTTGTTTAACTTGTTCTTACAATGATTTATAGGTACTATAATATGACTTGAACAAACGTCATGACTATTTTTAAATTACTATTACAAAAAAAAATATACTTACAAAACAAAGAAAAAATCATAATAATTGTGATTATTTGTGAACTAAATTAATCTTTGGTAAATAATAAATATCACTGTGACATTAGATTAGGAACTAATTTCTTGAAACCCCTATTGCTTGGGTCTTCGAAGAGACTCTTTACGAAGAATACCTGAAAAAAAATTATTATTATTTTAGAATTTATGTATAGTGTGGCGGTTATCAAATTTCGAATACATACTAACATATTTAAAATGGCAAAGTATGTCGGTTTGTTACACTATCACGCCTAAAATACTGAACCGATTTACATGAAATTTGGAATAAAAATTGTTGATTGATACAAAATATTTTTTGTCTGTATTTGATACCGCGAGGCACAGCTACATTTACTATTATAAATTAAAAAGAAAATACTTGAGCGATGTCAAGGGACATCCGGATGGAACGAAGTGTTAAGTTAGAGAGAGACAGACAGATAGCCACGCGCACGCCGCACAACTCTAGCAAAAAGTGTCGTAACAACTTTTCGTAAGAATTTTTTCCGTCTAGCCCCCTTTCACAGCGCGCGATAAGGGATGCAAAAAAAAAATTATATTCATTCAAAACTAAACCATAGATGATTATGAAGCTAGTTATATGATACAAATTGTTACTTACCTGTATAACTCCAATAACGCTCATTAAAAATATTTGTACTATCGACCATTTTAACACTCTGAAACAAAAGAAGATATTAAATAGTTGTGCCTATAGTAGCATAAATCCAACTAATATTATAAATGCGAAACTTTGTGATGATGGATGGATGTTAGTTACACTTTCACGCAAATACTACTCAACCGATTACAATTAAATTTGGTATGTAGATAGCTGAAGACCAACAATAATATAAACGCGAGCGAAGGCGCGAGCGGAAATCTTGTTTACAATCCTGTTACTGAGTGGAATTTCAATTTTTTTTGACAATACAATAACCACGTCCACGCCAGAAGTGATACAAGAATCACGCCCATCCCAGAAGTATCAACAACCACCCCATCACAAATGTATTACCAGAACCATCCCATCCCAAAAGTAATACAAGAACCACACCTATCACACATGTCCTCTGCCAAGTTCCGGTCCCTTGCTTCGTGCGCAGACAGCAACTCTTGCAAGCGTCTCGCTGTTGACACGTTGTCTTTGAGTTTTGTGACCGAATCGGATATATCCCGTACACGCATTACGTATGTTTCTGCTGCGTTACCTGCGAATATAACAAATATAATTAATCTATTTTAAAGAACTTAAATAAATCCATACTAATATTATAAATAAGAAAGTAACACTGTCTGTCTGTCTGTCTGTTACTCAATCAGTAGTTAAGACTACTGAACCAATTTGCATGAAATTTGGTATGGAGATATTTTGATACACGAGAAAGGACATAGGCTCCCTTTTATTGCGAAATATGTACAACGAGCGAAGCCGGGGCGGACCACTAGTAATAAACAAAAATGTCATAACTTCCTTTTAGTAATCAAAGACTCATAATTACGCTCAAAAGTTGTCCGAAGCAAAACTCTGCCTACCCGTCCATTAGGCAGGGTTTCCTTATGAGCTTTTTATAGGACTTTGAACATTACTGCCACGCAGTAAGGTGTTAATTTGAATGAACGCTACATAAAAGCTTTTCTCGGTTCAGAAAAATTTCGACCTTTTGATAGTCGATTGTGAGTTTAGAACGAGGCACATTAAGAAAACCGGTGAACTTCCTTTTAAACTGGTTTAAATTTTGAATTTTTTTGAACCTAGGTACATCTTGCATTTATATGATTAACACGTTAACTGCCATGTCGGACAACGCTGCCCGCCATCAAAATTTCCTCTCAGGCCAACCAAAAATTACAGTTCTGATAAAATTTTGCCAATTTTTTTTATTTTATTAAGGTCCGGCGGCGATATGGCGAAGCGCAGCGCAGCGCGCTACCTTTCGCGTGTGACGCTTCGATGCTCCCCGAAATAAACTGTTGTTAATTAATTATGAATTTTATTTAAATGAAAACAATGTCGAAAATAGTTTGATAATGAAAAATGCGCTGTGCTGCGCTTCGCCATATCTGCGCGTGGCCTAGGTCGTATTAAAAAAAGGCGATAGTGGAGGTGGGTTCGAATCCCGCTTCATAATCAAATATTTTATATTCTTTTAAAAATATTGTACTTTAACGCTATAAAAAAAATTAAAAACAAATTCCAATTGTTTTCAAAACTTACCTAATTCCATTTCCTTATCATCATAATCTTTACTTTGAGAATCTTCAGTATCTATCATCAGATCGAAAAATACCTGTAATGACATAAAATCATGATCAACTGTAACAGAAAAATATCATACCACTACATAGTATAAAACAAAGTCACTTTCTCTGTCCCTACTCCCTGTCCCTTTGTATGCTTAAATCTTTAAAACTACGCAACGGATTTTAATGCGGCTTTTTTTAATAGATAGAGTGATTCAAGAGGAAGGTTTTAGTATATAATTTATTAGGTTTTAGACAAAGCGGGCGAAGCCGCGGGCGGTAGAATACATTAACAACGTAACTTTTCCAGATACAACCTTTAATATAACTTTACCCTTGGATTCTAGTACAATAGCTACTGCATAAATGTGTATTTTGTGAGTGCATAAAACACGAAAAATAATGTGTTAAATTGTAAGCAGCATGTATCAAAACAAAACCTTTAATAGATTCAATTATAATCTAACGGTTTCCACAGTCTTACATTACATACAAATTAAAAAAATGTGTGCGTGTACTAGTGTACACACGTAAGAACTGAAACTTCTTTATTTTTCAAAAAATAATTTACTATGCAACTTTACAGAAATATGTCGAATCACGCGTGGTAGTGATAAGAAAAAGATGGCGCGTAACGGAAAATGTCACGCGTAACGAAATTTAAACGAAATGTTACACTAAATTTTTTCCAACCCTGATAAAGAAGTTTCACTTCAATAGTATACTCACAGTTTTCTGACTAAAAGTGCTGAACGTGTTATCAAAGCAGAATCTATAGTCGCCCTCCAACACTGACGTGTGTCTGTGCGCGTTTTCCGCCTTCTTATAATCTGCCACTATGATCCGTCCCACGGGATCGGCTAGTTGAAACGATATGTCCAGTTCTCCTTGGGATGCATCTATTACCTGTGATATTAATAAATCCTAATATAATAGAATAATATTATAAACTAGCTGCTCCACCCCTGTTGGTCGTAGCGTATGATAACCTGCCTATAACCTTCCTCGATAAATGGGCTATCTGGCCGAAAGAATTTTTCAAATTGGACCAGTAGTTCCCGAGATTAGCGCGTTCAAACAAACAAACAAACTCTTCAGCTTTATAATATTAGTATAGATAAGTGATAGACAGTTGTCAAGGAAAATTTATTAACTTAACCTTGAACATAAATTAAGGGTATAAACTTATATTACTTTCATTATCAAGAACTACTGATAAGAGACGCAAAATTAAAGCATTTAATTCACTATCATAATTAATCTCTCACACTCGTCAAAATGTTAGTTAGCATACTCTTTCGAAACGGCTGGAGCGATTCTCATGAAATTTTGTGTGCATATTGGGTAGGTGTGAGAATCGGCTAACACCCAATGTTATGCCTCTAAGTGATAAGAGTAAGGCAGTGGTAACGCAGAACAACGTTTGCCGGGACAGCTAGTATATCCTATCCTATCCTACTTCCTACTAATATTATAAATGCGAAAGTTTGTGAGGATGGATGTGTATGTGTGTGTTTGTTACTCTTTCAGTCAAATACTACTGAACTGATAACAATGAAATTTAGCACACATATAGAGGGTAACTTGGATTAACACATAGGATAGGTTTTATCCCCGGAAATCTCACGGGAACGGGAACTTTGCGGGTTTTTCTTTGATAACGCGGGCGAAGCCGTAGGCGGAAAGCTAGTCATATATATATAAAGCTACACTACCACTCACTGACTCACTGACTGACATCGGTTTTCTCGGAAACTACGTGGAAAGTGGGGGGGATTTCGACGTGATCGTATAGAGGTGCGCCGAGTGACCAGAGGAAAAATATAGCGATCTCGATCATCTTCGAAAACCAAGTGGACCCCTGGAGGTGCGCAAAAACGGTGATACCTGGAGGGGGGGTGTCTGAACAAAAAACGCTCGGAACTGGTGGCGATTACCAGGGGTGGTGGAAAAATGGGGATTTTCGCGAAAACTGTCAAAAATCTGTCAAAAATTGTCAAAGTGTGTACACGGTTCTCGTTGTTTTAATTCAATTTTAATAGTTTAAAATACCTCAATCGTAATAAATTGTTGTTCACTTCGAAGTTTAAAATCCGACTATGAAACTGTGATATTAACTTAAGTAAACACTTCACTGATTTGTTTATGTTTCGAAGAATAAACTACACTGAATTTACATGTAAGTGACTTTTATACAACTTGGAGGTGGATCTAAAAATAATTCTCGTCCACCACCCATCTATTCGTGTTGTATTCAAGAACATAAGTCACATATGATTGTCTAATTCGCCTCAGCAAGTAACTGACGAATAGCTCTGCGGACGAACTTCAATGAGCGACTCGACGAATCCAAGATCAAATCACCACGGTCTTAAAAGATTAATTATTTTTAATTTTTATTTTTAATTTATATTTTCATTATGCCTTTAGAATGCGCTAAGTGTTTAATAACAATACTTGTAACGCAAAAAAGGCTCAAATGTATAAAATGTGGAAAACATTATCATAACGACTGTGTTAGTCAGCGAAGCGATTCTAAGCCAAGATCCCAGTGGGTATGCCCGATTTGTTCTCCAAATACGAAAGTCGGTAACACTACTTCAGCTCTTGTAACTCAGGCTATTAACAACACGCAAGATTCAAATATTCTCCCGCCAAATATTATAAGCAAAATTGAGGAAAAGATTATTGACGCTATTCGAAAGGAGTTACCAAGCATTATTCGAGAAGTTTTGACTTGTGAATTAGAACCGATTAAACAACAAGTGCAACTTCTAGAGGAAACTACAACATTGCTTAATAACCAATACGACGAATTACTAGACGTTGTTAATTCAAAAACAGACGAAATAGTTTCTCTCCGCGCTGAAAAAGACATCTTAAGCACAACATTAAATGATTTACAATACCGATTATCGTCTATGGAACAATTTGCACGGCAAAGCAACGTAGAAATAGTTGGTATTCCGGAACACAAAAACGAGAACACGATCAAAATTGTTGAACAAATCTGTAACGTAGTTGGATATAACCTTTCATCGCCAAGAGATATACTAATTGCCACGAGAGTTGCCAAGTCTAATAGGGAATCCAAGAAACCAAGAAATCTTGTATGTCAGTTTCCTAACAAGTTCATCCGGGATAATTTCCTTGCAGCTGTTATTAATTACAATAAATCCCATAAAGACAAAAAACTATCATCATCTCTTCTGGCCATATCCGGTCCTGAATCACCAGTATACGTGAATGAACATCTGACACTGGCAAACAAACATCTGCATGCTGAAACACGTAAACAGGCTAAGAGGAACGGTTATAAATTTGTTTGGGTGCGAAACGGGAAAATTTTTATTCGTAAAGAGGAGGCGAGTCCTGCAAGGAATATCCTAAGTATTGATCACCTTCAACAGCTACTCAAATAATTCGGTGATTAATTATATTTTTTTTTTCCAACTTAAGAGAGATACAACTTAATTTTTATTTTGCTCTATATCTATTGTATTTTTTTTGTATTTTTTTATTTTTATTTTGTATTATGAATCGAGTTCGAAACATTAAAAAACAAATTGAACCAAGTATTTATTACCAAAACATCAGGGGAATGAGAACTAAGCTACTTGAGATTCACAAAAACGTACTGGCAAATAACTACTTAATAATTGTATTGACGGAAACATGGCTTAACCATAATATATTTGATGGAGAAATACTTGATAATCGTTATGAAATTTACAGAAGGGATAGACAGTCTAACTCATTATTTAGGGATAAAGAGGGTGGTGGTGTACTCATTGCCGTGCATAAATCAGTGAAATCTTTTAGAATGACTAATTTTGAAAGTATTGCTGAGGATTTATGGGTAGCAATAGAATTTCCTACTACAAATGGATTGCAGAGAATAAGTTTATGTGCGGTCTATATTCCTCCCCCCATTAATAGTGCGGTTCTAGAAAACTTTTTAAATAAATCTTCCATTGCTGCTAATCAGTCGGTAAACCACCTGATTGTTGGTGACTTTAATATGGGTAGTAATTTAAGTTGGATTAGAAAAGAACATTACGACAATTTTTTGTGTCCACATAATTCTAATAACCCGACTGCAGTTTCGCTTATTGACTTCATGGCTTTCTGTAACAATAAACAATATAATGCCATTGTTAACTGTAATAATAGAATATTAGATCTGGTATTATCAAATTTAAATAATGTCATAGTCACGGAAGCATTGGAGCCCATATCCATGGTTGATAGATATCATCCCCCTCTAATCATAAATGTTAGTTTGGAAACACCTCTGTACCTAAAACACAACGTCACTGAACGGAATGACATATTCAATTTTTTCAATGGTAAATATGATAATATTAAGCATGATCTATCTGTGATTGATTGGACATCAAGGCTACCCTACGACATGGATGTAAATACTATGGTTTCCGAATTTTATTCTATCTTGCGAAATTTAATAAAGCAATACGTTCCACTTAAGCAAAGACGCAACTCTAAGTATCCTCCCTGGTTCACAAATAGGCTTATTAAATTGTTAGGTGAAAAAGAAAAATATCGTAAACGCTATAAAATATATAAAAACGAAATGGATAAACTGCAGTATAATTTATTAAAAAATAGAACTCGCATTATATTAGATAAGTCTTATGATGATTATATAACTAAAATACAGGGCGATATATTAAAAAATCCTAAAACCTTTTGGACCTACATAAAATCTAAGAGGAGTCATGCCTGCAACTTTCCATCTGTTATGGTACTTAATGATAAATCGGCAAATGATGGTAATGGAATAGCAAACTTATTTGTTGAACATTTTTCTTCGGTATACAGTCAATCATCGTCATCCATGTCGTCACAAAACGTACTTTCATCTTTAACAATGTGTGCTCGTAATAACGTAAATATTAATGAACGGGAGGTCAAACGTAAATTACAATTACTCGATATTAATAAAGGTTCGGGTCATGACGGAATCAGTACGGTATTTTACAAAAGATGTGCAGCGGAATTGTCAGTTCCTCTATCTATAATTTATAATAAATCCCTAAACAGCGGAATATTTCCAACTTTTTGGAAAAAAGGTTTGATAGTGCCAATTTTTAAACAGGGGGATAAGTGTGAAGTAAAAAATTATCGGCCTATTACATTGTTATCGATACCCGCGAAAATTTTTGAGTCTTTCGTTTATGGTTACATATCGTGGCACACCAAGAGTCTTATTTCTGTGAACCAGCATGGTTTCACAAAAAAACGTTCGACACTTACCAACTTGCTAAGTTTCACTAACTCAGCAATAACAAAAATAAGTGACGGTAATGAGGTCGACGTAATCTATACTGATTTCAGTAAGGCCTTTGATACAGTGAATCACCATCTGCTAATAAAAAAACTTAGGGACACTTTTTGTCTTTCAGAACAAGTTTTACTCTGGTTGCAGTCTTACTTATACCTTAGACCACAAATAGTTAGGCTTAGCGGATATCAGTCTAAAGAATATTATCAGTTATCTGGAGTTCCCCAAGGCTCCCATCTAGGCCCATTATTGTTTACATTATTTATAAACGACATTACGAATGTTATCTTGGAATCTGAATATGAAATTTATGCGGACGACTTAAAACTTTTCAGATCGGTAAATTGCTCTCACGACCAACAAAAACTGCAGGATGATATAAATCGAGTATCACTTTGGTGTAAGAATAACCTAATGCAACTGAATGGAAGTAAATGTAATTTTATAAAACTTTCCAGAAAACATGTTAGACTCAAAACAACTTATAAAATTGATGATATTGCTATTAATCAAAAGTACAATCTTAAAGACTTAGGTATTACATTAGATGAGGAATGCAGATTTGATACACATATAGATCTGGTGGTTCGCAAAAGTTTTAAAATGCTAGGTTTTATTTTTCGTAATACACAGGATTTTAAATCTACTCTCGCTATGAAAATACTTTATAATTCTCTCGTAAGGTCCAACCTTGAATACAACTCAGTTGTCTGGTGCCCTTACTATAAAAAATATATTACTCGTATTGAATCAGTACAAAAAAAATTTATTAATAGATTAAGTTATATCACCAAAAATAATACTCTTACAAATTATAGCGAAAAGCTAAACTTTTTTAAAATGGAGTCTTTGGAAGCGCGCAGAAGCGCGTCACAGCTTATATGCCTACATAAATTATTGAACAATGAGATAGACTGTCCATCACTGTTGTCGCAAATTGGTCTCTCGGTGCCTATCTATAATTGTCGGCTAAGTACTTTTTGCCCTATGTACACAAAATTTTCAAAAAATAGATATGGTTCGAACTCCCCGTTACAACTTATTTTAAAATTATACAATAGAATATTTACAGTTGATCATAACACAGATATTTATTTTTCAAAACTAAGCTCGTTCAAAAAGCATATTGTTAACACTTTAAACAAACTGTATAAAATTTAAGTTTTTACTTTTTAGTTCATCTTTATAATTAAATTTTTATGAAAAATTGTTAAAGCGGTGCCTACCTGTAATTTAGATACGTAAATACTAATGTGTATTTTAAGTTAATTTTGAATTGTTTGAACAAAAAATTATGTATCTAGTTGGTAAGCCATTTTTTAAATAAAAAAAAAAAAAAAAAAAAAAAAAAAAACAAGATGGCCGCCGTACTTTGCCAAAATCGCCGTTTATGAATCCTTACGTCTCAAATTCGGCACACGTGCTCTGTTTGAGCCGGCGAATCGATCGGTGCCCCGTTCGAGTGGCTCCGGGCCCCAGTTTCCAACTTTCATACAACGTAAACTCCAACGGCCTGCGGAAACGGTGCGAGTTGGGTTGGGGGTCCCGGAACTAAAAATGATCACCACCCTGGGATGCTACCAGGGAGCCACAGTGGGACGCTCGATTTTGGAATTTTTCCATTTTTGGCGCAAACATAAAAAGGTGCATATAGCCGAGGTGGCGCATCGCGGAAATACACTCACACCGTGTTCGTACTCGCCCAGCTCCCAGGATATCCAGAAAAATCCGAAATCTTAAACTTTCCCTCATCTCTCGAAGACGGTCAACGGCCCGCGCAAACGGTAACAGCTACATCTGGGGTGCTCCAACTAAACTTGGAATAGACCTCGAGCAATTACCACAGAGTGTGAAAAAAATTCAAAATGGCGGAAAAAATGGCCGCCGCCATACAAATGCTAAAACGGCCATCGCTGATCCGATCGCGCTGAAACTTGGCACAAAGGCTTTAATCAAGCCGCACATTAAGTTGGCATACTCATAATCGAGTTTCCATGGCTGGTTTCTGAGTTTCATACAACGCAAAATTCGACGGCTCTCCGAAACGGCGCCAGATAGCCGGGGGGTGTAGAACTAAAAAATGATCAGGAAGATGGGGTGCTCCCAGGGCAATCGAGAAATTTCAAATTGGACGCAATTTTTTTTTCAAAAATGGCCAATTTTTCAAAGCAAGATGGTGGCGCCGGTTACTTCACGATCGGTCTGAAAATTGACTTCTGTGCTCTAATCGGCTAGATTTACAAAACTGCATACTCAGAATATCTCTCCGACCCCCGGTTTCCATTTTCCATACATCACGAAATTCAACGGCTCTCTAAACTGGTGGCACTTAGGTCGGGGTTGCCGAAGTAAAAAATACTTCAAAACTTGGTCCGCTTCCAGGCATATAAATTTTTTTGTTAAAAAGCGAATTTTTTTTTTCGAAAATTTTGTATGGAAATTTCCATAGTAGGAAGGGTAATTGAATAGCATCGGCAAAAGACGGCACCGCGGGCTGCTTGCTGCCCGCGCACCGCGCAACGTCGAGGGTTGACAGCCTCCCGGAGTAGAAAATATTTATTAACTTTTGAACTACCTACCGCACGAGCCAAGCGAGCGAAGCGAGCGAGTCACGGCAGCGGCCAGCATAAATATTTAAATAGGTAGCGAGGAGCGAAGCGACGAGCGTGTTAGGTTAACTTTTGAACTACTGCACTAGCCAAGCGAGCGAAGCGAGCAAGTCACGTCAGCGGCCGGCGTAAAAATTCAAAGAAGTAGCGAGGAGCGAAGCGACGAGCGAGTAAGGTTAACTTTTGAACTACTGCACTAGCCAAGCGAGCGAAGCGAGCAAGTCACGTCAGCAGCCGGCGTAAATATTGAAAGAAAGAGTGAGGAGCGAAGCGACGAGCGAGTTAGGTTAACTCTTGAACAGTTTATTATGAAAAGTCACTGCCCGCTATCGATAAGACGTTTCAAAAATTTTACCAATATTTGAATAAGTAATTTATAAGCAGTTTAGGTAGCGAGGAGCGAAGCGACGAGCGTGTAAGGTTAACTTTTGAACTACCACACGAGCCATGCGAGCGAAGCGAGCGAGTCACGGCAGCGGCCGGCCTAAATATTCAAATAGGTAGCGAGGAGCGAAGCGACGAGCGTGTTAGGTTAACTTTTGAACTACCTATCGCACGAGCCAAGCGAGCGAAGCGAGCGAGTCGCGGCAGCGGCCGGCCTAAATATTCAAATAGGTAGCGAGGAGCGAAGCGACGAGCGTGTTAGGTTAACTCTTGAACAGTTTATTATGAAAAGTCACTGCCCGCTATCGATAAGACGTTTCAAAAATTTTACAACATTTGAATTAGTAATTTATAAGCAGTTTCGACTGACTGTAGAATCGCTGTTAGCAGATGTTACAAATGGAAAGGAAATTCGAATGCATTTTCAAATGACTGAAGATTTCTGCCCTGGGATGAGCCGCGAGCTGCTTGCAGCTCGCGCACCACGCAGCCTCGAAGGTGGACAGCCCCCCGGAATAGAAAATATTTGAATGGGGAATTTATAAGCATTACCGACTGACTGTAGAATCGCTGTTAGGAGATGTAACAAATGGATAGGAAATTCGAATGCATTTTCAAATGACTGAAGATTTCTGCCCTGGGATGCTTCGCGGGCTGCTTGCAGCCCGCGCACTATGCTCCCTCGAAGGTGGACAGCCTCCCGGAGTGTAAAATACTTGAATGGGGAATTTATAAGCATTAACGACTGACTGTGGAATCGCTGTTTGCAGATAATAGCAAATTGACGGGGAATTTTAATGCATTTTCAAATGACTGAAGATTTCTGTCCTGGGATGCTTCGCGGGCTGCTTGCAGCCCGCGCACTACGCTCTCTCGAAGGTGGACAGCCTCCCGGAGTGGAAAATACTTGAATGGGGAATTTATAAGCAATACCGACTGACTGTGGGATCGCTGTTAGCAGAAAATTACAAATGGACTGGGAATTCTAACACATTTTCTAATGACTGCCCTATTGCTTCAACCCAGGGGCAAAAGGGGCTCGCGGGCTGCTTGCAGCCCGCGCACAACGCACCAGCTAGTTATTTTATAATACTCCACTTACCTGGTATTCTAAATCTATTATTTCATTCATAAGAACTTTATGATAAAAACAGTCTGTTTTCCCTGCTTGTACAGTAAAAGTCATATCTTTTTCGTATGCGAACACGACACTAAAAATTGTAGTCAGGAAAATATACCGCATTGTGATAGTATAGCGCAAATGATTTTAAAACTCAAATACAAAAGGTGAGAATGAACCGACACGTTATTTATAGCATCCGTGAGGTTTGTTTGAGTTTATATATAGAGAAAATTAAATAATACCGCCCACTTTTGCACAGTTCAATACAAAAATTTTGACACCGACTGCCGACAAGTGACAAATGAAAGTGACAGTAAGCGGATGCACCACAGAATGCACTTTACACACACTTTACAGCTATAATCTATAGACAGTAAAAAGAATAATTTGTTGAAAATTCTTATGAATAAATTCATACTAAGGCCGCGTTTCCACCTGCAAGAAAACTTCCGCGAGAAGTGTCCGACAGTCTGTCTGACAGCAACTTGCAAGTCTACTTGCAGGTGGAAACGCCGAGTTTACACATGCAAGCTGCTGTCAGACAGACTGTCGGACAGTTCTTGCAGAAGTTTACTTGCAGGTGGAAACGGGGCCTAAGAAGCTAGTAGTTTTATAATACAAACGCCACATCAATGTGAACTCCAAAACCAATAAAATTAAATATTTTCGATTCCGAAAAAATCTATAATATCTGTGATATCTGTAATCTATCTGTGGCATATTGCCAATGACAATGACAGAAACTTTATGAATGTAATCCGTTTTTTTTATTTACCTACGTCAATGATCAGTTTAAATACCTTACAAATCTTACAAATCTGTTCTATGTGTAATTAGGATTAGTATTAAATAATTATTTTAGTGTTAATTAGTTAAGTACTAATCAATATGTCGAGTGGAAGTGGCACTAGCGGCGGAGTTGTAAGAAACAGCGCGCTATCATTCGTTGCGCCTGCGCATCCTGCTAACTCGCAGAGTTCACAGGGCTCTCAGGAACAGATGGAGCAATCCGGTGATTAATAAATATAAATAAATATTTTGGGACAATTTTCACTAATCCCATATTAAGCTTTCGCTTGTGTTATGGAAACCAGATGGCTGATAAACATACATATATGATTTTAAAATAAATACTTATATAGATAATTAACACCCAGACACAGAGTAAACATCTATGTTCATCACACAAATATTTGCCTCGGGTGGGGATCGCCCCACAACCTCTGGCTTGGAAGGCAGGCTCAATTATCATATCAGTATTTATTTATTAATGTCTTAAAAACTAGTTCGGAAGGAAACATTCGTCAATTAACGAAATTTATCGATATTTTTTATTAGTATTTAATTGTACATGCAGTAAATAAACGAATTTTAATGATTATTGTAATAAATAGTTATTCTGATATTTAAATAAAATAAAAAAATAAATTATTAAAATATTTCAGAACGCCTGATGCCAGCAGGATTGAAAGCGTTATATGAAGCATGCTCCAAAATATATCCTGACCAGCCGAACCCTCTGCAAGTTACCACTAGACTAAAGTTTTGGTATTTACAATTTAAATTTAAAATACAAACACTATTTGTATTTTGTTTTTACTAATTAGTTTGAAATGTGCAGTATTTTAAAGTATAGTAAGGAAGAGAGGAGATAGTTTAAGTTGCTTTTCTTTTAAGGTTCTTTTGGTTGTATCTGTTCTTTCAATTTGCTTCAGAAGTGTGCCTCACCACCATAATGTTAAATTTCTTGTAACAGCCATGTGTTCAAACTCAAACATTTATTTATTCAATTAGACTTCTTCTAGAAGCACTTTTGAAACGTCATTACTAGACATCGGATTTTATGCACTAACAAAATGCCAAAATATGCATGCAAATATGCACTAAAAAAGGCCGAAATATGCACTAAAAACGACTGATATGCCTAAAATATGCACATATAAATCAAAAAAATCTTTATTATTTTTATATGTTTAAATCAAAGATTGTACAAAAACATTGAAATTTTCTTGAAATTGAGTATAGTTTTTGTGCCAATATACAATTAAGCATTTTTACCAAATTTTCGAGCGCAAATTTGTGATGTTTGTCACCCGCGAGCGCAGTGTTGCCACCTTAGACCTTTCCGGTCTAAATCTAGCCCTTTTTTGGAATTCAACCCGTGTTTTACCTTTTTAGCCCCAAAAGGGTAATCCAGCCCTATTTTGAATGGCTCAAAATTTACTTAAAATGTACCATTTGTAATTTGTTTTGTAATTTTTTGCCATTTTACCATGCCAAAATAGGGTTTGTTTACTCGCTGAGCGTTCTGATTGGCTAATAAAGGTTAGTCGACCAATCAAAACTCCCGCTACTTAACGATTTATGCACGAAATATGCACGATTGGGGAAAAAGGCTAAAATATGCACTAACGCCGTAATTAGAGAGTTTTATGCATTTGCATATGCAAATATGCAAATGCATATAATCCGATGTCTAGTCATTACATATTTTTAACATTTACCACCAATTCGGAAAACAGTATCTATGGAGAAGAACCGGCATGAAACTCAAACAAACAAACTCAAAAAGCATTATTTATTCCATTTTTATAATATTTTATTTAATTACTTGATAAGTGAGACTGCAAAATAAATTCAATATTAAATACTAGCTGCGCTCCGCGGTTTCACCCGCGTGGCTCCACTCCTGTTGGTCTTAGCGTGATAATATATAGCCTATAGCCTTCCTCAATGAATGGGCTATCTAACTCTGAAAGAATTTTTCAAATCAGACCAGTTCCTGATAATCTTAGCGCGTTCAAACAAACAAACTCTCCAGCTTTATAATATGAGTATAGATTATATTTTCTTTCAGGCTAGGTGGCCATGACCCTCTGGATTACATAAGCATGTACTGGAACCCAGGTAGACCTGATGAGAACATTCCTCCACACTGGCATTATGTGAGGTAAGTTATATCTTGTTTGTATGCTGTTAGCTCTTAACCCTTAAGGGTTAAAATTTTTAATTATTTCAATACATAGTATAAAACAAAGCCACCTTATCTGCTCTTATGTCCCCATGTATGCTTAAATCGTTAAAACTATGCAACGGATTTTGATATGGTTCTTTTTTAAAGAAAGATTGATTCAAGAGGAAGGTTTTAGTATATAATTTATTAGGTTTTAGACAAGGCGAAAACGCGGGCGCATACCTAGTTTTTTTATAAATTGAAATTTGTGTTATTGTTGAAACTAATTTTGTAAAGGTGAACTTGATTGTTTAGTTTTGACATAGTGGCTTACCAATATTTGTAAATCCATCTGTCCCTATGTAACCCTGTCTTTAAAATTTCTTTTTTAAGTTTCTTAAATAGACCGGTTCAAGAGGAAGGTTTTAGCTTTTAGTATATAACAATTTATTTTATTATTCAATTATTGTTAATGATAATGTTTGTCATTATATTTTTTTAGAACTTACATGTATAAGTAATGTTACATTATAGATGTGTTCTTTTAGGAAAGTTTAAATCCATATTTCTTTCAGTTTCGGAGTATCCGACCTCCACGGCGACGGTAGAGTACACCCCATACCAGAGCCTGGTGACACTTTATCAGGATATGGTCTGGAGTTAACTCTGCGGTTAGCTGCGGAGAGGGGTCAGACACCGCCGGTGTGGCCAGCGGCTTTGTTGCAAGCACTAGCTAGATATATTTTCGCTACTGGTAAGTATTTGAGTGTGTTTATTTGGAAAAGTGCCTCTTTTAAGGGTGCTTTTCTACCAATAATGTGTTGTGAGAGTCATTCTGTGCTGTGAAAATGTGTGGGATTGCTCAAATTATAGAACTAACAATAAACAGACATATCTTTCACACATCCCTCGCACGCATCTCTTGCTTGTTTTGTATGTGCAAAAACCTAGAACTCTTGAGCCGTTTCCACTAAAGCTGTACTGAACAAGGCGATGTAAATGAAGCTTTACTATTGGTTCTTTAAAAAGACATTCCTCGCTACACATCTTGTATACTGCTGGAAATATGTATGCGTAGCCTTTATTCGTTATGAATACAGAAATATTGATAATATAAATATTTATAATATTTATTTTTCTTCGTATACTCACTCACCATAGTTGCATGGCTCGGAGTCGCGAGTACGTCACTTGGCTTACCCATATTGATGTACTATGTACAAAATAAAACCATACTGACATGACCGTATTTACTATACATATTCAACACGTCAGCACCAGCAACCACGGGTCACTCACGTTGGCTATATTGACTACTAGATTTCCGCCCGCGGCTTCGCCCGCGTTTGCAAAGGAAAACACGCATAGTTCCCGTTCCCGTGGGATTTCCGGGATAAAAACTATCCTATGTGTTAATCCAAGTTACCCTCTATATGTGTGCTAAATTTCATTGCAATTGGTTCAGTAGTTTTTACGTGAAAGAGTAACAAACATCCATACATCCATACAAACTTTCGCCTTTATAATATATATTAGATTACTAGATTTCCGCCCGCGGCTTCGCCCGCCTTTGCAAAGGAAAACCCACATAGTTCCCGTCCCCGTGAGATTTCCGGGATAATAACTATCTATAATGTGTTAATCCAAGTTACCTCTATATGTGTGCTAAATTTCATTGCAATTGGTTCAGTAGTTTTTACGTGAAAGAGTAACAAACATCCGTACATCCATACAAACTTTCGCCTTTATAATATATACTAGCTTACCGCCCGCGGCTTCGCCCGCTTTCTCTAAAACGATTTGAGATTTAAATTATCCTATCTCTCAAGTTGGATCGAACTGCACATGGTGTGCTAATTTTATTATAATCGGTTAAGTGGTTTAGGAGTCCATTGAGGACAAACATTGTGGCACGAGATTTATATATATTAAGATTAGATTATGACAATATAGACATCCCATATTTTTTGACATTCACAAGGTAACAAGTTCGTCGCCGGTGACCATGTATCATGGCACGCGGCCCTCGACGGCTCTGAGTCAAGAGTGCGTCACTTGCTTGTGGCTGAAGATCCGCAGTTGAAAAGTGTGGACACACCACATGGGAGGGTGGCGTTTTTACAGGTATGTACTTACGTATATACTAACTTTATCTTGTATTATAATTTATTACGTATTTTATAATTTATTACGTACTAGCTTACCGCCCGCGGCTTCGCCCGCTTTGTCTAAAACCCAATAAATTATATACGAAAACCTTCCTCTTGAATCACTCTATCTATTAAAAAAAGCGCATCAAAATCCGTTGTGTAGTTTTAAAGATTTAAGCATACAAAGGGACATAGGGACAGAGAAAGCACCTTTGTTTTATGTACATTAATTAGGTTTTCTCCGCGGCTTTGCTCGCGTTTAAATTATAAATATCATTGTTGATTTTACCAGAAGACATTTTTTATTTTTTTATATCTAATTATACATATATGTACTTAATTTTATTTATCACGTTTTAAAAACCCATTAACATGTTCTGAATGTGTTCATTTATTTATTTATTTGGTCGACCAACATTTGTTTATGTAATGATTCTTAGATATAAATATTATATAACATTTAGTTCTTGCGATAAAGTAACAAATAATTAATTAGAGGTTAACACAGCATGCGCCAATTATACAGAGCTATTTCTTAAAAATACAATACAAACTTACTGTTATTATTAAAAGAATAAGAATTTTTAATTAATAGATGATGACAACAATTTATGGTTTCAATTTTTGTGTATCCTTCACTATAGAACCGAGCTTGTTGGGTGTATTTAATCTAATTGAAACTTATTACAGATGGTGGGTTGTACGACCAGAGAGCTCAGAGCGGCTCAAAGAGGTTCCGGGTTCGAAGTTTTGAAGCTAATTAGTGAAGATCCTAGGTAATAAAACTATAAGGAAAATATTAACTGCTAAACTCACAGATCACAGAAACTAAAGGGAGATATGGTTAGGGGGTGGGGCCGGTGTCGCAGCAATATGTACAAAAAAGGAACACATGCTGTTTGTTGCATTCAGTTGACGTTCGACCGTCGGCCGGGTATTATTTGACAATGCCGTGTTGTTCCGTTAAAGTTTGTAAAAACCGAAGTGAGACCAGCAACTTTAAGTCAAATGGAATCACATACCATCGGTAAGTACTGAAAATTATACGATTTTCTTACTAAAATTTCAAAAACAATATTGCGTAGAGTTATTCTTGGTTTTATTATGTGACAGAACGACAGTCACAATAATTTATGTAAATAGTTTACAATGCTTCTTCTGTACGTGACTCTATTCAAACGCGGAGTTCGAATACCGCAATGTATAATGAACATACTAAAGCTAACAAAACCGTTCGATCGTGTAGTACGGCCGTGTAGTAAATTTTTATGAGACACCAGGTTTCGTACTCAGCGCAAGCGATTGGCATCTCTCTAGATCTCTATGGCTAAACTAGACTAAAAAAATCGGATTGATTTATTACAGTTTTATCCTTTGAGTAGCATTCTAGATTATCAGTTACAAAACTAAATATATTTAAGTCTTTCCCCTTAATTGAGTGGTGACAATGATGATGATGATGATGATGTACTTTGACGAGTTTTGATGATGATGATGATAATTCTTTGACAAGAGTTTTGCCACACCAATATTTCCTCCTACTATATGACCACCTTCTTGGTTCAGAGATTGACGCTGAGCGTAGAACCAAGGGGTCCTGGGTTCGATTCCCGGTGGAGACAAAGAAAAAAAATGTCGCAGTCTGGCAGGACACAGAAGGCTGATCACCTACTTGTCGCTAAAGAAAATCGATCAGTGAAACAGATGTATGCATAATGCATCTGCCCCTTACCCCACTTGGGGATACGGGACTTCACTTTTAATATTTCCCCCCCCCCCCAGATGTGGTGGACCCTGGTTAGTAACGAGGGTATCACGTAGACGATCAGCTCGGCTCACCACCACCCGGCGGCAGTTGGTGCATTTGGCTGGGGTTTCTGCCAGGGTCAATTGGCAGAAGTATTTACCGGTGAGAAAATTTTACCGGGGCTGCATATTTTATTATATCGTGCTCCCTGAATTTTATTTGTTTAAAGTGATCTATAGCTGGTTGGGCACATGCATAGTTTTTGTGTAAAATGGCAATGGAAATTAAAAAATTTAAGGTTATTTTTGTAGTAAATACGCAAATTTAAGTTCCCGCTATCTATTAGACACCTCAATACAATGAAATTCGGGGAGCACAATATCCAACTTTTACCTTTATTGGTGTTATTAATTTTATTTATCTTGCTAGTTTTTTATCTATACTAATATTATAAAGCTGAAGAGTTTGTTTGTTTGAACGCGCTAATCTCGGGAACTACTGGTCCGATTTGAAAAATTCTTTCGGTGTTGGATAGCCCATTTATCGAGGAAGGTTATAGGCTATATATCATCACGCTACCACCAACAGGGGTGGGGCCACGGGGGTGAAACCGCGCGGAGCAGCTAGTATCCTATAAGCAGCCGCTAAGTGTGCCGCGCGGTTTCACCCGCGGAGAAAATTTAGTATTTCTAATTTCTGTAACTCATGTGTTATTCTGATGTATTCCTAATACCTATTACTTATATATAATAAAGTTTTATCCAAATTCGTCCAGTATGTTTTTAGACAATTTGTTTCAAACATAAAATTAGTATAGATAATCAAGCTGTTAAATTATTTTTAAAAGACATTTAAGTGTCGAGAAGTCTTAAGGTCTCCATAAAACGGTCTTTAATTTGTTGTAGAGTTTTCCAGAAGCTGATTTTTATTTATTTTTTTCAGTTTAACTAAAATTAAATATTTTTTAATTTATTTAAATTTAATTTCAGAGTGAAGAAGAACAATGTTCGCTATCGCCGAGCGTGGAAAGGCAAATAAAGGAGACCTTACAGAGGGGACTTACTTCTATGACTGATAGAGGATCGGAAGGTAAGTTTAACCAACTGTGTTAAAAGGAGGGTTATGTTTTCTGCCAGAATATTTAGTATTGTATTCCTTATCTCTTTTTTTATCTTTTTGATGCGCCCTCGCTTTTTAACATTGTCTTACATGTCCTTTATTTTTATGGTTGCCAGGAAGAGATTGCTTTTAAGCAATAAGGCCGCCTATTGCACACTTTTCAATTTGATGTATTCATTTATATAAAATTTCTCTTACATGTACAATGATGTGTCATAAATAAATAACTAAATATTGAACATTTTGTAAGCGTTTGGTTTTATAAAGTAGGTAGCATGTTTTTAAAGTTCCTTATTTTAATTTTAAGATTGTCCGTTCTAAGTTAACGGGTGTGTCCAAGTTACAAAAAAAAAGTGTACAATTTTGGCGCTAAATTTATAACCTATCAAGTAGAGTATATTTATTTAGAATTTTAAAAAGTAATTTTAATGTTTATTTTACAAGTAGTTGAAATTCAATAATTACATTCGACAATTCTTGAAAATAAAAATAAAAAATCGTCGAATTTTCGTTAAATTTTTTTCCTAAAAACGTATCTAGTGAAAAACTAAAGATTTCAAGTCAAGTGAAACTTCTTTAGGCGCGTTGTGAGTTAAATTTCAAGGTTGCGTCATGGCAATGCCGTCACGTCATGAAGTAACGCCACGATTTTGGTATCTTTGTATCTTGTCAAAGAAGTTTCACTTCTGACACGCTCTTTTTTTTGGAAATTTTATTATTTTGTATTTATTTTCTTTTTCAGGTCACAATATGTCAACGGACAGTTTTGAAATGTCAAGTATGGAGCGCGCTTTGCCGCACTTACCTGATATGGTTCAAGTTAGTGTCAGATTATTTATATTTATTTGAGTTTGTGTGTTATCTTCTATAATGTTTAATTTAAGTGTGTGCGCGTGTGTGTGTATTTCTTTTAAGTTTGTGTGTGTGTATGTATGAATGTTTGAGTTTTGTGTGTGTATGTGTTATCATCTGAAATAGCTATTAAAGCCTTTATAATTTAAATAAATATAAAATGCACATTTCACTTTTTGCAACATCAAGTGTGTGCGCGTATATTTACGCTTTAGTATGTGTTTGTGTGTGTGTGTGTTTTACACTTTTTTGTAATAATAATATATTTTATTGTGACTTTCCAGGGCTCATGGAGGGATAGCAGCGTGGAATATTTAGAAGGTGTGCACTTGATGTTGAACAGCGAAGGTGCTAGCCTCCTGCCGTTGGCCATTGAGTGAGTTTATTTCATATCATATTATATTGTATCTATTTAAATATCTCACTAATAGGGTTCCGTTTTATCAGTCTGGTATGGAACTCAAAAGATTATACAGTTACAAAAGAGATATACACTTTGAAGTGAAACTTCTTTAGGCGCGTTGAGAGTAAAATTTCAAGGTCGCGTCATGGCAATACCGTCACGTCATGGAGTAACGCGACGATTTTATATCTTTAAATCTTGCCAAAGAAGTTTCGCTTCTGACACGTGTGCTCAGCACATACGCTCTTTTTTTTTCTTCAGCGGGTAAAAAATATTATTTCGCTTTTTACCAATGACATACATGACCTTTATTTTCATGGTTGCCTGGAAGAGATTGCTTTTAAGCAATAAGGCATATTGTACACTTTCCAAGTTTATGTGTTCATTTCTTTTCGATTCCAGCCTGACAAATGTACAATGTTGAAATTGATATTTTTTGTTTTATGGCATTTAATTATAATAAATTTATAATGAATAGAAAAAATTCACGAGGCGGGACTCGAACCCGCATCCTTTCGCGCCAATCCGGGGCGGATGCTCGACCAACTCGGCCATTCGTGAATCGCCAGAGCGATCGAATTTATTCTATTCTTTATCTACACTAATATTATAAAGAGGAAAACTTTGTTTGTTTGATTGATTGTAATGAATAGGCTCATAAACTACTGGACCGATTTTAAAAATTCTTTCACCATTCAAAAGCTACATTATCCACGAGTAATATAGGCTAGGTTTTATCCAGGAAATCCCACGGGAACGAGAACTATGCGGGTTTTTCTTTGGAAACGCGGGTGAAGCCGCAGGTCCAAATATAAATGTACATAGAAATATTGTTGTCGTAGTCAACCAAAGGAATAGTGTGTGATATTAGTTAGCTCTTTACTGTGATATAGGATTAAGTTGAGTGTTTTTGTGCCGTGTTTTTACCGAATTTTTATAATAATTTTAATTTTATAGCATTTTAAGCAATTATGGTACATTTTAGTCATTTTATTTGTAATTTAATCCAGTATTTTTTATTTTTTTTTTTATCTTGTTTAAAGTAGTATGTTATATTGTATTTTTTTTAATTGTATTTTATTGTATTTTAATATTATCCATACAAAAAAATAAATAAAAGCAAAAAATGTCTCTGGACTATAATCCAGAGGTGGCGCGAACACCCTGTGATGACGGGTGCCTTTAAAAAAAAATAAAAAAAAAAATGTACAATGAAGTATCATGAATATTTCTTTTTTTCAGCGGTCGTGTGCTACACGCATCACATTTTACATGGCGGCAAGGTGGCCGCAGTGTGACAGTGTTGCCCCCCACTGTGGGGGGGGCCGTGGTTAGTGATAGCACGCCGTATGCGGTCACTAATAATTGGTTGCAGGTATGTTACATACATACATACATACACACACACACACACACACACACACACACACACACGTTTTATTTCATTGTAATCGATTCAGTAGTATTTTCGTGAAAGAGTAACAAACACACACACACACATCCTCAAACTTTCGCATTTATAATATTAAGTAGGATGTACAAATAATACAATGTACATTCGAAATTAAGCAAAATACTTCACGACTCAATTTAAGTGTGTGAAAGACCAAGTAATTTAAACCAAGTAAATTTATTTTAATAAATAATCTTGGTTGCAATCTTTAAAAAAACCCCACTTGTAAGCCGAACCGGGTGGGAGGTTATAAAAATGAGTTCAACAAACTTTCTGGATTAATTCTAAAATATTAAAGCTGAAAATATCTCTAATATTATAAAGCTGAAGACTTTGTTTGTTTGAACGCGCTAATCTCAGGAACTACTGGTCCGATTTGAAAAATTCTTTCTGTGTTAGATAGCATTTATCAAGGAAGGCTATAGGCTATAATATATCATCACGCTAAGACCAACAGGAGCGGAACTAGTAGATTCTAAATATTCCAACCATCTCATTTTTTCTCTTCCAGATTCTGATACCAAATGAATTAGCGCAAGACATGTCGAAAAAAGTGGCTCCGCTCGCAAATTTAGCGGAAATAGACTCTGAGACAGACGAAGAAGGAACCACGGGCACAACCACGGCACCCACAATACCTTTCACTTTATCCTGGCCTAGTTATAAGTTAAAAATATCCGTTTTACCTGATACTGAGTTTTTATAAAAAAAAGCGTGCCGCACACGTGTCAGAAGTGAAACCTCTTTGGCAAGATTATATACCAAAATCGTTGTTTCCATGACGTAGCGGTATTGCCGTGACGCGACCTTGAAATTTTGCTCTCAACGCGCCTAATGAAGTTTCACTTCAAACATTTTGAATATTATAATGCTAATGTAAAATACAATATACAGATACAACCAGTAGGGAAACTTCACACAAACGTTCGAAATAGCTCACGCACGCAAGCGTGTTTACGAGAATCGTAAGGGTCTTCTTATCTGTCAACTAGCTTACCGCCCGCGGCTTCGCGCGCTTGGTCTAAAACCCAATAAATTATATACAAAAACCTTCCTCTTAAATCACTCTATCTATTAAAAAAAACCGCAACAAAATCCGTTGCGTAGTCTTAAAGATTTAAGCATACAAAGGGACATAGGGAAATAGGGACAGAGAAAGCGACTTTGTTTTGTACTATGTAGTGTTTGTTATAATACCCTTACGTTTCTCGTAAACACGCTTGCTTGTGTGCGTGAGCCATTTCGAACATTTGTGTGAAGTTTACCTACTGTTTGTTTGTGTATATTGTGTGTATAATGTATTGAAATGTACTTTCTTAATAATTTAGTGTAGAATCTGTACCTTTGTAAAGAGAAAAGATTTATAGTTTTAATTAGTTGGTACATAATATGTACGATTACTTTTTTATAAGTAAATAACGAGTACTGTCTGTAATTATATTTTATCCTTTACCAAATATATCTTATGAATTATGATGATTAAGTTTTTTTTTTTTTAATAAATATCTACACTAATATTATAAAGAGGAAAACTTTGTTTGTTTGATTGTAATGAATTGTCTTTCACCATTCGAAAGCTACATTATCCACGAGTAATATAAGATAGGTTTTATCCCGGAAATTCCACGGGAACGGGAACTATGCGAGTTTTTCTTTGAAACCGCGGGCGGAGCCGCCGGCGGAAAGCTAGTCTTATATATAAAATTCTCGTGTCACTATGTTCATTACCATATTCCTCGGAAACAGCTGGAGCGATATTTGTGAAATTTTGTGTTCATATTTGGTAGAACTGAGAATCGGCCAACATCTATTTTTCATACCCCTAAATGATAAAAAAGGTACAACAACGTTTGTCGGGACTTTACCACTTAATAGAACTGCGCATTCGATCTATTAAAATAAAACAATGTTTCAATAATAACTGCCATTTATTGAAATTTAAATACGACATTTACGTAATAACTTTGGAAAGTGCGATGCCATCTTTTGGTGATTTAATATAAACTGATTAAAATACGTTTCTACTCGCCAAAGTATAGATGGCGTCGCTTTCTTTAATAAATGTCAGTTTGTTCGAGTGGGGCAGTGAGGTTTGTTCAATGAATAAAGGTTTGTTCCCTGCACAGAGTACTTTTTTATTTATGAGAAAGTTCCCTGCCAACAGCCAATGTTCCCTGCACACACGAGACGAGAGTTGGCAAGACTAAAAATTGAAGTCACTGTCAAGGTGTCAGGTTATTTTAGAAGTGAGCGTTCAATGAACGAACTGTTTTATTCGACTGTTTTCTGGCGTCAACAGGTCGACTATATTACTTGCTCTGTGGTCGACTGATTTACAGTTCAGTTGTGTAAATAGACGTTTATTAGTTGCTTGACTGTCTTTATTTAGTACCTAAATAGGTAATTACTGTAATTACTGATTAATTATGTCGGCCCGTAAAAAATCCAGTGTTCTTTGGCAGTACTTTGAGAAAGACAATACTACGTTTAAAGCAAAATGCAATGAATGCAAAGACAGTTTAAGTTTTAAGTCATCAACCGCGAACTTGAAAAGTCATTTGAGGAGGAAACATCCTTCTTTGTATTTGTGGGTGTTTGGAGCTGATGACCAGCCCGTTCTTACATCACAAAGGGAACAAGAAACTCGACCTGATGCGGAATCTACTCCAGGTACGTATTTCTTCGATTTCTGCGGTTAGATCGTTCACTAAACTACAGTTGAAATTAGCACTATTCCGTCTACAACGTAAACTAGTCTAAAATTAAACTGTTTTTAGTTTATCGTGAACGGTAAACTAGACTCGTTTCGTCGACTGTAAAATCGTCGACGACCCATCACTAGGTCATTTGACCCGAATTTATGGTGCCACTTCATGAATCATGAGCGCATATTATAATATACTAGGTGCTCCGCGCGGTTTCACCCCCGTGGCTCCACTCCTGTTGGTCGTAGCGTGATGATATTATACCCTATAGCCTTCCTCGATAAATGAGCTATCTAACACCGAAAGAATCGGACCAGTAGTTCCCGAGATTAGCGCGTTCAAACAAATAAAAATGTTGTGTGGTTTTATGAAACCAAGGTAAAAGTGAAACTTTTTTTCACACTATGTATTTGTACGATAATTATCGTACGTATCGTGTATGCGCTACACAGTCCAAAAGTTTGAGACGATGTAATAAAAGTTTCACTTTAAAAACATTTTATTCGCGTAATATTTTTATTTCATATTGTGTCACGTGTGACATCCCTAAGCGCCATGTTGTTTTATCATCCACAACCGTACAACGTATCGGTTCGCTGGCACCGTTTGGGCACCGTATCGCAACGTTTTTAATATAAATTCCGTTAAAAAATATTTAGTTATCGTTTTAGATCGGGTGTATGTTTTAGTTTACGTGTTTCTTTTGCAAAAAACGTGTAAACTGTAAAATAAGTGCGTGATAATAACATATCCTATATTATTTAGAGATGAATGCCAAGCCGACAACGTATAGAGGTCGTAATGGACCTGTATGGAGGTATATAACGGAAATAGACACTGAAAATCGGTTTGGTACGTGTTCATTGTGTTTCACGAGGCTGTCATTTAAATCAACAACAGGAAATTTGAGGCAACACCTGATCAAACGGCATGGCATTGACTTTAGTTCCTTGGAAAATGATTCTGAAATCTATAGAGGTGAGTTTTCTTAAAAAAAATACATATAGAAGTCACTCTTATAAGCTCGTGATCAAGTGACATCTGTCAACCCTGGCCGCTTGTTTCGGCTTCGACTGAGATAAAAAAAAGAAAATTCTATATCTAATCATCTATGTTTTATGTACTTACTTTGAATGTTGGTACGAAAAGAGCTTTTGCTTACATACCTACCTAATAGTAATACTTGTATACGTAGTATATTATTATTAGTCTGTGGTAATACGTACGATCGCGATGGTCGATGGCTTCAATAACCGTTTTTACAACGTTTTGATACCGATAGGTACCTACATTTTTGAGTTTTAAAATATTTACATAGGTAGGTACCTACAGTTTTGTATTCATTGACGTAGATACCAGTAGATAGGTACTTAAGAAATAGGCACCTGCTAGATTAGCTAAATAATGGTTATTCCGTTATTCATAAGTTTATAGTTGACGTTCATAGTCTATATATTTTATCGATGTAGGTACCTACCTATTATAATTATTTATATTGTATTGTAATTTGTAACTGTAAGTACATACCACCACCATAAAATATAGGTTATTTTCACGTTATTTTTAATTTGTACAGAAACTACAAAAATCATTATTTTTATTATGTCATCAAAATTACGCTCTACAACATCATTTTAAATTGTAGTAATCATCGTCAAGTTACAGTCTTCGCAAAAATAAAAGTATTTCGATGTTGTTATGGGTACTTATAAAATATAAAAGCATACAACACTGCCAGTCAGCATCGCGCCATTCATATAGGTCACGTATATTACGTAAACCGGATTCTGGTGTTTATTCTATTTGCTGTTAAGGCGTTATTGCCATGCGCAGAAAATTGTTTACATTAACTATTCATTCTAGAACATGCTATATGCAAACACATGCTTTTTAATTTTCTTTCTAAAATCATTGCAATATGGTTCACTTTTGTGTGTGTTACTCAGGATATATTACAAAATATTACGTGAAAGAGACAATGTTATCGTGTTTTCGTTTTAGAATCGGTACAATTTTAAAAGATCGCATCTGTTGAACAGTGTTATAGGAGAATGCTCCCTAATATTTGGAAATATGAGCTATATTTGCGTGGAGGTTCTTTTGTTTTGCTGTAAATAGCGAGATGTTGTTTTCAACGTAAGTGCGGCAACGTCGCACGCCCGGACCGCATATTGATTCGATCTATAAATGGATTTTAGCTTCATCTGGAGTTCAGAATACTGTGGACTATTTTGTGGAAACTTTCTATAACGACCAAAACGACACTTATAATTATTATGATTTATATTTAAACGAACATTCAAAGCTTATAAATTATGAAGTACCTACCTAATAAAAGCAAGTCGTATTCTTATTTTTCATAAATAGGTAGGTACCTAGTTATCAAACGTTATTTGTCTCCGCCTGGATGAAAAAATATTTGAAAACTTTACTAATAAAAGTCTGTAATCCAGAAGCAGCCAATATATTATAAGGGACCTACCTACAACCTACAACTCCTACAAGTGATTTCTAATTTTATTGTTATACTAGTGGTTCACCACGGCTTCGCCCGTGGTACATATTTCTCAATAAAAGGTAGCCTATGTCCTTTCTCGGGTATCAAAATATCTCCATACCAAATTTCATGCAAATTGGTTCAGTAGTTTAGGCGTGATTGAGTAACAGACAGACAAACTGAGTTACTTTCGCATTTATAATATTAGTAGGGATTTAATTTTAATTAATCTACCTATCATGTTTTAATATACCTACAGAAGCATGCATTGTTATCTTTTTCGATAAGATTATATGATAGATTTCATTACACAGATAGATAGATAGATACTATAGATAGTATCTCATAACATCTATCGAAGTCATTATGACTATCTTCAAGTGAAAAAATATGATGTGCAAAACTGCATAGTCACAGAATCTATAATATGTAAGTACTTTTTTTTTATATATCTATACTCTATAGTCTATACTAATATTATAAAACTGAAGAGGTTTTTTTGTTTGTTTGTTTGAACGCGCTTATCTCAGGAGTCAGGAACTACTTACACATCCGATTTGAAAAAATCTTTCAATGCTAGATAGCCCATTTATCGAGGAAGGCTATAGGCTATATTATATCATCACGCTAAAACCAACAGGAGCGGAGAAATGCGGGTGAAACCGCGGGGAACAGCTAGTAAAATATATAAATACATAAACCCACGTTTGTTCAGTATTTTCGAGAAAAAGGTTGGGTTCCAAATAGTTTCTCTTTTGGCGCCAAGACTTGCTCAATTAAGCATGACAGACTGGTTTGACAAGTCGAATCGGTAATAAGTTGGTACTTTTTACTAGTCTAAAATCGTGCACATTAGTTTCATCGCTTATTTGTGAGTTATTTCAGTGACAATCAGACAGTGGACACAAATTTTTACTTACTAGTCTTACAACCGAAAAAATAAAAAAGTCAGGTTGCGAACATAGCGCGTTCGTTCTGAAAAATAATATTCATCCATCTAATTTCTGACCGCGCCAACGGTTGCTTAACGTTAATTTATTAATAACTTTTACTTTTGAGTAGAGAACCCTATAAAATATTTTATTTTAAACGAAAAATACGGCAGTATCATTAAAAAGATGAGATATTTCTTTGAATGGTCACATAAAAAAATACACCCGGAAAACCTCCTTTCTTTGTCGTCGGTTAAACTAAATGATTATTGAATATAAATAAACGATCACCGTATATTATGTTTCCGAATCTCTTCCTCAACAATAATGAGAGTTACCTACTACCGGAAGAAACACGTTTTATTTCCATTTTCCGTGTAAGAATCGAAATATCCTTCCCATTGTGTTTTTATATTAGCTGTGCCTGCGGTTTTACCCGCATTGTTCCGCTCCTTCATCTACAGGTAGGTACTTAATATTATAAATCTGAAGAGTTTTTATTTGTTTGAAAGCGCTAAACTCAGGAACTACTGGTTATTTGAAAATTATTTCATTGAGATATCCCGGGCACAGCTAAGTAACCTATAGCCTGCCTTCCTCGATAAATGAGCTATCTAAATAATCTAACACCGATATAATTTTTCAAGTCGGACCAGTAGTTTCTGAGATTAGCGCGTTCAATCAAACAAAAAACTCTTCAGCTTTATAATATTAGTAATAGTTAGATGCAATATAAGCTCATAAAATAATTTACGAATACTAGGAAACATTGTTTATCGATATGGTCTATACACTCTTTATAAGATTATTCTGTAATCATTTCTGATATCCAATGAGATCAAATATGTAGGAAATACATAGTGGAAATTAATATAGGTATATATTCATAATATTCGCATTGGTATTATTGTACACTGTACAAGCTAAAACATTCTCAGCCTTTCGATAGAGCTACTGTGCTTTCCATTCAGTATCTATCACTACCTATACAGTAATAGAGAGAGTCGACAATACTTCAACTCCGCGGGTTAGAGCAAGGCAGCAAATAAACCGGTTGCCCGCCATATTCGCTTCAATGTAATGCCAGTCGGCTCCGGACTATCTGTGATATAGCACTATTCGCATCCGTAAACGGAAATTGAACGGATTTTTGTGATATATGTTGTGTGTGTGTGTGTTTTGTTATATTGAATACGTAGCAAAGGTTAAAAGCAACGTTTTCATGTTTGTTGTTCTTGGTTAACAGACGTAAATATATTCAATAATTAAAATTTACTGTCGGTAAGAACGACATTCATATTATAAAGAAAAAGCGCACCGCGGTCTGCGTGATTATTGCTTTAGCTTTATATTGCATAAAAACCGACAATCAGATTACTTTGGAGTGTTATATTATGATAGTGACCTTACTCTTCTAGAAATACTAATAATTCTCTAACTGGCGTAAAAAAAAAATAGAAAAATGGCGCCTAACGTATACAGTTCGTGCTGGCGTTACTTTAGAAAGGATCCGAATAACCAACACCGCGCTATATGCGTTGTATGTGGAAAGAGTTTATCTCGTAAAGGCGGTGGGACTTCGTGCCTGAAGAATCACTTACGTTCGGTACATCCAAGTGAATATTCGGATATGTGCAACATGGAAAATAAGCCGGATTTATCCGGTACGTATGTACAACAAATGCTGTTGGTAACCAAATAGCACTACTACCTATGTATGTACTCAATAAAAAAATAGGTACCTAGTTTTAAGAATTATCTATTACTAGCATTCTAACCGCAGCTTCGCCCGCGCAGTCAAAGTAAAACCAGCACAGTTCCCGTTCCCGTGGGATTTCCGGGATAAAACATATCCTATTTCCCGGGGTAAAAAGTAGCCTATGTCCTTTCTCGGGTATCAAAATATCTCTAAGTATACCAAATTTCATGCAAATTGGTTTAGTAGTTAAGGCATGATTGAGTAACAGACAGACAGACAGAGTTACTTTCGCATTTATAATACCTACCTATTACCTAGTATGGATTTTCGATTATGGTACCTATCAAATTATGCGCAAGCTCTCAATAGATAATATTAGTACTTACGAAAAATAGTACGTAGGTACCTATATGCAAGTGAATTCACGGGGAAATACTCGTTTTATTATTATTAATATGTTAGGCTATAGCAGCTTAAAGTGAAACGATTCGATATAAGCATTTCTGAAATTAGGAGAACAATAAAATTAGAACTCGTATTTTTTAATTTCAAATAGGTAGGTAGGCCTAGGCATGACGACAGTATCCATAAATGATCATATTAGTGTTTTCAAGGGAAAATGTATACTAAATAAATTAAATATAGTGACTTAAAAATCTAAAAAACATTAAGATTAATGAGATTATCAATAAAATAAAACATTGAAATTCTGCAGTTGGCCATTTTGACTAAAACACGCGTGACGTCACGTTTAAATAAACAACTCACGTCAGATGTATTTTGTTGTTATGAATATGTTGAGAATACGCATTTTTATTTATTTTCTTTTGTTTCACGTATGCTTTATCGACTCAGAACAGAAATATAATTGCGAATTCACAATACGTGGTTTCGGGGTTCTCCGCGCCCACTTTATACAATCATTTCTTATTATTTTCTCGCTTGAAATAATTAATAACTAACACATTTTTGAGCATTATTTTTATGTGGATTCACACTGCAATACTGCACACCACTTATAAACTTTGAAATTCGTTTCTTAGATAGGGAGGCGAAGAGGGGAATTTTCTGCAATACTCGAGCGTGGCAGTTTAAGATATGAGAGATACCTTAGACCTAATAGAACAACCTTGTTAACTATTTAGCTCTTTAAGTAGTGACGCGCGCCCAGGATAGACGATCAGATTAGTAACTAATCTGACGATAAGTCCTTGACGCCGCCAAGTTATAGGGTCGCGAACTTGTAAAAAAAAAACGTTAATCCGGCATTCTCGAGCGCGATTGTTTTTATTTTTATTTTGAAGAATATAATCTAAAACTTACTAAAAATACAAAATCTGCCGGTTTCCGCGTGACCGGAAGTCTGGAGGAGCCATTTCGTCTTCCGAAAAACGCGTTGCAGTATATAAGTCGCGAACGATACATTTTACAAAAAAAAAAGTTTGAATAAACAAAAAAGGTAATTTTATTTTACACAAAAAAGGTCTCTTTACATTTTTGTCCAAAGTTAAAACTTTTTGACTTGAAGCATCATAAAAACTCAAACTCCCGGTTTTTTGAGTATATCTCGAAAACTGAGGGTGTTAAGAAAAATTGATATGAAATAACGATGATTAAAAAAAAGAAACTCTCAAACCTTTTTCGGTCAGATTAAGAGAACCCACCAACATTTTTGTCAGATTAATGTTGGTGAAAAGAGTTTGTATAAACAAATGTGTATGTCAAATACCTATGTGTCATCTTATAATTTTTCTCTTCCGTCTTTACCCTTCGTACTACGCGCATCGTCTAATAAAGAATCTTAAGTTTATTTAACAATCTTTGCTTTTTCCTGCCCAAAACCCATCAGGTTATGGGCCCAGGACGTTATCTTTGCTCTGTATATAATTATTTTTGAGTTTTGGCAGAATAAAAGTAATTTTATAAATAAACTAAAACGCCCGTCCATACATGTAAAAATGGCGACATCAACATCGGTTTCGACTTTAACTCCTGTGGAGAAGTTGAGCGGCATAGAAAACTACAGTAATTGGAAGTTCCAACTGAAAATGCTACTCATTCACGAGGACTTATGGGACGTCGTTTCGGAAGATAAAACTGAAGATGTCAAAGATGCGGCTCATATGAAGAGATCTCAGAAAGCTCTTGCTAAGATCTGTTTGTCAGTAAAGCCCTCGGTTTTTACGCATGTAAGGAATGCAGAGACGGCGCGGGATGCATGGATTAATTTGCAAAAGGCGTACGAAGACAAGGGGTTGTCAAGGAGACTGAGTTTGCTTCGTCTTTTGTTTGCAACAAAATTATGCGAATGTGAAAGCATGGAAGCTTACGTTGCGAAGATTAGCGACCTAAGTCAACAGCTGAACGATATTGGTTCACCTCTGGAAGATGATTTCGTTGCAGTTCTCTTACTGAGTGGCTTGTCTCAAGACTTTGATCCACTCATAATGGCACTTGAAAATTCTAATATCAAGTTGTCGAGTGAAGTGGTCAAAGCGAAGCTCATGCAGGAGAAGCATCGACGTGATGAAAAAGGTGACACGAGTTCAACAGCGTTGGTGGCGGCACGTAAGAAAATCAAATGCTTTAAGTGCAAGAAGCTTGGTCACTTCTCGAGGAACTGTAAATCTGTGAAACCAGTTAAGGCGGAGAGCTCAACAAACCAGTTACTATTGACAGCATTATCAGCTTGTGTGCAGAATGATATATGGTTAATAGACTCTGGTGCGAGTAGTCATATGTGTCATGACAGGAATATACTAAATAACTTTGTTCCTGGTTATGTGTCTGAAGTCAAGGTGGCTAATGGTGAAAAACTATTTACTGCTGGTCGTGGTGATGTAAAAGTAAATTTGAAATTAGGCATCAAAACAATCAGTGAAGTTTATCATGTACCGAATTTAGCTACAAACTTGTTGTCAGTCAGTGCGTTAACTAGGAAGGGTTTTAGAGTTATTTTTAAGGAAAAATGTTGTAATATATTCTATGGTAAAAAGCTAGCAGCTACAGCTGTACATAAAAATGGTGTTTATCAATTAGAAACTGCAGAATCTGTTAGAGAGCGTGATCTGTGTGTGGTAGGATGTGGTGGCTGTTCTATGTTTTCAGGGAATAGTGTAGAATCTGCGACTACCAAGGTAAATACAGAAGCTCAAGATTTAGTGCAGAAGAAAGCATCTGAGAGCTGTAAGAAAGAAACTGAGCTGAGTTTCCAGGCGGCTGCTAACTCTGTTACGCAGGAGACATGGCACAGGAGACTAGGACATCTCAATATGAGGAGTATGCATTTGTTAATGAAAGGTATGGCTAGTGGTATTACTTATGATAAATCACAGTTCAGTCAATGTGAAGCTTGTGTTAAGGGGAAGCTTAGCAAATTACCTTTTCCTAAGAAGGCACAAAGTAGGTCAAATGAACTGTTAGGTGTTGTACACAGTGATTTATGCGGGCCTATGCCAGTGAAATCTTTCGGTGGTGCTAGTTACTTCCTCACGTTTATTGATGATTGTAGTAGGAAAACATGGATTTATTTTCTGAAAAATAAGAGTGAAGTTTTCGATAACTTCAAACATTTCAAGGCAATGGTGGAGAACCAAACCAATAGAAAAATAAAATTGTTGAGGACGGATAATGGAGGCGAATATGTCAATTCTATATTCCAGGAATATTTGAAGGATAACGGCATCATTCACCAGACTACCATACCGCACTCGCCTCAGCAGAACGGTGTTGCTGAGCGGGCCAACAGGACAATCGTCGAGAAGGCTCGTAGCATGTTACGAGACGCAGGCTTAGATGGGCAGTTCTGGGCAGAAGCGGTCAATACCGCTGTTTATTTGAAGAACCGGTCCCCTACAAAAGCAGTCTACGGTAGCACGCCAGAGGAAAAATGGACTAATGAGAAGGTGAATCTTAGCCATTTACGTATATTTGGTTGTGTGGTTTATGCCTTGACACAGAATCGTAAGAAATTAGATTCAAAATGTAAACCTTACATTTTTGTAGGATATTGTGAAAATAGTAAGGGTTATAGATTGATTGATCCAGAGAATCTCAGCAAAATTATTAAATCAAGGGATGTTACTTTCTTTGAAAACAAATTCTATACAAAAAACACTGAAAAATGTGAAAATGGTGATTTTTTCATGATGATAAATAATTTACAGACTGAGAATTTAAACTCAAATGATTCTCATGTTGAAGTGGCACAGTCTGAAAATTCACTATCACCAGAAAAAGGGGAAGAAAATGAGATTGTAACTAATCCCAGAAGACAGTGTATTTTTGAGTTAGATGACTCTGACAGCAGTAGTTCTGTTGATCCTTCCGATGTCACTTACATTCCAGGTGAATCGACACTTGAAGATGCGATGGATACATCGGAATATGACAGTGCGTGTACTGCAATGCTGACCTGCATTGGAGATGAACCAGAGACAGTTCAAGAAGCTCTAGGAGGGGCTGAAGCTGTTCACTGGAAGAAAGCAATGGCTGATGAGTATCAATCATTTATTAAAAATAAATGTTGGACATTAACTGATCCACCTAAAGATCAAAAACCGATTAAGTGCAAGTGGGTTTTTAAGAAAAAGAAAGATCTTGATGGAAATCTAAAGCAGTATAAAGCCAGATTGGTATAAAGTAAAAGGCTGTGAGCATAAAGTATATAAATTGCATAAAGCAATTTATGGCCTAAAGCAAGCTTCGAAGTCTTGGTATGAAAAGATAAACCATGTGTTGGTTACAAAACTTTGTTTCAGAAGACTGTCTTCAGAGCCCTGCGTGTATTTTAAATCAAATGGTGAAGAATTAGTCATCATTGGGTTGTATGTGGACGATATATTATTATTTTCAACCAGAAATTCACAAATGAAAGTTGAAATAAAGAAGAAACTCATGCAAGAATTCGAAATGAAGGATTTAGGGCCAGCCAGCCATATACTTGGTATGCGCATCACAAGAAACCAAGATAATATTAGTTACATAAAGAATGTTTTAGACCGTTTTCATATGACTGACTGTAAGCCAGCTCAAACTCCAATGGAATCGGGATTGAAACTTGTAAAGGCTGATAAAAAGGAGGAGAATTTGGAATATAGAAATTTAATTGGTTGTTTAAATTATATTTCAGTTAGCTCCAGGCCAGACATCGCGCACGCGGTAAGCATGCTGAGCCAGTATAATGATTGTTATGATCAGCGTCATTGGAAGGCCGCGAAACGCGTGCTACGGTATTTAAAGGGTACTGTAAACTACAAACTTGTTTTTAGTAGAAGTGGTCTAGACATCAATGGGTATATTGATGCTGACTGGGCTTCGTGTGAGGTCGATCGTAGGTCGTACACTGGGTTTGTGTTTCAAATTGGGAACTGTTCTGTATCGTGGGAAAGTAGAAAACAGCGAACAGTCGCTCTTTCTAGCACAGAAGCAGAATATATGGCTCTATCAGATTCTTGTAAAGAAGCGTTATTCATAAGAACTCTGTTGTATGAATTGTTAGGTAGGCATTGTTCTGTTACGATTTTTAATGATAACCAATCAGCACAAAAATTGTGTAAGAATCCTATGTATCATGCTCGTACGAAACATATAGATGTGCGGCATCATTTTATAAGAGAAGTTGTAAAAGATAATATTGTTAATCTGAATTATTTGTGTACTTCTGAAATGACTGCCGATATTTTAACAAAACCACTTACTAAAGAAAAGCATTATAAGTTTGTAACGTGTTTAGGTTTACAATAAATTTGTTAAATTCTTAAATTGTAAAAACTAAACTTGTTTAATGTTGTACAATAATTATGTATCTACACCAAGAAGCTTATATCCTCTAATACACTGGAGATTGCACTATGACCATTAACTTGAAACAAGAAACTATGACATTCAATGACGTCAGTCATGTTATTTGTCTCTTTCTGTCGAGTGACCACGCTGGGTTGTAAATTCAGGATTTTTCAAAATAGAAAAAACTAAAAATCATGGTCTATAAATAATAACGACATATATTTTTAACAGTATTCATATTATAATATTATGGTCATACTTTATAGGTAGGTACAGACAATTTTAATTGGTATAGAATGATAGTTATAAATAACTTTTGGCTACAAAGCTTGGATATGAACCGATTTATAGCATTAACATCCTTTGTAAACAGAGGCGGCTCGTGACAAAATTTTATGGGTGTTCACTTGAAATAAAACACTGAAAATACATGGTGTAAAGCAGTACAATTTAATTAAAAAAATACTTATAAAGGAAATGCATACGTCTTTCTTTTTGGTGTGCAAAAATATCTATAACTTGACACAATCTATTAACCTTCGTAAAATATGTATGTTTTCATCGACACGGTCATTGAACTCGCGTATTGACTTTCGGTACGCGGAATCTAGTGCTTTACGAATGTCTTGTCGTCCGATAGACGCCAATTGCAGTTCATTCGATAAATGGTACCTACCGAGATTGTGAATGTTTTTTCATCTTGATTGAAAGATGCGCTAAGTCGTCAACGCCCGTTTCAGTCCAAGCACTCTCACCTCCGCCGGCCGCGCCCGCTTCAAATAAAAGACACGGAAAACAAAATAGTTTGTTGCTTTCATGTTCATCACAAGCACAACCACATAACCACGGTGTTTTTACATATTGTTCGGATTTAAACACACGCGTATATGTTTTCGTTTTTGTCGTACATTTTTGCGTAAGGTCAAGTTCAGGCCGTGGCGGTCCCTCAGCTTTCAATTCAAGCCGAATTTGTAACGTTTTAACACACTTTTTAATGAACGCCACATTATAATTGTCCATTTTAACACTCACAAGTAATACTGATAACTACAGGCTATTTCAACAGTCAACACGTATCTTATGATTTTAATTAGAAAATTCCCGAATATACATTCGCGCGCGTGCAGTCAAGTTGACTAGAGTGTTTGTTTATATAGGCAACGTCGCGCGAAATCGCTGTCTTCTGTCGGGTGCCAGGGCGCGCGGTAAAAACGAACCGGCAACGTTTGCGGGAGCGGCGCTCCGAATTTTGCTATTTTTTCATAGAAAATCTTCTGTTTCACGCGTAGGACTCTGACAAAACTATCTCTTTCACTCCTATTGGATTTCGTATTAGAAAATGTACTAAATATTTTTTTCATTGGAGCGCAATCGTGAGCGCTCCGCTACGCGCGTTTTATAATACAGTATTATACCTACAGGTGTATGGGATGATGGAATGATGGATATATTCATTGGTATTGCCAATAGTTTTTTACGATTACGATTGATTTTAAATAGTAATAATTAATATTAATAATGAAATTAAGAAGTATGATTTTATTATAATTATTTATGGGAGTTCACTGCACCAGCGCTCCTTAGGGCGAGCCGCCTCTGTTTGTAAATAGAGGAAAGTTGTGTTTTGCATCAGATGCTGTTTACCAAATTGTTAGCTACTCAGATCTTCTTTTTAAACGCGTTGCTTCGACGGGTCAATTTCAAGCCAGAATCATCAAAGAAAAACTGTTTATAGTAGCCTTGCACAAATTTCAGCTAACTTTACAAAGTTTATTTTTCAAAAGGTATTTTTTTCTGGGTCGTAATCCTCAGTAACCTTGATGGGCACATGTATTTCTTTTTATTTTACTTTTTGGAAAGCTGAAATACGTAAAACAAAAAAATATGAGGTAAGTTAAAAAAGTATAAATTTCAATGTAAAAACGAACAATCTTATAACTACATGTGAGTGCAATACCGATGTCATGTGTTGTTTCATTACTAGTAACAATCTTTAAAATGGTGTTCTAAATTTTCATCATAATATTGTTATTACAATATATTCTCTTCGCTATCCATAAAAACTCGTCATCATGGTTACCTTACTTGTTAAATCTGTTTATTGAAAACTTGTTGAAAAATGATAAAGTATTAGGGAAATAACAAATTTAACATGACTGCTTACTAAAATGATGCTAAATTAGACAATTTTTGCCATTGAAATGATTCTAAACAGGTAAATGCAGGAGTATTGAGGAATATTGTAAATAACGTAAATATACACTTGCCTGTGAAATTCTATGCCAGAATTTGGTGTCCAAACACTTCTGCAATTTTGCACAATACAATGCATTCTTTATATTCGGAAAATATTCATTAAATAAGCAACAATATTAACTTAAATATTCGAAGCGACGCAATTTTTTTGACACACATGCCATATTGACAAAGTGAGAGTTGCTACAATTTTATTATGGTGACTACCCATAATCAGGGAGTATCGCGTTTTAATAATTGGTTCAGATACTTAGTTTATTTAGCATAAATAATAATTGTCTCATCCAACAATGCTTCTGAATGACGTTGTTGGCAATTTATCAACAAACTCATGTACAAAAACTAACCTTTTGCACAGAATATTACCGCATACATAGTAGCCTTGGGAAAACTTCGTATTAACAGTGGCAATACCAAGTTAGGTGTGAAAGTGATAAAAAACATGAACTGGGCAATATTTTCTTGTTACACGTCAATGTTCATACCGAAATCTCCAGTGTATTAGATATAAGCTTCTTGATCTACACATTTGTTTAAGGGCCAGTGTTGGTGAAAAGAGTTTGTATAAACAAATGTGTATGTCAAATACCTATGTGTCATCTTATAATTTTTCTCTTCCGTCTTTACCCTTCGTACTACGCGCATCGTCTAATAAAGAATCTTAAGTTTATTTAACAATCTTTGCTTTTTCCTGCCCAAAACCCATCAATTAAGAAAATATGCTTTCAGGAGACCGAGATAAACCTCCCCTATGAAAATCTGACGCGCTCGAGTATTTCAAAAGGACTTTTTTTTTCTGCATTTTCAAAAATTCATCGTAACTTATCGTCACGCCGAAATCGTCAGTTTTTTTAAGGGGAGCTTCCTTGGGGCCTACTTAACACCCCTTCCGAAAATCTGACGCGCTCGAGTAAATTTTTTTTTTGTGCATTTTTGACGAATTAATATGCCTAGCCCCACCACGCAAACCGGCAGATTAGTATACCGTTGTTATCAGAGGCACTTGGGGCATACGTAGTATGAATATCTGACGCGCTCGAGAATGCCCAAGTAACTTTTTTTTTTACATTTTTGAAAATCCGTACACGCCAAACCCACCGCTAAAATGGTTTTTACCATAGAAGCTTTTCTTTTCGAAATTATTTTATCTATCGATTTTGATAAGTCTCAACGGCGCCGTTTAATTACGCCATTTAGCTACCTCGCCTCCCTATCTATCTATAACACATCTAATATATAAAAATCAATGCCACTTTTCGTTGTAATTCCATAACTCGAGAACGGCTGAACCGATTTCGATAATTCTTTTTTTATTATATTCCTTGAAGTACGAGGATGGTTCTTATGTAGAGAAAACGTAAACATGTACCACGGGCGAAGCCGGGGCGGACCGCTAGTATTAAATAAATATTTATTTAATTTTCTTCGCAATGCGTACAAATAATTACGTATTTACTAAAGAGTGACGTCACACCTACGCCATGACACCTGCGAGCTGTTTTGCCACAGTTTATAAATATTTTTTGAAAAATGGCTTTTATCTTCGTTAAATTTAAGTATATTACCGAAATATAGGGTTTTTCTTGTATAGTAAACGTATACACACATTATGGAAGAGGATTTCAAAATCTTTCGTCATGCCTATTTAGATTAATAAACTTTTCGTTGCTTCTGTGTCTGACGAAAACACTCAGTGAGTGAAAGAGACAGCTATACGAATTTCGAGGGACAATCAAGGTCACAAACGACGCCATGTTGTTTGATAAGCATGTGATATGTAACTGTGAATTCACAGCTTTTTATTTAAGTACATA
This sequence comes from Colias croceus, assembly GCF_905220415.1. Classification (NCBI taxonomy): domain Eukaryota; kingdom Metazoa; phylum Arthropoda; class Insecta; order Lepidoptera; family Pieridae; genus Colias; species Colias croceus. The sequence continues at coordinate 2,764,646 of NC_059559.1, read as the reverse complement.
AGTACTTACTGTAAAAAATTTCTTGTCGTTTTTATTTTGTAGCACAGCGCTTTATGACAAAAGCAATTGAAGAAATAATATGTTATATTTAATTAATAATCAATTAGGTACTGCCCGGACATTTGAAACTGGTTCCAAACTCAGATTCCAAATAAAAAAATGGGATTACCAAGGATGGGTAACAAAAATCTTGTTTTACCCTTTATGATCTAAGATTCTTTAGTATTATGTAAGATTTTTTGATATCTCGCTTAGCCCGGATATAATTCGACGCCGGATCTGAGCGAGACGCAACGATGTTAGAATGAGAACACAATAGACGCCATTTTAGTTCACGTTCGATAACTAACAGTATCGGCCGTGATAATTTCAGTGATCACGGATAACATAGTGAAGTGCTTTCACAGTTAACAGTGATAATTATCATTATCAATGGCTAGTTTTATTTGGCAATACTTCGAGAAACTAGACCAAACGGACGCCGTTTGCAAGTTGTGTGACAAGAAATATTCGTACAGAACGTCAATATCCAATTTAAAGAAGCACATGGGATACAAACATAAGGATTTGTATCATGCTATTAAAAGTACAGAGGGCAAAGGCGAGTTTAATTATAAATAACAGTAATATATTCTGTGATAAATACATAATGCAGTAGGTAGTTTTTAAGTGTCAAGTGACAGCTGTCAATTTGACAAGTAGTAAACTTGTTCTGTATGTACTTATTTTTTTTTAATATTATTTATAGGTGAAGAGTTTGTTTGTTTGTTTATTTGAACGCGCTAATCTCAGGAACTGCCTACTGGTCTGATTTGAAAAAAATTTCGGTGTTGGATAGCCCATTTAAATCGAGGAATCATCACGCTAAGACCAACAGCAGCGTAGCCACGCGGGTGAAACCCATAGAGGAAGGATGTATAACTGAGATAGAGTGGCTACTCTGTGGTAATAAGTGCATGTATGGAACGTGCTGCCATCTGCAACTTTGTAGGATAACTAATGCTTTAAAGGGGTATATATATATATAGCTATATGCAGTATGCATATCGACATTTAGCACCAGTTATGGAGCGAAAGTATATTTACAAAAATATTACTAACACCAAGAAAAGCGTCGTTTTCGTGACAACACTCTTTTTGTGGCGTTAGTAATATTTTTGTAAACATACTCTCACTCCATAAGTTGCCTTGTAAGTTGAGTAAATAATAAATAAGTAATGAGGGCAACCAGGGGTGAGAATAAAAAACAATTTCTTTAGCGGTATTCACATTTATTAAATTGAAATTGAGATTTATATACTATACAATTGCTAAAACCTCTAAAATCTGCTAAAACCAAAAGCTTTAGTTATTTCAGTGCAGTCACTGAAATAACTAAAGCTTTTGTTCTAAATAAATAAATAAATCATTTATTGCATAAAAACATGGTACATACAAAGATATTAAGATCAGAATTAAGGAACATTCATGTTTTTACCTTAGTTTTTACTATAACTACATAGCATACAATAATTATTATTAATTGACATAATGAATGAAAATGATTAGATATTTATAGTAAAAATACGAGTCAGGAGTATTGTCACTTAAAATTAGGTTATACATAAATCATTAGTCATACAGTCAATCAATTAATATCAATATCATTATTTTATATTATTTAGACATTTTTCATATCATACAGAAATTCATTTAGGTTGTAAAAACAATTCTCTAATAAGTATTTATTTAATTTATTTTTAAATCCTGGAAGAGGAACCCCTTGCAAGTCTTTTGGGATTTTATTAAATATCTGAATACCTATATAAGGAACATTTTTTTTGTACAAAGTTAATTTAGGCCTCGGTAAAAACAAATTGTTTGGATATCTTGTTAATTTTCCAATTTCTTTATTAGTTTTAAAATATTGAGGATGTTTTTTATGAAAATACAAATTTCCTTGATATAAATACATGCAAGAGGCAGGATTCTCAAGTTTTTAAAAAGTTCTAAGCTTCTAGCGTGTTTTCTCCTCCGTTGAAAACTCATGATCACAACGTTCACAACAGTTAACAACAATAAAACAAGTAACAAAATAACAAAACAAAACTTAACCAAAACAAAAACTTAAAAGATAACCAGATATATTTAACAAAAACAAATGAGATAACCTCGAAATCGCATCAACGTCCGTCCGAAAGTTGAAAACTATGGTTGACAATGACAGTCGCACATCATTACAAGATGGCGGCTTTTTTTTTTAATTTTAGTTATACCACTCTTCGCCCGCGTCGCTGTCGTCTATGCGTTTACATGACAGTTTTGAGTGTGCCCCCCCTGGTGAAACCGCGGGGTATAGGCTATACCTATAACCGTATTGCTAGTGTGTTATTTTATTTATTTTATTTGTATTATTCTGTGTTCTATAGTTCTTGTTATTATTCTGTGATAATACGTTGGGACACAAAATATACTAGGCGCTATTCCCGGTTTTGCTCGAGCTATCCTGGAATAGGTAAAAATTGGTCAAGTACGAGTCGGACTTGCGAAAAATAGTTCCGTACTCTCATAAACTAAAATATTGACCGTACTAACAGCAATTAGGAGCATTTACGTAGTAGGTATTATTATTAGTCTGTGGTAGCAGCTAATCCTCGATTTTCTATTATTATTTATTTGTTGTTTTAGGGGCAACATAAAATAGAAAAACAAACTGAGATTTTTTTATCTTTTGGGTAAGTACAAAATTCTAAAAAATCTGTAAAAAATAATCCAAAACAAAATTCATTTTATATCACTTAGTAAATAGCTTTCTAATCAACGTTAAAATATAAAAAAATACATACTTATTACTCTTATTAGGCTATGTTATTAGGTAAATCGTTTCTTATGGCAAAATAATTTTCAAAATACGTTCGAACATTTTCAATGAAAATCAAAATCGGTCTAGCCGTTCCAGAGATTAGCCAGAATAAACAGACAGACAAAAATTTTAAAAATATTATTTTTTGGTAGGTACCTACATGTTTGCTGTTTACATCATTACCTACGTAAAAAAAGTTTATTTTAATATTAAAAAGAACTCCAATTTTATGATTGTAAATGTATTATGTAGTCGTTATACTCAACACAATATGCCTTCTAACAATTACTGTCAACTAAGTTTATCATGTTGACGTGACCAGCCCTCACCTCGCGGCGCGGCAACGTCGCACGAACCAATATGGCCGATGGTTTCGATGCATTTCTGTTTCTACTTTCATAACAGATGATAATTTCTTTGATTTAAATATATTATTATGGATATATCATTTATGATCATGGTATTTAAAACTACTATCAGATACATATACTAGGCTAGGCTGTATTAGTGATTTTTAGAAGTAATTGGTGAAATTATTTTCAAGGTCAGTTCACAGTTCTAGGGATTTCTACCATCAAATAAAAAATACACTTTGGTACCGTTCATGGATGTGTTTAGTTGGTTTTATTATCTTTTAACCTATATTAAATACCTGGGTAACACTTCGTTAGTCTGTGCTTGTAGGTCAATTTTGTAGGTGCTTGTATTTATCTATATTTTCGATACCTACCTATTAGGTACTTAGGTATGGATATTATTAACAAAAAACTTACAACACAATACATAAAACTCAAATAATCTTCTAATAGTTCAGGATACATCGCCCATTTTTGCAAGTGACTACTATCAAGCTAATTTTCCGTTTGTAGCTTTATTTTGATGAGACGCCCAATAATTTCGTGTACGAAAGTCTCGATTGTGGTAGCTAACAGATATAACAATGATAAAAAATTTTGATTTGATGGTTCTCAAATATTTATTACTAACTGAATTTTTTTTTGGTTCAATCTCAAGATAATTACCTAAATTATTCGAAAAAATATTTGTCCTACAAAATCTATGGTTGGTTCAAAGAGTCCCCCTTTCCAAAGTGTATCGATAACGAAGTCATCATAAATGATTACTAACAAGCTGATTTTTTTTTTCACTTAGTTAATGTTTATATAATTCAACAGACATATTGTCCTACAAATTGCGTAATAAATATTTGAGAACCATCAAATCAAAAAATTTTATCCTTGTTATCTCTGTTAGCTACCACAATCGAGAGTTTCGTACACGAAATTATTCGGTGTCTCATCAAAATAAAGCTACAAACGGAAAATCAGCTTGATAGTAGTCACTTGCAAAAATGGGCGATGTATCCTGAACTATAAAATCTATAAGTAGGTAGGTACCTATCTAATCTTAATTCCATTATATTTTATTTTATTCATCTTTAAAAATAAGGTAAAAAATAAAAATCTTTTCCGAAATGTATAGGGTAGGTAATCATTAAAAACAACCATAAAGTTGTGAATTTCTCAATATGGAACGCTTGTTTTCTAAAATGTTTTCTTCTTTCCATTTTAGAATTAAATCTACGTGCCTTTACCCATTTTTGGTAACTACTTATGTTGTTTAATTAAAATTGATTCAGACTTCGGTCATCATTTCTACATAGGTAGGTAGGTACCTAGTATAAAACAAGGTCACTTTCTTTCTCTGTCCCTATGTCCCTTTGTATGCTTAAATCTTTCAAACTACGCAAAGGATTTCGATGCGGTTTTTTTTAATAGATAGAGTGATTCAAGAGGAAGGTTTTAGTATATAATTGCGGTAAGCTAGTATCGAATATAATTAGGAGCTAGAAAAATATGTACGTCAAGGATACTTGTTATTTTACATCATCATCAGTCCATATATTGTTCCCACTGCTGGGATACGAGCCTCCTCGCTCCTATGATGCTCCTATGAGGGTTCAGGCCATAATCCACCACGCTGGCCAAGTGCGGGCAAATGTATGTCGAAAATTTTGATTATTGGACATGCTGGTTTCTGAGCGATCTTCCCTATCAACTTTTTAACGAGGACTTTTTTACGAACATTATTCGGCTGTTTTTTTATATTATCTATGATAATTGTGATAAACTGATGCATAGATTCGACTCATCTTTCAAGCATCGGTGGTTCAGTGGTAGAATGCTCGCCTGCCACGCGGGCGGCCCGGGTTCGATTCCCGGCCGATGCAAATACTTTTTTTTCATTATTTTTATTCTTCATTCACAAAAGATTATTAGATAAAGTGGAAGTATTTAATTTAATATCAAACGAACAATAAACAACTTGTATGTATTTCTATATTCATGATTTTATATTTTTTATGAGGTAACCTACCTATAAAATACTAGTTGCGCTCCGCGGTTTCACCCGCGTGGCACTCACGTTCACTCCTGTTGGTCTGAGCTTGATGATATTTTAGCCTTCCTCGATAAATGGGCTATCTAACACCGAAAAAAATTTATCAAATCGTTAATTTTTCCAACCAGTATCTGAGATTAGCGTGTTCAAACAAACAAAGAAACTCTTCAGCTTTTCAAACTTAAACTCAAACATATTCCATTTATTCAATTAGAATTCTTTTAGAGGCACTTTCGAATAGTCATCTATTTTTTAACATAGGTATTTACTTTATAATATTAGTAGTACAAGATATTTTTTTTTTTTTTTTTTTTTTTACTTAGGATAGGGAAGCGCTTGACCACTATCTCGCCTGATGGAAAGCTGAGATGCGGTCTAAGATTTTACTTGCATTAATAAAATTTAATCATAGGTAGGTACTTACGAGAAAATTACGTCGCAAGAAATATGCATAGCATTAGCACAGACATTATTAAAGTACTTATTTAAAAATAAACTTATATGACCTATCCAAATTCTTTGAGAGAGATTTAATTTTTTTTTAATTTTAATTTAATCTTTCAATAATTCATAGAGCACACTGCACAGTGCAGTTATTTCTGTTCAATTAGTCAAGTTCAAATACCTTGCCCACGCAACGCGCCAAAATGATTCATAGATTAAAAATTGTTCTATACAATTCTTTATATCTATAGTAGACTGGGGTAGAAGCCTTCAAAAATAATGAAAAGATAAAAAAAAACGCAGTCGGATGAAACCCATTAGAAAAGGAGGGGAATATGATGAAAATCAAAGGAAAAATAAATTACGGTCAATCCGAGTTCGGGAAGTGGGAGGGGGGAGCTTTTAAGAGAAAAAAATGGTTTCTCTCGATTTCCGACAAAACTACAAGTCTTACGGAAAAACGTTCAATGGCAAAGTTGTAGGTAATTAAAAGATCTACAACTTTTGTATTCACAATTTTTTTCACATAACCTCAAAATTTAGGTGAAAAATTCAAAAAACCATGTGTTTGGTTTTTTATTTTTATCTACTTCAAAATTTATTTTTTTTTCTACGAAATTTGGTGGAAACTTACTTTAATATGTCCCAAATACACTGTAATTTTTTTGATTGAAAATATTTATTTTTGCGCCTTCTTTTGAATGAATACCAAAAAAACAACCTAATTTTCAATCGAAAAGTCACCCGTCAAAATATCAGCTTTTTTCAAAAACTTGGGGAGCCTTCTGTTCATTAAAATCTCTACTTTCATATTGTGTAAAAAAAATAAACATTACCATAGTAAATGTTCTCAGGAAATGCATACAAACAGTGTGATAATGAGCTTTTACTAAATCAGGCACACTACATACCTAGTATCACATGAGTAGAAAAACGGAACAGAGGCAAAGCTTCAAACAACCGCGCGAACCTTAGGCCGGTTGCAGAGCTTGACCGACCATCAGTGCGTTACGTCAGTCGCGCTTGTCATATGTATGGAAATTCATAAAACCGTTCATAGCTAGATCTACCATACCATACCATAGTGTCATAACACATTGTTGTTGCGTATCGTCAGGAGTCAGGACCGATGGTACGCACTGACGGTCGGTGAAGCTCTGCAACCAGCCTAGCAGGACCGACGGTACGCATAACGCACTGATGGTCGGTCAAGCTCTGCAACCAGCAGTGTCATAGTCATACACATTGTTGATGCGTATCGTCAGGACCATCAGGACCGATGGTACGCACTGACGGTCGGTGAAGCTCTGCAAAGGCGGCCTGAAAGGCGCGAATCGATTGCACTACTACAAGTACGCGGGGCATGTGTGTGTGAACTACAACTGGCTGCTTGTCGCGTACGCAGCGATTCTGGAAAAAACCGGTTTACGCTTGCACAGGCAGTTGACAATCTCAATTCTCAGGGTCTGTGCGACGCACGTTGTTTGTTTTGTTAGTTGCAAGTTTGAATATAAAACGTAATATTTTATTGTTAAAAATGGTTGTTTCTTGTACTGTGTGTTTGAATAATAGTAGAAAAACTAAAAATATATCATACTTCACCTATCCCAAGGAGTACAATAGGTGAGTAAATATTTTGATTTATTGCTTTATTTTATTGCTTTTTCAAGTAAGTAACTACCTACTTGCGTTTATTTTTACCCGACTGCCAAAGAAGGAGGGTAATGTTTTTCGAGTGTATGTAAGTATGTATGTATGTCTTTTCCTTTGTGACCACCTGTAGCCTAAACGGCTTGATGGATTTTGATGTATGAGGTATCGTTAGATTTGTCTTGATTACGGGAGTGTCATAGGATACATTTTATCCTAAAAGTCCCACGGGATAAAGACATAATAATATTTTTTCTAAATTTCCCTTTAAAAAAATATGTATGCGGTATCATTAGATTCATTTCAATCACTCTTTTTTTAGTGTGCAGTCGGGTATTTTGTTTTTTTAATAATTTACTTGTATTAGGTCCTTTTATAATAAGAAGAGAATTTTACACGGTGTGTTTTTACCTTTCATTATTAATTAATTATTATTACAAGTTTAGCATTTGTGAGTATGTATGTATGTATTGTAAGTGTGTACATACCTACCTACTACAACCCAATCCACCCAGGTTGGGTTCTAGCTACTAGTCGGTCTGTCTTGAAATTAAATATATATATTTAAAAAGTAGGTATACTATATATAGTCTTTGAAATAAACCTTTGTCTTTTAACCGACTTCAAAAAAAGGAGGAGGTTCAATCCGACTGTTTTTCCGACGGCTTCCTAGAGAAAAGTTTTTTCTGAATACTTTATTATTATTGAATTGATTTATTTTTTAATTATTTTTGCAGTCGGTTACTAATTTTTGAAAAAAAATTATATAGGTAATAGCTTAACGATCTAAGGGTAATAGACAATAGTGTTCGGTTATCATTGCCATTTTATTTTTGTTTCAGGCGGCAATATTGGCTCAAAGCCGTCGGGCGTGAAGATCTGCTTCTAAAACTTGTTGATGATAAAACGAGACAACAATACAGAATATGTGAGGAACACTTCGAAAGAAACTGCATCAAGTTTTCTAAAAATGGAAATATAAAATATTTGTTTGATTATGCTTTTCCAACACTCAAATTGCCGTCAAACGAAGGTGCAAGCTCGACTTCTATACAAGAAAATGCTTTTCCAACGGTTAATTTGCCATCAAATGCTATGAAATTTGAGAACGTACATGTAAATCAGGAAATCCAAGTTTCGCCCGCTAGTGAAACACTTTCAAATAACTTTTTAAATAAAATAGTTATTTCGAAAGATTTATTCAGCCATTACAAGGATTTTAATGATGGTAACGTACAATTGGGTTTTTTATTTATACCTACCTCCTGATAACTTTATTGCTTTTGTTGAATTGCTCGAGCAAAAGTTTCGCGAATATTTCGACCTTGAAATAAATATTGTCAATGTTGGTAACGAAATACTCAAACGTATTGAAGATTGTAAATTTGATATGCCATGTGAGTGTTTCCCGTTACATTATTTGAAAAAAAAACTATATTATGTTCGATTCAGAATTTCCACACTATTAAAAGAAACACAAACAAATTATAAAAAAAAAAAAATGGTTGCCTGTAAAGTCGGTTTTACGGGCGAAGATTTTACGTGACAACGTCTCTCTCTCGTTCGGTGACTCATCGTAACGTTACCGAGCGTTACACTTTTTCATAAGTGACTCCCAGCCGCAACCTAATTTAAGACGTTGTCACGTCAAAAAACAAAAATTATAAAAAGAAAATTATTAGATTAGTTAAGTCAGTAATTTGTAAATTAATATTTTATTTCTTAACCTATTGTGACAACCCTACCAAAATAGGTAACAATTTTGCACGAGTCTCTGTTCCGTTTTTCTATTCATGTGATAGTATAAAGTCTCTTTCTCTGTCCCTACGTCCTTTTGTATGTTTAAATCTGTAAAAGTAAAACTACGCCACGGATTTTGATGCGGTATTTTTTTTAAAAGATAGAGTACTTCAAGAGGAATGTTTTAGTATAATATAATAATTTATTAGGTTTTAGACAAAGCGGGCGAAGCCGCGGGCGGTAAGTTAGTATATTATAATTATTGAATAAGTTCCGCATGTTGACACAGTTTGATATAAAAATAAAAGATCTAAAATACGCGAATCTAAAAAGGTATATAAAAATAATTTAGGTCATTACACCGCAGTTAGAAATAGAAACAAATCTTCGTAAGAACGCGTTCCTAACGTAATAATGGTGACCTCAATGTGTGCGATGCTTAGCATTTTATTTTAACCGACTTTAAAAAAGGAGGTTTTAATTTTATATTTTAGCTACTTTTCATCGCCTCGGTATTCGGAGGGAGTACCTTACGAATTTTATTACATTTTAGTAATTACATAATTTTATCCGACTTCAAAAAAAAAGGGAGGTTCGACTCGACTGTATAATTATTTTTTGCATTCATTACTTACTGTGAAGTGTGAACCGCTTTTGATAATTATTCTTTTGTTGAAGGCTGCGGTGCCTGCCATATGGTCATGGACCTGTGGAAATTTGGTTTATTTCCGACAAAAAACTGACATTTTTTTGTTAAAAAAATATTTTAAATAATATTGGGCCAATCTTTGGATTGTACAATTGATGAATTTGAATTTGATGCTTCTTACAATTTGCCAGATTTTAGAATTATTTTACCATACATACCATATAAGGAATGATCGCGAAAACCACGGGATAGCTACGAATATCGTCAAATTCTTTACCAAAATAAACGATGAGATCACTATCTCGATATGCACTTAAAAAACCGCGTAAACATCAAGTTTGGCAAACGGCAGTGTTGTGACGTCACGATGACGCGCTTCATAGCGCGTACGTGGGCATTTTCGCCAAAATGTCTACAATCCAATTCACGGGATGTCCCAAACATAAAAATTGAAATAAACTCAGGATTTTATGATTTAGAAGTGTTGAATTAATTTTAAATAGTTTAGGATGACTTAAGATTTCTTGTTTTAATTTTACTATATGAGAAAATTAAACCAAAGTTCCAAAATTTAATCCTGAAAACTGACATCTTATGGATTGCAGTACTGTCCCCTTTTCGAAATGTGATCTTTATTTAACAATTTCTCAGCAATTTCGCTATTTATTACTTACTGCAAACGTTTAAATTATTGTAATTTCGTTGTAGTTTTCAAGTGTAATAAACTCATAATACATTTTAATACAATTATATTATTTTAAATTAGTTTTAATCGTGTCCCCTTGGTATCTGTTAACTGGACATGTCCTGCACCGTTACCGTAAATGCTCAATAATTTCGTTCGGTTTTTGTTCTACCTTCCACAATTTTTTTATACAAATAGCAACACCAAATCGAACACGAGCTATGTCATAAGCAATTTGAAGTGTCAGACATTTTAGCGTTCATCTACGACAGTGTTGTGAGCGGTAACGGTCATTTTGCAAAGTTTTCACCTCATACTGAGCGGTAAATGTTTCACGATTCTAGAACGATTTTGTAATGTTAATGTTAAAACAAAGGTAGTCTCACATGGTGACATTATTTGTGGTTTTATATAGATTAAAGATATTCAATTATCTTAACATATATTCAGTTAATGATTAAAAATCTGAGAAAAGATGTGCGACCGTTACGTCCTTTTCGTTACCAAATGGCTGGTAACGTATTAGCTGGACCAAAAAAGTAACGAACAGGACAGCGTAAACATATGGATACACTGAGAAAATTTTTAGTACTATAAAATTGCTCTGCTTATTAGCCACCTGCCAAATTTAACTTGAGGTTTATAAATTTGCTTTTGTTCTGAATTTAAATTTAAAACAAATTGCATGTCAACTATGAGATAAATATGCTAGCTACAAAACTACATCAAGTAAGAGCTTTAAGTAGTCATTCTTAATTAGTCCCAGTATGTCCTCAACTTTACTATGTCAGGACCGTTACTGATTGGTCAGATATACGTGACTGTCCCCTGAAATATTGAAGGGTTTTGATAGTTTTTCTTTATTTTGTGAAAAAAAAATAATATTTTTTTATATAATTTCGAAACAAATGCACTCTCAAGTACTGATTGGTATTGTAATTCTAGATTTGCCCCTAGTTATTTCATTAATAAAATAAAAGTTTAGTATTGCAATTTCGTAAAAGTAACGGTCATGACAATTTGTTACAAGTTACAATAAGTAATTATTTCGTTTTTAACTAGAGTTTATGTTCATTTGCTAGACAAGACAATTATTAGGCTACTACATGCCAAAAAAACCCAATTCTAACTTTAGTTTTATTTCAAAAGCAAAATATTCTTAGGTAACGTTCTGGACCAAAAAACGTGCCTAAGTTACTATTTTTCACTATTTCATATAAAATCGGGGTTTAAAATAAAATTCAAAAACATTCTTAGTAAAATTTAATAAATCTATTACTCTAATAAACCAACAATTACCCAAAATACTGAAAACAATATTCAGTAGCATATTTTGAGAGGTGGTACCAATTGAAAAAAAAATGCCCACGTGTGAATTCAAATTGATGGTATTTCCAATAAGATTAAATGTCGTAACTCGTAAGATTCACTGACTGTCCGTCGTGCAATTATCTATACTAATATTATAAAGCTGAAGAGTTTGTTTGTTTGTTTGAACGCGTTAATATCGGGCACTACTGGTCCAATTTGAAAAATTCTTCCGGTGTTAGATAGCCCATTCATCGAGGAAGGCTAGCGTGCAGGGAATGCAATCCCGATCCCGATCTCGCGAGATCTCGTGTAATTTTTCGGGACCAATCGCGACGCATCATATGACGAGATCCCGTTCGAGATTGACGGGATTGGGCGGCAGTGGTCAGCGACGCAACACACCCAGGGCGCAAGCGGCGCGCTGAGTGCTGACTGACGGCTGACTGGTGACTGCTGAGTGCTGACGGCCGCGGATCGGCCGCTAGAAAACTATTCCGACTATTTCCGAATATTAGCGACAGGTGACGAGTGGGACAGATAATATAGAACTGTGTCGAGTACTGTCGAGTAAGTGAGAAAGAAGTCTATGCGCGCGCAGAGGCAGTCATTTGTTTGTTTACGTTCGCCATTGTTTTAGTTGTGCAGCTGTAGTGATTATTTTTTCCTTAATTACGCATTTTTATTGTTTATGTGAGATAAATAAACAAAACTATTGGATTCTTACAAGTGTTCGTTTGTTAATACCTTAAAATGTCGACAAATAATCCTGATCAAGCGTACGTGGAGTGCAGTAGCCGTTTACCGGTATGGAGATATTTTAAGAAAGCAGTTAATAATTTGACTGCTCAATGCAACTTGTGTAAAGCTGTTCTCAAAACCTCATACGGGTCTACAAAAGGTTTACACGTCCATATGATGTCAATCCATAAAATTGACACTAAATTGAATGCGACAGCCGAAAGAACAACAAGAACACTTGGTAAGATTAAAGAATAAAGGTTTTTATTTTCTTTCGAGTAATACGTTATTTGAGTTAACCTCACTATCACAAACAAGCAGTTAATAGCTTTTTGACATAGGTTACACGCTCAGTCTGGCGTCAATTCAGTCCATCAGTCTGCTCAGAATGACGGGAGAATTATCGTCTAACCGGTTGACTGACGGACTGATGGTTCCGATTGGTAGAATGACAAAAATTAAATATTTTAAATATTTTTCATCATTCTGTTGTGAATGACAGCAGGCTGATGCCAGACTGATCGTGTAACCGCTCGAATCATTCTCGCGTCAGTCAGTTACCGTCGTCGACGCAATGGAGCAAGACGTGCCGTTTTGAAAATCTTCTTCTTCATCCTGTTGTCGTATTTCTTAGATGCGTGTAATGTTCTCTTTTTTGTAGCCAGGTTTTCATTCATCGCTTCCTTTTTACGCGTTTCTATAACAGTAAAGCGATATTTACAATAGCTCTTTTTTTTTTTCAAAATATCCATTGCTAGGCAGAATCAGGTGACTCACTTGACTGTCGTCTGCACTTTACGAATGATGACTAACGTAAGTTTTATCAGTCTGCTGTCAGTCTAGACTGAGCGTCTAACCGTATTTTTCATCCATCATTCTGGCATCAGTCTAAGCCGGATCAAACTGATGGACTGAACTGACGCCAAACTGAGCGTGTAACCTATTAATTTTTTCAGTAATCTGAATTCAACATTTTTTTTTTAATTAGACGGGATCCCGAAAATTCCGGGATCCCGCGGGATTGATATTTGCAATTTCGAGTCGGGATTGCATTCCCTACTAGCGTGGCTATATAGTATAATCACGCTAAGACCAACAGGAGCGGAGCAATGCGGGTGAAACCGCGGAGCGCAGCTAGTTGTGACTAAAACTACTGAATATTTGTTAGCGTTGATCAGCTGACTCTTTTTTAATATATTTATATTTAACGATTCCAATGCGCTTGACGAATTCTAATTGACTAAATAACTATTTCAAGTTTGTCTAACGAAATATTTTCCACAGATTCCGAGCACAAAAATGCGGCGTCCGACCAATCCGACTCGGAACAGTCTACCACGCTCGACCCGGACAACGAGTTGTGGGGCTTCTTCGACAAGGAGCCCCGGAACCGGGCGAAGTGCTCCATGTGCGGTGTCGTGTTGAGACGGGAAACTGATACCCTGTACAAGCATTTGAAGGAGAGTCACTCGAGGATATCAGAGGTATGGTAACTGTAGTCAATGTTTGAACTTGGCTTGGTCCTTATTTATTTATTTTAAAAGGCTTAGGTACATAAATTTAATTGAATTGTTAAAACAATTCAAATTAATGTAAAACAATATTATAACTTTTTTGGTTTTGGTACATCAACAAGAACTTAAACAATACTAAGTTTTCATGTCCTTGATAATTATTTATTGTAATATTCTAATGTACGAACATTAGACTAGTGATAACAGTAGTAATAACCTTTTTCAGAGATTTTCTTAATTGTATCTAAATACTTTAAAATTCAAAGTTTAATCCGAACATCATGAAAAATATTGTTCATATTTTATCGTTTCCACACCCTTACAGAACCTAGAATTTAGAGATAACGACGAGAACTACACAGAAGTCATATATCTGGAAGATCCAGTTTCTTTAGATAACACGGAGTCCAAAAAAACTAAATTTGACAACGTGAAAATTGAGACTCCATCATCGCCACAACCAAAACGTCCTAAACGCCGACACAGCTACAAGGAACCGTTACGAGTCAGTAACAGTCAGAATATACCAACGGAGTTTTTGAAAAAGGACAAAATCAGTCCACACGATGAGGAAATTGAAAATTTTGGCAGATACATTACTGGTTTACTAAAAGCAGTACCGAAAGGTACGTGTACGAAACTGCAAATGGATATCGTTAATTTGATAATGACGGCCAAGTTGAAGAGTATGGAGCCAACACCGACAATCACTATAAACGGTACTATTGAAGTACAGAGTGATAAAACAACGGAAGAAGCTGCACCTATGGATGATGATGTGAGTATAAAGAGATTTCTGACTATTAAAAAATCATTTTCCTTTTCCTAACCTTTCCCTGTACGATCCTTCATATTTAATCCTAAGTGAAATGATCGATCATATCATGAAATGAGCAAATCTACGATATGGCCACTACATATGTATAACACTTTTCATACTAAGTACTTTTACGTTTAAAATTTTTCTTACCATCATCTTGGTTTGGGAGGTGATTTGATCCCCAGTCGACGATATATGTAAAAAGTTTCAGTTTGGTCACCCAAAATCAGTTTTACATGAGTTGAAATTTATGAACATTAAATCCATATTTTAGACACTTATAGATAGAATTAATACTTATAGTTGAAGATTTTGTTTACTTGGCCACGCTAATCTCAGGAACTTCTTGTCCGATTTGTAAAAATTATTTCAGTGTTAGATGCCCATTTATCGAGGCAAGCTATGGGCTATATAACGCTAAGATCAATAAAAGCGGAGCAATGCGGGTAAAACCACGGGGTACAGCTAGTGTTAAGTAAAAGAAAAAAGAATTCAATACTAATGCTCAATTTTCTCTCTAGACGCGGGAGAACGAAGCAGCAGAAACAAATCTAGAAGCGTCCACGACAGAAAGAAAACTTGAGTCCAAAAAACCACCAGATAAAACCAGTTTACTCAAAAAAAGAAAGAGTTTTACCTACACCGAAGACTACATCAAATCCACGGACCAAGAAGAAGTTGAAAATTTCGGAAAGTACATAACCTGTTTACTCAAAAGTGTGTCAAATAGAGATGTTGGGACCAAACTGCAAATGGATATCGTTAGTCTAATAATGTCTGCGAGGTTGAAAATAGCGGATAAAAGTTCGGTGCTTACTATTAGTGGGACTATAGAAATGAATAAAAATACGGATTCAGTGGGGACTGATGCGTGATGCGTATTAAATGATTTGTGATATTTTGTTGTTTTATTTGTAGTTATTATTGTTACATAGTACCCTTTGAATTCCGAAAACATGGAAACTATGGCCTTCAACAATATAAATTAGTCAAAATGCACACATTTAAATCAGAAATTAGACAAAATAATCGTATCACGTTATAATGGCATTAATAAATGAACATCCATACTAATATTATTAATGCGAAAGTAACTCTGTCTGTCTGTCTGTTACTCATTCTCGCCTGAACTACTGAACTAATTTGCTTGAAATTTGGTATGGAGATATTTTGATACCCGAGAAAGGACATAGGCTACCTTTTATTGCGAAATATTATGTACCACGGGCGAAGCCGGGCGGACCACTAGTAGATCATAATTTTTTTTTCTACAATCGTCTAAGTAGTTTCAAACCAACAACCCTTGGATTGGTGTTGGGAAAAAAGAAGGTTCCTAAGAACAGGTAAAGTTATGAAACTATTTTTCCATCGGTAGTCATAATAATATAGATATTTTGATAGCATTAATATTTTAAAGCTGAAGAGTTCATTTCTTTAGTCCTACACGTTTATATCAGGAAAAAACTACGGGACCAATTCCAAATTCAGTGTTAGATTATTATTCATCGAGGAAGGTATTATCACGCTAGACAAATAGCGGAGCAATGTGGGTAAAACCGCGGGTATATTGTAATTAAATAATCGCCCTAACAGCGCTTGTCTACTACAGCTGGTCTATCAACTTTGACCATAAAAACAGGGTTAGTAGAACATAAAAATTATTATCTAACCTCATAGTGATAAGAAAGCTGCTAAAACGAGGTCACCAGTCGATATGAATCCTACTAATATTATAAATGCGAAAGTTTGTGAGGATGTGTGCAGTGTGTGTGTGTTTGTTAATCTTTCACGCAAATTCTACTGAACCGATTACAATAAAATTTAGCACACATACAGAGGGTAACTTGGATTAACACATAAGATAGGTTTTATCCCGGAAATCCCACGGGAACGGGAACTATGCGGGTTTTCCTTTGAAAACGCGGACGAAGCCGCGGGCTCAAATTGAGTAAGCCGTATTGGTATATAGAATACATTAGTATTCTTTAAGTGTGTTCGTACCCCGCTTTGATTTACCAATTTTTGTGACAAGTTTAGTCTTCTTATGAATTGAAAAGTAAATAGTAATGTCGCGTCTTGAGGGAACAAAAAATATTTTTGTAACGATTTTTTTTTTCATGAATTTCATACACTGTTCTTTTTTATTTGACCTAGTGAAATATAATTAGACCATGATACAGAAGTAGTTTTTTTTATTTAGATTTAACTACTTAGGTCTTTATTAAAAAAAAATATTAAATTTATACAAATGAAGTAACTATGTTTAATAGTAAATTCGAATCTTTTCAATGAATTGCAATATTAATTTTTGTTTTTATTGTAGTCTTGAAAAACCATATAATTTTTTCTATTCCCATCTTCATTTTTTGTCACCGATTTGAACCTACTATTGCCCCAAAGTGAAGGCCCGTGTCCCGTAGTGGAATAAGGGGCAGATGCATTATGCAAACATCTGTTTCACTGATCGATTTTCTTGGACAAGTAGGTAATCAGCCTTCTGTGTCCGACCGAGACATTTTTTTTTCGTCTCCAACAGGAATCCAACCCACGGTCAAACTCACCATTGCCCCATATCATCAAATATCACAAATCAAATCAAATGTAAAACAAATTCATGACATTGTGTTTCAGAGGCCATTACCGTTCTTGCGTCACGCTATTTATAAATTCCGATAGCCTTAATAAAAAGGTTATTGTAGTAAGTATTGCAAATGTCTTGTTTACAACTAGATTCTTTTTAAATCCTAGAATTATAAAATCTATATATAACATCTACATAAATACAATTATAGGTAATTAGGAGGGAACGAAATTTTAAATGATAAAATTATATTCTTGTTTGATTTCACTTTATATCTCTAATATTATAAAGCGAGAGTTTGTTTGTTTGAACGCACTAATCTCGGGAACTACTGGCCCGATCTGAAAAATTCTTTCGGTGTTAGATAGCCCATTTATCGAGGAAGGTTATAGCTTATAGGCTATAATATATTATCATCACGCTACGACCAACAGGAGTGAAGACTGAAGCCACGGGGGTGAAACCGCGCGGAGCACCTAGTATAATAGTTATTTAAAACACTTTTTTACGAAGCTCTAACATAAGTAATAAATCGCAAAATGTTATAAAACTTCATATATTTCTTCTCAGCAGTAGAGACATTCTACCTTATTAGATAATATGTGAAAGAACAATTGAATAAACATTTACAATAGCCTACATTCATTAGTGTGTAGCTCAGTGATTCCCAAAGTGGTCCAGGTGGACCCCCAGGGGTCCGTGAGAGACCCCACGGGAGTCTACTATTGATTAGAAATCATTCTTTAAAATGAGGACTAATTCTAATAATAATTTTATTTAAAAAAATAATGATTTTAAACTTTTTGTTTTTGTAAATTTAACTCAAAAGCTACTCGGCCGATTTCTTATCGTACCGAGTAATAATTCATCCCGGGTTTATCCAAGCATATATATTATGTAGTAACTTCTGTAATAATAAATACGTAATAATTACATAGTTACTATGTATTAACTTATCTTTGGTAAATGGTAATACGTTATTTAGTAATCTATCATTAGCCTAATGAGGTATGACTCAAATGAAGTCCAAATTCGTTTTATTTTTATACCGATGCTGGTAGGTCATTAGCCTTCTTTACCGTCATGTTAATGATTCATGATCTAGTCAATCGAAATATCTAGACCTAGAAGCTAATGGATGGATGTATAGATTACTAACTTTCCGCCCGCGGCTGTGCCCGCGTTTTCAAAGAAAAACCGTACATACTTAGTTCCCGTTCCCCTGGGATTTCCGGAATAAAACCCTTTTCTAGGTCTTTACCCAAGTTATGTGTGCTAAATTTCATTGTAATAGAATCAGTAGAATTTGCGTGAAAGAGTAACAAACATAGGTACTACACTTACACATACATCCATCCTCACAAACTTTCGCATTTATAATATTAGCAGGTTTACTGTCCACAGACCAAATATGGTCTGTAGAGTATATAGCACTACTAGTCCACAGACCATATGTGGTCTGGTCGTCCATACGATTTCCAGGCTGTTTTTAACAGTGAACGTGGAGAGATCGTCATTTATTTCACGTGGACTTGACAGAACATAACCTATATACCAAATAGTGTCGGGACATAGGTAACAGATGTACCGTTTTATCATAAATAATTCCTGGACGGACATAAAAACATAACTGGACGTGTGGAACAATTCCCACTATATAAGCGACAGTGAACCTGTTAGTAAGTAGGAAGGATAGGATATAGGATATTTTGATTTTATAGCCTGTTGGTGTCATTGTCTCTAATTTATAATAATTTTAAAATCGGAAATTCACTGTTGGAACTTGTTTCACAATTTCAACATAATTTTCTTACATTAAATGCACGTAAATCTTAGACGTAAAGGGAAAAAATACACTATTATAATATTATCATATAAGTACATATATTATACGACGTCAGAGCAACAAGGAAGTAAATCCAAGAAATATACTTATGCCTCATAATATGTGTCACTCTATGATGAAAATTTTTAAACTATTACCACTATTACTGACTATTATTACCAGCTTTAGCACTAACCTTGATCATCAAGTAATCAACTGACATTTTTAGTATAGTAGTTAACTTAGGGTCCTATTTAACAAGATAATTACAAAACATTTCAACAGGAATCATCAATTAATTAACTTTTAAAGTGAAACTTTTATCACATCGTCTCGAACTTTTTGGTCTGTGTAGCGCATGTCGCGTGACGCACGATACGTACGATAATTATCGTACAAATACGATAATTTTTAGTTACTTAAATGTCTATAGTATGAAAGAAAGTTTCACTTTTACCGTGGTTTCATAAAACCACACAACATTTTTTTTCTATCTACGTAAACTATTTAGGAAAAATAATGACTATTTATAAACGTTAAGTTTCAATGTCAAATAAGTAGGCAAGTATATAACCAGTTACAAAAAGGAAAAATCCATACTATAATAATGCTATAACATTATAAATGCGAAAGTAATTCTGTCTGTTACTAATTCTCTGTCTGTCTGTCTGTTACTTAATCACGCCTTAACTACTGAACCAATTTGCATGAAATTTGGTATAGAGATATTTTGATATCCGAGAAAGGACATAGGATAGGTTTTATCCCGGAAATCCCACGGGAACGGGAACTATGCGGGTTTTTCTTTGACTGCGCGGGCGATGCCGCGGGTGGAAAGCTAGTTATAAATAACTAGTTGGTACTAGGTACAGATAAAACTGTATAATATTACAACAAACATGATAAAAAATAAGGTCAGCGCGTTGTCCACGTTAGTATAACCTAAAAAATATTGTTTTTAATTACTTTACGAACTGTTTATTTGATAAAATCGTTCTAGCACCATCCGTCTAAAATTAGTAATTTACGATTGGTTAGCTCAACATAACCTTAGTTTTTGTGCATATTTTAAAATTTAATGTGAATATTATTTGCGTAATAAAATATAGTATCATTTACGTGTTCGTTATTAGTAATATTACACGTTTGTTTGCAAAATTCTAGTTATTTTTAATATTACGAGACTAAAATCACGTCGCACCTGACCACGTGATTAGCAGCGTCATTTGTTGACAAGTTCCTTGTTATAATGATAGATCGGTACCAACTACATAATTAACCATTTCGTATAGGTTGTTTTATTTTAGTTCTGATAATATTAAAGAGACAAGTGCCAAATAAACCTTTGGTCACGCGTCCGCGTTAAAATGTAGAAGCCCTTCTAACTAACATTGAGAGACACCACATAAAAAAAGAAACCTTTTATTTTTTAATCTGAGACTACATGTACCTATCTAACTATGTACCTGTACTTTTTATAAAATGCAATGTGTAATTAATTTATAGTAGATTTATTCTATTTCTCACGACTTTGAACCGCGTCGTTTTAATCTAGAATTGGTACCTACTAAACTGCGAAGTACCATCTCTCTTTATATGTTCTGTGGAAGTACCTATATAAGAGTACCTATAGGTACAATAAATAATACCTACCTACAACTTAATAGAATATCGAATGGCTGCCCAATTACCTACCTACTGTCCTTGGATACACATTCCATGCATTTTTAACAGCAGCAAGTGTTTTATAGCTCTTGTGCTGGTAGTGAAGTCTCATGTCCCCTTGTGGGGTAAGGGGCAGATGCATACATCTGTTTTACTGATCGATATTCTTTTAGGGACACGTGGGTGATCAGCCTTCTATGCCCTGCCAAATTAAGACATTTTTTTTACTTCGTCTCTACCGGGAATCGAACCTAAACCCTTCTATCGATCTACGCTCACGCGTTCCTCATGTACCTAGTAGGCGGTCTATTGTGCACATACCTAAGCTACATCACTGCCAACTGCCAAGTATCATTTCTCAAGCTTCTGTTTTTGTCACATTCAAGAATAAAAAAAAAATAAAAATAAATTTAGGATAAGTTTTCGAAATAAGTACTTAACTAAATACCTAGTTACAAGCATGTTTAAAAATCATAATAGGTATTGAAAAGATGTAAATATACACAGTGTATTTATAAAATGTACAATGTCAAATACGGTATTTGTCGTTTGGTCATGGTTATTTTTACAATGTTATTCCTATTAAGTTCGCGAATCGCAGTACCTACATAACATTAAATCTTTTATATTTTAATTTACCTAAATCTAAAAAAAATTTAATAGTGTGAGTACCATACCACACTACAAATTGAAATTAGGCAGCCATTGCATAATGTTCGTTATTTTTAGCTAGTAGGTAACCTAATATATTAAAAGAATACAAAACTGAATATAACTATGTACTTAGAGATAGAAGATGAAACCAAAAGTTTTAAATATACGGTCTACTAATTATTACAAATTGCAAAACCGACTACAAGAAATAGACCTACTTCCTTCAAATTGTGCCAAATATATAAACACATACTCTGCTAAAAAAAGTACATACTTGTGTTAAAAATAGCATTATATATCAGAACTACAATATATTTACTTGTCTATAGCTGATATAGGTCAGAAACCTAAGTCAGAAACGGATAACCTATTGTGAATGTTGATAAGCAAAATTGCAGTGTTTATTAATTATGTTAGTAGATAACATCGACGACATACTTCAACTGTAATTTTATTGATATGAATGAATGCAATATCCAAAACCTGCTGAATTAATTGCGAATTAATTGCAGATGCGTAGTAAATAGCTCACTAACCCGGTGCGGCAAACGCTCATGCGCGTCCAATAAATATTTCGTGTGGTGCTATGAACGCGTACGCGCGGTTGAAGAAAGTTTACCCAGTGCGGCTGGACGCATTAGTGCGTCCTTCAATACTTTGCCCAAGTTACGCTTATGTGCGTTTGAAAATTTTTGTGTTTTGACGGTCATAAAATTTATTGCGCTAAAAGTAAGTATAGGTTGTTTTACACTACAGCTGTTTTTGTCAATAAGTAATTTCAAAAAAAAAAAACCACTGTACCAAGGCCGAAGGCGCAAGGAGGCGGTCAGTGAAAAAAATCATACAATAAATAAAATTATTGTTGTGAAGCGGAAAATTATCAAATTTAATAATAAAGGATGAGTGGTGAAGTACAAATTAGTGTTTTAACTAAAAATTCCTCTAAAATTCTAAATTGTAAAATTAATTACGGGGAAAGGCAAGTCCATATTTTTTCCTTTCTGATCAAAATTGTGACACCACACTTGACACTGCGTCTATATTGGGTAATTTCTTGGGTAATTTATTTTATAATATGCAGGACTATGCAGGACCCGCATCCATTAATAAATAAGCATGAGCTAAATTAAAATAACAGTTTCTATTCAAACTATTAATACAAATACAAAAAAAAGAGTTCGTTTATTTCAATCAAAAGAAATACCGATTTAAAAATTATTTCACCGTTGGATAAATTCGTGATCCCTGATTTGCTGTGGAATTTTTTTAAAGCACCTGGAATTTATTTTATTTGCAAGTTTGTTCGAGATTTTCTCTTATAACGATCGATCGAATTGATAAAGTACCTACCCTAGTACTCTACAAACAAAGTATTATAGTGTATAAAAATAAAACCGGCCAAGTGCGAATCGAACTCGCGCACCGAGAGCTCCGAACAAACCCATTTTTTATTATGTTGTAACTCAAAAATGTAAGTTTTAGCAATTTTTCCTTTATATGTGGTGCCCGCCCGCTTTATCTAAAACCTAATAAATTATATACTAAAACCTTCCTCTTGAATCACTCTATAGTCTATCTATTAAAAAAACCGCATCAAATTCCGTTGCGTAGTTTATACAAAGGGACATAGGGACAGAGAAAGCGAATTTGTTTTGTACTACCTATGTAGTGATGATGACTATAAGTTTGATTTGTTCACAGTTTTATCACAGTGATATGATATTGACAATAAATGTGTATTATTTTTATTTATTTTAGCTGCAAGAGACCCTGGACTTATGTACTTATTCGATATAAATTTCAGCTCCATAACGCTTTCCTGAGAAAAAGGGTGTTCACAGACAGAATACTAAAAATATTATAAAAAAAAATTTATACGGTATAATTAAAATTTTTAATTTTTTGCAAAAATTATTCCTTTATCTGTGCTATGATATTACATACTTCGTGAATTTCAAGATTCTGAGTTCACGAGAAGTATACTATAGGTTTTGATTTTTGATTCCCTTGCGAATGTCAAAATTTGCGTAAATTTTCACCATTTCCGGCTGTATCTTCTGATTGCGTTGATAAAGAAGTTTGATTTTAATACAAGGTATTATAATTTTGATGTGAATATCAATTAAATGCATGTAAGCATTCATGAGTAAGGGGGTTAAGTTTAACAGTATTTACTTAAACTTTTATGTGAGAATTACATCTGTACATATTTTCAAAAATGCTGTTTGTAGCAGTTTTAAAGAGAACATTTTTATAATAGTACTTATACATAGGTGTAACTTGTAAGACGCGTATCTGTATGCAAACATGATTTTTAATACGAAAAGAATTTTGTGTGAGAATCATAAACTTCTATATATTTTATTCTCGGAAGAATTACTGATATGTAGGTACGTACTGTTTCATGTGTACAAATCTTAATATATATAAATCTCGTGTCACAATGTTTGTCCTCAATGGAGTCCTAAACCACTTAACCGATTATAATAAAATTCGCACACCATGTGTAGTTCGATCCAACTTGAGAGATAAGATAGGTTTTATCCCGGAAATCCCTCGGGAACGCGAACTATGCGGGTTTTCCTTTGAAAACGCGGGAAAAGCCGCGGGCGGAAAGCTAGTAAATTTATAAATGGTAACTACCTATTATCTTGTAAGTTGCATAGTAATAGGCATATTAAAGGTGTGAATATTATGTTATGTTTATCCATGTGTGTGCTCAACGTTTGTAGAGATCTGTTTTATCAGCTATTGTGATTTCAAATTATATATATTATTTTTGTTTAGACAGATGAAAATTATTTGAATTGTAAAGCATTACATCTGTTTGCTATGTACAAGTGTAGGTGTTATTTTATCACTGTGTTTACAATAAAAATTACCTACCTATAAGAACTTTCCTGTTTAAACTGAGTTGTATCATATACAATCCATACTAATATTATAAATCCGAAAGTAACTCTGTCTGTCTGTCTGTTACTCAATCACGCCTAAACTACTGAACCAATTTGCATGAAATTTGGTATGGAGATATTTTGATACCCGAGAAAGGACATAGGCTACTTTTTATTGCGAAATATGTACCACGGGCGAAGCCGGGGCGGACCGCTAGTAGTATATAATTGACATAATCCATACTAATATTATAAATGCGAAAGTAACTCTGTCTGTCTGTCTGTTACTCAATCACGCCTAAACTACTGAAGCAATTTTCATGAAATTTGGTATGGAGACATTTTGATACCCGAGAAAGGACATAGGCTACTTTTTATCCCGGGAAAATGACGCAATCCCGGAAATCCCACGGGAACGGGAACTATGCGGGTTTTTCTTTGACTGCGCGGGCGAAGCCGCGGGCGGGAACCTAGTAATTAATAATGTAAAAATGTAGTTCTGAAACTGAGTGTGGTACAAATAATTTTTAGAGTAACTTTCTATAATATGTAATTGCATGGTAATTGCAAATATAAAATGGGAACAAGACAAGTTATTTTTTTCTGTATTTTGTATATTGTGATAATTTTTCGAATGAACTGTTTTTTAAATGAAAATGTGTTTTGTTTTTCAATGAATAACTGACTAAATAATTAAATTATGAACAATTTATTTAGTAAAATTACATAGGAAGTTATTAATGTTGTGTGGTTTATAGTCAAATTTTCATTAACTTCATACATTTATTTTCCCATCAGGTTGCCTGGTGGGGATAGCTGCTAAGCAATAAGGTCGCCTCATGTACAAACGATGCCTGTCTTTTTGTTTAATGTAATTTTTGTCATGATTCAGTTTGTGCTGTGTTATTAATGTTGTGTGTTCTGTGTGAAAATATGTAGACATTATATAATAATAATATTAATATTGATCTATTGGTAGTGTTAGCTACTACTAAGTATTCTGTGCTATCGGTGTGACAATGTTCATTCAAAATAGACAAGTCATGGGTGGTATGTGTTATATGGTTCCATATAAATGTACAAGAAATAAACTGCATAAGTATGGAAATATGTACATATTAACCAAAGTAGGTATACTGAACAAGTATTGTGTATTAATTTTCGTAATAATGTGTTTTTGTTGAGTTTGTAGTATATTTGTGTGTAGAAATCATTACAAAATCTATTTAATAATAATTGTGTGAAAGTCATTTCGAAATATAATAATTGATGTAAAGTATTTATGTATGGAAGAGACATATTGCTGCATTATAAAAAGTATAGACGTGCAAGTGTAACTATAAAAAAAATTAATCTGATGTTTGTGCAAGTATAGGTACTCATTATGAGCATGATGTACCTTTACCATTTCACATACTTACTTTCACCATCTTTAAGCTGAAAGAAAAAATCCCACTAGGGGTAAGTTGTAAGTTGTTACGTTGCCATGGAAACGAAGAAATATTTGGCGGGTTCCAAGGAACCCTGGGGAAGGAGACAGGATCTCAAAGGTAAAGGACACATAAATCTAAGTTTACAATTTTTGAGAAAATATACAGAATTATCCAAATGTTGTTGGTGAAGTATACACATAACTTTACAAGATATTATCTAGATTTCAAGTTATAGTTAACTTAGGATGCTAGTGATTGAATATAATAAGCATAAGGTGTATATCTCGTGACAATTAATTTTTAAAATGACTTGTAATTTTCCAATTTATACAAATAACATTGACATAATATTTAACGAAATAACACACCCTTTTTCATGTCATCACAATGAATAATTTTACTACTTTTAGAAATTCCATTAAAAATAAGTCTGTGAAGATCAGCCGATCAGATCAATAAGTAATTTGATTGTCTATACTTTTAAAATTATGCCAAAAATTATTCAAATAGATGCTAATTTATGAAGGATGGGTTATTTCATTGCTACATGTTTTGTAATAATTTATAAGTATAAAATTAATAGTGTTTACACCAAATTTAAAGTTTTACATGTAATTTGTGCTCCAATTAGAAATATAAACATATACACTAGTCCGTTCACATAGTTTCTATAACATAATATTGTAAAATACATAAAAATATCACCAACAACTTAAAGTAAATAACAAAGACACATCTTGTGCTGAAAAACAGATAGCATTTGACATATTGTATAGAGAAACTAAACATTTAAACGGTCTTTTGAGAACCCTGGGATGGACAGGAAGAGAGGATGGGACAAGGTGGGGAGATTACGCTGCGAGCGACTTTTAACGTGACAGCAGAGCTATCACGCCTCAATCTTCACTTAAAAGTATACATTACAAACTAATATTATAAAAAACTTGTAAAATTCCAAATATACTCATTTTTTTGTACATCACAGAAGCTCCACGACAGGCCGCAGACGCCCGCAGCTGAGATCAATATACTTTCTGTACAAACATATATAATCTTCGAATTTGATAACAGTCGGTTTTACATATTACCGTATCGTTAAATTTTTATATCTACAACTAGAATTAAGGACGTCCAGCGTTCGCTTATTTATTTTTTTAAAGCTCTCTTACAGCGGAGTGTGTGTGCGCTTGTTCCGCGCGGGTATGTCCGTCCGCTGAGGCGACGCGGGACGTTTACAAATAAAAAATACATTGGTCTTGAGATAAATAAAACGATACGACTAGCGGGTCGTTACCCCCGTCCGGCGCGACGAGCCTCGACCCTTCATTGTCAAAAAATATAATATAACGCCTCATTTATAAAAGAAATGCAACGTTTTCAACCTTGCAACGGCAAGTTGGCTGGCCCGCGGCGCGGCCCCGTGTCGGAGCGCCGTGCTTTCGAAAGATTCAACTTAAGTAGTACAGACATCAGTCAAAAACTCAATCCTAATATAACGCTCAAGGTGAAAGCGTGGCGCGCGCGACGGCGAGGCTATTACAAAAATCACAGGAGCGCCGCGGATCCGCTTGGAGGTGCAAGGCGAAGGTGACGAGGGGCGAAGCGCCGGGCTCCGCGCGCCCGACCACCCCGCTGCGACGCTATGCCGCGCCCGCTATATTTTTTTTTGTATTTTTCACATGTTTTAAAAAGGGCAACGGGAATGTCGCAGCGGCGCAATCGCGCCCGCGTTTATGCTCTTAACTACTAAAATTTTCACAAAAATAATACCTAACGCCGGAATTTAGGCGACGCCGGGGCGGGAGTCGCGCGGTGTCCGCGCGCCCCGACGGGCGACGTGTTTGCGTTACGAAATAAAAAACTTAGCACAAGAGAGGCGGGGGCGCAGTCCTACGGCGTGGCACGGCGTCGGACTGCGCCCCCGGGTACTAACACTAGAGTCCTCACAGGTTTATGCTGAGACGCTGACGTTCAGAAGGAGTTTGAGCGGTAGAGCGCGGTCGGGCTCGGGCCGGCAGCGGCCTTCGCGGCGCCAGTGCGTCGGCGGTGGAGGCAGGGCGGCCGCGGCTGGCGCTGCGCCCCACTTGCTTCCGGCGTACCGCTCCTCACGCCTCTCGCGGTCTCGGTCTCGGCGCGCCCCCAAAGCCGCTGGCAGTACATTTCGGACGCAACGTCTTCGCCCTCTAAGTTGCTGTTGCGCTTGGCAATTCATCTCCAGCTCAGCACTTCACTTAAGATCTCAATAAACTACGACGGACAGTTCACTTATCACTTTAGCGGTAGTTCGTGGACGTCCACGGAGTAGAGCGCTATGTAATGCACGAGTTAACAATAACAAGATGGTTGCCGATCGCATACGCTCGTCTGTCGACTAGGCAATCCGCCGTATTTCGGCCTCGAACCGCTGTCGATCTACGCGGATGACACGTCGAAACACTGTTCTGCTTCACTTTCACGACTTTTTGTCGACACTCGCACTGCTAGCTCCGGTGATTATCGATTAATAGAACAAAATATGGACGCCACCTTTCCATTATTCGCACCTTCACCTCTCGATTTCGACTACGTCACGTCGGGGGCGCTCACGGTATATATAGCGTCATGGCGGCTGCGCGCGGTGTATGCGCAGTGGGGATATAAAGCAAACCATTCACGGCATTTTTAACAACGAATGATCCGTCGCATTTTTTAAATTATTTTATTTCTTGAATGAATATCACGTCGTAAAACTTTATTTCTAGATTAAAAATTTTATCAAAAGAATATTTTATTACTCTTCATATTCTTAAAATACTTTATGATTGTTAGTTTGAACTTCATTATAATTAAGACACATTTCATAAAAATTTCAATATAAAAACAGACAATAATAATAATATGCATTACCAATATTACCACACAGCTTTATTATTTGATAATCGGTATTCATTCTGTTTTACCAGATTTAAGAAAAAGGTTTGAGTATCTTAATTTTTCTGATCATTGTCTTCATAATTATGTCTGCTCTTATTTCCTGAATGATAATTAAAGTGGGCACGTTGAGAGTAAAGTTTAGTAAAGAAAAAAGTGAATCCGTGAAAATCTTTGAATATTGCCAAAGTCCCACTTCTGTCACGTGTATTCGGCACACGCGCTCTTTTTAATATCATAAGCTTAAAATACGAACGAATAAATTAATTAATCCACCCTAATAGCACATAATTGTAGTATAAACTAAATTTCAAAACAATAAAAAATTACGACATGATAATACTAATGAAAACAAAGAAAGGTTTGCTGATTAGTAAATCTCTGTTTCAATTTTTACTTTCCATCATTTAGATTTTAGATAAAGTTTATTACTATGAGCCCATTATTTCTTACAAATCGTCTTTCTGAGAATTCCTATAAAAGAACTTCTGTGAAACCTTAAAACGATTAATATTTTGAGCTTATTATATTATTATTCTTATATAAATCTTGTAAATAGTCATTATATAAATACAATAATTAAGTAAATTGTGATTAAGACATAAATCGTTATAGAATATAAAAATATTCGTATTTTTAGTAAGGTGGTGAATAGCGCTCTTTATTTTTATGCCTGTGCCTATTGCTGCGTAGAGAGCAACTTCGAGTTGCGTGAAAAAAAGAACCAACGAAAACAAGGAGGTTAAAATATAACCCTACCAAATAAAGTTAAATGTAAACACAAAGGTACTCTCTATAATTTATATGTGTGCCCTAAAGTCGTAGGTTAACTTTCAAAATGGCCGCGTGTTATTTATAATTTATACAAAAATAAGATAACAACGGCTTGTTTTTGTTGAAGCAGCCGAATTAACTGTTAGCATTATCGACGTTTGATAGTTTGTTTACAAAGAATTCGTGAAAAGTATCTGTTCAAATAAGAATTCACGTATGATCACGTAGTCTATTACGCAACCAGTTTCGGGAGTCATGTGTCGTAACTTGTTATGTACTGACGAAAACAAAACATATAATTTGGTCGTGTAGTACAGCTATAAAAACAACAAAGGATTTTGTGGCGTCACGTAGGCACTAGGCACTGTATTATGAACACAGATTATGAATGAATTGAAGTGTTATTTTGTTTTATATGACGCTTTTGTTTTAATAAAATACTTGTAGTAACAGCTGGCTGATTGTAGATATTAAACAAATTATAAAATTCTTATTGACGTCATGAAAATATATACCTAGGTACGTAGGTCCTCGTAAATAATGAAAGAAGACGGAAAGTAGGGTCATTGCGCCTGTTCGCGTCCACATGCCTATTCGCGTCCATTTTGCGGATATCTTTTAGAAAATTCACGAAAATAAGTATACTTTAAGTAAAATTGTACTAAGAAAAATTTCCGATAATACCTCAATATATAAGAGACATGCACACATATTCAAAAAAAGCCTGCGCACCGCCTATCCTATTTAAAAAAAATATTTAATTTTGGCTATTAAACGAAAGAGCTAAAACGCGCGGGATTTTGAGAAAAAAATAGTGCGCAGCGTCGCGTTTGACGGTAAGTATCTTATTGTTAAATGTCAATTTTTGAATATGTAACTGTTTCTTTACTTTGCTAACAAAACATGGAATAGTATGGATTATAAATCAGCTTATAACTTTTACAATTAATAGCTAAAATAAGGTGGACGCGAATTACTACACCGAATTTGTACAACTTCCATTTTGCGTCCACGGTGGGCGCAAACTATACCTATAGTGCATGACAATAGAACATATTGCGTCCACGTTGTTTTTCATTACGTAGCAATGAATTGTTTGTTAAAATATGTATTTAAAATAGATTGTAAATTTTTGACTAAGACTACAAGTTGATAACTTAAATTTTCATACAATTTAATTTTCACATAAAATAATTTTTATGCTATTTTTTCATTTTAAAATGAGTATTCTAAGAATCAGACTAGTGTCTTTGAGAATGAGAGTCAATAAGTCTGTGGTTAAGAAAATAATAGTATAAACAAAAAATAAATTTAATAGAAACTATAAAATAGGGTAGGTAGGTAATCTTAACAGAACTGATTATTATTTATTTACATAACGTAACTTTATTTTTTGTTAATTTTTAATTTTTTAGTTCTAATAATAATGAGAAGATAAATATAAATAAGTTTTTCCAGTTTCCTTACAGTGAATGTTGATTTTAGGGTTCCGAACCTCAAAAGGAAAAACCGGAATCCTTGTAGGATCACTTTGATATCCTGTATGTCCGTCTGCCGGTCTGTCTTTCTGTCAAGACCCTTTTTCTCAGTAACGCGTGGAGAGGTATAAAGCTGAAATTTATATTGAATACTCAAGTCTACGGTCCCTTGAAGCAGTGAAAAAATCAAACTTATAAGCCAAAGTAATCAAAAGATACAGCCGTTTATGCTGCAAATTTTCGCAAATTTCGACATTCGCAAGGGAATCTAAAACCTACAGGGTACTTTAGATGAACACAGACACTTGAAGTTTGGTACGAAGCAACGTCTTATAGCACAAATAAGGGAAACATTGAAAAAATAATCATTTGCAGTTAAAACAAATGAAAAAAAACAGGTTAATACGGAACCCTCGGTGTGCGAGTCCCACTCACATTTGACCGGTTTTTATTAAATAACTATATTCGTAAATAAATAATTTATTAAAATCTAATTTTTATTAGCATTTATCTGATAAAAAATCACCCAATACACTCTTAATTCCTTTTCTAAGCTGGTGGACGCGAACTGGTCCACAGGTGGACGCAAACTGGAATTTTTGGACGCGAACTGGGTAAAACGCCTAATTCTGCTATTTGTCTAGATAAATAAAAACCACATGATATTTCCAAGACAATTGAAAGTAAATCTTAAAATAGACTATGTAATGAACACGTTACATAAATTTTGCGTTGAAATTTGTTCTGGAACATTTTTATTTTCTCCTTCAAACTTTCCAACTGCACTAAGTGGACGCGAACTGGCGCAATTACCCTAGGTACTTAAATAATAATTATTAGTACCAGATTGTAACTATACGATTTCAATCGATACTATCTTCGTGTGGGGTATTCGACAGCTGATGTTGTAGGTACCTAGGTATACTCTAGATAGCTTGACCTATAGTAAAGCAAATGTTTCAAGTTTCAACCATTAATTTTTATTGATTGATTTTTCTAATAAAAAATAATATAATAAAACAGCTTTGCGTTGGGATTCCGAACGTCATTTACACGATATACCTAATATCATTTCTGTTAATCTCAAAAGAGTGAATAATGCTTAACGATGGTTGTACGGTCTATCGATTTTGACAAATTTTGTAGAATAACAAAATGGTTTGAGCTTGTAGAAGGGGTTTTATTGCAAAGAAAAATTGTAGGGTGGAAATTGGGTGGAAAGTCACGGGTGTTACCGGGGCACGTAGCTATTAGGTAGCAGGTACTTATGTTTAATTTTTTTGTAACATTTTATAGGCAATTTAGGTATGGAAAGTCGCAGAACCTACCTAGAAGACCTAGTTAATAGGTACCTATTATAATTTATGTACAACTAGCTTTCCGCCCGCGACTTCGCCCGCTTTGTCTAAACCTAATCTATACTTCTATCTATAGGTAAGTACTAATATTATTAAACAAACCAACAAACAAAACAAACTCTTCAGCTTTATAATATTACTATTCGTATCTAGATAAAAGTACTATTAAATAATAAAGTAGGTACAGAAAGGTAATACGTACCTATTTTAATGTTTAAAAAAATTATACTCGTTTTTAATTCATCTACGACTACATCTACACCTAGGTACCTAATACGTATATAAAAATAAAACCCGTTTCGCATTGTCACGGCATCACGTGTGAACGGGTGGACCGATTTCGATAATTCCTTGAAGTAGGTACGAGGATGGTTCTTATGTAGAGAAAACGTAAATATGTACCACGGGCGGAGCCAGGACGGACCGCTAGTTGAATAATATAATACCTACCAGTTGGTACCTATGCATATTAACAGTTTTTAAATTTATTCCAGTTTCGAAAGTTATTTTCGAGAACAAAAAAACAAAAACCTGATTTTGAGATGATTGTGAGTAATCTAATATTATAAAGGTTTGTAATTTGTATGTATGGTTTTCAGTTTTCACGCTTAAACTACTGGCCCGTTTTCAAAAATTCTTTCACCATTAGAAAGCTGCATCTTCACTGAACAACATAGGCTATATTGCATTTTCAAAAAAAAAAGAGATCCTTACCAAAAATGCAATATAATGTAACCCAAGGTGTAAAAAATGAGCTGCGGAATCTATTATTATGAAAAAAAAAAAACGTAAACATGTAGACCGTACTTACCACGGGCGAAGCCGAGGCGGACCGCAAGTATTTTTATAAATTAAAATAACAATTAATTAAAAAAAAATTGTAGGTATTTATTAGATTGTAAATATTTCAAAATGTTTTTATGGGATCTTTGTATGATTAAAAAATAAAGAAATAAATAAGCACTTTTTTATGATTTTTTGCTTTAACTATGGTGATAAATGATAAATACGAATATGAGTCTTTTTTATTACATTTTTATGACTTAGAGCTAGTTACTTATTTAAAAACATGTACCCACCAAAAACATTTTCATGTAAAATGTTGCCAAGACGAGCCCATATGACTCGCACTGTCAAAAAGTTATCAGATCTCATGTAGAGCCAAGCTTCTAACACTACACGCCCTAACTCTACAAGGCCTAACTTCACAAACTCTACACCTTAGTCAAAAGGCTTGGCCATTTCGCTACATTCACATCGGCGTAAGGTGAAAAATTAATTTAACTTTTGTGTTATACAATAGTTCTTGTAGTAACGAACGGCCAAGCCACATATTTTGACTAAGGTGTAGAGTTTGTGAAGTTAGGCCTTGTAGAGTTAGGGCGTGTAGTGTTAGAAGCTTGGCTCTACATGAGATCTGATAACTTTTTGACAGTGCGAGTCATATGGGCTCGTCTTGGCAACATTTTACATGAAAATGTTTTTGGTGGGATTTCATTTCTTTTTGTAAGTTGTTTGTAACAAAATTTTATATGTCGATTAAACTTTTAATTTTTTTTTAACAAACATATATATATCTATATATATCTAGGGGAACCAAGTTTTAGATTATTAGATTAGACCTCTAGCGTCATCAAAATTTAATTTAAAATTACAGGTCTCATACAAACTCCCATCCCCTAGTTTAAGGGGATGGGGGATGAAAGTTACAAGTTTTATAATTTTTTTGTTGTTTGTGTGCTAATACTAGCTTACATACAAAATTTCAGCTTTCTAGGACATTAGGAAATACCATAAGAATTTTGATGATCATCAGTGAGTCAGTGACGAAATTAGCGTTTTTTAGATATAAATAAAATCTGAAGTATAAAAGCTAATGTCATTAAAACTTAATATATTCAATAAGTCCGCTATTGACAATATATCCCGAAAATTTTGTTGATCTAGCATAATCCAAACCCAAGTTATGAGGGTTCAAAAAAACGTCGAAGCGCTTCGAGAAAAGGTAGGTAGTGCCCGTCGCTTGTTCGCTTGGTTCGTCTTGGCGGGGGCACTACCGTGCCCCCAGATGTAGCATGACTGCATGAGTCATCATGACGCTCACAATTTCGTATATGAATTTTATTTTCTAGAAATAATCTAGTCACCAAATAAAATGAACAGAAAGATCTAGATTTATTGTAGCTGGGTCTGCTGGGCTATGCATGTCTCAGTATGAGTAGTATGGGTATAGATTATTTCGTAAATGTTATGAATTATTATGTGTACCTAACTATTTAAATTCAAAATTGCTTTTAAATTCTGAAATGGCAAAAAATCAATTAAATTTGTTTCGATTTTCAGCCGAAACTTTTCATTCTAACCTAGCGTGGCCGTGGTAGCCTAAAATTAAAATTATGAATAATCATACAATACTACATTATTAATTATAAACATCTGAAAGACGGCAAACAGCTTGCTTATAAAAAATCTGGAATGCGTAGGTAGCTCCCACGCGGAGCAGCCAAAACATCCCTAACATTATCCATCCTTGTCACACGTATTGATTACAACATGTTAGAAAGAGATGGATCTAATCAGCTGTTCGTCCGTCCCAATCACGCATGATGCAGGCGTCTTTTTTTTTATTTTGAACAGGTTCAAAACCAGCTGACGCGTCCCGGATACCTGTTTTTTTCTTATGTTATTCATGATTTTGACTTTTTTACAGTACGGGCAACGGATATGGTTTGAAGAATTTACATAATCACAGCTAATATTATAAAGCTGAAGAGTTTGTTTGTTTGTTTGTATGTTTGTTTGTTTGTTTGTTTGTTTGAACGCGCTAATTTCAGAAACTACTGGCCCGATTTGAAAAAAACTTTCGGTGTTAGATAGCTCATTTATCGAGGAAGGCTATATATATAGGCTATATATTATCACTCTACTACCAACATGAGAGGTAAACCCCTCAAAAACTAAAGTCATTATAATTGGTAGCAAGCCGCTTATGAGCAAAGTTAATTGGGATTGTTTGCCGGATGTAGTGGTCGATGGTACTCGCATCCCCATCTGCAAATCCGTTAAAAGTCTTGGATTGCACCTCGACCAGCACTTATCCTGGACAGAACACATCAAGCAAATTCGGAAAAAAGTGTTTGCTACTGCATCCTATTTGCGCCGTTTGCGAAACTTTCTGCCGATTTCCACCAAAATTGCGTTAGCCCAAACCCTTCTACTTCCTCTCCTTGACTATGCCGATTCCTCATTTCCCGATCTTTTTGAGTATCAGCTAGACATCCTTGAGAGGGTGCAAAATTTCTGCATCAGATTTATTTTTGGCTTACGTAAATTTGATCATGTCACCGAATTTCGCAAAAAACTTAATTGGCTTCCCATCCGTCTTCGCCGGGATGCCCACATACTTAACCTTCTGTACTGTGTTCTGTTTGATCCTAAAACGCCAGGGTATCTTAAAACTCAATTTAATTACCTTAGTTCAAATAACTCACTCTCTCTTCGCTCTTCTAATCTTCTGCTTCTTTCTACACCGGTTCGCCGCACTAATTTCTATGGATCTTCATTTACTGCTCGCTCTATTCAACTTTGGAACGCTCTGCCTGAATCCATTAGGCGGGCGCAAAATGTCAAAAGTTTTAAAGCTCTTGTCAAAAATCATTTCCTGTCTTTATAATGTGTTGCTTATATTTATTTTATATTATATAATAGTTTGTCTGTTTTTTTTTTTCCGTACTGTATTTTTGTAGTGTATTTAGTAGGTTATGTACTATTATGTGTATGTATATTTATAGAATATGTAAGTATATATTATATTTATATAAATATATATTATATATGTATATTATTGTATATATATCATTTTTATTATTTATATTGTATGTAATGCTTAATTTATTTATAGAATTGGCGCCAAGTCGCGTTCTAGCATACATTCCTTACCAATCAGGGTTGCCTGGAAGAGATTGCTTTTGAGCAATAAGGCCGCCTTTTAGTACGTATTTGCCGTGTGTTTTCATTGTATTTAATTTTAGTTTAGCTTATTTATGTTGGTATATTATGTACAATAAAGAATAAAATAAATAAATAAATAAATAATAAATGAGAGGAGCCACGGGGGTGAAACCGCGCGGAGCAGCTAGTACGTATAACATAATTGGATACGTAACGTGAAGTTTCCTGCAATAAGGGTACTTTCAGGTTGTTTAATGTTTTTGAAGCTTAGTCATCTTTTAAATCGTGGTAGAGATTAGAATACATAAAATGAGTAACACCTCAGTGACACACATTGATAAATTTCATAACATTAAAAAAAATATTGATAAAAATAAAAATTAGCAAATTTGTGTTCTAATTGATTCATGTCGCTTATAGAGCTACTTTTAATGAAAATAAAACTTTTAATTATCTATACTAATATTACAAAGTTTGTTTGTTTGAACGCGCTAATCTCAGGAACTATTGGTCCGATTTGAAAAATTATTTCGGTGTTAGATAGCCCATTTATCGAGGAAGGCTATAGGCTATATATCATCACGCTTAGACCAAAGGAGCGGAGACACGGGGGTAAAACCGCGGAGCGCAGCTAGTTAAATATAATAATTATGTGATGGTTTTTAATTTTTATACATTTATTTTGGTTCGTCATGAAATCCCCTTTTTACTGATGATGCTGACACCATTATACAATGCAATGTAAGAATACAATTATTTCCATAACCAAACCTGAGACCAACAAGTTTAACTTGCCTTTCCTCTTCATCTCAGTTGCTCTTCAGTAAAAGGTTTTTATAAATTAACCTCTATTGTTAAATTTGAATATTGTTAAATTTAAAACAGGTTCTCATTGTGAGTCGATCAATCTTAATTCTTAGCACACCTTGAATGTCTTGAGAGTTATCAATGACTAGCTTACCGCCCGCGGTTTCGCCTGCTTTGTCTAGAACCTAATAAATTAGATACTTACAACCTTTTACCTTCCTCTTTAATTACTCTATAGTATCTATTTAAAAAAAAACCGCTTCAAAATCCGTTGCGTAGTTTTAAAGATTTAAGCATACAAAGGAAAATCTGTATATCAAAGTAATAAAAAAGTATTTGTAATGGTAGGTAGGTAATAAAAAAATCATATTGTGTAGGTTCACAGATACATAATTGGTAAACTGTATTAGAAGTAAACAGAAAAAAAATGTTTAATTGACTTTTATTCATCTGCGTTTATTTCAAGGAAGAGGAAAGATCTGAACGGAAGAGACTTTTATTCTAGAATGGTTCTAGAATGTTCATCCGTTTGGGACATTCGATGCCAGTAAGTATATATATTTAAAAAAAATCACACTTGAGTGAAACACATGTTACCCGCATAACGACCAGCAGCTTGTCCCGACACCCGGCTTTACCCGGGTTACAAAAAATAAAAATGTGTAAAAATGGCATAAGTATTTATGTACTGTAGGTACCTACTTGTAGTTTTGTAGTTACAGACAATTGATGATAGATCTTTTGTAGTACATGTAGCAGTAGTTTTATAAAATAACTAGATAGATTTCCGCCCGCGGCTTCGCCCGCGTATTATAAAACTATCCTGTGTGTTAATCCTAGTTACCCTCTATATGTGTGCTAAATTTCATTGTAATCGGTTCAGTAGTTTTTACGTGAAAGAGTAACAAACATCCATACATCCATACAAACTTTCGCCTTTATAATATATATTAGATATGTTGATTAATTCATCGTAAAAAAACAAACAACATAATGTATAAAATAATTACCATAAATACCGCCTAGCTGTGCCCCGCGGTTTTACCCGCATTGCTCCGCTCCTGTTGGAGTTGGACAGTGGACTTAGCGAAATGATACATCAATACAAGAAATCATATCCTGTTGCCACAGTATACAATATTTCCTAGGGATATTGTAATACTGTGCTATAGCACATAATAATAACTAGGTAGTACCTAGGCCCGTAGGCCTTCCTCGATAAATGGGCTATCTAACACCGAACGAATTTTTCAAATCGGATCAGTAGTTCCTGAGATAAGTAAATAAACTCTTCAGTTTTATAATATAAAGTATAGATTTGCCCCAATAAGTCATCAAATAAGTGTATAAAATATATTCTCATCATTTTGATGTTATAACTTTCCTTCGTGTAACTGTAAGCGATAAGTTACCAACACGCTATTGTAATCAAAATTTTTCTTATCGTTCATTGCTTGTTCTTTACGTCATATATTTACAAAACATAATATAGTAATAATTATTATGCTTTTTACGATAGTAAATATTGTTGATAATACGATATCTAATTAACACACATTAATACACAATACCTACCAGATATTTAAAAAATAAAAATATGTAAGTACAAAGAAGTATACATAACGACATTTTTTTTATTTCATAGCATTTTTAATATTATTTCCTATATTGTACTACTGTGGCGTTAATCTACATTCTATGTATAGGTTATAAGGATTTGTTTTCAACACAGTGGAGTTTTGTCGGTAGGTCCCTGCACTATGCAGGGTGAGTCCGACATAACTCAGGGCCCTTTCCCCGAGCACCCTAGGTAAAAGCATTATCCACTATTTAAAAGAAAAGGATTAGGATTTATCCTAATCCTTTAGCTAGCTTTACAATAAGACCAAAATTTAAATAATTTATTAGTCAAAATATTTTTTTTTCGCATCAAGTACTACTAGGCGGTCAACTAAGTATATTTTAGTAACAGAATAAACATATTATTACTCTGTAACTCTTTGTTCGATAGTTTTATTCCCCTTTTTTATAATAACCGTTATGAGCAGATGTTGGGGTCAAAACTAGTAACAACTATCAAGTCGTCACAGGTCGCTGTTCACGACAATAAAATATGTAACTGATGTGAAATTTTCTAGTTATAAATAATTTTTAGAAAAACATTTTTTTTCTAACTAACTAGCTGCAACACCTGAAAACAAAATAATATCATCAAAATCTGTTACGTTATTTCGGTCCCTTTTTGATAAACAAACATTTTTTTTATTATTACATAAAAGTATTTATTAATCTACTTATAGGTACTAGATATACCTATTGTAAAGCTGAAGAGTTTGTTTGTTTGAACGCGCTAATATAAGGAACCCATTTATTGAGGAAGGATATAGAGATACCAATACGAACGAAACAATGCAGGTAAAACCGCGGGGCACAGCTAGTTATAATATGAATACAACGGATATTTCAACAAATAAAGACATAAACGGATATTTTCCACTATTAGATTAATATTATCAGTGATAACTTTATCTACCTAAGTATCTATAGTCACAGGCAACATGTTTCCTGTTTGTCAGGTTTAACAACATTGGAAACGTCTTATAATGTTATTACACAATGAATTATGTACTTCTGGGTATAGGTACTTGTTTTCTTGTTATAAAAACTCCAAAGGGATATCTTAATTTGCTTTATATTGCAGAGAATAGACGAACACATTACGCATTATATTACATGATTTTTTGGACTTTTTAGGTACTAATAATAATTTTAATATGGTAGTAGAACATGCTTCGTCATGATTTGGGCCAGGTCGCACCGGAGAAGTTACTATAGTCCTATAGTCCTTTAGAACTCAGAAGTTCATCGTCTGCCTGCATCCTTTTCTCCTTTACGTACTTATACTTTTTCTCTTTTCTTCCAGTTAATATAGGGAACTTAGATAGGGAATATTATCGTCGTGACATGACGTCGTCAATCCTTTCCTTATACTTATCTCTTTCCCATTTAAAGCGATAAACGCATTTGCAGCAGCCCTACTTACTAGGCAAATTTTCATGGGATCCGGGCGGTGGAGATCGCGTATATGATAGGCCTAAACTTAGGACCTAACCACAGGACCTAACGTTCTAATATAAAATAAAAACATAAAAGTAGTTATAGTTGCTTTTATATCATTGCAGAAGCCAGAATTTTTTTTTTAATTCTTATTATAAAATAATTTAAGACTATTTATTGTGGTTTATTTGTGGGTTTATTGCTTGTTGATTGGATGTTTAATTAAGACTAGAGTTAGTCCATGTTCATAAAATTAAATTAAATTTAAAATTAATCCAACCCGAGTATCCGATTTTATTATTTCTGACGTTGACATACTTCTATTTCACCCGCCTGTCAACCTTCAAATTGTCAGATTTTATTTTTGTATTTTCTGAGGAAAGGTATTTTCTATCGATTCCCGTTCAATGTTTTTCAAAAACATATGATAAAATTTTAAACATGAGGCGTGAATTTATATTTCTTTTGCTTGCTATAATCAGCGTGTCGACCATGTGGTCGTTACTATCAAATGTTTTCCGTATGGTGTTTATTGATAAAATGTTGTTGGACACAGTAATAGGGGCAGTAGGAGCAGGGAATTTCTCTTATTGGCAATTGGGGCACGGTGGCCCCTTGCTGGTAGAGCTCACATCTCTTAGTGGAGACGCTGATTTGTATGTAGCTGATAATTTGAGGTAAATTTTCGATAAATACTTTCATATTGGGATGATAGTTGTTATACAACATTGTATAGTTTACTATATGCAGTATGTTATTGTATATGATGATAGAACAATTATTACACCATAAATTTACTATGGGCAGACCTTAATCTAGCATTAGTTTCACTGATATTTATTCAGTGTCCTATTAGCATAACACATTATTATGTGAATTAAAAGCCTAAAGTGCTCTAGCCTTTTCTTTTTGAGTTTTTTAACAACATTGTTAATTTTTTAAGTAGGAATATTGATCTAAATTAATAAAAAAAATATCTTGTTTGAGATACAGAATGATTAGGTAACTTAGTCTTATAGACAGTCAAGTAAAACTTTCACATTTATAATACTACTAGCGGTCTGCCCCGGCTTCGCCCGTGGTACATGTTTATGTTTTCTTACCATTAGAAACATCCTCATCCTTCAAGGAATATTATAAAAAAAGAATTATCGAAATCGGTCCACCCAATCATGTGTGATGCCGAGACCAAGGAAAACTGGTTTCATTTTTTATATATAATACTATATAATATTATGTACTTCTGTTTATATGAACATAAATATTTTATAGTCCATTGCAAGACAGAAATACAATGTATATTATTTTGTGAT
Source organism: Colias croceus (assembly GCF_905220415.1). Taxonomy (NCBI): domain Eukaryota; kingdom Metazoa; phylum Arthropoda; class Insecta; order Lepidoptera; family Pieridae; genus Colias; species Colias croceus. Next base: position 2,723,153 of record NC_059559.1, on the reverse strand, counting down.
AATACATGAAGGTCAAATAAGATTTATTGTATTTGGCACATTTGCTAGAATTAGTATATATGTACAAATAACTTATGTATATATAGACATATAGATATATATATTTATATATTTAAGCCTGTATGACCTACCTTAATATTGAGATGTTTTTATTTAAAAGCATTTATTTATTCAATAAATCACCAAGTACCTACATAGAAGATATTAGATATAAAACAAAGTTTCCGTCTATCCATCACTTATTTCTTTTACCTTGTTAAAATTTGTTAATGGTGTACGATAAAATATTTTTCATTACATTTTATACATTGATGAATTGATGAATGTTAAATATTTTTTTTTAAATAAATAAATAAAAATCATTTATTTGTTTCTTAAAAAAGTGTAGTACATTAAGATTGATTACAGTAAAAATTGCGTATAAAAATAACGGGCATGTAATAAAGATACACTAGTCCCCACACTAGGATTCCCCTTTTTATTAGTTTAATAGTTTTTTAATTAAATCATTTTTCAAACAAATGTTCCCACTTTGATATAAGATGTGCCTAGCTTTGTGCCTGCGGCTTCGACCGCGTTTTCAAAGTTAAACCCGCATAGTTCTGGTTCCTGTGGGATTTCACAGGATAAAATCTATCCTATGTGTTAATCCTGTTACCCTCTATATGTGTGCTGAATTTCATTGTAATGGGTTCAGTAGTATTTACGTGAAAGAGTAACATAATATATTGATCCTCACTAAATTTCGCATTTATAATTAACTAGCGGTCCGCCCCGGCTTCGCCCGTGGTACATATTAACGTTTTCTCTACATAAGAACCATCCTCGTACTTCAAGGAATATAATAAAAAAAGAATTATCGAAATCGGTTCAGCCGTTCTCGAGTTATGCACTTACCAACACATTTTGGGATACATTTTTATATTATAGATAGGAAGTAGGATTAGGAAGCATGTTCTCACTTACTTGAATGTAAATCAAATTAATTTCAGACCCAGTTATGAGGTGGACAGGCACAATTTCAGCTCGATCACATGCGGCAAGGATATTGTTAGTATACCAGCTGACTTTCCTCGGCCCATTGGTAGGTGAGGTTGTGGAAAATGATTGTGCAAATAATGTTGTGTTATACATAAATGTTGAAGGTATTATTCGTTGAAAGTTTTAATAGAAATGTTTATTATTTGACAAGCACAAGCTTTTATTCAAAGTCTACCTTTAATTTATTTAAAAAAAGGCTTTCATACCGCCTAGTCAAAGTAAATTCACATTGGAATGAGATTTTTCAGTGTGGTAAAAAGTAGCCTATGTACATCTAAACTTTTCCAGACACAAAAATCGTATTATAAGATAGCTTCGGAGAGAAAGAAGAAAAAAAACAATTTACCAAATTCTCAAGACTGATCAGTATGAGCTAAAAAAAAATGTTTTTTTTTTTTTTTTACCCCAGGAATAGGAGTGTTCGGAGCATGGTCGCATGCGATATCAGCGTATAGCATACACGTATTCCTAGACAGGTCAGATATGAACGAGCAGATGATGGTCTTCGATGAGGGCGCTAGGTTCGATGCGGCAGGTAAGAATATTTTTTTTTTTTTTGCGCTTTTTTTTATTGAATGTGGTGGATGGGTACATGAGATATTAGTCATAATTTTTAGAGAAAATAAATTACAAGCTTCAATGATTTTTTGCTTTTTTATTGTTGTGAATTTATGAGGCATAGAGAGAAATGTTGTTTGATTCAAGGATAGGTTTAATAAAAGTTTAATGTTGAAGAGAGTTCTTTTTCATTACTATCCATACATAAATAATATTTCATTCATATTATAGTAAAATAAGTGACTGCACGTTTTTTTTATGCATTGCAAAATTTTTATTTGTCCAATAAATGATCTAAATTTATCAAAATCGGGTTACTTACCAGTTTGCCATCTAAACATGAATACAAACATGAATTATATAAATTTCAGAACCAAAGGAGCAGAAACCGATAAAGAAGGAGCGAATGGAAGACAGGCCGAGATTTATGAAGCTGCTAAATTTCTTAGACATGATATTCGATACATTTGTGTTGTAATTCTTTCACTACAAAACTAAAAAAAATGTTGTGTGGTTTTATGAAACCACGGTAAAAGTGAAACTGTTCGAACGGTTCCGAACACTGCTTTGTGTAGCGCATGTCGCGTGTCGGTCTGCTGCCGAGTAGGTATACCTACTCGGCAGCCGCGATACACGCGACATGCGCTACACAGACCAAAAAGTTTGAGACGATGTAATAAAAGTTTCACTTTAAAAAAAGAGTGTGTGTACTTATGTACACGCGTTAGTAGTTATACTTCTTTGGCGTTTGGAAAAAATACTAGAAAATACAACTTGAACATAGTTATCAATTTTCAGACCACCTAGAACTAACTTCATGTTGTTAAATTTAGGTGTCGGTGTGCGCGCGCATCGTAAAAATTCACTCTCATCATTTTTCTCCATCGCGCCAAAAGAAGTATAACTTCAACAATTGAGTATTAAAAAAATATTAAATATATGTACTTCTAAAGTTCTAACAGCTGATTTTTCAATCCTTGGTTAAAACTTATTCGTCGAATAACGTATTATACCATCATTTTTGAAATGTATTCTAATTGCCCGTATTTGACAGTATACAGGTTACATTTTAATATTATCCTGTAATACTTTAATAGACGGGTAAGTTTTATCCAAGGATTGAAAAATCGGCCATAAATCATAAAGGAGAAGTGCAATAGTGTAACATTTGTTTTTTTTACTGTCTATGTATATTTTATTTATTTATTTATTTAGATAATTTTTAGTATACAAGTGGTTTTCGTATTTGATATTTCGTGAGTGTATTTTTTAAATTTGTACATAACATGTAATATTTTAGAATACCTATATTTAAAAAAAATCACATTTTTAACAAAATCGTCCTGGTGCATGTAATTTGTCAGTTTTTTTTTATATAATTATATAACTTTTAATTTGTATTTGTAATAGATGAAAAGAATTAACCCATATTTTGTATGAACCAATTTCAACAGAAAAAATAACATAAATTTTTATGGACCATATCCATGCATTATAATATTAAAAACATGAGCCGAAACTTACATCCTTCTTAAAAATCGTTAAGTATAGGGCTGGTTGCAGAGCTTGACCGACCATCAGTGCGTGCCTACGTCAGTCGCGCTTGTCATATGTGTGGAAATTCATAAAACCGTTCATAGCTAGACCGACCATACGCACGCGTATTGTCATGCGCATTAGTGTCATAGTCATACAATTGTTGATGCGTATCGTCAGGACCGACGGTACGCACTGACGGTCGGTCAAGCTCTGCAACCAGCCTTAATAATTATGATATGGAAATGAAATCCAATCGATCTAAATCTTCCTAATAGTTAGTAAGAATTGCCATTAAGTTGGTATTTAGTTATAAGTGCAAATATAGTTAAGTATAGTAAAAAAATATTTTATCTACATACCTACTAAAATTTGCATTGAAAAAAATCTGTAAAATTAATGCTGTGCATATTAAAACTTTAATTAAATTAGTGACTATATTTAAGAATTTCTATAACTATAACCCAAGTTTTCTGGGCAGCAAGTATATATATGTTTTGTCATCCTATAATTATTATCCTTGAAAGTATATAGCATTGCAATCTATGTGCCTACCAACTTTTTTTTATAATACAAATGAAAATGTTGGGGAATCTCAAAAACAAGTGGTCTGTGTACCAGTGCCTTTATAATCGTGTGCGTTACCCAGGCAAAATGTTTTGCTTTAGAGAGATGAGACTTAAACAAATAATTAGTGTATCATGAGGAGCAATTTGTTTACTAATAGCAAAATTTGTTTGAATTGTAGTTTTTAAGTTATTTAAGAAAAACAAATTTTGCTGGAGTAACGTTTGAAACGTTACCCAGGCAAAATCGTCTTTCAAAAATTAGTTTCAGCACGGAACCAAATACATGAATAGATAGCTTTTGTTGCGTAGTAAATGTTTATAAATAGCAAAATTTGTGTGTGGTATAGTTCTTTAGTTATTTAAGATTTTGCTGCGGTAACGTTTTGGGATTTCCCAGATCTCGAAAACGGCTCAACGCAGAAGTTTGAAAAAAATACCAATAAAAGACCTCAATTTGTTTAAATTTGTTTAATCATTAGTTTTTGATTTGGTTGACGTAAACCAATGTAATTAAATGGTTTCAAAAATCAGAAGAAGCGGGTTTACATGTAAACCAATACACTTATAACCAAATAAACAGCTGTAAAAAATACCCGTGGTTCGACGCTTGTTTACATCAGAAATATTAGATTTCATACTTTACACATTAAGAAGATAAAAACAAATTTGATTTATTTTAGACTGGTCGTACTTTAGCGATCAAATACGCAGTTCCCATAACATTAAGAAACATGGCATACTTTAAACAAATTAAAATGATTCCTGAAAATTCCTTCCTGTTAATTGCAGCTTTGAATTACGGCTCTAATGAAAGTTATCTCAAAAACAAGATTATGTCAGCAATTCTCTAATGAGCCGACCAAATTGAAAAGGTCACATAAAAGCGACCGCACCATACATAAGCGCAACCATCTGAAATGAACAGGATAATATAGATGTTTTGTTAGTACAGTTGAATACAAAAGTTTTCTGGTCAGGTTAGTTAAAATAATAAAATGGTTAAGATTCATTATTTTTATTTAAAAAATCAGTCTCATACAAATTATATGTATTGCTTTGCCTTAGCATCAACATTTTTGAGTTTTGTTACGTGTTACTTAGAGTGAATATTTTAACATTACATGTGACTGCCACAGGTCTAATGATTATTAATATTATCTAAATATTATCTTAATGATTATTATGCCCATTGGATATGAAAAGAATAAAGATTCACTTCAAAAACAATGACAATATTATAGTGATCGACACAAAATGGCCGCCATTTGTTTACTTGTTTACGACTTGCTTGAAAAAATATTTATTTTTTCCGATTATCTCGTATTATTAAGTGTAATACTTAATAGAAAAGGGTAAGGGTAAAAGGTCTAATTGGAATATAACGTTTCCTATGGTTTAACTTGAATATTTTAATTTATTTTAATTTTGAAAATAAATCGTTTATTTTTTAATGATTTTTAATTATTTTTACTTCATACTGAAACACAACTGTACTGTAAAATAAAAACATTTAATACTCACATCGTTCAAAGACGTCGTCGTACACACACACATAAACCACAAGCACTTCTCTCCAAAACACTTGGTTCACGACTGATTGTTTCATTGGTTCGGTCGGAGCTAGCGTACCCATAGATAGAGCGTACTCAACTACTCACAGCTAAAGAGTAAGTAAGACAAGGCATATAGCTGTTGCGTTGCATTGCACACAGCGATGCGCGCTGCTCTGACTAGCATCAAGAACGTTAAAACGTTTTTAGCGTGGCTTTGCGTTGTGGTATCAAAATAAAACATTTGGTTTAACAGAAACAACAAATTAAGTACTAAAAATATAGCTACATGTATATATGTTTGTATTGTTTTAAATCACACTATAAATTATACACTATGATATTACACTTTTATTAACTAGTAAAAATTGTGTAATATGGTACTGCACTTAAAAAATATTAAAAAATCGGCTTCACGAATAACGTTTTTCTGCTTAACTGTACAAAACATCGGTTACCAAGCTGCTAATTTGCGAAGATTACCCGTACGTACGGTGCAGTCGCTTTTACGTGACCTTTTCAATTTGGTCGGCTTATTAGAGAATTGCTGACATATTCTTGTTTTTGAGATAACTTTCATTAGAGCCGTAATTCAAGGCTGAAATTAACAGGAAAGAATTTTCATGAATCATTTTAATTTGTTTAAAGTATGCCATGTTTCTTAATGTTATGGGAACTGCGTATTCGATCGCTAAAGTACGACCAGTCTAAAATAAATCAAATTTGTTTTTATCTTCTTAACGTGTAAAGTATGAAATCTAAAATGTCTGCTGTAAACAAGCGTCGAACCACGGGTATTTTTTACAGCTGTTTATTTGGTTATAAGTGTATTGGTTTACATGTAAACCCGCTTCTTCTGATTTTTGAAACCATTTAATTACATTGGTTTACGTCAACCAAATCAAAAACTAATGATTAAACAAATTTAAACAAATTAAGGTCTTTTATTGGTATTTTTTTCAAACTTCTGCGTTGAGCCGTTTTCGAGATCTGGGAAATCCCAAAACGTTACCGCAGCAAAATCTTAAATAACTAAAGAACTATACCACACACAAATTTTGCTATTTATAAACATTTACTACTCAACAAAAGCTATCTATTCATGTATTTGGTTCCGTGCTGAAACTAATTTTTGAAAGACGATTTTGCCTGGGTAACGTTTCAAACGTCACTCCAGCAAAATTTGTTTTTCTTAAATAACTTAAAAACTACAATTCAAACAAATTTTGCTATTAGTAAACAAATTGCTCCTCATGATACACTAATTATTTGTTTAAGTCTCATCTCTCTAAAGCAAAACATTTTGCCTGGGTAACGCACACTTTATAATCATAAAAAAAAGTACACAAAAAATTCAAAACCATGAACCGTCGCGTCGCGTCGTTTTGGTGCCGTCAGATAAAAATAAAATGAAATGCCATTACTTGCGAAAATTATGCTTTGGACAAAAAACATAGATTAAATTATCCTACAGATATAGTTTGAAAAATATAAATAAAATGTAAAATACTACAAGTATTACAATTTTCTATAACATTAATATTTAAGGTTATGTTTTTGTTATAAATTTTAGTGCGACACTCAAATAGCCAGTAAACCCTTACCTTATAAAGTGTTCATTGTTTGCATTGATTGTTTGGAAAAATCTTTAAAATGTAGTTATTAACACATACAATAAAAGAATAAGTATTAATATATTTTTCAAATATTCATTATAATATAAAATAGATTTATTAGCATTTTTCACATTAATAGTGTTGCATATACCTAACTTGAGTTATCGAATATTGTATAATTTTGTAAATAATAAAGTATTTTTCCCAATCCTTTGTTTTCTTGTACTCCATGTATCCTACAATATTCTACAGACTAGCCAACATAGAATTTAATTAAAAACTTTACCTTTCCATATTCAGTGACATCCGCCAACCCGCACTTGGCCAGTGTGGTGGATTATGGCCTGTACTCTCACAGGAGGCCTGTGTCCCAGCAGTAGTACATACAGGGTGTAGTCGTTATGGGAGCGTTTCATGTTTTTGGATATTTCTCGTTTTATTTATAAATAGTTTTTATTGTTATTTTATTGTTAGGTATACAGGTATAATACTTGCAATATCAGTTTAAAGTTTTTTGATATCTGTAATAGTTACGGATTAATCGTCTGTGCACACTTCACGATTTCAATTTTCACCCGGTATATGATGATGATTCACAAACAAGAAATAAAATCAGAAAGCTCTTATATTTATATTAAACTAGCTTTCCACCCGCAGCTTCGCCCGCCCAGTCAAAGAAAAACCCGCATAGTTCCCGTTCCCGTGGGATTTCCGGGATTGCGTCATTTTCCCGGGATAAAAAGTAGCCTATGTCCTTTCTCGGGTATAAAGATATCTCCATACCAAATTTCATGAAAATTGGTTCAGTAGTTTAGGCGTGATTGAGTAACAGACAGACAGACAGAGTTACTTTCGCATCTATACATTTATAATATTAGTAACTATGGATAGTTAGTATGGATGTATACATTTTACTTGAACTATAGAACTCGGAAATTACTAGTTCGAATTTAAAAAAGTTTGCGATGTTTACGATATTTATCGACTTTGCTTATGCAATATATTCCCGAAAGTAGCGAACAATGAAAAACTTAACAAAGATGAAACTTCTTTTGAGAACAGTCGAAATTTTGGCTGCATAAGCGATTTCTTTCAGACAAGCAAACATATGCAGAGAAGTTTAGTGAAAGGTGGATTTTTAAAGCCAAATATATTTTCAGGGAAATTAATAAAAAATATTGTTTTTTTTTTTTCAATAATTTATTAAAGTCTACAAAATTATCAACAAACAAGTGAACACATTAATCTTAAACTACTTTTGTGGTTTATAATGGCGTGGCAACACAGAACAGTAAGAACTTAATAGAAGTGCGATGTGGGCGTGGCCCACGTGTCACTAGTAAGGTAAGATCACCTAACTCGCTCTCAGTTGTGCGCAGAAAAATATTCGAGTCGGTTGTCAACTGTCAAACCTTATTTCCATATTTATTCATTACTAGCTTCCGCCCGCGACTCCGTCCGCGCGGATGTCGGTCTTCGCGTGGATGGTTTATTTCTTCATTTTGAGTAACTCTGACAATGATATCTTATAAATATATATTGGACCCAAATACGGCTAGGCCTATAATAATACGCAACGTGTGTTCGCGGTTCTACAGAACAACGTCTATGGATAAAACTGAAAAGATAAATTTTTTTCTACGTATTTTATTTAAAAAGTATCCTATTATACGCCCAGGATAATAAGGTATAATTATACCAAGTTTCATCGAAATCGAACCGTTAGTTTTCACGTGATGCAGACAGACAGACAGACAGACAGACAGACAGACAAAAAATTTTTTAAACACATAAGTATTTGGGTTTGGTATCGATCCAGTAACACCCCCTGGTATTTATTTTTTCAATATTTTCAACTTATTTTCAATGTACAGAATTGACCCTTCTACAGATTTATTATAATAATATGTATAGTTACAAATATGTACAATGAAATGAGATGACAGAGAGAATTATGAGTTTAATGAATAAACCAATTTACGGTGAAAACAATATTAATATGTTAATTATTATTATTATGCATACAATATATTTTATTCCAATAAGAACGACCGCTCGCCACACTGGACACGTCCGCTCGCATCAAAATTCATAAATTTTATGCGTCGCGCGGCTTTTTTTTTTTTTTTTTTTTTGTGTGGTGTTTCTCAATGTTAGCCAGAAGGGCTTCTACATTTTAACGCGGACGCGGGGGTGAACTGAAGGTTCACCCTGGTAGCGACATGCACAAGGGCGTCCCCCCTTGACGGGGACCACGAACCTCGGCTTGAGCTGTCGCTTGAGTGGAGGAGGCCAGAAGGGCCCTAATCGGACGGGGCGTCGCGCGGCGCGGATCGCAGTCCTTATATAGGAGTCGTGGCAGGCGTGGCATCGTGCGGCTCTCGTGTGACGCAAACGGTTCAAGCCAAATCCGACTTTCGGAGCTACATGTTACGGCGCTGAATCCACTGCGGTATAGAACAACGTCTATGGATAAAACTGAAAATTTTAGTTTATTTTTTTTTTTCTACGTATTTTTCCAGGATAAAAAGTATCCTATTTTACGCCCAGGATAATAAGGTATAATTATACCAAGTTTCATCGAAATCGAACCGTTAGTTTTCACGTGATGTCTTCACATACAGACAGACAGACAGACAGACAGACAGACAAAAATTTTTTTAATCACATATTTGGGTTTGGTATCGATCCAGTAACACCCCCTGCTATTTATTTTTTCAATATTTTCAATGTACAGAATTGACCCTTCTACAGATTTATTATATACGTATAGATTTAGAGCGTGTTGTTCGGTATTAGAGTGGAAAAATGATAGCAGACGAAATAATATCAGCAATCGAGGCATTTCATACCATCGGCACACCCCGGACACTCCATACAAAATTATAGTTTTGACAGTCACACTGTAGAGACTGCAAATGTGTGTGTAAACTCTTTATGGTTGGCACATTTGTGACAAGCGTAAAAAAAAATTCGCGTTTTTCTGATGAAATACATCCGTAAACAGCACAATATCTAACCATTTTCTACGAAAAACGATAATCACAAATCCAAAATAATAAAATTGCTTTAAGTCAATTTGATTAATGTTGTCAATCTTCGTTGCGTTTCGTCTAAAGACGTCGTTGGTATCGTCCTTGCGGGGAAATGGGTACCATAACATGTCTGATCGTGCGGGGTGAGGTAAGTGTTTAATTTTGGCGGGAGGCGGAGAGTGTCCGTTCTGTAGCGTTTAGCTACTATTATGTATTCTGTGCCATCGGTAAGTCTTATTTTAATTTATTTTAAATATATTTTATGTTACAACTTCGCTTGTCGTAATTTGTCAAAAATTAATAAAAATATTAAGTCAAAATGAACCTTAATCCATAAGAAATAAGTACTAATATAGATTGAACAACAAACAAGACTTTCTGGAATATTATTGAAATAAACAAACGAATGTCGGATTAGTGATGCATGTGGCGCATATCGACAGTATCGATACTTTAGAAAAGACAAACATTTTAAATATTAAATTTTATTCTATTTTTCCTTAGCTTTCATTTGTCCTATTTATTTATAGATTTTCGAAAGAGCCTAATTTAAAACAGAAATGGATAATAAATGCAACGTGACGAGTTAACTGGATGCCGAACAGCAATAAGAAGTCTAACAAAGGCCACCGATACATCAAACCTACGGCAGTTCCAAGATTTAAAATAATGCATATTTTCTGTTTGTTTTGTAAATATAGATTTATACTATTCTATTCCGTTTTTTATTTAAATATAATAATATGAAAAGACGTACTTAGTAGTAATAAACATACTCCAAAATGTGACACATTATCCTATACTCATTTAATAGAAAGAAAAAAAAATGCACAAAAATATATTTATTTGTGAATTATCGATAACAAGGCTGACATCCCTTAGAGCATACCATCAGGTTAATGTCAACTGTCAAGTTAATGTCATTAATTTAGAGTGACACAAATTTCAACCTTATCTTTATGTGTAGAGGTTCAAAGTTATATGTATTGAAAACCAACGCCATCTGTTGTGGAATAGCTGAATGTTTTCGAATTTGGAATTTCTGAGCAAAGAGAAACAAAACAGCTAATATACCTAGGGATGTTATACTAAAATAAACCGTAACTTGGTTCGTTAGGGTACATATTGAAATGCTGAATTTATAACCTAAGTCAGTTTTTACTCAAATTAAGCTGTCCAATCAAAGGCATAGTTTACTTGTAGTGTACTGTATAACTATCGGTTTAAATGTGTGGGTTTGGCGACACTGGTTTTCATACTAATGATGACATTATAGCACTTCTATTATGTTCTTACTGTTCTGTGCGTGGCAATTTGACGTTGGAAAAAAATATTTTAAAATAATACAATACAATAACATTCTATTAAATAAATACACTTTTTAACAGATTTAAAACGCGTTTAATTCATTTTACATAATATTCATATGTTTTTATTCAAACTTGCAGTGAGAAATAGGTGCATAGCTCAAAATATCGTAAAAGCGAATAGCTTAGTAGATACAAAACTAAAAATAATTTTATAGACCAATAGAACATTTTTCGCTTTTGTGACGTCACAGATAAACATTTGTTCGTATCTTCGAACATTTGTAGTAAACAATACAAACAAACAAATAAAAAACAATACAAACAAATGTTTTATAAAAAAACCTTAGGTCAAAAATATATAAATAAGAAATACTCATTATTACCATGTAGGTACTTACTTAAATTTTTTACGTCAAAATAAAAAAATAAATAAAATAAAAATACTATTCACATACAGACATGCAATTTACTTAAATGCTATTCAGATCTTTTATATAAAATGCAAACCATAACCCTAATATTAGCACTTTTTATTTGGTATTGTTAGTCACTATTTTTGCAATTTTTTGTTAAAGTTGTACAGACAATATATTTCTTAGATGCCATGATTTGTGTTTTATATACAGGATGTCTACATCGTCGGATATCACATAATTCTCCCAAACACTCGAAAGTGTTACAAATCATTACAGTCACTATAACCAGACAATTTTGAATTTATTAAAAATTGTTCACAATAAACGAAGTCATTGTAGCAGACATTTTGGAAGGAATTTTTATATGAAAACAAAAATTCACTGTGTAATATATCATAATACTAGCTTTCCGCCCGCGGCTTCGCCCGCTTTGTCTAAAACATAATAAATTATATACTTACTAAAACCTTCCTCTTGAATCACTCTTTCAATTAAAAAAAACGCATCAAAATCCGTTGCATAGTTTTAAAGATTTAAGCATACATAGGGACATAGACAGAGAAAGCAACTTTGTTTTATACTATGTAGTGAAGCAGTGTCATAATAAAAGGATTCTACTGTACATTTTTTTAATTATTTGTACATGTAAGAAAATTGAAATATCAAATCTTTTTGATACTGGCAATAATTTCAAGTTATTTTTTCAATATTTGGTTGGCTACTTACTGAACATCCTGTATATTTTTCTTTTTGATCTTTTATATCATACTGTGCGAGGAACATTATTATTTTGATGTATTTCTTATTTCTTCTACATTAGCACTTATATTCTCTAATAAAAGACCACCTCCGTCTACTCCGTCTTTTCCGTTTTTTCGGTCTTTTTACTTTTGGCGGATAATTTAGTTTTACACTCTTGGTATATTCCGTCAATGTCGAACACCGCTTTTAGGTTGTCTTTGGAAAAGAGAAACCTGAAACAGTAAAATATGAGATATTATAATACATATAAGCAATCTATTCTGTTATAAAGCTGTAGAGTTTGTTTGTTTGATTGATCGCGCTAATCTCAGGAACTACTGGTCCGATTAAAAAAAAAATCTTTCGGTGTTAGATAGCCCAGTTATCAGGAAAGGCTAAGACCAACAGGAGCGGAGCACTGCGGGTTAAATCGCGGGGGACAACTAGTGTCAAATAACTTGCCTACCTGTTATTGTATTTTTTTTCAAATAAATGATCGAGGCATTACAAAGAGAAAGAAAGAAACTTTCTTTCTCTTTGTAATGACTCCAAAGTTATATATTAATACTCTACACTCCAAAGCATAGTCTACATCATAAAAGTTTAATTTCTACCATAGTACATCAGTTTGTGACCTAGCTTATACATAAAAAGTTCTAAATTAAATCAACTGCATTTATGCATCACACATAATATTTTAACTCTAACAAGTGATAACTGCGTTAAAAACAACCGACTTCAAACTTACACTTGCAACATTTACAAATACAGACAAAAATGCTCATAAAATAAAAACTACTGGGCCTATCTGAATAAAATTTTTATGGGACCAATTCGACACCATCCCGCATCGAACAAAAAAAGAATCACGTAAATCGGTTCAGAAACCTCGGAGTAATCTGTGTACATACATAAAAAAAAACACACCAGCCGAATTGATAACCTCCTCCTTTTTTTTGAAGTCGGTTAAAAAAGCCTCACAAGTACTTTTATCTATATATACTAACTTCTGAAGCTTCCCAGTGTGGTCTGCGTGTGGCCGTCTCATCTTCTCCTGCCCCTCACTGAAGAGTATGACAGTTGGTAGCTGTCGACTGGTTGGTCCATCTTGCACTCTGTATTTTGTAGCGGCTTCTGGGTACCTAGAAAGTGATAAATAATATTTTTTAATAAATCTAAACCCCCTCCAATTATTATTTTTTATTTATGAAACTTATTGTACAGTACCAGTAATAAAAACAGATAATATAAGGTGGAAAATAATTACTTTTATTCAAACTCATAATTTTTTTTCATTTATTAGGATGTTAAAGTTGTAAGAAGAATACATGCATTGTTGAAAATACTTTTTTGTTTATTATTTAGTAGCTGCTCCTCCGCGCGGTTTCACCCCCGTGGCTCCATTCCTGTTGGTCGTAGCGTGATGATCTATAGCCTATAGCCTTCCACGATAAATGTGCTATCTAACAATGAAAGAATTATTCAAATCGGACCAGTAGTTCCCGAGATTAGCGCGTTCAAACAATCAAACTCTTCAGCTTTATAATATTAGTATAGATTTAATTTTAAACAGTAAAGGAACACATTTAATATTATTTTGACGAGGACCAGGAGCACTCCACGATATCATGTCATATGGATAAAGTCACATTTAAAAAGCTAGAATCATAAAATATTCAACCAACCTGCCAACATCCAGCTTCCCAAACTTGAAGTTATCCAAGCTATAACTTGCCGACAACTCCGCAAAGACAGAAGCAAAGTTCACACACGCTGGATGCCATGCAGCATACAGACATACAAGCCATGTGGTGTTCTTATGGTGTTTTAGCTCATCCTCCAGGATTTGAGGTCCTCGGAAGTAGGTGATCAGCTCTGGACCAGAGTAAGTTGGTTCGGGGAGGAGTAGTGCTGATAGGATGAGAATCGCACCATAGGGAATGCCGTACCTGTAAATATTATAAATTATAATGTGTAAAGGAGGGAAAAATTTTGACCGTGAATATTTACTAGATATCCCGTTGGCGCAATATGTTTTACATTTATTATCATAATAAATCATAAATTTTATTAACACTCAATTGAAATAATAAAATTTACATTCCTCCCAGGGTTACACTAAAAATAAATATACGCACCGCACATCTGCATATAACCACAGAATTAAATTAGCAATCTTGGTATAAACGAATGAAGACGACAGATAATTGACCATTGTCACACTTCCCGCCTTCCGAGTCCTCAGCATCACGACGATAATTAAGAAAAATAGGATTTCCGTTTCCCGACTGTCCAGTTCGCAGTCGGCGTTTGGAAACAAAAATTCACATGTAAAATTTGTCCGTTTAGCAAATACATAGGATACACTGAGTAGAATGTTAACCCAATAATATGGTTTCACTAATTGCTTTAGATCACTTTTAAAAGCCATGATTTAAACAGTATTTTTAAAGAAATTTGAGAAGAATATCAACGGAGCCGTGCCCTTAGTTTTAATGGATCTGTCATTTGTCAACATAGCTGTCATATCATATGTCAAAAATTTTGAACGTTTGGAAACGTTTAGTAGGTACGTTGAATATGGACAATAAAAAAAAAATAGCAAGACTTTAAAACAAATTTTCAAAGTATATATCCCAAACCTTGACCCAAACTTCCGACTACCTTCTTGTTTTTCTATTAAACGTACAGTCTGTCTATACATAATATAGTTAGTCACGAAATCAAATGAGGACGTAGCTCTGGGATCATGCGTATAAATTATAGGAAGACTGTATAGCGAGACTAGAATGATATTGATACAGGATACTATTTAGCATTTATTATTATGTTTTTAGCATATTTTTTATTCCAGAAGTGAACCTAACTTTACTAAAAACATTTTTTGTTCTAGGTTTGGGTTGTATAGTTTGAAACTATAAGTGTATTTTTTTTCAGTAGATAGTGAATCATAAATAAGCTCCTTCTTTTTTTTAAGTCGGTTAAATATGGAAATTCAAAAGAAAGAGTTAAAGTTTCAATGCACAGATGTGAAGATTATTATATCTCATGATATAATAAGCTTATACCTTCTCATAACTAGAAATTAAAACAATGAAATCTTATCAAAACTTTATTAAATTATAAATAATCCATAATTTTTTGCTATTTCAACAAAAAACATCGGATAAACTTTTAAAAATGAAAACGTAAGTCATTAGCACGTATTATCCATACTAATATTATAAATGCGAAAGTAACTCTGTCTGTCTGTCTGTTACTCAATCACGCCTTAACTACTGAACCAATTTGCATGATATTTTGTATAGAGATATGTATTTTGATACCCGAGAAAGGACATAGGCTACTTTTTACCCCGATACATAGGAATAAGGAACGGGAACTATGCGGGTTTTTCTTAGACTCGCGTACTTAGAGACCCATGACATTCTCAGTGACCGACAGTACGGTTTTCGTAAGAACAGATCGACTGGTGATCTTTTAGTTCACGCCACACATCTTTGGGGTCAAGCCATTGAGAATTATGGTGAGGCGCTTGCTGTGTCGCTTGACATCTCAAAAGCCTTTGACAGGGTCTGGCACGCTAGCCTATTGAACAGACTTCCCTCTTATGGAGTGCCTCCCGAACTTTGCGCTTGGATAGATGACTTCCTTAGTGAACGTTCTATCCGAGTTGTTATTGATGGATGCACATCTGACCCATTTGATATAAATGCCGGCGTTCCACAGGGGTCTGTTCTCTCCACAACCTTGTTCTTGCTCCACATAAATGATATGCTGCGGCCCAATGTATTTGGATATGCAGATGACAGCACAGTTGTGGAGTGTTACTTTTCCAATGCGCTTGCTTCTAGGCACTCGATCGAAGCTGAAAGGGAAGCCATGATTGTGCGCCTAAATAACACCTTAAAGGAAATCTCCAATTGGGGTGACGCCAATCTTGTGAAATTTAATGCCTGTAAGACACAAGCGTGTTTATTCACAGCTAAAAAAAGCACACTCCAACTAACACCATCTTTTCGTGACGTGCCTATCGAAGTATCTGACCATCTTGAGTTGCTTGGCCTCTCCGTCTCATCGAATCTTAATTACGGTCATTTCATTAAATCTAAAGCTCAACTTGCTGCCAAAAAGCTTGGAATTCTGGCCAAAGTAAAGCAATATTTCACACCTGACCAGCTCCTCAGACTGTACCATGCTCAAGTGCGGTCCTGTGTGGAATATTGCTGCCACATATGGGCTGGCGCTGCAAAAACCCACCTTCAAGCTCTAGATTCAATTGAGAAACGCGCGAAAAGACTTATAGCCGAACCTAAACTAATAAAAAGTTTTGGATCTCTAGAACACCGTAGAAGAATAGCCTGCCTTTCTATCTTTTACCGGCTGCACTTTGGTGAATGTGCATCCGAGCTGCACAATCTTATTCCACCATCTCCATTCCACTATAGAACCTCGCGAAGAGCGGCCGGCTTTCACCCGTTCGTAGTAGATATACCTCGATTACGCACTAAACGCTTTGAAAGATCTTTTTTAATTCAAACTGCGAAGGAGTGGAACTCCCTCCCGCCTTCTGTGTTCCCTGAGAACTATAATTTGGAACTGTTTAAAACCAGAGTGAATAGGCTCTTCCAGGACAGGCATCATTTGCGATCGACCGCATCCACGCTTACCACCAGGCGGGATCGCGGTCAAATGCCTGCTCTGTTATGAATAAAAAAAAAAAAAAAAAAAAAAAAAAAAAAGACTGCGCGGGCGAAGCCGCGGGCGGAAAGCTAGTTAATATTATTTATCAAAGTAAGTAATAGTTTTGAGGGAGAACATTTTTCTTTATAAAAATATAAATAATCCCACATAGCCCACTTGGCTTCACCATTAACAATAAATTAGTTCCTTTACATTCATTTAACACACTCTTTATCAAGTCCTATTGTTTATCTGTTTGTTTCTTAGCTATTTCACAATTTCCAACATTTCCTTTTCCTTTTTCAAACCATCATCTAACCAATGAGATTTATTCATATGCTTTTTTAGTTCATGAGTTCTAACAAAGCTGGCTGAACACAGAGAACATGGTAATCGTGTTCCTTTATCATGCCTCCGCTTTGCATGCTCTGATCTCCTTGACGACGAAATAAACTTCTCCCCACAGTCCTCACACTCATATGGTTTTTCACCCGTATGCCTTCGTCTATGGTAAACGGCGGCCATTTTGGAAACTAATTTCGCGCCACAAATGTCACAACCGAAGTTCCTTTCCCGCGTATGCACAACACTGTGTTCTGCTAAACGAGCCGGCGTGTAGAACCGCTTACCACACCACTGACATTGGTGCGGTCTCACATCCATATGGATCCAAATAATATGGTTTTGTAATTGAGGTCGTGAATGGTAGGTCTTATTGCAATAATCGCAAATGAATGTAGCCGGATCGCGCACGTTGGACCGCTTGTTCCGTGGTATCGTTTTTAAGTCAGGTTTTGCATCTGGCTCACATTTAGACCTGTGAACGCGGTAACAACCTCGATTTGTGAATTGATCGCCGCACGCGCGACATGTCCTGACCATGTGCATTTGGGCATGAAGCTCGAAAGATGCTTGCCTGGTAAATGTCCTACCACATTGAGTACAAGTGTATGCATTTGTTGAATGGCACTTCTTTTGATGTCTCTTTAAGTCTAAAGCATTTTTCAGAAGCGTCGGACATTCATTGCACAGTAACATTTCAATTTTATGAATACTAGCCAAGTGATTTTTCATTTCTTCTCCTCTGTTTACCATGCTTGCACACAGCAGGCATGCTTCTTTTTCACTGCTGTTTTTCAAATGTAAATTCAAGTAGTATGGACTGTGGAACTCTTTGCCGCAATCAGTGCAGGCACAAGACGGCCCATTCCTTGAAATCCTTTGTTTCTTATCGTGTCTATCATGTGTTTTCTCCCTTTTGGGCTGATTCAGAAAATGGTTGACGAAATTTTTCGCATTCCCGTCAAAGTTCCTTACCGTTTGTAAGGAGAGATTGTCGTTGAAGATAGCGTATAAAGATTTGGAGCATTTGTTTCTATCTGAGAGCAGATCTAAAGAGTTGAAGCAGTTTAACCAAAAACTGGCTGAAGATCGTACTAAAATTCTGAATTCATAGGCAGCCTTGGCTAGGTCTGTGCAGGCTGCACATATTCCTTTCGGGCACAACTCTTCATCATATATCTGAAAAAATAGAAAGCACGTTTAGGGTGTCGGAAGGCTCAAGCTTATTACAAAGACAGTAGACCACAGTAGACACTCAAGTTTAAAAATAAACGGAAAAACCGCTGATATGACGGAATAAAATCTTCTTCTTTTTCTTCTATAAAAATGTTTCTGTATTGAATTACGTTATCCAAATAAAAAATGTGTTAACTCGCGTATTTAAAAATACCATAATTTTGAACGATAATAATGAATCGTCAAATCGCTGAAGACGTTTCGTTTTTAAAATCGTTTGATATATTTCAGCAACGTCCACATTTTGCAGATATTATTTTATGAGAAGGGCAGAAAGCATGTCGTCATGGTAGTAGTTCCCTGAATAAGATACCCTACATGACGATAATTAATTAGGTAGCTGATTTTTGAGGGAACCAATGAGGGCTTTTTTGCTTTTATGAATACCAGACCGTAAAAAAAGTTTAGTCCGTTAAACTAAAAAAAGTGTATGGATTTGTAATATATCCTCTAGCCACAGAGGCGTGAGGCCCACGTCACCAAAACATAAGCGACCTATATAAGTAGGTACTATTTAGATTTGGTAGTTTATTGTAATGCACCGATTTCATTTTTCTTTAGTGATTATTTTATTGATTGATAAATTTCCAGTTTAGGGTGCTTGTTAGAGCCAAGATCTTGCTACCCTGACAAAACTTCATAAGGTAAAGTGGGTCAATTGGCAGAAAAACAGTTAAGTTATTTATACAAAAATAATCAAAGAAAATATTATGTATTGCCACTCATTTACCTGTAAAAACTACATTCTTGTCAGATAGATAGATCAGATAGTAGATTATAATTGAACAGAATAATTTTTATATGTTTATTATCAATCAATTGATATAAAATTCATAAGTTCAGCTTCATATTTAATAAGTACACTTAATAGTTTACTGTCCATTTTATAAACTACTAGTGGTCCGCCCCGGCTCCGCCCGTGGTACATATTTCGCAATAAAAGGTAGCCTATGTCCTTTCTCGGGTATCAAAATATCTCCATACCAAATTTCATGCAAATTGGTTCAGTAGTTTAGGCGTGATTGAGTAACAGACAGACAGACAGACAGAGTTACTTTCGCATTTATAATATTAGTATGGACTAGCTTTCCGCCCGCGTTTTCAAAGAAAAACCCGTATAGTTCCCGTTCCCGTGGGATTTCCGGGATAAAACCTATCCTATGTGTTAATCCAAGTTACCCTCTATATGTGTGCTAAAGGACAATGAGTAATGGTGGGCCCACCTCTCAATAGAAGTGAGAAACTCATGAATGAATTGGTATTTTTATACCGAATAAAACTTAGTATTACATCAAAGGTTAAAAGTCAGTACTTTCGGAGTTATACTGTCATAAAAGTGATCCCAATCCCTGCAATTAGTTATCGTAGTTTACTTCAATATATTACCGAATAGTGTTAGAACCGTATTACATGTAAATTATTAATTACCGTAATAATTATATTATAATTTACCGTATTAATTGATCGAAACCAAGTTGGAAGAAACGCGATAACACAATATTATTGTACTGCTTGACCGGACGGCGAACTGTAGGTACTTGCGCTCATATAATATCTTTGATTTGGTACCTACCTAGGAGTTGGGAGATATCAACCATTCCTGGCCCCCGCGGCTTTTTTAAACGATGTAATTGTTATCGATGTACAGGACGACGAATAAATCTTATTTAAAGTGAAATACGTGTATTATTATCATTGTACCTTATAAAAATCCATAAATAATAAGTTAGATTAAAATACTTTAAGACGCCGAAAGTACTAACATTTGACCATAGTTGTAATAATAAATAATGTTCCGCTTAAAAAGCCCTATGCAATGGTATATCACATGTTACTATTGCGGGGTGGGCCCAGACTCCATACATTTGTTTCCCATTGTCCTTTCATTGTAATCGGTTCAGTAGTTTTTAAGTGAAAGAGTAACAAACATCCATACATCCATACTTAAAAACTTTCGCCTTTATAATAGTAGTAGGATACTATAGAACTCAAAAAGAGAGCCCAAAGTTATAAGTTAAATCTTTGAGATATATTATTTAGATTGGTATGGAATAAAATAAAAATAAAATAGGTCACATAGGTAAATGCAAACTAAACTTCGAAATAATTAAAAAAAATGCATTTATTTATGCTACAGTTACGCATTCAACACTTTAAACTCAGCATCCCTAATCTGCCTCTTGAACAGTAACACATTCTGATGTTTTTTGCTATGATGCACTAAGCCTCGACATGTACTAAATCTCTCATTACAAACCGTACACTTATATTTCATCTCTGGTAAATCACATTCATTTGGATGCATCGTTAGCAAATGATTTCGTAAACGGTAGGGAAGACGAAACTTCGCTGCACAGTACGTACACGCGTGTTTTAATACGATCTCCGATTTCTTATGCGTTCGCCGTACGTGCTCTGATCGTCGTGATGACGTTGAGAATGTTTCTCCACATTGCTTACATGCGTAAGGTCGCTCTCCCGTGTGTAAGCGTAAGTGCTGAACGTAGCCAAGGCGAGATTTCAAAACTATCCCACATTGGTTACATTTAAAGGTGTGGTTGAAGTCATGTGACTTCACATGTTCTGACATATGAGCTGCAGCCAACAATTTCCCGCAATGTACGCATGGTTGGTGCGTATTTTTCATATGCACAATTTGTATGTGCGCTGATATGATCTTTCTACCAGCAAATACTTTACCGCAGTAATCACAAATGCATTTTTTGTCAACACTGCCTCGCAATCCAACTCTGATTGGTGTTTTGTCTAATACTGTCCCTATTGTACTCTTAACATTATTTATACAGTTTTTGAAGTGATGTATGTAACATTTTTGGTTTTTGAATATTTTATCGCATCTAGGACATGACTTTGGTGTGTGTATTGACATATGGGCATGTTGTGCATTTACAGATTGAAACGATTGTCCACAATCTATACAAATGTTTGCACTTGGAGCGTGAAATTTAATCCGATGGCCATTGTACTGTTCAAAACTTATTAAAAGCGCAGGACAGTCTTCACATTCTATAGGCTTTTTATTGTGACTATTATTCAAATGTGAAACTAACAAATCCCTCATCATTACATCTCCACATATATAACATGCTCTTTTCATATCCGTAGACTCTTTTAAATGAACATACAATTGATATGGATTTCGGAAAGTTTTACAACATTCTGTACATGTATATATCTGTCTCTGTGATTTGCCTGTGAGATGTTCCGATAATTTTGTAGCCGCTGTATCTTTAGATATTGGTTCATTGAAATCATCGACTATAGTCATTTCGTTTTTGTTTATTACAGCAAATATTGCCGTGCTTTGCTTATCCTTTGGCAAGGGCAGGTTATCCAAGAGATCTATCAATATATCCCATTCGGATTTCGCTTTATAACATAGAACACGAAATTCGGCAGCGTTCAGAGCCGACACAGAGCATGATGAGCAGATTCCTGCCGGGAGATCGTCTTGTAACTGCATCTGTAATCAATGAGACTAGTCAAATGGTCACGACTCCAAGAGATGTTTAGAATACTGCCCATATGCCGAACGGTTTACAAAGCAAAGTTTGCATTTTCAATCCTACGTAATCTAAGCTACCTATTAGTAATTTATTAAAGTTTGTGTACAGTAGGGTCGATTGTTTATTTCGTTTTAATTAGAACAACTTATGTTTTTCCGTAAGCTGCTGGAATATTTTAAGGTTCAAACGCATATCGTATTTGAAATAGAAGATATGTTTTGCGTTTTGGTAACATTACCAATATAGAGAAACCGCAAATTACTAGGTATCCGAAATTACTGCATACTACTTTCTGCCGCCATTTTGTACCGTCAAAATGTGGACGTTCCGTTTATCGCAAATATTATATAAACAATACATACAATGTTATGACATACCTGAATTCCCGTTATTCTTTCAAGGACTTCGGCCAGAGTAAAGGCTTTTCCTTCGTCCATCATTACTGTGTCCTCTAAGAACACTCGACCTTCTTTTGTACTTCCCATACAAATACGGCATTTATCCATTCCATCTCCTTTTACTATATGTGATACTAATGCTTTTATGTCGACTTGTTTGCTCATTTTAGAGTTTTGAAAAATTATGTATATTGTGTAAAATAAGTTCAGTTTTACAAAGTTTGGGAATGAGCATGCAGCGTAAACCACAAACACTTCATCAATCATCTATCAATTTTCATAGTGCAGAATTGCTACGAGAAAATGAAATGTAAATTTGACAGTTTTACAGGTTAAAAATTTACACGTCAAAATGAATTCACAGAACTCAACAACAGACACCATTTATTAAAAAAAGAACGGGCAGAAAAATCATATTCGAACGTCCAACGAAGAGAAGAGATAAATTAGTATATTCATGCGTCGGCCATTAATTAGGTATATTCAGAATCGGCTGAGGCGACGCGACGCAAGGGCGACGCGAACGACGTCTTCTCAAAATAGTTCGATCAACCGGAAGTATCTGTAAGATTTATAAAATAACTAGAAAATATGGTGATAAAATAATATTGAAATAATTTAATTGGGAGGAATAGGTACTTTTATCTAGCGATTATTTTTTTTAGTTTCACATGCGTTGTCTATGACTTTTTCTTAGTCATTTGACTCAACTCTGTCAAAAACTCAAAAGTAAAATTTCACTATACGAACTGTCACTTGTCAGTCAATGTTTTGAGTTTTGTTGAATAGAAGGAATAGAATTTGTTCAAGATGGTAAATAAATTTGAAATTTCTAGTGTAATCTGATGCGTAAATGGCGTAATTTAATCGTCAATGCAATCGTTATTGAAAAAATTAGTCTGTGTATATAATATTTTACGAACATTAAGTGTACTTTCATTATATATCCCCTCTTATGTGAAGGGGTTAAAAATCCAAAATATGAATTTATTTTTTAGAATTTGTGAGTGTAATATGAGAAAATGTGTTAAATAAGTGTATTATATCCAAGTGTTTGATCAAAAATATATTCAAGTTGTGAAAAATGTTTGGAATATTCAAGAAATCAATCAATTTATACAAACTCGATTTCCATTATAAGTTTGACTCATTCTTTTATTATCAATTAATGAGAGTTCTAAAGTTATAAAATATTTAAATAGCTGTTTCATTTCTTAAATAATTATATAGTCATGTACCTACTTATATCATCTTATTTTTTAATGTACAGATTTTATTAAAACAAGTACAGGTGGCGACGCTTTTATTTACGCATAATTCCGATAGTTCCATAAAAAATTAACTAATAAAACACTGCAGAAAATGACAATTATAGAAATTCAATAACTTTAAGTTCTTCTTTGACTCAATAGGATGATCAATACTTTAGCCTCTATTATATTCAAAATCTATATTTTAATATGCTATACATGCCTTAAAAACATCCTTTCATAGTGTCAACAATGATTGCAGATAAAAAAAAATATATACAGTGGTGGACGTTTAATTAGAAACACGTAACAGGATGAAGTAGTCATCAAATTTATTTACTTTTGTGTATTAACATATTAGAGATTAAGCATTATTTCATATGTAATAGAACACCCGTTTATCTAGTTTTATAAGAAATTGCTTAATTTTAATCAAACGTTAGCTTAAATTAATAAAATTAAACAACTTTAAGTGAAGTCTGATTTCCGAGTATTTTCAGTCTGGACAACAAATTAGAAACAGCATGGTTCGAGTGTTCCAAAGTCAAAACCTGTTGAAATGCCGCCAATATTTTTTTCTTCTACAAATATTTGCACCGTTTTTTAAACATTCCATCTAAAAGTTTCTGAAAATTAATTTGCTTTGCAGTATAAATGGGTAAAAGTAAGATTTGTGACCCATCAACAAGAAAAATAATTTTAAGTTTACATTTTGACAAAAACTGGAGTTACAGGAAAATTGCAAATCATTTAGAGTGTTCGATAAAAGGATATTCAATGCTACAGTTTATTTAAAAGAGCATGGTACTTCTGATTAAGTGCCTAAAAAAGCTCGACCATGAAAAACCACTGCACGCGAGCATAGGCAAATAATTCTTTTTGCAAAAATGGATCCATTTAAAGGTTCCAATTGTATTAGAAAATATGTTTTTGCAAACGTGTTAAAATCTCATACAATCTAAGCCACGACGTTGTAAAGCCGTTGTTGTCTATAAAGATTATAACAGTCTAAAAACAACCCCATACGTGCCCATACTATAATATTTCCTCCGCCACGCTGAACTGTTTATTTATTATCTAAGGCATGGTTAACTGAACGACGCGCGTACCCTTTGCCATCAGAATTGATTAAATTAATTTTAGTTTCATCCCAAAATAAAACTTTTTCACTGGCGGACTGTCCACTAGCAATATTTCTTAGTAAATGAAAATCGTTGTTCCCTGTACTGCCTAGTAAGAAGCTGTACTTTCCTGGCGTCTCTCCCAAAAAATTTTGCCTCGACTTACTGCCTGCGAACCTATCTCATTAACACATTGCGAGGTTCGTCTTCGGAAAAAACTAATTTTATTATAGAATTTGAACTTTTAAATGGTTCCATCTTTGCCAAAAGAATCATTTGCCTATCCTCGCGTGCAGTAGTTTTTCATGGTCGAGCTTTTCTAGGCACTTGATCGGAAGTACCATGCTCTTTTAAATAAACTATAGCATTGAATATCTTTTTATCAAACACTCTAAATGATTTGCAATTTTCCTGTAACTCCAGTTTTTGTCAAAATGTAAACTTAAAATTATTTTTCTTGTTGATGGGTAACAAATCTTACTTTTACCCATTTATACTGCAAAGCAAATTAATTTTCAGAAACTTTTAGATGGAATGTTTAAAAAACGGTGCAAATATTTGTAGAAGAAAAAAATATGTGCGGCATTTCAACAGGTTTTGACTTTGGAACACTTGAACCATGCTGTTTCTAATTTGTTGTCCAGACTGAAAATACTCGGAAATCAGACTTCACTTAAAGTTGTTTAATTTTATTAATTTAAGGTAACGTTTGATTAAAATTAAGCAATTTCTTATAAAACTAGATAAACGGGTGTTCTATTACATATGAAATAATGCTTAATCTCTAATACGTTAATACACAAAAGTAAATAAATTTGATGACTACTTCATCCTGTTACGTGTTTCAATATATAAGTACAAATCACAGGCCAAAAAACAAACACAGTTTTCATACTTATCCCTTTTAATAAGAAAACGTTGTTCAACCAAATTCATGATTAGCCACTTTCTTCATTCAATTTTATCAATCCCAGATAGTTTTCATACTTAGCCCTTTTAAAAGATAAACATGAATCAACAACCAAATTCTCATCACTACATTTACAACGCAAAGTGCTCTAATACAAGCGAATGCTCATTCTAACCCCACTATGTAAATTTTTTTTGTGTAAACAGGCTTAGAGCATCATCAGATCTTTTGTTGTTCTTTGTGCGTTTGAAAAGATTCTATGCAAAGTTCTAATACTGAACAACACTGAATATGAGTTTTTATTACACTAAAAGATCACGAAAGAATGCTCTTGCTCTAGCTCTATGTTTGTTTGGTCTAAATGCACCGAGTGCACTGCCTACTCCTTAGCTAGTTGTTGAATTAAAAAAAAAGTTATTACCTATTTCTCGATACAATTTCAGCAACCACAAATCTTAGTACTGCGGGAGGGGACGGACCAGTCGCAGGGCAAGCCGCAACTGGTGTCCAACATCAATGCCTGCCAGCTGGTTGTGGATGCTGTAAGTTTATTTATATAATTCCTTTTAATCCTATGTCCTGTTCCTTATGAAATATCAGAATAAAAAGAAGCTGAAGTTACTACTCATTACATTGGCTATCTGTCAGTGATAGTCCCGTCATAATTGGTCCAGCTGTACCAGAGATTAGCCAGAATAAACATTGAAATAAATATTATTTTGGTATATATGTAAATCCTTTTAAATATTTGAGAAATGTTGAATAGAATGTAAGACTATGATTTATTTTTAACTTTATTCATTTGTTGTGTATTTCATTTCCACTTATGAGCCTGTGATTATACGAAAATTCGTTCCAATTTCCGATTGGATGACGAGATAGAAGTATATGAGGTGGTATCACACATTTAACTTGTTAGAGTGGCCGTACTGCTTCAAGCAGTTGAGACCGACTGCTTGAAGCCGCGACCGTGCAGTGGATAATAAAAATTCATTCACTGCCGTACACATGATTGCTTGAGCAGTCGCGACCGCTTCAAGCCGTCAACTGCAAGGTTTGTAAATTGTAGCGACAGATCGAGCAGTCAACGACCGACCGCTCGAGAAGTCCGTGTACGTCACTCAGCCGTTAACTGCTCGAGCTGCTCGTGTACGGCCGCTCTAAATGATGGAAATCACTACATAGTAATTAGTATAAAACAAAGTCGCTTTCTCTGTCCCTATGTCCCTTTGTATGCTTAAATCTTTAGAACGACTTAACGGATTTTGATGAGCATTTTTTTAATAGATAGGGTGATTCAAGAGGAAGGTTTTAGTATATAATTTATTAGGTTTTAGATAAACCGGGCGAAGCCGCGGACGTTAAGCTAGTATACATATAGGAGGTGAAAATGTTATGCTGATAAAATTATCTTTAAGGGACTTACACTCTAGTGCTTTCCAAAATAAAAGTAATTTACAAATTGGAATAGGCACTAGCTGATCGCGCGAACTATCTCACGTGAAAATATTAGCTGATTGGTTTTGTTATTTATTTTTTTGGACTCAAATTTCGAATGGTTTCCTCTCATAACATCTTCTCCTGATATTAACAAAAGCAACATTTAGAGATTTAACCAACTGAGCAACAAACATTAATATAAATAATTTTTTCAATAATACATATTACATACCTATGTCATTCAAAACTACACCACCATGCCATTAATCTAACAAAAAAATAAACGAAACACATCAAAATTGAATAATAAAGCCTCTTTTATAGCATTTATATATTGCGCAAATTGCTTCATAACATTATTTAACTCATTTGTGAACAGGTACGTACCACACTCGGCCCGCGTGGTATGGACAAACTGATTGTCGACCATTCAGGCAAAGCTGTTATATCAAATGATGGAGCTACTATAATGAAGGTGAGTGTTTTTTCGTATTTTAATTTTTAAAAAGAATTTTAATATGTAGGTGTGGTTGTTTTTTTTAAAGAAGTGTCCGTTGGTTTATTTCGATTTAAATTGGGCTCTGTATTGCTCTTTTTTTAATAATTCAATTACTACCTTATTAATTATTATTATTTTGTGTAAAAAACAAAAGAATTTGTGTATTGAAATATCATGTTAACACTCAGTCTGTTGAAATGGATTATTTATTCTCTCTTTTATGTATGTCGTCTAGTTAATTTTTAAATTGACCTGATAAATAATATTTTAAACTAGCGGTTCGCCCCGGCTTCGCCCGTGGTACATATTTACGTTTTCTCTATATAAGAATCATCTTTGGACTTCCACAAACATTAAAAAAAAGAATTATCGAAATCGGTTCAGCCATTCACGTGATGCAGTGACAAAGCGAAACGGGTTTCATTTTTATATATATAGATATAAAATATATTAAATCATGATCTTTACACAGCTTTTGGACATCGTCCACCCTGCCGCCAGAACGTTGGTCGACATTGCCAAATCGCAAGATGCTGAGGTATGTAATAATAAATATTATTTCACGATAGAAACTTACTTTTTTCTCTGTAATAAACATCGACCAGCATGTGTTCGTGAAAATTTCGTCAAAATATACGTTATTACTTATAAATATTTTTATTAATAAGTTACAATAACAAAATGATTATAAACACGGATCCAATTTCCGAATTCGCTTGATGACAAACTATTATATGATTTTTCCTACTCAAGTAATATTTGCATATATTCTATAGCACAGATAAAAAAAAAATATTTTAAATTTTAAAAACAGGTCGGCGACGGTACCACATCTGTGGTGATTCTTGCCGGCGAGCTTCTGAAGAGATTAAAGCCGTTTGTTGAGGAAGGTTAGTTATTTTTTATTATCTAGGTTTGGAGGAGGGTAGTTTTAAAAAAATTTGGGAGGGTACATGGTGAAAATGGTGTTGGTTTGGGTGAAATGCGATGGGGGCGTGTAAGTGATTAAAAATAAATTACTTTGTTAAAAAAAAAAAAACAGAAGCTGTATTAATTTGGCTTATGGAATTTAGTGCTTATAATTTTTTTCTAAATTACTCAATATAATCTTTTTGAAGTCAATTAAAAGTTAAAAAAAAAACTGTGTTTTGCGTTATAATAGAAATGAATGGTGCTATTTATACAGATAATTTTAAAACATTTTTTTTCTGTTATTTAAATACATTGGGTAACAGCTTTAAATACATTGGGTAACAGCTTTGTGCTATAGCTTGAGCGCAGTGACTGTAGGGCGGTGTAAGTACGTGCGGTGAGGCGGGGTGGGGGTAAGAAAGAGCACGAGTTAGAAGTTAGAAAGAAACGGAACGGTCGGTACTCTCCCCCGCCTCGCCGCAAAACAAACAGCCATACAGACACTGCACTCAAGCTATACGATTGGATATATGACTATGAAAATAGTGGAAAAATTGGCTTCTTCAAAAATAAATAACAAAATTGCTTCCATTTCTGGGTTGGGAAGTCGCATTCAAAAGGATAGTGAGAACATCGTTCTACAATGATTACATTCTTACGGATCCACAGAAATGCTGACGAAATACTAACATTATGAGTTTATTTTTATTATTATATTAAAAAAATATTAAAAAATAAAGTTATTAACACGCCAAATGTGTTAAGGTGTGCACCCGCGTGTTATTGTTCGCGCCGTTCGTGCGGCTTCGAAATTGGCCGTGGATAAAGTGAAGGAACTGTCCGTGCGTGTTGAGAGCAAGTCGCCGGAGGAGCAGAGGTGAGTATTCTGGAATGTTCTGGAAGGTTCGAGAATGTTCTAGAATGCTAAGGGGTGTTCGAGAACGTTTTTGGAAATTTTAGAATGTGTTACTCGTTACATTGAATGTTTTTACGTGTAGTAAAGTTGAGTTACTAGATGGTAATGATGGTAATAGTTACTAGATGGTAATAGAATGTTCTCGAATGTCTTCGAATTTTATATTATTAATTATCTCTATTATTCAACATACTAATGATTATAACAACGGATCCAATTACCGAATTTAATGTGGACACAACTCGTATGAATATCCCCATCCCTTTCCACCATCGAACCACAAACAAACAAACATACAAACGAACACAATTTCACAGGGATCTGCTAAAGAAATGCGCGGTTACAGCGATGTCTTCTAAACTGATTCATCAGCAGAAGGATCACTTTTCCAAGATGGTGGTCGATGCTGTGTTGTTATTGGATGCACCTTTGCTGCCCTTGGATATGATTGGTCAGTATTAAAAGATGTTAAAATAATTTAGATTTTAATGTTTGGAAAAGTTAAAAGTATGTAAAAGAGTCGACAGAAAGAGAAAAATTATTTATTTGAATCCACACGATAGTGATCTTAAATAAAACTAGCTTCGCTCCGCGGTTTCACCTGCGTGACTCAGCTTCTGCTGGTCTTAGCGTGATGATAATAATATAAAGCCTATAACGTTCCTCGATAATTTTTCAAATTTTTCAAATCGGACCAGTAAGTAGTTCTTGAGATTAGCGCGTTCAAACAAACTCTTCATCTTTATAATATTATTCAGTCCGGCGTATCATGGCAACTATTATTCGACTGATTTCTATTCTTAGATTTTATTTTATTTAATAAACTAGCGTCCGCGCGGAAGTCGGTCTATAAAACTGAAAAATTAATTTTTTTTTCTACGTATTTTTCGATAAAAAGTATCCTATTTTATGCCCAGGATAATAAGGTATAATTATACCAAGTTTCATCGAAATCGAACCATTAGTTTTCACGTGATGCCTGAACATACAGACACACAAACAAAATTTTTTAAATCACATATTTGGGTTTGGTATCGATCCAGTAACACCCCATGCTATTTATTTTTTCAATATTTTCAATGTACAGAATTGTCCCTTCTACAGATTTATTATATGTATAGATTATTTGTATTGCTTTTGTCACCGATGATTATAACAAACGGATCCAATTTCTGATTGTACAGTGAGGATCTTGATAGTAGACATGAGGTGACTAAAATATTAAAATGGCAAAGATATATCGGAATGCTGAGGTATTTCCATAGATTCAAAATAATGTCTTTTTGTAGTTAATTTATGACATAGAATTGTTATGTATGTATATTGAAAATTCTATAATTGAAAAATCTTTATAACTCTGTGTTTTAGCACAAAAAAAATTAAGTGGGTAGGAAACATTTTTATATAATTTACAGTATACCCTAAAAATTAATAATTTTCTTTCAGGTATCAAGAAAGTAGCGGGCGGTGCATTAGAAGACTCATTCCTAGTCGAAGGTGTGGCCTTCAAGAAGACGTTCTCGTACGCAGGCTTTGAGATGCAACCGAAGAGCTATGAAAACTGCAAGATTGCACTGCTAAATATTGAGCTGGAACTCAAAGCTGAGAGGGATAATGCTGAGGTGAGATATTGGGCTATGTTCATCTATACTAATATTATAAAGCTGAAGAGTTTGTTTGTTTGATTGTTTGTTTGTTTGAACGCGCTAATCGCGGGAACTACTGGTCCGATTTGAAAAATTCTTTCAGTGTTAGATAGCCCATTTATCTAGGAATGCTATAGGCTACATATCATCACGCTACGATCTACAGGAGTGGAGCAATGCGGGTGAAACCGCGGGGAACAGCTAGTAATAAATAACTGGGCTCACGATAAAAATAAAAAATGAGCGTGTGTGCCGCGAACACGTGTCAGAAGTGAAACTTCTTCGGTGAGATCAAAGATACCAAAATCGTCGACTTATTCCATTACGTGACGGTAACGCCGTGATCATGAAAATTTACTCTCAACGCGGCTAAACAAGTTTCACTTCAAAAAATGTTCCCAATAGATAACTAGACTTATAATCATAAAAAAAGAGTGTGTGTACTTATGTACACGCGTTAGAAGTTATACTTCTTTGGCGTATGGAAAAAAAATACTAGAATATACAACTTGAACATAGTTATCAATTTTCATACCACCTAGAACTAACTTCATGCTGTTAAATTTAGGTGTCGGTGTGCGCGCGCACTGTAAAAGTTCACTCTCCATTTCTCCATCGCGCCAAAAGAAGTATAACTTCAATAATCATAAAAAATTGCCCAAAGAAAAACTCTGCCTATGCATGTGTGGCAGAGTTTTCTTATGGTACATCAATGCTACATTGTTAATTATTCTATCACATAATTAATGTTTTTCTTTGGATAACTTTTGAGCGTGATTGTGAGTATAGTGGCTTATTGATACAATTTGTGCAATCTAAATGTAAACCTGAATATTAAAATTCAGAAAAAACATCACCAATGATTAAAACACACGGATCCAATTTCCTATGGAACAGTGGAGGATCTTGATAGTAGACATGAGGTGATAAAAATATTAAAATTTTAAATAAATTACTTTGGTTAGGATTTTTTACAAATAATTTCCGTCGATAAAATCTTTTAAAAATTGCGTTTGTTCAGTTACTGCCTTGTTTGGCTCCCACTTTTTTACTTTATGTTGCCTAAATAAGTTTCTTAACCTAAATAATATATACCCCCAGGTTCGCGTAGACAACGTACGCGAATACCAAAAGGTGGTAGATGCGGAATGGCAGATTCTATACGAGAAGTTGGCAGCGCTGCATGCAAGCGGAGCTAACGTGGTGCTGAGCAAACTGCCCATCGGTGATGTGGCCACGCAGTACTTTGCTGACCGGTGAGTGTCTCTTTGTGTACACGGTATGATGTGGGAGTATACCAGGGGGTAGATGTGGAATGGCAGATTCTGTACAATAATGTTGGGCCAACGTAGGGTTGAGCAAGCTGCCCATCGGCGATGTGGCCACACAGTACTTTGCTGACCGGTGAGTGTCTCTTGTGCAGTGTAATGTGGGAGTATACCAGGGGGAAGATGTGGAATGGCAGATTCTGTACGAAAAACTGGCAGCGCTGCATGTAATCTGGGCCAATTTTTGAAGTGAAACTTCTTTATCGGGGTTGGAAAAAATTTAGTGTAACATTTTTTCGTTACGCGTAACATTTTTCCGTTACGCGCCATCTTTTTCTTATCCCTACCGCGCGTGATTCGACGTATTTCTGTAAAGTTGCATATAGTAAATTATTTTTTGAAAGATAAGGTCATAAAGAAGTTTCACTTCTTATGTGTGTAGACTAGTACACGCACACATTTCTTTTTCTAACAATGCTATTGAATAAAAATTACTTTTAAAAGAAATCGTAGCAAATTTAAAATGTCAATTCAATATTTTAATTTATGGCAGTACTGCGTTGCCACAATTTTGCCAATGTCCTGTAGTGAATGGGAAAATGTCACCGATGATTATAACAAACGGATCCAATTTCTGATTGAACAGTGAGGATCTTGATAGTAGACATGAGGTGACAAAAAAATAAAATTTTATTGTTTATGTATTTATTTTTTGTTTGTATAAAGCACAGAACAGTAAGAACAAATAGAAGTGTGATGTGGGCGTGGCCCACGTGTCACTAGTAAGGTAAGATCACCTAACTTGCTCTCAGTTGTGCGCAGAAAAATATTCGAGTCGGTTGTCAGCTGTCAAACCTTTTTTTCATATTTATTCATTAATTAGGACGTGTTGTTTGGTATTAGAGTGGAAAAATGATAGCAGACACAATAATATCAGCAATGGAGGCATTCCATACCATCGGTAAGTCTAATTAGTACTATTATAGATTGAACAGCAAACAAGGCTATCTGGAATATTATTGCAATAAACAAACGAATGTCGGTTTAGTGATGATTAGAAAAGACAAACATTATAAATATTTTATTTTATTTTATTTTTCCTTAGCTTTCATTTCTACAATATTTTTTTATATATTTCCCAAAGAGGCTAATTTAAAAGAGAAATGGATAAATGCAACGTGACGAGTTACCTGGATGCCGAACAGCACTAAGTAGTCTAACAAAGGCCGCCGATACATGAAACCTACGGCAGTTCCAAGATTTAAAATAATGCATATTTTCTGTTTGTATTTTGTAAATATAGATTTATACTATTCTGTTCCGTTTTTTATTTTTATTTTTATTTATTTTTTTATGCTATAGGACAGCAAACGAGCAGACGCGTCGCCTGGTGTTAAGCGATACACGCCGCCCATAAGCATCCACTCCACTTGGAAGTGGATGTGTTGCTGTCCTCAAAGGGAATTGGAAGGAGTTAGGTAGAAGGGGCGAGGATGGGAGGGAATGAGGATAGGGAAGGAGAGGATGGGTAGGGGATGGGAAGGGATATGGGCCTTTAATAATAATAATATGAAAAGACGTACATACTTAATAGTAATAAACATACTCCAAATGTCTAGTACATACTTCAAGCGTAGAGTGAACAGGTACCTTCTAGGAAAGCGCGTACCATCTTAGACCACATCTCAGCATAACATCAGGCGAGATTGTGGTTAAGCGCTTCTCTATTCCCAATAAAAATATATAAAAAATGTGACACATTATACTATACTCATACAATAAAAAGTACCAAAAAAATATTTATTCTTGAATTATCGATAACAAGGCTGACATCCCTTAGGGCATAGCATCACGTTAATGTCAATAATGTAGAGTGACATAAATTTCAACCTTATCTCTATGTATTGAGGTTCAAAGTTATATCTATCGAAAACTTACGCCCTCTGTTGTTGAATAGCTGAATGTTTTCGAATTTGGAATTTCTGAGCAAAGAGAAACAAAACAGCTAATATACCTAGGGATGTTATACTAAAATATACCGTAACATCGTGCGTTAGAGTACATATTGAAATGCTGAATACCTAAGTCAGTTTTTACTCAAATTAAGCTGTCCAATAAAGGCATAGTTTACTTGTTGTGTAAACTGTTTAGCTATCGGTTTAAATGTGTGGGTTTGGCGACACTGGTTTTCATACTAATTATGACATTATAGCACTTCTATTTGTTCTTACTGTTCTGTGGTATGGACATATCGGGCACACATGAAAACGGTTTTTTTTTTGTTTCACTTAAAAAATTTATATGTTTTCGTGTTTCCAGCGACATGTTCTGCGCGGGCCGCGTGCCCGACGAGGACATGCGTCGCACGCAGCGCGCTTGCGGCGGCGCCGTGCTGTCCTCCACCCGCGACCTGCGCACCGACGCGCTCGGCTCGTGCGCGCGGTTCAGCGAGCGGCAGGTGGGCGGCGAGCGGTACAACATATTCGCGGGTGAGTGTGTGTCTGTCTGTCCTCCACCCGCGACCTGCGCACTGAAGCGCTCGGCTCGTGCGCTCGGTTCAGCGAGCGGCAGGTGGGCGGCGAGCGGTACAACATATTCGCGGGTGAGTGTGTGTCTGTCTGTCCTCCACCCGCGACCTGATTATTCGGTAAAAGGGTAATCTCAGGGTAAATTTATACTACTGCCTTAGTATAAATTGTCGTAATTGAAGCTTAATTTTTTTAGAACGTTAGTGAAAACGCGCGAATGCGAAAAAAAAAATTCAGTTAGTAATAAATATTTGAGAACCATCAAATAAAAAAAAATTATCCCTGTTACCTCTGTTAGCTACCACAATCGAGAGTTTCGTACAAGAAATTAAAGGGGGGGCCCTCCACAAAATAAGGCTACTCACGGAAAATTAGCTTGATAGTAATCACTTGCAAAAATAGGCGATGGATCCTGAACTATTTACCACCCATCACATGATAGATTATTCCATCTTAAAACCGAAAAAATACATAGTCCGGCTGTCAGAATAGTCTGGTCACTAAGGCATTCGTAATTTTCTGGATTCGTGTGCGGACCCCAGGTTGGGAAAAGCTGGTTTTATTCATTGATCTTTTTACACCATTGCTCATGATTATTCGTTCGTATAAAAAGCATATTTGCTTTAATTTTCTGATACTAATGGCTTGTTTTCTTGTAAAGGTTATGAAAAAGAAAATGCGCCGCCTGGTAAGAAATATTCATATGAATATAGTCACATCAAATACTTTATTTTAGCATCATGTTAATATTTATACAGGGTGTTCCACCCTTGGTATACTAAGCTCAAAGGAGGTTATAGTTTTGCATAATATGCTGAGTACGTAAAAAATACTTATAAAATTCCAGACACATTTTTTTTTCAAATAGATGAATTCTTAAAACTCTATGTGTAGCATAACCCCTAACAAGCAATCCGCCCAACTTTGCTACCCGCACGTGGGCTATCTTTTAAGATTATGTTTTCATTGATAAAATGGTCAACATTAGCGAAGCGGTATATGCCAGCTGCGCGAAGTTAAGTATTTTTTACGTACTCAGCATATGCAAAACTATAACCTCCTTTGAGCTTAGTATACCCAACAATGGGACACCCTGTATATGCAGGTTACAATTGCTATACATTTACTACAATTAGTATCATGTAGATTAGACTTTTATATGGTACCTGCATTAGTTTATTTAGGTTTAGAAAAATTGTTACTTATCAATAGTTATTTGAGCCCAGGGTCATTGTGATTTAAGTATTATAGGTGTACACTAGATTATTTGAAATAGACATTTTTTTCGATTAATATTCAACTAGCTTTCTAGCCGCAGCTTCGCCCGCGCAGTCAAAGAAAAACCCGCATAGTTTACGTTCCCGTGGGATTTCCGGGTTAAAACCTATCCTCTTTCCCGGGGTAAAAAGTAGTCTCTGTCCTTTCTCGGGTGTCAAAATATCTGTATATACCAAATTTCATGCAAATTGGTTCAGTAGTTAGGCGTGATTGAGTAACAGACAGACAGACAGAGTTACTTTCGCATTTATAATATTAGTATGGATGTTTTTTATTAATATTATTTCGTCAATTCATTTCCAGGATGCCCAGCAGCGAAAACATGCACGCTGATCCTCAGAGGTGGCGCTGAACAGTTTCTGGAAGAGACGGAACGTTCTCTGCATGATGCTATCATGATTGTGCGAAGGACCATCAAGAATGATGCTGTTGTTGCGGGTGAGTTTTTTTATAATTTTACAAGTAAATTTGATGTCTTTAGAAATCATTTCCATATACTTGGTCTATATCGTCTGACGTTTGAACTATACTTTTTGGAAGCATGAATTGATTGTTGTTATTTAGTACTAGCTGCGCTTCGCGGTTTTACCCGCCTAGCTCCGCTTCTGTTGGTCTTAGCGTAATGATATATAGCCTATAGCCTTCCTCGGTAAATGGGCTATCTAACACCGAATGAATTTTTCAAATCGGACCAGTAGTTCCTGAGATTAGCGCGTTCAAACAAACAAACTCTTCAGCTTTATACTATTAGAACCATGTTAGAAAATTGGCCCGTACCAAACTGGTCTATATCGTCTGACGTTTGAACTATACTTCGCGGAAGCATGAATTTTTCTTTGAGTCAGTGTAAGCGACTTGTATATGTTTAACGATATGTTTCACGTAAAAACCAATTTTTTTTTATACAAGTTTTTTGTTTTTAATAAAGTGTTGTTGCAAAAAGTACTATTGTAATCGACTCAAAGTCAAGACTCTTGGTCCTCGTTTTTATCCTTTGAGAATCTTAGTTTGTTTGTTATTAGTCACCTTGATCGAACAGTAGATATGTGGAAAAAAATCTCATATTTTCTACAATTATCGTAATTATTATTTACTTTTTTTCACAGGTGGCGGTGCAATAGACATGGAGCTGTCCAAACATCTCCGCGATCACTCCAAGGGCATTGCTGGCAAGGAGCAATTACTCATTGGGGCCATAGCACGAGCGTTTGAAGCTATACCACGTCAGTTGTGTGACAACGCTGGCTTCGATGCCACCAACCTGTTGAATAAGCTGCGCCAGAAGCATCATCAAGGTGGGTGATGAAAAATAGGCCAAGAGAGGACATGAAATTTCGTCAAAATGTCATTTTTCATCATGACCCAGCACTAGACATTAAGCATTAGGCAATAAGCAGAAAAGTTTGATTTGAGAACTTCCGACTTTTTTAATGAAGTACGAAGCAAGCCATCAGCTCCAAGTATTTTTGCCACGAGAGATAGTCGAATTATTTTTATTACCACCTATTAAATTATTTTACTCGCCACGCTAGAATTTTACTCAGACTACTTAAATAATTTTACTCTACAAACTTAAACTATTTTACTCTCCAGAGTAAAACTATTTTACTCACCGGAGTATTTTCTGCAATACCACTATACAGGCGAGTTATCGACCACAGTCAAAATTTTACTCCTTCGAGTAACATTTTACTCACTAGAGTTACTATTTCCAGGCGAGGTCTGGTTCGGCGTGGACATACAAAAGGAGGACATCGCGGACAATTTCCTCAGTTGCGTCTGGGAGCCCGCCGTGGTTAAGATCAACGCTATAACAGCCGCGTGTGAAGCTGCCGCGCAGGTTTGTATATTTATTTTTGTATGTATGTATGTGTGTAGGTGCGAGGAAGGTAAGATTAAATGATTACTAGTGATCGATATTTTTTTTATTGAAGTGAAACTCCTTGATCACGGTTGGAAAAAAACTTAGTGTAACATTTTTTCGTTACGGTTGACATTTTTCCGTTACATGCCATCTTTTTCTTATCCCTACCACGCGCGATTCGACGTATTTCTGTAAAGTTGCATAAAGTAAATTATGTTTTGAAAAATAAGGTCATAAAGAAGTTTCACTTCTTACGTGTGTACACTAGTACACGCACACATTTTTTTTAACCTATTTTACGGAAAAAAATAGCGCGTTTGCCGAGTACACGTGTCAGAAGTGAAACTTGTTTGGCAAAGATTACTTACTCCATGACGTGACCTTGAAATTTTACTCTCAACGCGCCTAAAGAAGTTTCACTACAAAAATGGTATTGAAACTTCTTTAGGCGCGTTAATTGATTGTTTGTAAAAAGAAGAAAGAATCGATCAGTGAAACAGATACATAATATTATGTCTGATGATAAATTGTTAAAAATGATATCTATAGTTTTACTAATTAATAATATTATGTATGAAGTAAATTTGTCACCGATGATTAAAACAAACGGATCCAATTTCTGATTGAACAGTGAGGATCTTGATAGTAGACATGAGGTGACTAAAAATGACTATAGCTCTAGCTCTATGTTCGTTTGATGTAAATGCACCGTTAAACAGCCAATTTGTATTTTCATTCCCAGTTTACTATAGACACAAGAACATTAACTTTCTATTATTATACTTTTTTACATAGATTTTTTTTCATTTTTCAGATTCTCTCCATAGACGAAACTATCAAAAACGTAAAGAGCGGTGGAGATATGCCGGCCCCGCCCGGCCGGGGCATGGGACGACCCCGTATGGGTTAAGGGGCATTGTGGGGCACAATAATATTATATAATAATAATGCACTTTTTTGTTTAACTCGATTCCTATGAAAAAGTTGTTGAATTTGGTAAAACATGAACCATAATGATGTGTAAAGGGCTACAAATGGAGTAATTTTGATATAGAAATTTGCTGTATGTGAAAAAAAAAGTAATAAGACATTAATATTAACAACTAGCGGTCCGCCCCGGCTTCGCCCGTGGTATATATTCACGTTTTCTCTACATAAGAACCATCCTCGTACTTTAAGGAATATAATAAAAATGAATTAAAGAAATCGGTTCAGCTGTTCTAAAATTATGCGCTTACCAACACATTTTGGGATTCATTTTTATATTATAGATAAAATAAAATAAATAATTAAAAAAAAATTCCGAAGCAAAACTCTGCCCATTTGTGTATTAAGCAGCGTTTAGAACACAATTTTGAAGAAATTACATTTATGATGTATGTTTTTTTTATTGTTTATTATTTTAACTAATAATAAAATAAAAAAGATGTGCATTTCGTTTTTAGGAATTGAGTTATTTCTATATAACCACCAGTGAAGCTTGATGTCCTTTTAAAAGTTTAACATATGTTTAAAATATGCATTTTTAACTTGAACTTTGCAAAAAAGCGGAAAAAATACATATATCACAACAATATGTATTTGGTTGAATCGTTTTAAGAAGAATCTATGCTTATTCAAGATTTTTTTCATCTAAAAATGTTC
This sequence comes from Colias croceus, assembly GCF_905220415.1. NCBI lineage: Eukaryota > Metazoa > Arthropoda > Insecta > Lepidoptera > Pieridae > Colias > Colias croceus. Next base: position 2,683,319 of record NC_059559.1, on the reverse strand, counting down.
AGCCATTTACCCGAAAGAAGAATACCATCCATACAAAAAATGCATTTAAAATACAGGCAATATGATATTTTAAACATTGTTTTTATCAATAAAGATAAAATGTGCCTCGTTCGTGTAATTAGTGTTTAGTACTTGTTTTTCGTAGTTATTTTGGCTATGTACAGTCAGTTAATTATGTTTTTTTTTAACAAAAATTAAACCGCTTCCAAATTGTCAGAACTAGACGAAACCTTTAAGATTAGAGTCTGTTGAAAATGTAAAAAAAAATGTGTGCGTGTACTAGAGTACACACGTAAGACGTGAAATTTCTTTATGACCTTATATTTCAAAAAATAATTTACTCTAAACAACTGTACAGAAATACGTCAATCACGCGTGGTAGGGATAAAAAAAAAGACGGCGCGTGACGGAAAAATGTCACGCGTAACGAAAAAATGTTACACTAATTTTTTATCCTCCGATAAAGAAGTTTCACATTTTTTTTTATTATAAATTTTCAGGATTATAAAAATACTCGAATATACTTCATATATAAAATTGGTCCGTTGTTTTTTTTACAAAAAACATTTTCGCATTTTTCATGTTGGTTATGGACAAGTACTAAATACTAATTTTTAATCTAGGCTGAGCTTAGAAATGGTAGATTTCATTTAATTACCCGTTTATAGGATAATAATTGAGTTGATAATTTATGTATTGCTTTCACAAAGTTAGTGTAAGTTTTAGTAATAAATATTAAAGTATTAACATATGATTTGTTTTATTTTTCCTATATATACATGTTATTATTGAAAGAAATGAGGTACATGTTTAAGTTTGTGGCACTGTATAAGACTTAAGTATCCCTTTTTTACAAAAATTGTGCGGGCGGAGATCGCAGCAGCCACGGTTTTATCCGCAGTGCTCCGCTCCTGTCGGTCTTAGCGTGATGATATATAGCCGATATATAGCCGTCCTCGATAAATGGGCTATCTAACACCGAAGGAATTTTTCAAATCTAAAACCAGTAGTTCCTGAGTATAGCACGTTCAAACAAACAATTTTTTATAGATCCATCCTACACGTGCTTGGTTCATTTTTATGGACATAAACTTAGACATAAAAATCTGTAAGTATCCTTTATCAAGCTATCATTCATCATACTAATTAGTACATTTAAATTCTCGCAAAACGCATTATAATTCGCACGGCTTTTTATGGCCTTGTATCCTTTTAAACACGCTAGAGAGTAGAGCCCACGTTTTCTTGTACGTAGTGTAGGTACGTATCTAGATAATATATCAAAGGTATAAGTTATTACTAAATAAATATAAATACAAACAAAATATTTATTTAGTTTATACATACTAAAAAAACATACTACTCTTGAAAATATTGCATCTTCGATCCTTGATAAGTGTGCAATCAGTTTGAATTTTTTTCCGTTTAAAGTGGGTCAATATCGAGGATACATACAATCATGTGAAGCTAATAAATGCGTAATAAAAAAGGAACTCATACTGTGGTTTTTAGGACATGAACTCTGAGATTACTGAAAACATTTTAAAGATGGTACTACACTGTCACAAGATCGGGGTGATATAGCATGCGGACCCTAGTGATACCGGGGCCGATGTATAGGTATTTCTTTATTCCCGTTTACTTCTATATCTCTCGATGGGTTGCAACCTATGGTTGCAACAAATTTGCGAAGGCCCTCCATATAATAATATTCATGGCTGATGGCCGGTAGCTCGCTCTAACATTAATAAATATGTTCTAATTGGATTTTATTACAACCAGAAGTGTAAGAACTAACACGTAAGAACTTAATTACATACAAAACAATCAACATTTCCCTTCCTGAATAAAGGAAAAAGATTGAACTCGTGTTGAACTCAAAGCCTATTTAGGCGGAAACGGATATACATATCTTACTTCACCTCCTCGAACAATGAACGCGCGGGAAATTAATAATTGCGCAAAAACAGCATCCGTTTGTTTGTTAATTTCGTTTTCTCATCAGTATTCCTTCGCGTGTTCATTTGGAAATACGCATCCCATCATTTCAATGTAATAAGTTTATCAAATAAACGTTAAATAATTGTTATTTATTAATAAAATTAATTAGTTTAATTTAGGCGGCAAAAATGACAGCTGTCAAAGTTGTGTCCTTCGTCTTTTTTGTGTTATCTGTTCAAGTACGTTGTTGGACTGTGGATATGGCGGAAATGAGAAAATTGGATGCGGAAATGGTGACAACTGAAAGAAGTGAAGAAGTTGATGAGGAAGAACGTATGAAGAATGATTTAAATGATGAATATCATACACCCATTAATTATGCTGAGGATTTAGAATACCAAAGTTATATGGAGAAAAGGGTGGGTATTTTTCGAAGCTGAAATACAGTTTTACAGATAAAATTAAAACAAAGACTATTAATATAGATAATGTCGTTTATACTGTGCATAAAACATTTTATATCTAATTAAAATATTTATTGTAATTCCTATATATGCTCGCGTGTACCAATTAATTAATTAACTTAGTATTCGAAAAAATCCGTTTAAAGTATTGTGGAAGAGCTTATGATGAAATTCTGCTTACTTAACAAACATAATACTCATTAACTTCATTATTTGAGGATATTACAAAACAAATAATTTCGTTGACTTTTGTTACATACAGTTTAATAATGTTAATAAATTACAATATTTATAGAATAAAAAGACGACGATTTCCTTTATTGCATAACTAGGTTTCCGCCCGCGGCTTCGCCCGCGCAGTCAAAGAAAAACCCGCATAGTCCCGTTCCCGTGGGATTTCCGGGATTGCGTCATTTCCCGGGATAAAAAGTAGCCTATGTCCTTTCTCGGGTATCAAAATATCTCCATACCAAATTTCATGAAAATTGGTTCAGTAGTTTAAGCGTGATTGAGTGACAGACAGACAGAGTTACTTTCGCATTTATAATATTAGTATGGATTACTTACTATACACCTTTTCTGTACCTACTAAATGGTCCTTATTTGGTAACCAATGTGGTTAATAGCATGGTTAATCATAATTTAATTAACTTTAACTTAAAACAAGGCATTTATTTTATTTTAATAAATAACTACCACTTTATCGATCCTTATCGAGTAGTAATCTATGTACAATACTACAATTGTATAAATCTAAGTACTTACTTTTTACGCTCTACGAAGCATATTCGATAATAACGAGATAATATTATGTTCAAAAGATTTATATCTTATATTTATTTAAATTATAAACTACTTGCTCGCTGCGGCTCTGCTTAGATGAGTAAAGTTGAAACGATGTTTTTATGTATACAGTTTTACTAGCTGCTCCGCGCGGTTTCACACCCGTGGCTCCACACCTGTTGGTCGTAGCGTGATGATATAGCCTTCCTCGATAAATGAGCTATCTAACACCGAAATAATTTTTCAAATCGGACCAGTAGTTCCCGAGATTAGCAAGTTCAAACAAACAAACAAACTCTTCAGCTTTATAATATTGATAGATAACTAGCTGTTGTTGCCTGTAATTTCACTCACGCGAATTTAAAATTTAATCATTCTCGAATCCAACTCATGACAAAAAAAAAACATTAAAATCGTAGGTACAGCCGTTTTAGAAAGTGTTCATTGTTCAAACGCACAGAAGAAATACATCCTACTGATATTATAAATGAAAAAGTTTGTCAGTATCATGTATGTATGTAGCTAGGAAATTACAATGTAAGTAGTGTAAGTAGCTAGGAAGACCCAGAATAACACTAAGCTATTTTTATCCCGGAAATCCCATGGGAACAGGAACTATGTGGGTTATTGTTTGACTACCTACGCGAGCGATGGAAAGACATAAAAAAATATTTATTGTAAGACTACGGGAGAGAAACTATCGTCGCAATTTAAGCATGAATCGTGCAATTTAAAAATGATTATTTAAATAACGATTAACAAGTGATAAAAAATATCTAACTTCGAATTATCGAGAGTTTTAATAATTAACTAAGTTTATCAAACGCTCATGCAATCTTAATAAAGAGACATGCGATATAAACGTTTCAAGTTGTTTATGGTGATATTTAAAATAGCTTAGCATTTTTGTTTTAGAGAATTGCATAGCATATGAGCCATAATAACATAAAATCATACAACAGGGTATTTTTATTACAAAATTAAAGTAGATAGCAAAGACATCTTCATACAAAAGCATATACGGTCTAGTAGACTAATTACTCTGAAAACTAATGGTAATTTAAAGTACGATGAATTACCTATATGACTTGTTTTTTCCTAATACAGCCTCCTTTGTTTAGTACTCTGGCTGCGCGGCTGGCGGCAAAATTTAAAATAGTTGACTACTTATTACTAAATCGACTAAATCCGATAATGTTCAAAACTGGGTCAATTGTTTTTGATAGTAACGGTTATATTAATTATTATCCTTTTGATTTTTATTTTCAGATTCATGGCGTTCTAAACAACGGGAGCATATACCTCGACGGCTTGCGTAAGGCGATGGCGCACTACCGCGAGACCCTTGAAAATTGTTCTACATTGACTACAACTGTAAGTTTTTATTAAAGTAGTATTTATATCAATTAAAATTGAGTTATTGTTGTTGTGTTTTTATGTGTTCGTTAATCACTTCGGGCTGTATAATGCAGTCACACACACGCTTAAAGTAAACTACGATCTAAGTTAACTCAAAAATATGTAATACTAGCTTCCGCCCGCGACTCCGTCCGCGCGGATAAATTAAGAAAAATTAAGATTAATTTTTTTCTACGTATTTTTCCGGGATAAAAAGTATCCTATTTTATGCCCAGGATAATAAGGTATAATTATACCAAGTTTCATCGAAATCAAAACGTTAGTTTTCACGTGATGCCTTCACATACAGACAGACAGACAGACAGACAGACAGACAGACAGACAGACAGACAGACAAATATTTTTTTAATCACATATTTGGGTTTGGTATCGATCCAGTAACACCCCCTGGTATTTATTTTTTCAATATTTTCAATGTACAGAATTGACCCTTCTACAGATTTATTATATGTATAGATTTGTAATAACGACATTGTCCACACTTAGTCTACACTCACCTTACAAATCAGTAAAGTTAATTCGTAGCTTTGGATATATACTTATTTAAAATAAATGTAAACTATTTTCAATTCCGAATTGGCTATGATCTTAAATACCTACTCTATATTCAATACTGAGAACTGCACTGCACTAGTTGTATAGTTTTGAGCTAAATAATATAATTTAAAATGACTCCAGCCTGCACCATCCACCTGGCTCCCAGAGAACGGAACCTACCACCAATCAGAGGAGGACATTTGCAGGAACGTCCTCGCAGCGAGTGATCAGGTCACGAAGCTGTCAGAACTGGCTCTGTGGGCTACTAATGAGTTACGGGAAAGAAAATTTGCTAAGAATAAGGTAATTTATTTATTAAAGATTTTATTCATTAGGTAAGTTATTATGGCTGAGTCAGGGTTCTGCGAAGAATCCGACAAAAGAAACCGACGGCTCATTTCCCTCGAGCCGCGGCTATTTTATGCAAGATTTTTATAGAAGAAATGGTTGATTGGATATAAAAATCAAAGAAAGATTAGCCTTTAATACACAATTTGGCACACGTGAATAAGAAGGATTTTCATAGTTAAGTAGCTTCGGATGATGTGGTACCTATATAAATAAAAGAAGAATATAAATCTATAATCTTTATTATGCTAGGTAGATACTACAAGTACAAACTATTTCTGTGAATATGGTTTTAATCAATTTTTTAATTTACAGGACTCAGCCCAAGAGGAAGAAGAATTACTTCTAAAATTAGCCTGGTTCTTGGACCAGTTGGCTCATCTTACTGGTTATATACCAGATCCTACTGACTTTCAAACTACAACAACACTTGGTAATTAATTCTAGCTAATATATTTATTCGGGACTAGCTGTGTTCTGCGGTTTTACCCGCATTGCTCCGCTCCTATTATAATAATAGATGGCTTATCGCTTGGTATCTTAAGATATTGAAGTTAAAATATATATTATCTTCGTCGTGTGTGATGCGCTTTATTTAATACTTTTTTAAAATCTCGTATGTATCTATTGCGTGACTGACAATTTAAATTAGTCAGTACTAATTTAAATTCAACAAGTGAGTTGATTAGCGTTTTTATTGTGGTTTTAATTATTACCGCATTATTCATCTCTAGAACAATGTGACAGATATTCATAAATGTACAAAATGTAAAGTAAAATTTTGGTACAAAACATATTTTTTTTTTAATTTTTGCATAATTTTCAGATTTTACAACCATAGAGTCGACTATTACAACAGATGAAACTCCAACACCAACAACAGATACGAGTAATTATGAAATTATGCAGTCTGTGGAAAACGGACCGCCTGTATCAAAAAACGCGCCAAAACATTTGGCAACCGTCAAGAAAATTCAAAAACGTTCCATTGACGAAACGACAAATCTTGTAAAGAATTACGTAAAATACAAACTCTGGAATAGTGATAATGATAATGAAATCAAGAATGATGATAACGAGTCCTTTGATGTGCAAAATCATTTGAACGTTAAACCAATTCAAAAACGCTCTATATCGATAAAACAGTCAACTATAATGAGCCCTTTGACATCCAAAAACCTATCAAAAATGAACTACAAGGGTGACCCTAAAAAGCGAGTAAATCGTCTTATGAAAAAATACCGCATAAAAGATAAAAAGACCATGCGAAAGATAGAAAAGAGGATACAAAAACGTTCAGTGTTTTATTATAGCGACGTAATTTCTGGGGTTCCTGAAAATCCAATGCAGGATTTGAGTTATCACGCAAAGAGTAAGCCGGGGACAGTAATAAATCCATCTTTTTCACAAGAGGATAATGTGTACGACTCTTTACGGGAACATCTCAATGTAGAACATTTGGATGAAGTGAAACGATTTGGCGCCAACGTGACGGTCGGAGTAGTTGCTTTGAATGTGGGAGTAAATAAAACTTTAGCGGATTCTTAGTTATAAAATTTATTGTAAATGTTTGTTATTGATTTAATTCAAATTGTGTTCGATTATTATTGATAATTATCATTTAGTTTATTTGTCGTAGTGTGCTAGCAGTGATATTTGAAAGAAAGGAAATACATTTAATTTTTTACTTTATTTGATTGAAATATGTGATAAAATCTACCAAGTACCATGTTTATTCGTAGGGTAAAATCGCCTAGTAGTAATTTTTGAATTTGTATGTACTCTTTGAAGTTGTACTTTCTAGGTTTTTTTATGGCAGAGGCTCTGACTATTACGTCAGTTTAGTTGATGATAATGTGATTTTATGTGTTCATTTTACTTAAGAAAATAAAATATGATCAAGTACTGAAATACGTTGTGTTATTTAAGTTTTTTCTATTTTTACAAACTAGGTGGGACCGATTGACTATATAATAAAGTAGGGTATAAAACAAAGTCGTTTTCTTTGTCCCTGTCTATGTATCTTTAAAACTACACAGGATGCGGCTTTTTTATAGATCAAAAAAATATATTTTAGAGTAATTCAGGAGGAATGTTTTAGTATGTAATTTAGTAAGTTTTAGACAATGCGGGCGAAGCCGCGGGCGGAAAGCTGGTTGATAATAAAAGCGATGTAAAATATTACAGTACTTTTTCGATTGTAGTCGAAGTGTAGGTGCGAAACAAAAAAAAAAACTCTCCGTATAAATGACAAATAAATAATAACGTATGGAAATTTAAATCGAAACGAGCTATGAGCAAGTCGTGAAACTGCCTTTTATTTCAACAGCACGAATAAATTGTGCTAATAATTCGTAGCAAAAGTCCGAACTTTTAAATGATGTTTTTATCAAGATAAAATTAGTACTTTAATTATGTGAATGTGCAAACTTAGTGTAGAATTAAAAATACCTATCTTACCAAGCCAATTAGGTACCTTTGATTTGACAAACTTGGTAAAAATAACTTATTTTAACTTAGTAAAATAATTTCTGATTTATTTTTCCTATATCCCAAGGTTGCCTGGAAGAAATCGCTTTTAAGCGATAAGGCCGCCAAATTGTACATTTATTTTAAGTTACGTTTCTGTAAATTTTGTTTTTGTGTGCATTGTACAATAAAATGTTTTCTATTCTATTCTATTCTAAAATAATTTATTTTGAATTTTAATTCAAATTGCAAGCCATTGAGCTTTTATAGATATGGCTAAAAAATTTATTGTTTTTAAAGTTTCTACTATAATAATATATTGTGTTGTGTATGGTTAAATGAATGAAATGGTGTTAAAGTCATGTATCATGTTTTTTGTATTAAGGGGGGGGGGGGGGGGTAGTGTAAAAAATAAAACACTCAAAATTATGCAAAATATATATTTCATACATCAAACTTAAAATAACATAATCCAGTACACGGTACACTTAAATATTAAGGCAAAAAAGGTCCAAACGTTAAAATTGGTCATTTATCAATAAGACCTATATAATAAACATGATTACTAAGCAACAATTTAAGATTTACCAACATTCTTTTAAGTTTCAATATTAATATAAATAAAGTTGATTTTTGACAATTTTTTTTTATTTCTATCTCCGTTTCCTTACTGTAAGTTTAATACGTATTAAAATCGTGCCGTCCCGTTCTATCGCTTACTGTTAGAGCGAGATGGCATTACACGTCAGAAAAAATTGTATAACGTTTATAAACTTGGGAAAATCAACGTCTTAACTTAACAAGGTGGTTATATTGTACTTTATATTAGAGAAAAATATATGTATGGACATATTTAGAACTTAATAATATTAAATTATTTATTAAATTCTACATCTGTTTATTTAAAATGAATGAAAGAATAAGTTTAATATCATGGAGTGATGCTAAATAATAATTATGCACAACATAGGTATAGATTAAATACGTTTGTAAAAATTTCAATGAACTTATTTTTGAGAATATTTTGGAATGTACTGGCAATCATCTACCATTTACAAAATTGGTCCCAATACTTTGTGACAAGAGGAATGTAAAATTGATCATCATTACGATAAAAAAATACAATAAATCGCTTAACGCGAAAAAAAAAGATAATAAAAAGGCACATAGCTTACAGACTAAACTATATCTACATAAAAGGCACAAAATAGACAAGATTTTTTTTATATAGCCACATCTATACGTGATTTTGACAGGTGTCATATTTGACAAGTGTAAAATTTTGACAGATTTCAAAGTTTGACGTTACGATTGACGTTTGCGTTTTTCGCCTTTTGTTTTAAGAAATAAATAATCGTCTACGATAATATCGCTCCTCTATCGATTACATGTGACTCTGCGGTCTCTTCTTTCTGCTGAACAGTCCGCCGAACACTCCCTTCTTGTCTTTCTTCTCTTTCGTGCCGCCCACCGAGAGTTCCGATTCGCCTGACGATCTGGAATTAAATTGGATTAATTAGTAAGCTAACGTAAAAGCTACCGCGAAATATTTTTCAAAATATTTTTACTAATATTTTATCACCTTTCTTTATCACCATTATATCTATATTATGTCATCTTTATAATATTCTATTACAGGTAAAAATCACCTTTCCACCTAAAAAGACAAGCCAAATTCGAGTCTTTGTATAATGTTTCGGTATGGCAGGACACAGAAGGCTGATCACATACTTGATATTATGAAAGAAAGTCGATCAGTGAAACAGATGTATGCATAATGCATCGGCCCCTTACCCCACTAGAGACACGGAAATTAAATGTTTTCATTATATGAAAACTAGCTTACCGCCCGCGGCTTCGCCTGCTTTGTCTAAAACCTAATAAATTATATACTAAAACCTTCCTCTTGAATCACTCTATCTATTAAAAAAAACCGCATCAAAATCCGTTGCGTGGTTTTAAAGATTTAAGCATAAAAAGGGACATAGGGACAGAGAAAGCGACTTTGTTTTATACTATGTAGTGATAACTTCCCTACTAAACATGAGATCTCCCTCTACATATAAAACCCCCGAAAGAAAATAAGAGACTAATTCCTACTCTCTCTTTACCACCCATCTATTATACCCATCTATTGCTTACACACCTACTATTTCTCCTCCCATCTTTTTCAGACTCCTACTCTCTATCTCTGCCTATCTCTATCTCTATCTACCTCTCCCATCTCTTACCTAGAAGCCGGTCTCTGGTCCAACGCTGGTGATCCACCGCTACCGGCCACGGACGCCGGTCGAGTGTTCGTGCCGCTGTTACCGCCGTACGCTGTTTGAAATATATATAAATTAGTATAAAAATATATAAATATTGTATGTAATTATATATGTAATTGTATACGTCCAAATAACATAACATTTTCTACTTTATAATAATTTTGGAATGAACAAATTAATCGAAACTAGAAAGATATTAGTGTAATTATCTTCAAGAGTTATTTATTTATTTCACTCTAAGTACAAAGAGGAAACCTTACGAAAAAGAAAATGTACAACTTATTTGGCGGCCTTATCACTAATAAGTGATCTCTTTCAGGCAACCAGGTTTAAGGTAGCAATAGTGTTATATGGACGCATTCAATAATTATAGTAATACTAAACACACACACATCTACATCTACTATAAATTCACACAAGCAGTTCTACACCCAAAGCAAAAAATAGACACACACAGATGAAACAATTTAAGTGTAATAGTATTAAAATAGACTGTATTACAATAATAAATATTATATTATGTTTTATCTGTGCGTACAAAATTTTCAGACAACATATAGCTAAAGCCTTACAGTAAAATCACCGAAAAACACATTCGAGTAATATTCACACAATAAATAATATTAAAACCACAAAAATAATTTTGATTTTCTCAAATGTTTTATTCTATCTAAATAAATTATACCAAAATAACAAAATGTTAAAACTACGTAAAAAACACGAATAATATAACACACCGAAACACAAAAAACACCATAAATGCATAGGTTTTATTAAATATTATTAGATTGATAATATGTTTATTTTATTATTACGTCATTTTAGAAAAAAAAATCTGCAAAAAAGACGTGTGTCACTCGGGGACTGCCGCGGTAAAGCTATTGCATAGCATGCCTTCAAGCCACGCCTCCGAGCCCGTCGGAGTGGGGAGCGTGAGGTTTTTCGTTACGGAATATCTCGATTCGGTCCCCGCGCTCAAGGCCCGCGATAGAAGCTATGCAATCGCTTAAAAACCTTTGCATTTATCTTGTTAAAGTAATTATTTTTACTGGATCCAAGCTTAACCCGCTCACCATAATAACTTACTTAAAATACTTGTCTAAGTAAAAACTAAAATATTAAGCTTACATAAAGCACAGTAAAGTAACAAATAAATACATTTTTAACAAGTTTCACAAATGGTAGATATGTTCTGGTTAGCTTATCTGTCAGTTAAAATCTATACTTATATTTTAATATCATAAAGCTGAAGAGTTTGTTTATTTGAACACGCTAATCACAGGAACTAGTTGTCCGATTTGAAAAATTATTTCGGTGTTAGATAGCCCATTTATCGAGGAAAGCTATAGGCTACAGGAAGCGCTAGGCATCATCACGCTAAGACCAGCAGGAGCGGAGCACTGCGGGTAAAAATGCAGGGCATAGCTCGTCACAAATAATAACATTTATGTCAAAGTGTCAAAAAACCTACCAGTCTCTTTATCAACAAGTCGTGAAACTCGCCATTAAAATATTACATACATCTATCTACATTAAAAAGTCAAGCGAAGAAAATTCTTAATCTAGTGTTGCCAGGAAGAATAAAGCTAAAAAAAGAAGACCACAAAATACGTAACTATACTGGCAATAGAAGATAATTTTACCACAAAAATATGATTATTAAATCTGATATTTCTTCGCAATATTTTAAAATATTTTTATATTTAAAGTAAATCGATAACAAAAATAAAAAACAGTAATTTTCGAACAATAGATACACATACACTAAAGAACAAAATTTAGCGTCAATTGTTTTTGTGCTAAATTTGCTTTTTTATATTAAATTTTAATAATAATGATTGTATTTTTGTGGTAATATTATTTTTATTATAAAATAGTATACATACAATGCACTTTATGTAGAACATAGAGAAGATGGCTCGGTCCTTTGGCAGCAGTAAAATGCATAATTTAGATAAATACATTTTGAATAATTACAATAGTAAAGAAAGTAAAAAGTTCATCAAAAACGGTAGAGCGCTATCAAAAATATTGCTTTTCATAGTTTATTTTCAAAATAATTTCCAAGGAAATTTTTTTAAACTTTTGTCACAAAAAAAAAACGAGCGCCATTTTTCAAAAATTATACCGAAAGAAAATGATACTGAAAATAGTAAAAAGGACGGATATTATAATAGTAAAAGGTATTTACTACAATAATATTATAATTTTTAGCGTATTTGATGATCTTTCTAAAAAAACAAATTTGAAATAACAATAGCATAGAGAATCTCGTAATATAAGAGAAATACAAAGCTATTCAACAGCTATATAATATAATGTTCTTACAAATGTTATTAATATTCAATAAATAAATAATATAATATAATAATCACAGCTTATAAACATATTTTTGTTAGTTAATGGACGTGGGTACAGGATAATTCCTTTAAAAATATCATAGTTTCAAAAAATCGGATGAATAATTTCTTCTCCATAGATACTGCTTTCCGAATCGGTGGTAAATGTTAAAAATATGTAATGACGATCCAAAAGTGCTTCTCGAAGAAGTCTAATTGAATAAATAAATGTTTGAGTTTATTGTGTCGATTTAATTTAGGTAGTCTATAAAAAAATACAGTTACATAAAAAATCTTAATCCATACTTCCATACTTAATATTATAAATACGAAAATAACTCTGTCTGTCTGTCTGTTACTCAATCACGCCTTAACTACTGAACCAATTTGCATGCAATTTTATATAGAGATATTTTGATACCCGAGGAAGGATAGGATAGGTTTTATCCCGGAAATCTAACGGGAACGGGAACTATGTGGGTTTTTCTTTGACTGTGCCGGCGACGCCGCGGGTGGAAAGCTAGTTCTTCATAGTTGTGATTTTATGGTCACCGTTCCCTGAGATAAATGTCTAAATATTTTTTCAATCATACCCATGAAATAAAATTAGTAACAACTTTTAACATCTATTAAATATACACAAAAAAAAATCATCCTGCACCCAACGCCCCTACCAAAAAACTACCACTAACTACTAACACACTAAAAATACTCAAAATCCACTAAAAACCACACAAACTGACCGAGTTCACTCGCCGAGTAGAAATGCGACGTAGTTTCAACCCCTTGCCAATTGTTATTCCACCCCGAGTTTCTCTGCTCTTTTTCCTGCCAATTCTTATTCACTTTCTGCTGGAAGCTGTTCACAAGAGCAGTGACCGATTTCTCGCCCCTGTCTTGAGGGTTTGGACCCCCAGGGTTCGAACCCCCGGGGTTCTGACCCCCAACTTCCCTCTCGTATCTATAGCTCTGTTCGTACACGCGTTCATTATTGGCATTTCGATCGAACCTTTCGCTCGAACTGCGCTCCGAGACGGAGTTTCGTTCGCTAACGTTCGAATTTCTATCAAATTCCCTGTCACTCGAACTCGACGCCCTTTCTGTTACGGTTGAACCCCTTTCTGACCCCCTTTCTATCATCGAACCCCTTTCCGACCCCCTTTCTGACACAACCGAACCCCTTTCTGACATAACAGAGCTTCTGTCCACAGACGCTCTTTCTGAGCCTGGTCGTGATCTCGTATTGATCCTCTCTGGTAAGGCTGGACCCCTTTCTGACAATATGGGACCCCTTTCTGATATTATAGGAACCCTTTCTGGTATAGCTGGCGGTCTTTCGGTCACTGTGGGCTCTGCTTCGGCGGCTATGTTGGATTTTAAAGGTTTTATTAATTACTTTTAAATAATTGAACTTGCAAAGTTTTAAAATGTAGTTTTAGGTAAATATTGAGGAATTGAAAGTGATTTTACCTAATTTTTTGAATAAGTAAATAATTTAAAAAAAAATACCTTCAACCTTCAACCAACCTTTTGCAAGTTCAATTATTATCACGTATTAAAATACTCATTAAAATTTAGAAATATAAGTAAATCTTAAATAAAATAACGTGCACATTGCAACGATCACAGAAGCTTGTAACGAAAAATAAAGCTGACATTCACGACAAAAATTTAACTTTGATTTTCTTTGTAGTATATAATAAATCCCAGAGACAAGGACAGATATATAATAGAAACAAAGAAACAGTGCATAAAACAAACAATTAAAATAAGTTTTTAATTTATTTAAATAAATATTAGGACAAAATCTGTCAAAAAACCAATCAGTAAAACAAAAAATGGACTATTAAAAATCATATTTTCAATTTTTAACTTAAAATTCTATATTTTCTGGAAAACATATTCTCATTGCTTTACTTAAAAACCTACACTTGAAAAAAAATTTTTGTTCACATCAAAAACGGCTGTACCATTTTCGATGCAGTTCTACCTACCTTCCTTCTGCGACTTGATGAACTCCGCGTTGATATCTCTACCGTTTGAGAAACGGGACCGGCCCCACGAGCCGCTAGCGTGTTCAGAGTTTCTGTGAATTAATCAATGTATGAATAAATGCATAAAAAATAAATATATATCACACGCCTTCGCTTCGCTTTGAAGACACATTTGCACACGCCTTCGCTTCGCTTCGCTTTGAAGAATGGTTCAAATTACACCATTTTAATTATTTATGCAAATATTATTAATGTTCAGAATAGATCAACACGATTTGGAACAGTTCTTTGGCATATTATGATAATAATATACAGTTACATATTTTGTAAAATTAAATTGTAATACTGAAATGACTTAAAAGAGCAACTATGGAGTTTCTTGCCGGTTCTTCTCCATAGATACTGCTTTCTGAATCGGTAGTAAATGTTAAAAAATGTTACGACGATTCAAAAGTGCTTTTATAAGAAGTCTAATTGAATAAATGTTTGAGTTTGAGTTTATTTTATTCACCTTAGAATAACATCGCCATCATCTTGTGGCGGTGGTTGTCTTGGAGGCAGTGAGGGCAGTACTGACGATTCTGTAATAAGAAAAAAGTATTTTTTTATTCTTTTCCTTATTTAAGAGAATTGTTTGGTATTCTTTAAAAAAATATCATTTATAAAGCACTAGGTTTCCGCCCGCGGCTTCGCCCGCGCAGTCAAAGAAAAACCCGCATAGTTCCCGTTCCCGTGGGATTTCCGGGATTGCGTCTTTTCCCGGGATAAAAAGTAGCCTTTTTCGCTTGTGCGATTCAGAGCGAGGTGTCGCTACAGTTACTTTCGCATTTATAATATTAGTATGGATTTAATGCTGTAAAACTAAATTATAAGTGACTGAATAAGGCTCACTATAGCGCCTAAATATTGTATTAAGCCAAACTGCCAAATCATGTATTAGGCAGTTTTCTAATGACCGATATTATAGACTTTAAACATTACTGCAACGAAATAAGTCGCTAATAATTAATATCAATGAATATTTAATTTAATACAACTCCCAATATAGTTATTATAAAAACATTTTTAATACATACTAGCGGTCCGCCCCGACTTCGCCCCTGGTACATATTTCGCAATAAAAGGTAGCCTATGTTCTTTCTCAGGATCTAAAGATTGTCTGTGCCAAATTTCATCAAAATCAGTCCAGTAGTTTATGAGCCTATTCATTATGTAGATAAACATACCTATATTCCTCTCCGTAGACGCTCTATGCTCTTGTAAAATTTCGCTCTGCGTCCGCACCTTGCGTTGCGCGTCCGGTGATGAAGCTGCTGATGATGATGATGAAGCGTTCCTGAAGAACATATTTAATTCATTTTTTATTATACAATATTCGCACATTCATGTGATACATTAACAGAATAGTAATAACTAATTTTCAACCGACTTCAAAAAGGAGACGATTTTCAATTCAACTGTATTTTTCTGGGTTTTCTACCGCAGAACTTTCGGCTAGTTGAACCGTACTTTCATTTTTTTATTTGAAATTTGGTGACTATCATGTGATTTACGCAAGTACAGTGTTATATATGTGTGCGTGGCTGCGTCCGGCTATGTTTCTTTATATAAATAAATCAGTGCTCAACCCCAACCCACTCACTCAACCTCAATCCACTCACTCACTCAACCCCGACCCACTCACTAAACCCCAACACACTCACTCAACCCAACCAATCTCTCACAAACCCACCCACTCACTCAACCCCATCCCACCCACTAAACCCCAACACACTCACTCAACCCAACCCAAGCAATCTATCACAAACCCACCCACTCACTCAACCCCAACCCACCCACTCAGAGACCCCCAACCCACCCACTCACTCAACCCCAACCCACCCACTCACTCACCTCAGGCGACGCCTCACTGCATCCGCGGGCGATGCACTGGCCGCATACGGGGTGAGCTGCAGTTGCGGAGGCAATGCAGCGTGGAACGATATCTTCGCGACCCAGTCCAGCATGAGCGAGCGACTGGCGCAAGCGAATAGATACTCGGCGCCGTCCGTGCAAGCCAGTCGGAACACGTGAGCGCGTTTCGTGTAGTCGCTGGCCGGTTCGCAACGGGCCTGGGAGGGGAAAAAGATAAAAATTAACAATAAAAAAAATTATTGTTTGTATGAATTTTTAATCTAATTTAATTTTTAATCTGTAACTATTATGTTTATGTATTAAATTTAAATCTGCAATTTAAATATTTACCATAAAATAATCGCCGCTCAGGCATTGCCTAGTGCGGGAACCAATGATTTTATTTCCTGTATTTTAACGTTTTTTCTTTAAGAAACTGTATTAAGCACCATGTAATGTATGTATGTATGATCGATGTACGTGTCTTAAAGAATAAATAAATTTTTAATTTTTTTAATTTTTTTTTAAACAAGAAACCACGGTAAAAGTGAAACTTTTTTCACACTATAGACATTTAACTAAAAATTATCGTATTTGAACAATAATTATCGTACGTATCGTGCGTCACGCGACATGTGCTACACACACCAAAAAGTTTGAGACGACTTAATAAAAGTTTCACTTTAAAAAAATATACATAAACTAGCGGTCCGCCCCGGCTTCGCCCGTGGTACATATGAAAAATAGATGTTGGCCGATTCTCAGACTTACCCGATATGCACAGAAAATTTCATGAGAATCGGTCCAGCCGTTTCGGAGGAGTATGCAGACTAACATTGTGACACGAGAATTTTATATATAAGATGTAAATATATAGTCGCTACAGGTACCAACAGCTCGCCGAACCCACCCCCACTACGTTTTACCCTGCCCCCACTACGTTTTACTCTCCCCCTACTATATTTACCCTCCTCCTACTACGTTTTACCCTCCCCCCACTTTTTTCCCGCCTCCCCCTTCCCCCACTCACATTAAGTATAGCCACAGGTGGGGCGGCGGCCTTCGAGCTGGCGAAATCACCCTGGTCCCTGAAGAAACAGAGCAACTGTCCACAAAGCACGCCGTAGTACGAGCGCCATGAACGTACGGTCGCCCGCTTACCACCTACGCCCGCTTCTTGCTTGCGTTCTAGATAACCTGAAGAAAAACATTATTAAATAAGACAAAGTGATATATGAAAATACTTAGTGCCGGAAGAAAATTCAGTTCACCACAGTAACTAGCTTTCCACCCACGGCTTCGCCCGCGTTGAATAAACCCTAATAAATTATAATATACTAAAACCTTGCTCTTGAATCATTATATCTATTAAAAAAAACGCATCAAAATACGTTGCTTAGTTTTAAAGATTTAAGCATACAAAGGGACATACGGACAGAGAAAGCGACTTTGTTTTATACTATGTAACGATAAATAACCGAATCACAAAAAGATTGAATGAAATTAAATAAATTTGAAATTGGAACAATTCTATATTTTGAAATATCGTCTCAACTTAATTAACAGTAGATGCGAATTTAAATATCAATTTATCGTGTAAAATTCAAGCATAAAAAGGAGTTTGATAATTGCATAAAGTTGGCGGATGCATAAAAAGTATCAGATCATTTTAATACCAGCAGAAGTAAAATTTCTTTCAATCTTTTTTACGCTTCACTACATGACTGTTCTCTATGACTACTCGTGTATCTCGTGTCTACTCTAATTTTGATTACCTTTTACCACATTTTCACAATATCCAGAGCTCTATGGTCGTTGACTCTCTATCACGTATAAATATACTCTATGTCCTCTATAGTCTATAGTCAATACAACTGTACCTTCAATCTCAACAGGCGGTAGTTCATCAGGCTGGCGATGTCTTCGGAAGCTTTGTGTCCGACGACGAGTTGTGAACGAAGGCGTGCGTTTCGGTGTTTTTGTACCGACCTGGAGATGAAAAATAAGTTTAAAGACAAGAATTTTAGAAATAAGATAATTTTTTCCGTTTTATAATGACATGATGGTGTAGTATTATGGGTTAGTGCAAATATTTAATGTGCATATTACGTGCACTAACCTATACATAACACGCACGTAAAATAAGCACTTGAACAAAATTTTTCAAAAACTGTCAATAGTGAAACAGTCAATTTAATTCTTAAATGTATGCTTGTGTGTACACTGTACATGCTGCATGCATACGACGTTTATGTGTGTGCGCGCCTGTACGAGCGTGTTTGTGTGTATGTATGTTCTACTCATACACTCTGTTCGAGCATGTTTTGGTTGTGTGTAGCTTTGTGCGATTGCTTGAAATATATTAAATATATTAATAAGTGTGCGTGTATGTTGGTGCCTACGTGTGTATGTGTATATGTGTGTGTTTATATTATGTATTTACGTGCGTATTTTTGTGTGAATGTGTGCGCGCTTATGTTTGTGTGTGTATGCCATACTTACACTCATACTCTCAGCCCGTTTAACGAGTGCGTCCGATTTGGGCAAGCGCTCGAACTGCGGCGCCGGTGTGTATGTTTCTTCTGAGGATACAACGCTCTCGGCTTGGTTGCTCAGTTGCCGCTCCAACTGGGGAAAATTATTAATAAATTATAATTTCTATTATAAAAAAAATTATATTTATAAAGCATTTGAATGCCATACAATGAAAATATCAAATTTACATCAACATTGTTGCTATGATTATGAGACATAGTAAAGCGACCAGTCTATCTGTTTGTCTGTCAGTCCATTTATCCGGCAGTCAGTTTGTGTACACAATCTGTCAGTCTATATACATCTATATAATATAGTCTATGTGTCATACGTCAGTTGGTTTCTCTGTCAGTCTATAGATTGTTATGTTTATGTCATTTGTCAGTCTGTTTGTCTATCAGCCTACATGATTATTGTTTATGCCATCTGTCAATCGGGATGTTCGTCAGTCTATATGTTTGTATCACTTGTCAATTTGTCAGTTTTTATGTTCGTGTCATGTATCAATCAGTCCGTCTGGCATTGTGTCACCTGTTAGTTCACCTGTCAATGTATATATTTCAGTAACTCTTTGTCAGTTTGTTCGTCTGTCTGTCTGTACATACCTCCGGGCGGCCCTGCTGCGAGCCGCTCTCCCGGCGCCGCTCCTCAGCGATCCTCTCCATCTCCCTCCTCTTCACCAGCTGCATCCTCTCCATCTCCTGCTGTTCAGCGTGTCGGCGACGCGCCTGTTCCTCCTCTTGTTTCTGCTCTTTGAACGATTTCTCGATCTGTGCGGAGGATTTGGGAATTAACAAAACCGTTTAAAGTAGCTCATTAGATTAGTATTAACAATATTGGTTTTAAAAAGACAATTCGTTATCAATCTTATAACTTACAACATGAGGGGATGAATGAAGATTAAACACATTTTTAACCTAATAAAATAGCGTGTGTGCCGAGCACACGTGTCTCGAAGTGAAACTTTTTTGGCAAGATTCGAAGATAGCAAAATCGTCGCCTTACTCCATGACGTAGCAGTATTGCCATGAGGCGACCTAGAAATTTTACTCTACGCCTAAAGAGGTTTCACTTTAAAAGATCTACTTACAAGTGTGATCCTCTTAAGAGCGTTGAATCTGTCCTTTTGAGCGTCGATGGTCTCTTCTAGATCACGATGCCTATTGATAAGCTCTTCAGTTTGAGCCACGCTGTCACCATACTTGCCGTCTCTAACTAGCGGCACTCTGTGGAAATATAATAAAAAAATATGATAAATTTATACCGTCGTCGTCGTCGTCGAACGTCTAGGTATTCATATTACAGAATGGATGTCAAGTTTATCTATAAATAAATGTTTAGTTTTTACGTTTTTTTAATTCACAAGGCAGGTTCTTATGGTGAGAAAATACGTTATGCCCCATCCACACGCTGGCTGTTTGTCACAAACACCGCAAACAGCAAACGAAGTCCCAAACACCAACCGCAATCACCCAACACAAACAGCCATCCACATGCTTGGCGAACGTTCATAACATTCCGAATCGGCAATCATGCAAGGATGCATGATTGCCGATTCGGAATGTTATGAACGTGATCTGGCAAGAAAACCGACACCGATGCCGAACACTGCCCGACACAAACACAAACAGGCAAACAACGACAAACACCCATCCACACGTCCGTGTTTAGTCCTGTAGCTCTCCCTCGTAGATAAGTAGCTGGCACTCGTAGACCTGTATTATCACTCCTACAACTATAGCTGGTACTCGTAGACAAGTAACTGTCACTCGTAGGCCCGTAGCTCGCACGTGTAGCCCCATATCTGTCACTATATCACTCACCTAGCACTAATCCAGTGGTCAAGCGCGTCCGCATCCCTCAAGAACACGAGCGCATCCAGGTGATGTTCATATATCTGCGCCCTCACCCGCCACGCATTCGCTAGCGCGGCGCGACGCAAGCGAAGATCCGTACCTAGCAGTCGTAGACTTGTAGCTGTCACTTGTAGCTCCGTAGCTAGAATCCGTAGACCTGTTGCTGTCACTCAAAGACCAGCAACTGGTAGTAGTAGCAACATTGTAGCTGTCACTAGGACACACACTTCACGTCACACTTTATCTTGGACTAGAGGACGAACAAAAGAATATACGTGACGCCTTTCGTCTGCCGAGCAAGAAAGACTCCACTGACTCAACTATGATTATTGAATTTTCTAATACATTAACTAGAAACACTGTTATAGACGCCATCAAGAAATTTAATAGAAATAACCCATCACAAAAATTAAACAGCAATAATTTGGGCATTAAAGGTCAATCAAAACCATTGTACATCTCCGAATATCTTACCCCTAAAGATAGACGACTGTTTTACCTAGCAAGGGAATTCGCAAAGTCAGAGGAATATCTATTTTGTTGGATGAGCAATGACAGGGTCTACCTCCGGAAGAAGGAAGGGGCATCGTATATTTTGATTAAAAGCGAAGATCAATTGAATCAACTTAAACTAAAAAAGTGACTTGATGTTAAGCTAAAATTATTTTTAATTTTTTTCTTATATAATTTTATAATACTTTCAATTAAAATCTTTAAAAACTCATTTCTGCAAATATACTCAAGTTACATATCTTACAACAATTACAAAACTTACACACTCAAATCTAAGTACAATCTTTTAATTTGCATACAAATAAAAACATCCTTACATATACATCATTTAAACACCTCAATTCACACCAAAACCCAATACACTCAATTACCCAAAGCATCAAAAATGACCTATCAGAAGCCTTCTTATTATATAGATATAATTTATGCATTAGAAATATGTGTTTGCTCTAAATTAAACTTACAAACTAAATACGTGAAAATGGGATCATGTGCCTATAACACTTTAACCCTAACATATTATAAAAAATGATGGATAACGTCTTATTAAATAAAATATCGGTTGAAATAGACAACTACTCCAAGACACAATCGTTCACATGCAATCCCGATGAGTCACACCTTTATCTGACAAACAAAGATACTACGAACTTCATTATTACTTTAAATATAAGAAGTGTTTATAAAAATTTTAATGAATTTGAACTATTTTTGAAACGATGTAACTTGGAACCGATGTTTATTACCCTAACGGAATGCTGGTTGGATCAATACAAAATACCTCCTTTATTGAATAACTACAATTCTTTTTGGACTAAAAAAACCCGTAACCAAAATGATGGTATTGTTGTGTACTGTTTAAATAATTTGATTTGTAATGTGGACGAGATGGAATTGTTAGATGGTACATGCCTGATTGTTACGTACAGTAATACCGCAATTATATCAATTTACCGTTCTCCATCTATAAAATGTATAAATAATTTTCTACTTTCTCTTGAAAATATATTAAACAAGCTTAATAAATTCAAAAATATCTATATAGTTGGAGATATAAACATCGATATTAAACCAGAGAATAACGACCCTAATAGCTCGTCTTATCTTGATTTTCTACACGGTCAAGGATTTTTACCCGCTCATTTACTTCCTACAAGGGACATGAATTGTCTTGACCATATTTTTATGAAATCGGATTATACTGGCACATCCCTCGTCTTTAACACATTTATCACCGACCACAAAGTTGTATTTCTTAACCTAAATTTTAAATCAAATACCAATATAAATAAAATCATACATAAAATTAACTATGAAGGTGCCATTAATCATTTATATAATACAGACCTCAGTAAAATTCTCGATATAAAAAATCCCCATTTAGCTGCTGAGTATCTCACTACTGCAATCATGAACTCCTTAAAAATAAATACCAAAATTATTTCTCTTTCTCGCAGTCAGAAAATTATTAAACCTTGGATAACTATTGGAATGTTACGATGTATTCGTACGCGAGACCGCATGCATTTAAAACTAAAAAAACAGCCTAATAACATGACCCTAAAATTATCATATTTAAGATATCGAAATTTTTGTAATAAAACTTTAAAAAATTTGAAATTAGCATATGAACGATCGGAATTTTCAAAAGCAGGCAACAACAATAAGTTAATATGGAATAAATTAAAAGAGATAACAAATTGCAAACAAACGAAAACACCTCCGATTGATTTACTCTCGTGCAACAGTGATCCTAAAATTTCTATTAATAACGTTAATCACTTCTTTGGTTCGGTTGGGAAAAATCTAGCTGCTAATATTAAACTAAATTCTAATAATAATAATTTTGGTACTAATTTTCTTGTAAATCAGCAATCTACTCAATCAACATCTATGGTTCTCTTGGAAACAAATGACTTGGAAATCGATAGTATTATAAGTAATTTAAAAGATAGCAGTGCATGTGGTTGGGATGGTATCCCAACCAACTTCATTAAAAAGGCGAAACACATAATAATTCCTTATTTAACTAATATATTCAATTCATGTATAGCTAAAGGCATATTTCCTAATGTTTTCAAGAAGTCGCTTATCCATCCTGTCTATAAGAGTGGGGACAGAAAAGATGCTAATAATTATAGACCTATCTCTGTGCTCCCTGTCCTTTCGAAAATATTAGAAAAAATTCTTAATAAACAACTAATTAACTTCTTGGAGAAATATAATCTACTCTCAAACTTCCAATTTGGTTTTCGAAAGGGCAGGTGCACAGAAGATGCAGTTAATCACTTGGTTAATCAAATAGGTAATCATGTCGATAAAAAACAAAAGGTTCTAGGTATCTTTTTAGACTTAAAAAAAGCATTCGACACAGTTTCTGTCCCGATACTTTTGGAGAGGATGGAAAGGTATGGTATTCGTGATGTTCCGTTAAAAATTTTTAAAAACTACCTCGAAAATAGATTTCAGTGTGTTAAAATAAATGATCATCTTAGTGACGACTGTCCTATGTTATTCGGTGTACCGCAGGGAAGTGTGCTCGGCCCAACTCTCTTTTTAATATATATAAACTCTCTCTGTAATTTAAATCTTGCCAATGGTTCAATTATTAGTTTTGCAGATGATACTTCACTTATCTTTCATGGAGGGAGTTGGGCTGAGGCGTGCTTCCACGCGGAGAACGGCATCAGAACTGTTTCTAATTGGTTGCGAAATAGTCTACTCACCTTAAATCTGGATAAAACTAATTTTATTGCGTTTAGTTCCACAAATTCTTCTCAACCACCTAATGATTTTATATTAAAAGTTCACACCTGTGATACATTCAGTTCGAATATATTATGCAAT
Organism: Colias croceus; assembly: GCF_905220415.1. Lineage (NCBI taxonomy): Eukaryota > Metazoa > Arthropoda > Insecta > Lepidoptera > Pieridae > Colias > Colias croceus. Next base: position 2,659,111 of record NC_059559.1, on the reverse strand, counting down.
TGTTCTGCTATAAAAATGGTTCCACACATTAAATACCTAGGAGTTATAATCGATAACCTTTGTAAATGGAAGCAACATATTGAACTTATAACCACTAGAGTTCGAAAACTATCGTGGATTTTTAAAAGACTTAGGGTATTACTGGAACACAATATCATCTTTATGGTTTACAAAGCTCTTTGCCACTCAATTATCCAATATTGCATTTCGGTATGGGGTGGCACTTTCAAAACGTCGTTATTAATTCTAGAAAGAGCACAAAGAGGCATTCTCAAGGTCATTCTTCATAAACCTTTTAGATATCCAACTGACCAGCTGTATAGGGAAGCTAAAATTCTGAATGTAAGGCAGACATATATATTGCAAATAACACTTAGACAACATAAAATAACACCTCTTTGTGCTGTCTCTTCTGGTAAGAGAAGAAATGACCTTGTATGCTCTAACCTTATTCCGCGTACTGGTTTCCTTCGTCGCCAATCTTCATACATGAGTATATTTTTATATAAAAAGGTCAATAAAAGCCTTTCTATACACAATCTTACCTTAGTAAAATGTAAAAAGAAGGTTACAGAGTGGTTGCTGACCCAGAATTATTCAGATACTGAACAGTACATAGTTCAAATAAAAATTTAGCAAATGCAACCACTATAATGGCCACTACATCCACTCACGCGCTTACACACTCATTCACACATACATTCACACACACACACACACACACACACACACACACACGCACACTCATACATACACACAAGCTCACACATGCATACAAACACGCACACTCATTCAAACACGCACGCACAACATATGAGTATATCTACTAAACTTGAGTTAAAATGTATAATTTAAATTTTATTTTGTATAATTTTGTATAAAAAATAGCTAAATTACCTAAATCATTATTTAAGTTAATATTATGCTATAGTTTTGTTATTATTGTGTCATTAAGGAAGGTGGACCCCAAAATACAGGCTGTCCTAGTTTGGGGTCCAAATGTTACATGTTTGTACCTAACCCACAAATTGATCAATAAATGATTTTTATTTTTATTTTTATTTATTTTTATTTACTAGTAGATCTGTAGCTGTCACTCGTAGCACCGTAGCTGCCACTCGTAGCGCCGTAGCTCTCCTTCGTAGACCTGTACCTAGCACCTGTAGACCTGTAACTACCTCTATTAGCTACCATTATCACTCACCTAGCACTAATCCAATGGTCAAGTGCGTCCGCATCCCGCAAGAACACGAGCGCATCCAGGTGGTGCTCGTATATCTGGTTGCGCGCCCACCACGCATTTGCTAGCACAGTGCGACGCGAGTAGACGTAGATCTGAAGTTGGCTCTCGTAGACCAGCAGCTGGTAGTCGTAGCCTTGTAGCTGTCACTGGTAGCACCGTAGCTGCCACTCGTAGCATCGTACCTAGCACCTGTAGACCTGCACCTAGCACCTGTAGACCTGCATCTATCACTAACCTAGCACTAATCCAGTGGTCAAGCGCGTCCGCATCCCGCAGGAACACGAGCGCATCCAGGTGGTGGTCGTATATCTGCGCGCGCGCCCGCCACGCGGCCGCCAGCGCGTTGCGGCGCGAGCGCAGCGCGGACATGCGGCCCTCCACCTCGGACGAGAGGAAGTGGCCCTCGCTGACTAGCTTCTCGCCTGTGGGGGACAGGGGCCAAATTTAGTGGCGAATAAAAAAAAACGACTTGTGCCACTCGGGGACTGCCGCGGTTGCGCTATTGCATGCTATGACTTCAAGCCACACCTCCGCCCGTCGGAGTGGGGAGCGTGAGGTTTTTCGTTACGGAATTTCTCGATTCGATCCCCGCGCTCAAGGCCCGCGATAGAAACTATGTAATAGCTTAACAAGCTCGCTTTTTGCATCGCCTGTAGTAAGCTCATAAAATACAAAAAAAAGTCGATCATTCGACGCCATGCAAAAAACTGTAGTTTAAATAGCGCATGTGTCCAAAGTGAAACTTTTTTGCCAAGACTCATATAAATTTAAAATTATAATTATAAATTTTACTCTCAACGCGTCTACGTTTAAAGAAGATTCACTTCAAAAAAACAGTCGTATGACCCGAATCAAAGAATTGTCTTCGGAGAGGATAAAAAACACAAAAAATAATTGCTTTTTTTAATACGTGATAAAAAAATAGGCTTAAAAAAAGTAGACTAAAAAACTCCTACATTTTCTCAAATATCTACAATTATGATTCAACAAAAACTTAATATTTTTAAGTTTTATGGCATTAAAATGCTTTTATAAATGAGAAATTTTTATTTAACACCTTTCTTTAAAAAAAACTTTCTTATTTTTTTATTTTCACTCACCATCCACATAGAAAGTGTTGAAAGCATCTTCCTTGGCGTCCATCTCCGCTGCTATGTCCGCATGTCTGGCCACAAGTCGTTCCGCGGCTGCTACATCCGCGCCTAACTCTGGGGCGGTCACCCGGGCCATTGTTTCGTTGGCCCATGCCCTGTTTGGGACAAAGGGAAAATATTAGAGAATTACTAAATTTAAAGAAAAAACTTAAAAAAAAACACGCTTTTATTTGAGTCACTAATTGGTTTAGAACGACAGCACATAATTTTTTGCGTTGATACCCTTATCACACAAAGAAAAACCTATTTAAAAAAGTTGAATGGCCAACATCGAGTCGGCAAATGTCAGGATTTAGTTGATCTACTTTTTGGAGGAGGTATCGTAAGTATAGGAAACCAAGACACTTGAAATATAAAAAGTTGTTTGATGCCACGTCATTAACTAAGAATCATATGCAAGTAAATGACGTGGCAAACTGACACTTTTTTATTCTTAGTTAGTAATTTCAAGTCAAGTTTGAAGCTAATCAATCATTTTTTGAAACCCATAAGAGTGGACGCTATTCAACTATTATGAAATCTATCAAAGCTCCCATTTATCAACGCCAACTCACATGAGCTCCTGATAAGTGTCGAAGTACGCTTGCAGCTGGCCGGCTAGCTGCAGCTGTTGGTCACATCGGGCTGCACTACCTTCCAGCGCGTGTAACGCGTCTGACACGTCTTCCAGTTTCGCTTGTACATGTTCCCGCGCGTCTGGGAACGCTGCGCCGAGTCTGCGGGAGGAAATAATGAAGAAAATCAAAAAAGAGAAAAATAAATCGGGGTAAGTTGGAATTAAAAATTAATAATTAAAAAAATCAGTCATGTTACATACATTAAGTGTGAATACATATTATAACCTGCTAGTTAAGTACATATAAAAAAAATACAAGGTCATTAGGAGGTAAGAATACGTAAAAAACAAAAATAGTAGTCAGAAGTGAAATATATATTGTAAAATAGCAGCTGTTGTATTTCACCCAGCTGCCCCCTTTTGTAACCATGTTTTCCCCCTTAAGCTAGTATATCTCACGAAGCAACTACCCCTTTCTCTACTCACATTTGAATTAGTAACAACCCCCACTTACTTCTTTCCCTATATCTTTAGCTATATTTAGAACACCCCTGCTTTATTGCCACAATCCCCCCTTTTGGAATTGATTGGAACCACTGCTTTGGAACTGTCCCTATTTGAAACAACCTTTCCCCCCTTTTGACTAAAGTTTTCCCCCTCTTACCTATCAGCTTCATTCCTCAAATGCTTATGCTTCTCTCTAATAGCATCAACGTCAGCTGCAAGCGCTTTAAGCTGGTGTATCTCACGTAGAAGCTGTAGTGTAGCTTCCTTCTCCGCGACCCACGCGAGTGTTTCCTCCGCGGAACGATCGAACTCGTGCACTTGACGGGCGCCGGCTAGTGCCTGGAATAAATGGTAAATAATAGTAGTTTGTGGTAGTTATTTAATTTTCAGAAGTCTTAAATTGCGTAGAACAATGAAATATTTGAAATTTTATGTGTGATATGAAGTTTAGAATTATAAATATCAACTCAAGATTTAAAATCAATTTGGAGAAATTCAACTTTAGAAATAATATTCCATGTTTGAATGTATAATTTTTAAATTTTCCTTGTAATCTGAAACGATTTTACCTCGACATCCTCACATTAAAAAAAAGAAAATAATAAATTATTACGAAATAACAGTTCTAATTTTCAAGTGAAATTTACACATAATAACTTTTATTTGTTCACAACCCCAAACGAACTAATACAAGCACACTTTTCGCGACATAAACATTTGAATTTGATATTTTAGTTTTATGGCTTATTATTACTTTTTAAAGTTCGATCACGAGGCGATAAAACATATCATACACTAGCTGCTCCGCGCGGTTTCACCCCCGTGGCTCCACTCCTGTTGCCCGTAGCGTGATGAAATATAGCCTATAACCTTCCTCAATAAATGGGCTATCTAACACCGAAAGAATTTTTCAAATCGAACCAGTAGTTCCCGAGATTAGTGCGTTCAAACAAACAAACAAACAAACTCTTCAGCTTTATAATATTAGTATAGATAATACATAAACATTATCTTAAAATACTAATAGCAACCCACCTCCTGCCTAGCAACAGCCAACTCCTTCAGATCATCCCACAGCCCGCGAATATCCTCAATCTTCTGTTTCACTCTGTCCGCTTCCGGCGTGTTCTCTTCTAGAAGTGCTGTGCCCGCTTCGCACACAGCTTCTATGCGACCTTCGCTTGCTGTGGAGACAAATAATTATTTAAGAAAAGACCCGAGCACACGTGTCAGAAGTGAAACTTCTTTGGCAAGATTCAAAGATACCAAAATCGTCACCTTACTCCATGACGTGACGGTATTGCCATGTCGCGACCTTGGAATTTTACTCATAACGCGTTTACTCATTCGCGACATTTTTGTATAATCATATTATAGTGCTGGTTGAGGTAAGTCTGTGTTTTTGTGTACTATATATTTGCAATAAAGACGGAACACGCCACATTTTATGTTTATTATCTTATCTTACTAATATTATATTATAAATGAAATTGTGTGTTTGTTCGTGTGTCTTACACATCACAACAAAAATATTTGTAGTACGATTTTTGAGTAACATTGGCTATTTTACCGCATTGTAATATCTTATTGCCATAGAAATTTCCTTAAACTACATGAGCAAAGCCACGGGCGGAAAGCTACTTAGTACATAAACCTAAAGAACTTACCATTAAGTTGCTGCAGGAAGTTATCAAAAGCCTGTTGCAAAGTATCCACGTGTTCTACATCAAGACCATACTCCTCACTGGCCGCTACAGTCATCTGATCGCTGATCCATTCTTGTACCTCTTCGCATTCTTGCACGAACCTTGGGAAATATTTTGTTATTAAATTATGTTTTAATTAATACGTTTAAGTGACAAAATGAACATTTTGAAGTGAAACTTTTATTAAGCGCATTGAGAGTAAAATTTCAAGGTCACGTCACGTGATGGAGCATGGCGACGATTTTAGTATCCTTGAACCTTGCCAAAGAAGTTGAACTTCTGACACACACGCACCTTTTTTTCAAATTTTATAGACTTATAAATAGCTGATGGCTAATTTGAACACTTTTAATAAATAAAAAATCTTTGAAAGTGCGAGAATTATCCAATTGAATTGGGATAGAAGATATTAAATAAACTCGATGTTGAGTTTACAACACAGGTTAACAAAAATTTGTTCTATTATGCTATTATTTTTTAACAATAGATACTTTAACTTAATTTTTAGAATTCTCTAACACAGCATTGTTCACAAACGGAAAAAATAACTTGGGAACAAATTCAAACTTGAAATCTATTCACCTTAATAATAAAGGTGAACTGTATTTTTAGTTTATTAGTTTGTCCATCATTACGCTGTAACGGATTATAAAGTTGACCTAATTCTTTCAAAAACATATTACCAAATTTTCATATCAATATCACGCGAAGCCACAGGCTGAAACTAGTATATACTCACTTGAAGTACTTCAAGCTCTGTTGCAGTCTCTGCTGCCGCTTGGCGGAGAGCAGTTTGATCTCTTCGCACATCTCTTTCAGTTCTTCCATCTTTTTCTTGACTATCTCATCTTCGTTCACGCGTTCCTAAATAATAGAATAAAGTATTTGGTTAAAGTTATTCAGAAATTCATGTAAACTGTTAAATACAAAAGTAGGTTGAATGCATATATCATTAAGTAATGAGATAGTGCTGAAAAAAAATTAAGAAACTAAAATTCTTTTAAGTTTATAGCCTGTCAGTAGTTCTGTCGGTAAGTATAGTTAATTTGATAAGTTGGTAAAATATCAGACTACTTATTCTTAGTCCCTTAAGTTGACGAGCTTGTCGGTCTAAATTCTAATTACGATCGATATTTTTAAGTTATGTCAAGTTCATTTGCTTTTTAGTTGAGCACAATTTTTCTTAACTTCACTTCCCTCCACTTTCCTTACCTAAGCGGACTTTTTCTTAACAAGTGGACAGGGTCTCACTACCATTAACTTATCCATTTACCATTGCCATTAACGCATATCAGTATAAATAATGCTAACTTAAATCCTCTTCTCTCCTCCTATTAAGTTCTGTCTTTTCTAGTAAGAAATGCCTTACCTGAGCAGCCTTCTCCAGCCTAGTAACAGAGGGTAGGAAAGCAGCCAGTTCCCTCTGCTGAGCCTCCAGCCTCCGCACCAGACTGAGCACGGACTCCTCATCTCTTCCCGTATCTCCTCCCGAGAGGGCACTCTTTCTTTCCGCTAACCACGCTTCCGCTTCCCACATTTCTGAGAGCAGCTGTAAAGTAGATTGGATCTTAGTTTTTTTTCAATTTTCGTGTGATTCACAAGTATGAGAAATTTACTGCTTTTTGTTATATGTGCATATGATCATTAAAATTCTTTAAATTATCATTTGTCAAGCACAGATTAAAATATTTTTGGTTGGGATTCAATTAAAAAAGGTTCTCATAAATAGTGATTTATGAGAACGAACGATGCATGAAGCAAGTGGTAGAAATATAGTAGGTAATGGGAGAAATTCCGAGTTTCTTAATCAATTTACACAGAATTCATTTCACAACGTACATGCATTTCACATCTCATCCTGTAAAACAAAACCCACATGTCTGTTTTCTTTCACTTTTACTATTATCTTTATCTTTAATATATAATATATAAATCTCGTGTAACAATGTTTGTCCTCAATGGACTCCTAAACCACTTAACCGATTATAATAAAATTCGCACACCATGTGCAGTTCGATCCAACTTGAGAGATAGGATAGTTTAAATCTTAAATCGTTTTAGAGAAAGCGGACGAAGCCGAGGGCGGTAAGCTAGTTTCTTATATAATACCCCTATTTTTTTATCAAAACATACCTGCAAAGAATGCACTCTTTCCTTCAACGCAGTTGATCTCAAAGCGGCCGCATCCATCAGGTTCTTGAGCGAATTCTTCAGATCACGCGAACTAGCTTCTAGAGCTCCGCCGGCAAAATGTCCGCGCCGCGCAAGCGCTAGAGCCCGACTGCATACTGCGTTTATTGTTGATTCGCTGAAATTATGCATTCGAAATTCAAATTTTATTCACAGACAAAAAATACTGGCCCACCATAATGACTAAATTATGACTAAATTTCAAATCTCGCTGGAAGAAAGGCGATGAAATTCAAATCTGCTTATATGAAAAAAAAAATGAACGCGAAAAACATAATATCCTTCATATTTGAATTTACGCGTCACAAACATAGAAAAAGAAATACTATCCTTGTTGTAGAGACACTAGAAGAGAGTGAGTTCCCTTTTCATTTTCATAGACAAAATAAATTTGACTATTTATATAAGACTACTTATATAATCATTTATTAATCTGCCTAAAAATACCTACTTAAAATTAAAGAATTCCAAGAAAAAAAAACAATGTAATAAAAAAAACTAACTCACCGTGCAATAATCTCAGCCTCCAAAGCCGAATGTTTCTTCAACAACGCTTGAGCTTCAGGCAGCGTGGCTCCCATCTCTTCTGAGCGAACAGCCGGTTCGCGTTCTTTCAACCTTAAGTGGTAGGAAATAAGGTTGATAATTGTGTAATAAATATATTATAGTAATAAATATACTGAAAGTAGGTTGTTCAGGAAAAGAGGAAAGATAAAAAATATACTAATGATGTGAAAACATGTTGTTATACGATATATGTCTACTAGCGAACTACTTAAGAAACAAACATTTTTTTAATAAGTTTTCTATGTAGAAATATATAAAGATCCAGATTTGAAAATTCTAGCGGATTTCATATAATTATATCGAGCGTGTTTGCCGAGCACACGTGTCAGAAGTAAAACTTCTTTGGCAAGATTCAAAGCTACCAAAATCGATATTTTACTCCATGACATGACTGTATTGCCATGAAGCGACCTTGAATTTTTACTCTCAAGGCGTCTACAGAAGTTTCACTTCAAAAAACTTGTTTAAGTGTCACACTAACACCTACACTATTAAAACCTACCCTCCTTTCTAAAAGTCGGTTAAAACGTATCAATGTAGTTCTTTATTTTTACTCACAACTCCCAATATCATAAATAATTCTACATGCATACAAAATTATCCTCTTTTACCCTCCCTTAACACACAAGTCGGTTAAAAGGTTAACACATACCAATGCAATTCTTCATCAGCGTCTCTCTCCCATCTGTGCAAAAGCGCAGCATCTTCTAAATTATCTCGTCGAATCTGTATCGGTTCTTGTAGTTGACGGTAGCTGGAAATTTGATTTGAAATTTGAATTTGAAGTAGTACATATTTTGTGGGAGCAGTGGTGGCTCAGTGGTGAGACCTCGGACTTCGAATCGATAAGTCCGGGGTTCGAGACCAGGCGAGCGCGCAGGAAATAAATTGATTTTTCAATTTATCTGCGCATGATGCAACAACACCACTGCTCGAACGGTGAAGGAAAACATCGTGAGGAAACCGACATGTCGAAGAATTAAAAAGTTCGACGACATATTGTGTCATCCGCCAACCCGCACTTGGTCAGCGTGGTGGATTATGGCCTGTACCCACATAGGAAGCCCGTGTCCCAGCAGTGGGAACGTATATGGGCTTATGATGATGATGATGATGATGATATTTTGTGGGACGAATATTTGTAGATTTCATGTATTTTTCCCTTTCCAAAAATTAATTCTTGCAGTATCCAATATCTCTTGCAACATAAAGTGGCCAGTGTCGGCAAGATGATTGTGTGTCGGCCAATTTTTTCGCAACTTTTATCTCTATCACTATTTTATACAACCAAACTTACCGTTTAACAGCCTGCTCCGTTTTATCCAAAATCTCTTGCGACATAAAGTGGCCAGTGTCGGCCAGATGTGTCGCGGTGTCGGCCAACTGTGTCGCAACTTCTGATTTACTCGCGACCGCTTGCTCGAGACGCGCGTGCTTCTTGAGCAATGCGCACACTGATGATAGGTCTTTGCCTGGTTTTGGACAAAAAAAGTAAATTAATGAAAAGAAAATAATTGGTATTAGAGATTGTTCCCGAAAATTAATAAACGCTGTGTAAAATAATACACAGCTTTTTCTTCGTGAAAGTAAAAAAAATAAAAGTTGGCTCAACAACTGCGCCCCCTTCAAAACATGTTATATGGAGAAAAAAAATTTTTTCCTCAATTCTCCTTAGAAAAATTCACTCACCATCATCCTCGCTCAAAAACCGATTGAGGATGTCATCAAGCCACATGGTGCAGTTTTGCTGCATTATATAGGAAAAATGACATTTTCTCCCTTCCAAGCATGTTATATGGGAAAAAAGGCCCTACCCCTCTTTTTCCCCCACTTTTCCCCGCACTCACCATGATCCTCGCTCAACAGCTGAGTCTCCACATCATCCAACCACGCGGTGAAGTCATCGAGTCCGCGTAAGAACACGCGCGCTTGGTACGCCTCTTGTAAACGTTCGCGACGGAGTTTTGCCGCGTGCTAGAGGGGAAAAATGTGATTTTTTTATACTTTTATATATAAAGATAGATAATATTTCATATAGAACCAATCAAAATACATATATAAAACAACAAGAATACACAATTTATTGAGACAAAAAAGACGACATCGCTGCATTATTTTTATATTATATTAGATGAAAAAAAATTATAGAAATAAAATGATCATGCTTCTTTTTCAATTAACGGAAAAAAAACTATTCACAGTCACAATCATGATAACCAAAAAGTTAAGTAACTAAAACATACTAAATTTTATGGATAATTAAAAATTCTAACGGACTTATTCACATGAAACATAATATTTTCCTAAAGATTTTCACAAAATTTCAAGCTCTAATTTTTGTAGATAACTCAATATACGACATATAATAATATTATAAAACTATGTTTTATTAGTTTTAAAGTCACATTATAAATATAACATACCTGTAATTCAGTCCACAAGTTCTCCAAGTCTTCAACATGTCTGGCAATCTCCTGCGAAGCGTAGTGGTTCGATTCTGAAAGGAAAAAATATTTATTGAAATAAAATGTATCAATTAATTATAATTTTTAAATGTGATTATGTCTTGAGTTTGCTTTTTAACCGACTTCAAAAAAAAGGAGGAGGTTATCAATTCGGCCGGTATGTTTTTTTATTTTTTTTTATGTATGTACACTATTTTTTGTTCGATGCGGGATGGTGTCGAATTGGTCCCACAAAAATTTTATTCGGATAGGCCCAGTAGTTTTTATTTTATGAGCATTTTTGTCTGTAGGTATTTGTGAATTTTGCAAGTGCAAGTTTGAAGTCGGTTGTTTTTAACGCAGTTATTACTAATTGTACTATGTACTTAATGACAAAAGGAATAAGTAGTTGAGCATCTAATCTAAATTCTGTAGCAAATAAACTATGCTTAAAGAAGTAGATGCCATTTATATGACAGAAATTATAATTGAAGTGAAACTTCTTTAGACGCGTTGAGAGTAAAATTCGTAAAATCGCGTCATGGCAATACCGTCACGTCATGGGGTAAGGCGACGATTTTGGTATCTTTGAATCTTGCCAAAGAAGCTTCACTTCTAAAACGTGTGCAATGGGACACCAAACTCTTTCTTTTTCTTTGTTACAACTCTAAGCAGTACATGTTCTAAAAATTCTCAGAATTAATATAGAACGTTCTAGAACATTTCAGACCCAAAATAAAACATACCAATTAATTTCTCGCCAGTTGCAGCTACGTCATCTATGCGCCGTTTATTTGCCGCCAATTCTGATTCGAATGCAGATTGTTTCTCCATTTTCGATTGAAGATTTGATAGTTCCCTGTGGAAAAAAAGATAAGATTTTTCTTTTAACTATAGATGGAAAGACAATTATTATAATTTATAAGCGAGAAATTTTAGATAAACCTATAAAATTATTGGATATTAGAGAAGACTTAGTATTAATGCGACGCTTTTGAATTCGATAAAAAAATGGTTCCCCACAATGCGCTATTCCTGATTTATACGCTGTAGTTTTTTTATCCTGCTACGTTACCAAATCTTCTACATTCCAACTAGTAAATATTTATTTGGAATGGGACCTCATTTAAGAATAGATGGGAGGGAATAGAAATATCATTCATAATTATTACATGGGGATAAAGGATATCAACAATTTCCAAAATCATCTTCACTACATAGTATAAAACAAAGTCGCTTTCTCTGTCCCTATGTCCTTTTGTATGCTCAAATCTTTAAAACTACGCAACGGATTTTGATGCGGTTTTTTAATAGATACGAGTGATTCAAGAGAAAGGTTTTAGTATATAATTTATTAGGTTTTAGACAAAGCGGGCGAAGCCGCGGGAGGTAAGCTAGTTACAAAATGATGGAAAGGGTCAGTAATTTTTAGTTTGGAAGTTCCATATCGCGTATTGCGAAAGGGGGCTAGACGGAATTAAGACCAAACATGACATTTTTTATGGCCTATAAAGCTCTCTATTCATTCATTCACTCACCGATAGCTGTGATCGTTCGCGATCTGCATCTTCAGCTCGATCCATTCCCGTTCGTGTGTCAGATCACGCACGAACTGATGTAGTTGCTTCGATTGTTCCAGCTTATTGCCTCGGCTGGTGCAACTCTCCTGGATAAATTAAGAATAAATCATTAACTATTATTATATTTTTTTTATAAAGGAAAAAATATGGCTGTTATTTCTTACTATGTATATGGAAACAGGAGTAAAATTTATTTAATTAATTATTATATCAATCCATACTAATATTATATATGCGAGAGTAACTCTATCTGTCTGTCTGTTACTCAATCACGCCTAGACTACTGAACCAATTTGCATGAAATTTGATATGGAGATATTTTGATACCCGAGTAAGGACATAGGCTACCTTTTATTGCGAAATATGTACCCCGGGCGAAGCCGGGGCGGACCACTAGTTTACTATAATCCTCATCATTAATGACATAAGACTTGATGTTCCTACTTTTATGTATAGAAAAATAAATGACATTTTATGCTGCTCATCTAGTTTCTAATTGGATTTTCTACGGTCAACTTTTTGATCCTTGAACAATAATGTTCTAAACTAAATATCAATTTTTTTATTTATTTCTCAATCTGACTTCAATTAATCCTTCAAAAAACGTTTCTGAATTAAATACAAATGTCCATAAAATTCAAAATCTCAATAATTTCTCCACCTACCCTCAACTTGTCGGCCCTCGCCCGCACCGCCCTTATCCTCGTCTCTATATACTCCGCGTCCTGGTGTCGCTTGCCCAGCAGACTGCCGCCGAACTTCTCCAATTCTTCAACACGACCCATTTGTGAGTCGAGCAGTTTGGCGAATTCTATGTGCTTCTTTATTAGCGTCTCGACGGCTGTGAAAAATGTTAGTAAATAAAAATACCAGAGAAATACAAGAAAATTTATCGACTTATGCATTTTTATCGAGTGAAAAAACGTCAAAACACTTATAAGGGAGATTTTACTCCTTACCTTCACTAGAAAAGTACTAACTTTCGTACTTTTACCTATAAGAGATTATCTTTTATCAGGATCTTATATTTTCTCTTCTGACCGCCTCCTTGATACAGTGGTTGACGCGTGAGCGTAGAACCGAGGGCTCCTGGGATCGATTCCCGGTGGAGACGAAGAAAAAAATGTATCGGTCTGGCAGGACACAGAAAGATGATCACCTACTTGTCCCTAAAGAAAATCGATCAGTGAAACAGATGTATATTACATCTGCCCCTTACCCCACTAGGGGACATCGGACTTCACTTATATTTATCTCTTCGTGGCTTTTTCACAAAAACTACATCACAATACTAATTCCATATTCGTTTTTTCACCACATTTTGACTTTATTATAAGTTCTTACTCACCATCAAGATTTTCGCCCAAATCATCATTGTTCAGGAAGGCCTCTTTAGCCGCCAGCCAGTCTTCAACCAAGCGGGCTTGCTCGTTCAGCACTTGCAGTTCGTGAGCCTGTGTGATAATATTATTACATATTAAAAATTGGTCAAAATTAAAAATTTCAAGATAAATAATAAAATTGTATGTTGCTGTTGGACTTAAAAAAGATTTTGAAAAAGAAATCAGCAAGGTGAAGAGCAATGTGTCACATATTTTATCCGTTTTTTTTTTTAATTTTAAACAATTTATTTATTCATCAGCATGACGGTGCGCTTACAAAACTTCCCTGTTAATTTAACAAAAAACCTGTAGTTTTTGGAGAGATCATTTTTAAAACGTAACAAATGCTCGATGCAATGCTCATTTTCCTTGGTTGTGCATTAAGATCTTCTTATGTGTATTTTTATGTATTATTATACAAATTAAAAAAAAAAAAACCATAGCCAGACCTGCGTCAAATAGTTCTTCCTCTGCAACCACGCCTGGTCTAGGCTGGAGGAGAGTTTCTCAACTCTCTTGATTTTCTCTGGCACGTTTGATTGTTCTGCTTCCTTTTGCAGGGAGGCGATCGCCTTTTGACGGCCGTCTATTTCCGCCTGTAAATAAATAATTATTCGTAAAAAATACATCATAAATTTTCTTATTTTTTGACGATATTGAATGTTTTTTCAAAAGTGGACCAAACAGATAACTTTCTAAACGTAATAATATGATCATAGGTCTAAATCTTTCACGAGTTTGGAAACGACAAAGCTGTTTTCAGACGTAACTAATATTTTTGATTTTAAACAACAATTAGCTAAGATACAAATTCTAAGATACAAATTCATAGTATTTAAAAGATTTCTTACAAATATGATTGCGTTGAGATAAACACACGAAAAGCTGTCAGTATAGTTTTTTTTTATAATGAATAGGCAGACGTTTGACCACGATCCCACCTGATGGAAAGCGGCGATGTGATCTTGGATGCACGTCTGCCTAGAAGAAGCCTGTTCACCCTCGCTATAAATTATATTGAAAATAAATAAAATATTGGTAAATAATTTATATTGAACTAGCTTCCGCGCACGACTTTGTACGTGAACCCCGTTTTTCCCCGTTCCCGCAAGAATTTCGGGAAATCCTTTCTTAGGGGACGCCTACGTTATGACATCTACCTGCATGCCAAATTTCAGCCCGATACGTCCAGTGGTTTGGGCTGTGCGTTGATAGATCACTATATCAGTCACCTTTGAGTTTTATATATATAGATAGATTCTACTATCAAATTTCAAAATTTTAACTTGGATACATATTGTTAATTTCTTAATCAAACTAAAGCCTAAAATAATTTCACTAAATATAATAAACTAAAAAAAAGCCTCACCTTTCTCTCATTATGCATTTCGAGTAGGGCTTCAGCGTGCGCCACGCTCTCGGGCTCCGCCCCGGACATGCGTTTGACAGTCTCCGATACCCATAGGTCGAGTTCCTGGTAATAATATAAAACATTTGAATTACAATTTTAATAAATACTTTATGAGCACATAATTTTGTGATAAATGCTATAAATAATAAGTAAATATTGGACATTAATTGACTACTTTGAATTTTTTATAAATTCAGCAATATAAGAAGGAAGTGAAGTCCCGTGTCCCCGTAGTGGGGTAAGGGGCAGATGCATTATGCATACATCTGTTTCACTGATCGATTTTCTTTAGGGACAATTATGTGATCAGCCTTCTGTGTCCTACCAGACCGAGACATTTTTTTTTCTTCGTCTCCACCGGGAATCGAACCCAGGACCCCTCGGTTCTACGCTCACGCGTCAACCACTGTACCAAAGAGGCGGTCATAGCAATATAAAGCATGCGCTAAATAAACAATTGTTTTATGATTTAAACAATAATGTTTTAAATTAATGAAGTTTTATTGATTTAACTTAAAATTTAAGCAAAGGGTAAATTGAATAACTATTTTATAATATTATTTGTCAAACTATATTTTTGACTAGAAAATTTTAACTAAAATAAGTTTAAAAAGTCTGTTGCATTTCTTGAACAAAAATATTAGAGACTAGCTTTCCGCCCGCGGCTTCGCCCGCGTTTTCAAAGAAAAACCCGCATAGTTCCCGTTCCCGTGGGATTTCAGGGATAAAACCTAGCCTATGTTACTCGTGGATAATGTAGCTTTCGAATGGTGAAAGAATTTTTCAAATCTGCCAAGTAGTTTCGGAGCCTATTCAATTCATACAAACAAACAAACAAACAAAAAATCAAACCTTTCCTCTTTATAATATTTGTATAGATATGAATTCTTAAACATCATATTTATTATATATCATGTAAATTTATCCATCGGTTAATCATTAATTCATTCGTTCACCTTAAGACTCTCGTCGAACTTGTGTTCCGCGATCGCTTCGTCCAGCAATGCACTTCTCTTCTCCCCCAACTCTTTCAGTTTGTCCCACGCTTCCTCCAGACCGCGTAGACTGTCCGCTATTTCGGACGCGTGCTCTGGTTGGCTGAAAGAGAATTTAAAATTAGATTTAAGTATTAGGAAATCTTTACTTAATATTATGAAGCTGAAGAGCTTTTTTGTTTGTTTGAAAGCGCTAATCATAGGAACTACTGGTCCGATTTGAAAAAATCTTTTGGTGTTAGATAGCCCATTTATCGAGGAAGGCTATATGCTATATATTATTATGCTAAGACCAACAGGAGCGGAGCCACGCGGGTAAAACCGCGCGGCACAGCTAGTGGATGGTAAAATCTATATGTACATATTTATAGGTTAATTTCTTGCAAGCCTTGACATTATAATTCCCCTTTTAACACTCTTTTACTTTTTTTAAATTTGTTTCTGCGTCCACAATAGCTACCATTTTCATCGATAACCACAAGTGCATGCTCTGTAGTCTGTACTAAGCGAAACATGATGAACAATTACAATTTTTTGACATCTCTCTGTACCATGTTTTTAATACTTATATTTTTTATTTTTATATTTACACAACTCTCTCTCCCGCTTCTCCCACTCCCTACAACTTTCTCTCTCTCTCACCTCTTAGCCAGCGTATTCCCTTGGTTCCTGAGCGCTTGTATCTTGTCCCCTATAGCGGAAGCCTCAGCAGCTCTGGCCTGGTGCCGTCGCTTCAACTCGTGCGCAGCCTGTAATTCTCTACCACGCTCGTTGCTACTGAAGAGTGCTGCTTTCTTGGCTATACGCTCGGATGTGTCTTCTACGTCTCTATAAACGTTACAAAAGGGTTAAAAAATGTTATTAAATACCATTTTGTTGATGTTATACTCGAAGCCCAGAAACGAACATATAGCGAAAAAATTGTTCACAACATACAGGATCTAATAAAACCTCTCACAACGAGTCTCGATAATTATCACAACATATACTATTTTCGTTATTCAGTTTTTAAAATCTAAGAGAAATTACAATCCCATTTAGCAATATATTAGTTTCAACTTGTAATAAACTAACTTTTTATAGTACAGAATCAGACTATAATATTAAACACGTAAAAAATGTTTATAATCATGAAACAAATCCGAAGATCTTATCAAAACTTTTCAGGTAGCCATTAACATTAAAGTATTTTACAAAGGAAAATTGTCAGTACATAATATAAAAAAATCTACATACCTATTAAACGAATGCAATTGCAGGGCGTTGGACAGTCTATCCTTATACCGTTGTAGGGCTCCGCTGAGCGCTTGCCACTTGGAGAGACAAGCATCGCGGCGGGCTTGGACTGCGCCCGCTTGTTGGGAGGGGCCCTGTAATAATATTATTGTTAAATGTTAAAGGAGAAGAAAACGAGCTAAATAAAAGAAATAAAAAATAATAAAAAACGACGTGTGGCACTCGGGGACTGCCGCGGTAAAGCTACTGCATAGCATGGCTTCAAGCCAGGAAGAGCGTGAGGGAGCGTGAGGTTTTTTCGTAACGGAATTTCTCGATTCGGTCCCCGCGCTCAAGGCCCGCGATAGAAGCTATGCAATAGCTTAATAAAAAATAATAAATAGAAACTCTATAGTCGCGGGTCGTTTTTAACTGTGTTGGATATATACAGAGAAACTTTTAACTTTTATAAAATGTTGAAAATCTGCCTGTCGTGGGTTCTTGGGATACAATAAGATATCGTCGAGTATGCAATTTTTTTTGAATGAAAAGAATGAACTCGACTATATGTTCCAATATAATTTGAACTCGTACTTTCAAAATTCAAACTCAAACATCAATTATACTTGTTCTAGAAGCACTTTTTTATTATTATTGAAGTGAAACTTCTTTATCAGATAATTTAGTGTAATATTTTTTCGTTACGCGTGACATTTTTCCGTTACGCGGCATCTTTTTCTTATCCCTACCACGCGTGATTCGACGTATTTCTGTAAAGTTGCTTGCATATAGTACATTATTTTTTGAAAAATAAGATCATAAAGAAGTTTCACTTCTTACATGTGTACTCTAGTACATGCACACATTTTTTTATATAAACACACCTTTTCTTTATTATGTCAACCATAAAGCTAGATATTGTAGCCCATTTGTAACTTTTCTAACCGTTTCAACCTGTCCACCCTCGCCCTGTCCTATACAAGTATTTTTTGAAGTGAAACTTCTTTATCAGGGTTGGAAAAAAATTTAGTGTAACATTTTTTCGTTACGCGTGACATTTTTCCGTTACGCGCCATCTTTTTCTTATCCCTACCACGCGTGATTCGACGTATTTCTGTAAAGTTGCATATAGTAAATTATTTTTTGAAAAAGAAGTTTCACTTCTTACGTGTGTACACTAGTACACGCACATATTTTTTTCATATTATTTTTTCATATTTTTTGTTGTTTTTTCCCTACTAACCTGTCTCAAAAGTTTATCAGCAAGCGCGCAAACGTTGCGCACGTGCTTATCGTCCACTTGCATGTCGCTGTCCAAGTCGTCCAGTTTGCGTAAAAGAGCGCTACAGTGTTCATAGTCACGGCCAACTTCGTTCGCTTGTACCTGGTGAGGAAAAATACATATTTAAACTCTAATTAATAAAATTAATAAATATCTATTACATATAATAAATCTGTAGAAGGGTCAATTCTGTACAGTGTTACTGGATCGATACCAAGCCCAATTAATATGTGATTAAAATTTTTTTTGTCTGTCTGTCTGTCTGTATGTGAAGGCATCACGTGAAACCTAACGGTTCGATTTCGATGAAACTTGGTATAATTATACCTTATTAACCTGGGCGTAAAATAGGATACTTTTTATCCCGGAAAAATACGTAGAAATCTTAATTTTTCTTAATTATTCCGCGCGGACGGAGTCGCGGGCGGAAGCTAGTTTAACATAAAATATTCAATATTCTGTATACACTAAAGATTAGAGTTGACACTGACTCTTGGATAATAAGAATATTATGTCCTTACGCCGTTATTCGAGGCCTTTAAACAATAATGAGAGAGACATCTTTGATTTCCGGCCGACATTACGTAGTTGTAGTTCCAATTATCTCCACAGAGGGCCTCGTTGTCGCGCTTCCGTGTTTACCAGAGTGACGTTTGTACAGCTAAGCTTTTAAATAATGGTTCTCGCAGTAATCAGCCCATTGGCGTCTTAATTTTCGTACCGACAGTATATCTTGGGATAACGCTGTTAGCGTTCGTTTATTATCCTTTGGAATAAAAGTTGTAGTTTGCTATTATATTACGTTTTGAAAAAATAACGTTTTCAAATAAAAATTTTAAATACTAAAATTAGTAACAGTTTAAAATTTTAAATAGAAGTTGTCGTGTAAAGTGTATTTAAAATGAGTGACGGAAGTAGTGAGAAGATGCCAAATGATAATTTGGTATCCACCGATTCTTCGTCGTCGTTATCGTCGGATGAAGAGGAGGTCGTACGTTCACCTAAAAAGACGGTTAAAAGAAAACGAAAAAGCAGCAAACCTAGTAAGAACAAGAAAACACGTAAGGAAAATGAAAGTTTGTCATTACTTTCAAATCAGGTCAGTGAAATACAGCATTTTCTTGCGAATTTCTCCTCTTGTTTTGGCTACTACCCGCCGGGGTATAGTTATTGTTCTGATGGAATTAATCTAGATAATTGTGATCATGTAAGCGAACCGGCTGTCGAGCCGAGCGTTTCTTTTAACTTCGATTTGACCACAAATTTAAAAGAGCCAACCGTAGCAAATACCTCAGCTGAACATTTGCAATTATTAAATTCTCTTCAACATTTTAATTCGGAGAATTGGACAAACGTACGTTATGCCGATATTCAAAATTAAACAATTCGAAAAATCTAATAATTTAATTGCAACTGAAAAGTCGCTAAGTGCTATTACACATGCGTTAATTATGCAAAGCGATGCGTTAAAAAAGGGCGTATCGGAATTATTACAATGGACTAATGACAGTGAGGAAATAAATAAAGAATCTTTGCTTTCTAAAATTAAAGAGACATTTTCGGGCAGTTTTCAAAAAATTTCTCTTGATTGCTTACAATTAGTATGCGGTCGGCGAGCGGATATTGTTGAACAAAGAAGGGATTTTTTCTTAAATTTGGTAAAAGATAAGTTTTTAATGGTTAGTTTAAAAAAGATTCCGCCTTCTTGTGAATATATTTTTGAAAAGGAAGCATTTTCTGAATTTTTAAAAATAAATGGCGGTATAAATAAAATTTTTTCGCAAAATAAATCCTCCTTTTCTGCGCAAGAAAAGCGAGCTATTTCTGGGTCCCAGGCTGCGCAACCTGGACCTAGTACGTTTATTCAGAACCAAACCGGTCGCCCCTTTGCACCGTTTGCGTTCAATTATAATAATAGTTTTAGACATTATGCACCTCCCAAAGGAGTGCGTCCTAATTATGACTTTAATGAGCGTTTATTTCGACCTCAATTTAGATCACAATCTAAGCAAATGCGTTTTAACCGACCGCAATCTAACAGTACTAGTGCCTCGCGTCCAAGAGGCAAAGGTGATAAAAGATTTTGACTATTTACAGACGTTTCGGGGGGGCAGGTTAACGGAGTTTGTGAGTATTTGGAAAGAGAGGGGTGCTCCAGAAGCACTGCTAAAAATAATAACAGGTTACAAAATTCCTTTTCAAGCGAAACCGCCCTTGGTCATGCCGCGCCATACCAAGGTCCACTATCAAACTGTTCCATCTGTCGAGATGGATTTGGCAATAAACAATATGCTAACCGAAAATATTTTACAGCATGCCCCCGAAACGCCCAGTTTTTTATCTACCCTCTTTCTAACACCAAAAAGCGACGGTTCAATGCGTCCAATTTTCAATTTAAAAAGACTGAATCAGTATCTCAAAATAACGAAATTCCGACTAATTTCGGTACATCGAGTTCCAGATTTTCTACAGCCGCACGATTTCATGGTAAAAATCGATCTCACCCAAGCGTACTGTCACGTGCCCGTGGCCGTGAGTCATCGCTGCTTTCTGAGGTTGATGTACAAGGGCCAGATGTTACAGATGACCTGTTTACCATTTGGGCTCGCAACAGCACCCAAGGACGAACTGACTGACGAACTGGACAGCGGAATTTCTGCGCGAAAAAGGTATTCGAATCATTGTTTTCCTCGACGATTTTTTAATTGTGTGCCAGGACAGAGCCAAGCTCGTCAACCAAGTGGAGGTCGTGCTAAAAAGTCTACAGGAGCTGGGCTGGAAGGTAAACACCAACAAATCTATACTCTCACCTCAGACCTCATTAGAATACCTGGGTATAGTATGGGACACGTGGCAGAACAGGAAGAGTTTACCACAAAACAAAATCCGGAAAATAAAGGTAAATATTTCACATCTATTGAAGAGTCAGGTCATAACTTTGAAAGAGGCTCAGAGTACTGCAGGCTTTCTAAACTTTGCCCGTCTCGTAATACCCCAGGGCCGGCTCAATTTCCGTTGTCTTTTAACACTTTCAAACAGACTGCTGAAACACCAAGACCGAACGTCGTTTCATCTGCCGCAACAGGTAGTCAAGGAGCTCAAGTGGTGGTTAGTAAATTGCGAGAAGTTCTCTCGAATTCATCCTCCCTCAACCACACATTTCTTAACAACGGACGCGGCGGATTCGGGTTGGGGGGCCGAGCTAAATGGTATTCATATGAAGGGAGAATGGGTGGGCGCAGAAAGCTTACTTCATTCGAACCAAAAGGAAATGCTCACTGTTGTCAAATGTTTAAGGGAAGTGGGTCCCTCTCTGATTCATTCGTCAGTTCTTCTACAGTGCGACAACAAAGCCGTTGTAGCCTACTTGAAAAACGAAGGGGGTTGTCGGTCGGCGGAACTGATGAAACTAACTTACGAAGTTTACCATCTGTTAGACATTTTCGACATACATTTGATTCCTCACCACATTCCAGGCAGTTACAATATGGAAGCAGATCGCCTATCGCGGAACATGTCCCCCGCGGAGTGGCATTTACTACCTTCAACGACAGATCTAGTGTTTGCGAAATGGGGAGTGCCAGATGTAGATCTGTTCGCTTCAACACGAGCTCATGTGGTACCCAAATATGTGAGTCTAGACCAACGGGATCGACAAGCATGGAAACACAATGCGTTTGCTTGGGAGTGGACGTTCAGGTTAGCGTGGGTATTTCCTCCTCCAAGTGTCCTGCCCCGAGTTTTGATGCATCTCAATCGAGCGAAAGGTATGTACCTAATAGTAGCACCGAGGTGGCCGCGGGCATTTTGGAGAGCAGATCTGAAGTCGCGAGCGATAGCTCCACCCTTCACCGTCCGCCACCTGGAGACCAAACTAATAGATCTGACCACGGGCCTCCCTCCACCAAAGGTAAAGAATATGGTTCTCGAAATTTGGAAATGTGGGGGTGGACGCAAGCATTAGAAACATGGTCAAGCCAGCAAAAATCGCTCTTGCGGTCAGGATGGCGAGGCTCTACTCTTAAAACGTATAAACCTGCTTGGGAACGGTGGATTAATTGGTGTTTAAAACACAATGTCGACATTAAGAATCCAACAGGATCTGATTTAGCCAAATATTTAGCTGATTTACATTTAGTCGAAAAACTTGCATATAGGACAATTTTAGTTCATAAATCAGTCGTGTCCACTTTATGTAAAACGGAGGACAATTCTAAGTTAAGTTCGAATATTTTAGTAAAACAGATATTAAAAGCTATAGCAAATACTAGCCCAAAATTGCGCGCGGGTAACATTTGGGATACTTCCATTTTGATATCATGGTTAACTAATCATAATGTGCAGAATAGTAGTAACTTGTGGGAAATTTCACGCCGTTGTGCCATTATATTATTATTGTGTTCAGGTCGTAGAATACATGACTTGACACTTTTGAGTGTTGCAGAAGGCTTTTATGTAGATAGTACCGTAGAAAATTCTATAGTTTTTTGGCCCAAACATGGATCTAAGACTGACTCGGATTCATATGTTCAATCAGGTTGGAAGTTATTGTCAAACGCAAGTAACTGTAATATCGACCCCGTATTTTGGATTAGAAAGTTATTAGATCTGGGCATGGATAGGCGTAACTTGGCTAGCGTAGATAATTTATTTGTAACCGTTTGTGGCAAGCCGAAAGCCGCTTCTAGAACTGTAATAGCTGGTTGGGTGAAATCTGCTTTGAGAGAGGCGGGTGTTGAAGCTGCTCCTGGTAGCGTTCGATCAGCTGTTGCCTCTAGGAGCTGGTTAGACAATGAATCTATAGATAAAATTCTTGCAAGGGGAAATTGGAGGTCACAAAATACCTTCAAAAAATATTATAGAAAAGAAGTGAGACCGGTTAATAATCAGAATAATTCTTTATGTGCTCTGTTTGAGCCCTTATCACAATAATAAATTGAAATGATTATATTAATTTATTTTTTGTAAATAATCACATTGGCGTCTTGTTTACCAGGCGAAACCAAACAATGTCTCATTATTGTTTAAAGGCCTCGAATAACGGCGTAAGGACATAATAGTTGAGTTTTACTTACCATTAAAACTCGTATTATGTCCAGGAGCCTTATTCGAGGCCTTACATTAAGATCTGCCTGGTAGTTAGTTTGATTAAATGATTAATAAAATTAAATTGTTAAAAATAATGAGACTCAATGAGCTGATTACTGCGAGAACCATTATTTAAAAGCTTAGCTGTACAAACGTCACTCTGGTAAACACGGAAGCGCGACAACGAGGCCCTCTGTGGAGATAATTGGAACTACAACTACGTAATGTCGGCCGGAAATCAAAGATGTCTCTCTCATTATTGTTTAAAGGCCTCGAATAAGGCTCCTGGACATAATACGAGTTTTAATGGTAAGTAAAACTCAACTATTTTTGTTTGTGTTCCGACCCTGCCTTCATAATAAACTGCAGAAGACATAGTTCGCGTGGGAACGGAATTTGGAAGTGGTTTTATTGTGTACTAGCTGTGCCGCGCGGTTTCACCCACGTGGCTCAGCTCCTGTTGGTCTTAGCGTGATAATACATAGCCTATATTACTAGTGGATAATGTAGCTTTCGAATGGTGAAAGAATTTTTAAAATCGGTCCAGTAGTTTATGAGCCTATTCATTACAATCAAACAAACAAAGTTTTCCTCTTTATAATATTAGTGTAGAAAATGAATTTCAATCATCGTGTAGACAGCCTTAGTTTTATTTCAACTGAAGAAGTTATCGAGTTCTCATTGGGTTCATAATATTTTTAAAAGATATAAAAATAAGTTTTTAAGTTATCTTACCATCATTTCCTTATCCCTGATCCAGGCCTCGATTTTGTCGAGATGTTGGTTGAATTCCAGGATATCCTGAGCTTCTTCGAGACCACGACCTGTAAACATGTACATTATAACATTAAAAACAAGCGACTAAACATGTACATTAATTAAATTCATAAATATAATAACCTTATCAATTATTTTTTCCATAAAGAATATTCTAAACTAGCAGTGGTCCGCGGTTTTACTTGGATTGATCCGCTCTTGTTGGTCTTAGCGGGATGATATATAGCCTATAGCCTTCTTATACCAATATTCTTATGCCTATAGCCTATAACACCAAAGAAATTTTTAAATTGGACATACTGGTCCTGAGATTAACAAACAAACTCTTATAATATTAGTATAGATAAAGATTAAAAATCCCGTTCTGCTAAGCGCCGTAGCCTATCTGGTTAACATAGTTGTTTATCACAAATATCTTATATATATAAAAATGAATCGCAAAATGTGTTGGTAAGCGCATAACTCGAGAACGGCTGAACCGATTTCGATAATTCTTTTTTTATTATATTTCTTGAAGTACGAGGATGGATCTTATGTAGAGAAAACGTAAACATGTACCACGGGCGAAGCCGGGGCGGACCGCTAGTGTTTTTATAATTTTGTTTCAAACTTTTCAAATGCCTACTCTTTGTCCCAAGTTTTTACTATTTTTTCTGTAAATTTCATCCATTTTCTTAAAAATTTCTAGCTTTATCCATAGAAACCTCCTTACCAGTCTCTTCAGCAGCCGTCTCCAGCTTCCTCCAGTCCTCCCTTAGCTGCTGCAGCTCCTGGACCACCTCCTTCTCCGGCCCCAGCTGTTCAGCCAGCTCCTCCACTTCTTGGAGACGAGCTCTGTTCGCGGCCAGTTCCGCGGTGAACGCCTGGTGCTTCTGGAGACGCTTCATCTTGTCCTCCAGGCTTGTGCCTTCGCCTGGAATCATTGAAGTAGAAATAAGAAAATCGTCAATTTAGTTAATCAATAAAAAATGTGTGCGTGTACAAGTGTACACACGTAAGAAGTGAAACTTCTTTATGGCCTTATTTTTCAAAAAATAATTTACTATATGCAGACCGTATACAGACAGTAATGACAGTATTACAGAAATACGTCGAATCACGCGCGGTAGGGATAAGAAAAAGATGGCGCGTAACGGAAAAATGTAATGCGTAATGAAAAAATGTTACACTAAATTTTTTCCAACCCCAATAAAGAAGTTTCACTTCAAAAATTTTCTCAACGATTTATTTTTTGCCAATCTTAAATGTTCATGGAATAAAACGTACAGTTTAATAACCGCACAGAGATTGCAATATCTTATTAAAAGTATGCCAAATATGTACATGAATTCAGAAAATATACAGTAGATTTTTTTACATAGTTAAACAAAAACCTTTTTATTGTAGTATATTCACAAGATTGACCGCCTCCTTGGTACAGTGGTTGACGCGTCAGCGTAGAACCGAGGGGTCCTGGGTTCGATTCCCGGTGGAGACGAAGAAAAAAAAAATGTCTCGGTCTGGTAGGACACAGAAGACTGATCACCTACTTGTCCCTAAAGAAAATCGATCAGTGAAACAGATGTATGCATAATGCATCTGCCCCTTACCCCACTACGGGGACACGGGACTTCACTCTCATATTCACAAGTTTGCAAACATAAAACTACGACAAGAAAATTTTTTACTAATAAGAAATTTTCACATATAAATCCTATTGAAGTTTTGGTCAAATCGAGATCACTTATTTCTCTTTTGTACTCTTCTTTTTCCACCACAATTAAAAAGTGGAGAAGGGGGAGTCCTCTTTGCATCTTGGCACGACAACTCACCATGTTGAGCATTAAGCATGGCCAGCTTATCAGCCAACCATCCCCTCGCCTCATTCGCGTCGCGGCTGAACTGCGCCCGCGCACGTGCGCGCAGTAAACGTTCGCGACGCTCTGCTGCTGTTGTGTATAGCTGGGGATGTGTATGGTGGTCATAATTTATGTATAATAATTTAAATAAATCGTATAATAAGTATAGAATTAGAATTTATATTAATATTCTTTTTTAATTTTTAACCAGCGACCCCTTTGACGTATAACGCGACCACGGCCCAACCACAGCAATCGAATGTCATTTCGTCGCCAGGATGAACAATCAACGTCACGAAATACGCGCTTTCCTTCGCAAAATAATGTTTTAACGGAACAAATAGAAAAGAAATTTTATTTAAAATAAATAAACCAAAACGAATATGCCTAAAAGCAGCAAGTATTTCGCCCGCAGCTTCGCTCGCGAACCGCGTTGCCGCTCCCGTGCGATTTTCGGGATAAAAACTATCCTATGTGTTTATCCAAGTTATTCTCTGTGTGTGCCAAAATTTCATGAAAATCAGTTCAGCAGTTTTTTCGAGAAGGAATAAAAAACAAACATACTGTCGCAATTATAATTTTATTAGTAGGATTGTACCTTCTTCCTCCTCTCATTGATAGCACGCAACTCGTCAGCGATCCGCTGACTCTCCACGTGATTCTGTTGCAGCAACTTATCACCATGACTGTTGAGGGTGGACAGCTTCTCATCCTAATGGAGAAAACTCAAATATAAATCATTTACTTCATATCAATACACCAATAAAAAGATAAATAAAATAAGTACGCGGACATAATAAAAATGACATTAAATATTTTGCAGTCAGGATTGGAACATTCTGTTAATAAGTTAATCTTTTTAAGTTCAGACATATAAAGCTGACTTCATAAATATTTTTGGATTATATTAATAACTAGCGGTCCGTCCCGGCTTCGCTCGTGGTACATATTTCGCAATAAAAGGTAGCCTATGTTCTTTTTCAGGGTCTAAAGATTGTCTGTGCCAAATTTCATCAAAATCGGTCCAGTAGTTTATGCGTGAAAACCATACATATATACATACATAATTACAAACCTTACCTCTTTATAATATTAGTATAGATATGTCGTATAGTCACCTGTGTCGCGAGAAGTTTCTCAAAAGCTTCGTGTTTCTTCAGCAAATTGTCCACCTCCTCAACACTCAGCGTTGGCGATATTTCCGTACCTGAGGAAAACATTATTTTAGCATTCTACACTTAAATATTTTACGAGTAGAGAATTACTTACGTTAGAATGAACAAGAAAGGGACGAATGATGCATTGGATATAAAGTATAAATTTATAAAGAATAGAAAAAATTCGTCACGAGGCGGGACTTGAACCCGCATCCTTTCGCGCCAAACCGGGGGTAATGCCTGACCAATTCAGCCATTCGTGACCCGCCAGAGCAATCGAATTTATTTGTTTGACCGCCTCCTTGGTACAGTGGTTGACGCGTGAGCGTAGAACCGAGGGGACCTAGGATTGATTCCCGGTGGAGACGAAGAAAAAAAATGTCTCGGTCTGACAGAAGGCTGATCACCTACTTTTCCCTAAAGAAAATCGATCAGTGAAACAGATGTTTGCATAATACATCTGCCCCTTACCCCACTTGGGGACATGGGACTGTGCACTCACCGAGCGCGGCCTCCTGAGCAGCGCACAGGTCGTGCAGCTGCTTGGCGTCGCGCAGGAAGCAGTGCCAGTCGATCAGCTGGTCCAGCGCCACCTGCCGGGCTGCCCAAGCAGCGTGCAGACGAGCCCGCTCTTCCACTAACGCGGAGCAGCGTTCTTCTATCTCCTGTTAAAATAAATATATATCAAACTTATATTTACGCAGTTAAGAAGTTAAAAAAAACGGGAAAAAAAATCGAATTCTGGCACTTTTATTTATTTTGCACCACCATGTTATCGACTCATTTATTTTACTCGTCCTTTCTGGGTTGCCGGGTAGATATCGCTGCCAGCGATAAGGCCGCCTACTGTATATTGTTATATTTTATTGTTAAGATTGTAAAATGTATTCCATACGGTGTACAATAAGTACCTAAGTATTTTTCATTCATATTCGTTATACACTACACCTTAATGACTGACATAGTGTCAACATCAACATTATAAAGAAAATCACAGTACAAAATTATGTCTAATTACCATTTCGACCAAACTTTTCCTGTTACAATGCATTCTATAAGTCAGTCAGTCAGTTTACCTGTGCAGCAGGATGCCTCGCGTCCACCAGATCCTGTCCATGCGCTAGCGCATCTCTAAACGTGTCGTCTCTCGCGTCTTTCTTCGCCCCCAGCGCGTCAGTCCATCTAGCAGTCAGTCAGTCCAAAATTGTTCCCCTTTATTTACCTGAGCCCTGTCAACTCCACTCTTACATGGGGAATTGGGATATGCGTTTATCTCTATCAGTCAGTCCAAAGTTCCAAAGTTTATCAGTCAGTCTCTTCCATTCATTTACCTGTGCAGCAGGATGTCCAGCATCCACCAGATCCTGTCCATGCGCAAGCGCATCTCTGAACGTATCGTCTCTCGCGTCGATCTCCGCCCGCAGCGCGTCGTGGTGCGCACGTTGCGCTTGCGCAGCGGCCGCTGATCTAGCGCCGAGGGATGACGACATTTGTCCTCGGAGCTCGGAGGACCAGGAGGTTACGTCGCGTATCTGGAACGGAATAAGTTGGTAAAGAGTGTCATATTTTTCTTTTTTCATACGTGTAGATGCAGACACTTTGTTGTAGTTAAACAGTTAGAATTGGTTCGGAGACTTTTAACCAATTAATAATATGGCAATACCAATAAAAGTTTAATGCTCTAATCAGAGCTCTGTTTTTCAATAAAGGTAAAGTTTTCTTTGTGCAACAGAAAATCTAGTTCATTCGTGTATCCTGAAATCGGAATGCATATTATGTTGTCTGGAAAAATAACCAGTATTAACCCCTATTTATTAGTGAAAATGAATAATGTTGTCTGAAAAAGTTAGTCTATCTTTAGTAGAATTTTTTTTTTGCGAATAGGGTAGTTAACAATCTCGCCTGATGTTAAACTAGATGTGGTCTAATATGGAACGCGCTTCCCTAGAAGGTACCTCAATCATGATAATTGTTTCACATTATTAAAAGTACTATTACCACACAAAAAAAAAAAATGAAACTCCCTCACCTCAGACAACAGCTGCTGCAGCTCATAATGATGATGCAGCGCCTTCTTCCTCTCATCAGCAGCAGCACGCAAGCTGTTCCAGGCCTCTGTGAGTGCCCGTTGGCGCAGCGCTATCTGCTGCTCGTTACCACCTGGACAGAGCTTCTGGAGACGGGTGCCTTCTTCTTGGAGCACCTGGAAGGTTGTGATGGTCAGATTTTGGTAATAGGAAGAAAATTTTAGGCGATTATTGCAGAGTACGCCTAGATATATTCATTGTGTGCTGCATAAATGGAATTTAGCATGCATTTAATGTGTTATTGGGGAAAATCTTAATCACAACTTTTTAAACGGATTCAATTTTAATTAAAATAAATGGTTAGTGTCTTTTTAATTGTATAACAGATAAAATAATAGTATAAATTGTAAAAAAAACTTTATTTATTTGTATTGTTAATACTCAATAGTATGGAGACAAGTATTTGGTAGGTTATTTTTACGCACACTTTTACACATGTGTGTGTACGTGTACATGTTAGTGCGTGAACGTGTACGTTTAGGTGCGTGTACGTGTCTATAGTTACGTGTACGTACCTGCATTTGCGCATCAATCGCTAGCAAATCATTCTCCGCTGTCGCATGATCTCTAAGCAGGGCAAGCGCAGCTCGTAGATCCCTCGGGGGAGGGGGTGGACCGAGTCAAACTTAATTGTGTGTACGTGTACATTTTAGTGCGTGTACGTGTACGTCTAGGTGTGTGTAGGTGTACGTTTAGGATATGTACGTGTCTCTAGGTGCATGTACGTACCTGCATCTGCGCATCTATAGCCAGCAGATCGTTCTCCGCTGTCGCATGGTCTCTAAGCAGCGCGTGCGCAGCTCGCAAGTCTCTCGGGGGAGCGGGTGGAGCCAGTCGAGCTCGCCTAGACGCAGCTCGCGCTAGTAACTCGCCCGCGTCGCGGTGGTATCGGTGTATCTCACCAGCTGCGTGCAGACGACGGCCGCGAGATTCGATCTGTTCGACTAGACGTTGCCAGGATTCGCTAGAATAATACCCATGAGTCGTAGGACATTTAATTTTGAACGACAGAACTTTAAAGTGAAAGTGACTCAACACTAGGATATTTCAACAGGTACGCATCATTATAATTGTCTGTCTAATGCGTTAATTTTTTAAACAGTTTTAAGTTTCGACTTCTGTCAGCATAACTCCGTTTTATTACATACTTTACTTGTTTTTAGTGCAAATTGTGTTCATTTAGTTACGCATACACCCAATAAATGGGACACTTGTCAATTAATTAAATGATGTATCGCGTATTAGTATTGTATCTTCTTTTAGAATGTATTATTGTCTGTTATGTAAGTAATAATTCTTTATAATATATATGATATGTTTCCTATCTACTATATTATATTATTATATATTATATTATTGCTTTTATTTTTATTTTTTTCTTTATTTTTTTCATAATAAGTACACTGCCACTGTCAGGATGTCAATGTGGTGTCCACTGAAAATCAGTGGAGAATCTAAGTGTCTTATATGTCCTTAGATTCTCAAACCACTGAGTGGATATTATCCATTTTGTGCCGTTGTAACCAATGATATTATATATAGAAACAAGAGGTAGATACGTTACCAACGCACCAAAACGTAAACCGTGAATTGGTCCTAATTGGGACCAGTGGAATCAGTCAGATTGTGACTTGTGACAGCGAACGTACATGCTGATATAAATGTTAAAATTATCAATAATGCCTTCTTGTGTGTTCAGAAAGTGCACAAATTACGATAGTAAAATAAAGAAAGATAGAGGAATATCATATCACAGGTAAATGTATTAAAATATTATAATTTTAGAGCAAAAATAACAATTTGCAATTATTAATGAATGACACTTGCTTGACACTTGTATTGAAATAATGAAAGGGATATAACATTGCTTCAATCACTAGTGTGACAAAGCTAGCGCACACTGTGTTCAAAGATTATCATGTAGATACGATTATTGAAAATAGAACGGTTATTTTATTAATTTCGATTTGGGTAAATACTTGATTATTTTTATATTTAAATCCACACAGTGCATGTAATTAACAAATATATCTATTTATTATATACAATGAAATCGTGATGGCAAAAATGTTTGTTTGCAAAAATGATGTTGAATATACGTATACATTAAAGAAAAGATTATCGCTACTGACGAAAAATGCTATTTGCTTTTCTGTAAATAGCTATTGAACATACATTTTATTTGTGTTTTAGATAAAAAAGGCTTATACTTCATCCTTTCTTTTATTTCATACTTTTTTTCATCTAGGCACCACTATTATTATATCCTACAAGTTGGAGTGATGACCATGTACGGGTTCCGGGAACTGCCTTGAAACGAATAGCGTAAGATCGGTCCGTATGGAGTTCTATAAGGAGGACTATGCTCAGCAGTGGGTGTTTATCGGGTGAAATGATGATGACCGAAAACGAACACCACAGCTAGTAATAAATGCTTAATACAGTTATATCTCCAAAAAAGTTTTTTTTTTCATTTTAATACAACTTCATAATAATAATTAAATAGTAAATGAAATTGTCACATTTGTTTACGTGTGCAGGAAACGTAACATCTATAACATTGAACCTTCTGTGTCGTTAGTGTCTACGCCTGTTAAACTTATTATAGCAATCATGAGCTTCAACAACATAGATTGTCATTTTTTTATTTATTATTTATTGGCCGGGTAGAATGTAATTTTTACACTTATCTAAAAATACTTGCCAAAGGTGTGTCGGTCTCGAAAATAAATTGTTTTTAAACGGAATATTGAGTTTCCCTAAAGAAATTCCAGTTCCCAAGCCTAAAGCGGGAACAATTTGGCGACCGTGACAGGACCAAAAACGGATGAGTTATCTACACATCTACGCAATCTTTTTGGGACTGATTCCTGCCGAAAGGGATACCTAACCTGCTCGTCTGAACAACGCCACATCTAAAGTGTCGTGCCGGAGTGCAGCTCAAAATTCATACAAAGTTAAGTGCAAATCCTTAATTCCTTCCGTTCCTAACCATAAAACAATTTAAATTATAGCAATTGATTAATTACCTAACCTATTCTCACATCCTCACGCCATATCCCCTTGCATAAATTGTAATTAATTTGTTCAAAATTGAATTCATTTTTTGTTTACAACAATCTCGTATATTATCGCCCCTTCTCGCTTATAAACTCGACTTCGCCGAATAATTTCAGGAGCCGTCTTCTCAGGTGACTAAATATCGCTCGCACGATCTTCTGCGCAGCAGCTGCGTGTGAGCAGCAGCCCGGCTACCAGCGGCAGGTTCCACCAGGCGAGGAGCGTGAGATAAGCATTTTATTTCTTCCATAACTTTATCAGACTTGTTGACGTGCATTTAAATTATTAATTAATCGAAAATAATTACATAATTTGAAAATAATTACATACTTCCTTTTCATAACAATATTTAATTAAACTATTTTACAAAATGTCTACGGAATCTAATCAAAAGTTATTAAGAGATTCATATTCAAAAAGGTCTGCTATTAAAGGCCAAATTACAAAATTCAAAAATTATTTGGACAGAATTAGCGAGTCCACTTTAATGGATGAAGTATTAATGGCTGAATTTAAATTGAAACTTAGCAAATTCGAAGCATTGTCAACAAAGTTTGATGTGTTGCAGACTGAGATTGAGGTTCTTAATTCTGAAAATATAGATTCTGAGATTGATGAAAGAGACGACATTGAGAACGATTTCGTCCAAAGTATTGCTTCTGCTAAAATAATGATTAAACAATATGATAATTTATTTAATGACAACGAAAATCGTAGGAAATCGATGGGCAATGAAGACTCTTTCCATCAAGACTCAAATATTAGATTACCACGAATCGAGATCTCAAAGTTTAATGGTTCATACTTCCGTTGGCTAGAGTTCCGCGACACATTTTCAAATTTGGTTCATAAAAACAAAAATATTACTGATATACATAAATTTCATTATTTACTTTCTTACCTTGAGGGTGATGCGGCACGGATTGTCTCTAATCTCGAAGTGTCAACAGCAAACTACCAGGCAGCCTGGACGCTACTTTGCGACAGGTATAATAACAAAAGACTTCTTGTTGATCATCACTTAGATTCTTTACTTAACATTCAATCTTTAACTCGTGAGTCCGACAAGTCACTACGTTTTTTAGTCGATCATGTTACAAAAAATCTTCGCGCCTTGTCTAGCCTGGGTCAGCCTACTGACTGTTGGGATGTACTTATAGTATTTACTTTGTCTTCTAAATTGGATAAATGTACTCTTGTTAAATGGGAAGAGTATCGAAATACTATTGATGACATTCCAACTTTGCAACAATTTCAAAGATTTTTAATCAACCGTGCAGATGTGTTAGAATCTTTAAATCGCAATAAGGTTGGCACTAATAATGAATCCCAAAATAATTCTAAATTACAATTATTCACGCCACGTCCCTCACAACTAAATTCACAAAAACATAATAAATCTGATAAAAATAAAAACACTAATTCATTTACTACATCTAATCAAAATCAATCAAATGTTTATCTTTGCATAATTTGTAACGGAAATCACAGAATTTATGACTGTCCTACATTTAAGTCTAAAAGCATACAA
The DNA here is from genome assembly GCF_905220415.1 of Colias croceus. NCBI lineage: Eukaryota > Metazoa > Arthropoda > Insecta > Lepidoptera > Pieridae > Colias > Colias croceus. The sequence goes on along the minus strand of NC_059559.1, from coordinate 2,625,341 downwards.
GATAGGCTATCGTATGTAAATAAATATAAGTTATGTCGAAACTGCCTCAGACAAGGGCATCCTGTCAGTAACTGCCGCATGGGTTCATGTCGACAATGCCAGCAAAAACACAACACTCTCCTCCATAGTTCTAATGATGACGTCACTGCCAACTTAAGCACAGATGAGCAAGTTGAACCAAACGAATCTGTAGCAGCCTTTTCTAGACAAATGTCCAATCATGTTCTCCTATCTACAGCATTGATAGAAGTTTTTAACCCTATTAATAAGCAGGTAGAAAAGGTTCGCGCTCTCTTGGATTGTGGCAGCCAGTCTTCATTTATCACTAAATCCCTGCAACGGAGAATGTCACTAAGAACTTGCCCATTGCAGGCAATAAATGTCATTGGGATTGGTAATAATTCTTCTAATACAGTGTACGAAAGCTGTCTCACTCAAATAAAATCTCTAAATAGCAACTACAGCGTTACTCTTTCATGTCTTGTTCTCAACGAATTGACGGGCCGCTTACCTAAGACCCCAGTTGATATTCAAGCTCTCAAAATACCTAATTCTATCACTTTGGCGGACCCTGAGTTCTACAAGCCAGCTCCGATTGAAGTTTTAATTGGAGCAGATATCTTCTGGGACATTCTAAACAGCGAACAGCTTTCTTTAGGTCCTAATAATCCTAAATTGCAAAATTCTAAATTCGGCTGGATAATAGCTGGCCCAATCAACAATTATTTTAGCAAAGAAATTAATTGCAATCATTCCAGAATTGCAAACCCTACATCTAACAAAATTCACAAAATGCTCACAAAATTCTGGGAGCTTGAAGAGCTTCCCCCAAAAAATGTTCGAAGTCAAAATGACATAGCATGCGAAAAACACTTTCTAAATACCACCACTCGCTTAGAAAGTGGCAGATTCTGTGTGAAGTTACCCCTAAAGGACTCACCTGACTGCCTCGGCGATTCATACTCTCAAGCTAAAAAACGATTCCTAAATCTTGAGAAAAGATTTAGACGAAATAAAGAATTAAAATCGAAATACGTTGAATTCATTCGTGAATACGCTGATATGGGCCATCTATCTGAATCACCTACTCCTATTCCAAATCCATCATATTTTTTGTGTCACCATGCTGTCATAAAGGAGAATAGTGAATCTACCAAACTCCGAGTAGTGTTCGATGGCTCAGCCCCCACAACCTCTGGCTTCTCTGTCAATGACATCCTCATGGTAGGCCCAAATATTCAAGACTCTCTTTTCTCCATTTTAGTGAGAGCTCGGCAACATAAATTCATTTTGACAGGTGACATCACCAAAATGTACCGTCAGGTTCAAATTGAGAGTTCAGATCAAAATTTGCAGCTCATATTATGGAGAGAAGATGAGTCTCAGCCTATCAAAACTCTGCGACTGAGTACTGTCACTTACGGTACCGCAAGTGCCAGTTACTTGAGCACGAGATGTCTTTGGCAGGTTGGACAGGAATGTGGGGACGAAATAATCAAAAATATCATTCAGCACGACTTTTATGTCGATGATCTAATCACCGGCTGTGATGATGAAGATCAACTTAAATACATTCAAAATTCAGTTTCAAACGCTCTAAATTCAGCTTGTTTTCCTCTTCGAAAGTATAAAACTAATTCAAAAAACTTGTTTCAAAATTTACACGAAATTAATACAGAACATTTGACAATCAGTGAGTCGTCGAGCACTCTCGGACTTTGTTGGGATCCATCGAAGGACGCTTTAGTTTTCCTATCGAAATTCCACTTCATAGTGACAAAATCACAAAAAGACTTATCCTCTCAAGTTCATTTCGAATCTTCGATCCTTTAGGTTTTTTGAGCCCGTGCATTATTCAACCAAAGATTTTGCATTAATCAATGTCCATACAGCCGTCGAATCTGAAATTAATTTTGATTTTAAAAAATATTCTAAATTTACAAAACTTCAAAGAACTTTTAGTTACATTTTACGATTTTTACACAACTCTAAAAAACAAAATAAAAACAATAAACTCACCGGCATTTTATCAATTGACGAATTAAATAATTCTTTTAATTTTATTTGCATGCTGTCTCAAAAACAAACCTTTACTTCTGAATTTGATAAGTTGTCAAATAGTAAACCTTTAAGCCCAAATTCAAATATTTTATCGTTATCTCCATTTTTTGATCATCAGGCGAATCTTATAAGAGTCGGTGGCAGGCTCAGTTCATCTGAATATAAATTTGAAAAGAAGCATCCCATTCTTCTAAATTCAACGCATCATGTGACGAAGCTTCTATTTGAACGCGAACACGTTCGATCTATGCATGCAGGACCGCAGCTTCTGTTGTCGATTATTCGCGAGTCTGTTTGGCCTACCAACGGCAGAAAACTAGCTAGGCGCGTTGTCAAAAACTGCGTTACCTGCACACGTCTTCATGGTCAGACCTATAATCCAAAAATGGCTGACTTACCTGCAAATCGCGTCAACGTTGACTTTCCCTTCAAGTCTGTTGGAGTGGACTATGCGGGCCCTTTCTTCATTCTAAATCGTAAAGGACGCGGTGCTAGAGTAGTTAAGTGCTACTTATGTCTGTTTGTGTGTCTGCGCTTCAAATGCATTCACTTAGAGGTCGTATCTGATTTGACAAAAGACGCTTATATTATGACACTTCGCAGATTTGTGGCACGCCGTGGAAAGCCAACCGAAATATTTTCCGATAACGGTAAAAATTTTGTTGCTGCCGCGAAAGAATTAAATAGTTTTCTAAAGGCTAATCAAGAACCTCTGTCTGAGTTTGCTGCTCAGGAGGGAATAAAATTTTCTTTTATCCCCGCTTACGCTCCTCACTTTGGTGGAATATGGGAGGCCGGGGTTAAGTCCGCTAAACATCATATAAAGCGAGTCATGGGCAATACCCATCTTACGTTTGAAGAGCTTTCGACATTGTTTGCTCAAGTTGAGGCTATTCTCAATAGCCGTCCTCTTTGTCCCATGTCATCTTCCCCGAATGACTTCCTATCCTTGTCCCCAGGGCACTTTTTAATTGGAAGACCATTGAATGCACTAACGGCTCCTTCATTGGATGACGCTAAAGAGAGCTCCCTGGATAGATATGGCAGACTTGAACAAATCCGCCAACACTTCTGGAAGAGATGGCAGAAAGAGTATATATCAGAAATGCAACTACGAACAAAATGGAAGGTTGACAAATCAAAAATAAACATTGGAGACCTCGTACTGCTTCAAGAGGATAATTCTCCACCACTTTGTTGGCGCATGGGTCGTATTGTACGATTATTCCATGGAACTGACGGCGTTTGTCGAGTTGCGGACGTCGACACTACAAGAGGCTGCGTTCGAAGACCTTTGGTTCGACTATGTCCTCTGCCCACTTCTGAAGACCTTCAAGCTTGAAAACCTACGCTTTTCACCGGGGGGAGGATTATGTCTACGCCTGTTAAACTTATTATAGCAATCATGAGCTTCAACAACATAGATTGTCATTTTTTTATTTATTATTTATTGGCCGGGTAGAATGTAATTTTTACACTTATCTAAAAATACTTGCCAAAGGTGTGTCGGTCTCGAAAATAAATTGTTTTTAAACGGAATATTGAGTTTCCCTAAAGAAATTCCAGTTCCCAAGCCTAAAGCGGGAACAGTTAGTCTATGCCAATTGCCATGGCAACTATTTGTTTATTTATATTTAATTGGTGAATTCTTGTGACTTTTGCTTACACCTGCGCGGAAGTGACAAACTATCTTTGTCTTTTTTGTTTATATCATTTTATTAGAGCCATCTCTCTTATACAGTCTGTCAATGTAATAAATTAAGTAAAATGAAACTTGTATTTGTGTGTGCCTGACACTGCATAGGAAGCATTTTTTTTTATATCTTGTGAGTATATAACGTATCTATACATAAAATATCATTGGTTGTAACTAGTTATAAGTTAATTTTATTTATTTTTTATGTATTAATGTGCATCGGTACAAATAAATGTATTTTCTTTCTTTCTTTCTTTCTAATTACAAGTAATAAAAATCTGATAAAAAATACAGTCTAATTTATACCGGGTTTATAGTAGCGTACGTTTATTATTATTATCATATCGATAATTATATAGAAACATTGCAATAAGACCTACTCAAATACAATGAAAATGCAAATCTTTCTTGTCTCTTAACAAAATGTGTTAAACTCTAAAAAATAATTGAAACTCACCCCAAAGCCTCCTGTCGTTTTTCAATATCACCAATATATGGGCTGTTAGACGCCAACAATTTCTTGGCAAGTTCCTCGCACTGACTGAATCTCTCCGCACCGCTTTCTACGCGATGACGCAGTTCTTCGAACTTGGATCGGAGTACCTAGGAGCATAAATAGATAAATAAATAATTTTGTTTTGGCATAATCAATAAAATAAGGACAGTATATTGTTGTTTTCAAATAATTTTAATATCATATTTTTATCTTGCTAATACTAAAAGTATTGCGCGAGTTGAGCAAAACATGGTACATTTTTTTAAAGATTAGGGCTTATTACAGTCACAAAACAGACAGAATCAAGGGCTAATAAAAACTGGAATATGTGTTTTACCACGCTAACACAAAGCTCAAATTTACGTGCATATTTCTCACATAAAATTAACAACAGTTTAACACATATATAGTAGAAAACTAACCAAAAGATGCTCATAATCCTGTCCATAGTCTTCGCTCGAAGCAGCGCCGTATTGTTCCTGAATCCAACTCTCCAGTTCTGCGCTTTCGGCTAGATATTCGTGCCTGTGTGATGATAAATATTGCCTTAGATATATGGTTTTTACAACTTTGTACTTTTTTTAAGCTATTGCATAGCTTCTATCGCGAGCCTTGACCTCAGGGACCGAATCGAGAAATTCCGTAACGAAAAAACATCACGCTTCCCACTCCGACGGGCGGAGGTGTGGCTTGAAGGCATAGCATGCAATAGCTTTACCGCGGCAGTCTCCGAGTGTTATACTAGGCTCTGTAGCGAAAACATTTCTTTGCGTGATTCAGAGCGAAGTATCACTACAGTTAACTACAACACTTTTTTCCGTATATTTTGTCGTAGACGCTTCTGTAGCGAGTGGCCACCAGTGTCCGCAACAAAAAATGGTTGTCTGTAAAGTCGGTTTACTGACGATAGTTGAACGTGACAACGTCTTAAGGTCGATTGTGCTTCTTTGTCGCTCGTTCCGCGCTCTCGCTTGCACTTCAAGCCTTACGGAACGCCTCAGAGCGACGTAACGCCGCATGAGTCATGTTTTTTCGTGCGTGCAGCCGGCTCTATCGAATTATAAGACGTTGTCACGTCAAAAAGTGTCAAGTACATGTCATTAGCCACTAGTGGCTGTGGCAGTCTATTTGCGCCGATTCTTAAGCCTTGTTTCCACTTGAGCATGCTCAGGCGAATGAGCGGCTCATTTGGCCGAGCTGCTCAAGTGGAGACGCCTGAGCATGCTCGGGCCGCGCGTGCTCAGGCGTCTCCACTTGAGCGGCTCGGCCAAATGAGCCGCTCATTCGCCTGACCATGCTCAAGTGGAAACAAGGCTTTACGCTTCCGTAGCTGCAGCCGCGGTGCAGACGAGCTGTGTTAACCCTTGCACCGCTGCAGCGCTGCACCCACCTGCACACGCTCTCCACCAGCGCCGCCTGCCGCAGCGCTGCGCGGCGCTGCAGCCGCTGCAGGCTCGCCGCGAGCTGCTGGTGCCGCTCCACCAGCTCCGCTCCTTCCCCACTTTCACTTGTGCACATGGCGCCCGCCACGTGGCCCATCTCGGCGATTATGGCCGCGTACGTGTCCAGTTCTAACTCCACCGCCTGCGAAAAAGACAAAATATTTAGAAAAAAAAAGAAAAAAAAAATACAGCTCTAACTCTACCGCCTGTGAATTACACAATAATTTCTTTAAAAAATGGAAAAACCAGTTCCAACAATTTTTACATCAAGTGAAGCGTTCCAAAACAATGTTCCCTATTTTACCTAAAAATAAGAACACTAACCTTATGCCTTGTCAGCAATTGCGTAGCTCGATGTCTATCATTGCCGACGTCAGCGTTGGCCAACTCAGAGGCTTTGTTAGCGAGCCACGAGTCCACTTCAAGCGCGTCGTGCATGAACTGCTGCACTTTTTAATCTCAACCAGACCTTATAGCGACTCCAGGAAATGTTTTTGGGCTATATACCGTTCTTAAACTCGAAATTAGGCCAACAATCTTATAATCTGGTCAGAAATTGCGTGGCGCGACCCTAAAGTGACTTCAGAAGAAATTTACGGACTATCCACCCTTCTAAATCCTAAAATATAGCTACTAACCTTGCGTCTGGTCAGCAATTGTGAAGCCTAACCTTAAAACGACTTCAGAGGAAGTTTTCGGACTATCCACCCTTCTTAACCTCAAAATAAGGCCACTAACCTTATGCCTTGTCAGCAACTGAGTGGCCCGATGTCTATCATTGCCGACGTCAGCGCTGGCCAACTCAGCCGCTTTGTCAGCGAGCCACGAGTCCACTTCAAGCGCGTCGTGCATGAACTGCTGCGCTTTAAGCGCTGTCTCCAAGCGGGCGGCGCGCTCTTCAGCCGCTTGAGACACTTCGGAGTACGCTTGTTCTAGTTCCTTGCAGAGCTTCTTTATCTGTTGAGAGGAAAAACAATGTTTTAGTGGAAAATTTTTGTGTGTAAATTGTGTATTGAATTTTTCAAAAACTCATCCCACTTCAGAAATTGCTCATAAAATAAATGTTAACCATGAAGACTACTTTTTTATATATAAATACACATTAATGATATAAAAAGGCAAAAACAAGACAAGAGAGTTTTTGCTATTCACAAAAAATTCTGGATCATAGACCATTTTGTAAATCCAACTTTCTGCCTGTCTCTGTCTGTGCGCATTAAAATATATAAACATAACAAAGATGAATTTGCACAAATAACATAAGTCGATAGCATTTCAAAACACACCAATTTATTACATAAATTTTTTACACTCCACAACATTTCTCTAGATAATAATCTTAGGGCCGATTTTTCAATCCTTGATTAAAATTTATCCGTCCAATAAAGTATTACACGAACATTTTAAAATGTCACCTGTAAACTGTCATATACGGACAATTAGAATACATTTTTGAAATGGTAGTTTAATACGTTATTCGATGAATAAGTTTTAACCAAGGATTGAAAAATCAGCCCTTATATGAACAAACTTTTTAGTCACAAAATTCTACCTTATCCGCTTGCGGATTATCCGGCAGCTGTTTTCCCGTCTCCAACACGCGGGCGACATTAGGGCTTCGCCCCTGCAGCTCCGCCCGTAGCTTGGCGTGTCTCTTCTGCGCAGTTTGTGCCGCGTGCAAGTCTTGAGGCAGGCTCGTGGACGAGGCCGCAGCCCTACGCTCTTCGACCCATGCTGTTTCGGCTACTACTTCCGCTGCTAGCTTGTGCAATCTGAAATTTAAATATTTTTTCAGGACAATTTTCACACACGGAACGATCTGATCCATTACTAAGCTTTCGCTTTTGTTCTGGAAACCATATAGCTGATAAACATACATATTCAATTTTAAATATATGTATACCTATCTTGATAATTAAGTTAGTATGTCCATCCCAAGACACTTTGGTAAATTGTGGCGTCAAAGCCCGAAATAATTTATACCGGTTGGAACTTGGGGATGACTATGTACCAAGTACCAACTAATGAAACCACCGCCAATAATCATAATAATTCAAAGCGTGTTATTTTCATACAAATTATTTAGTAGAAAATTTGACACAAAACATAAGAACAAGAATTCGTAAAACAGAGAAGTGTGGCAACCGCGCAGTGTACAATTAATTTTTTGTATCTTCGTCTTCACCAAGTAAATGTTTGGCAATATAAATAAATGTTTTGAAGTGAAACTTCTTTATCGGGGTTGAAAAAATTTAGTGTAACATTTTTTCGTTACGCGTGACATTTTTCCGTTACGCGCCATCTTTTTCTTATCCCTACCACGCGTGATTCGACGTAATTCTGTAAAGTTGCATATAGTAAATTATTTTTTGAAAAATAAGGTCATAAAGAAGTTTCACTTCTTACGTGTGTACACTAGTACACACACACATTTTTTTCTTTAAAAATCTCCACTCACTGTAGACTATTCTCCAGGGCTCTTCTCCTGTCCCTGGCCCTAGGCCTTAACGCCGCGCAGGCCTCCTGTAGGGCTGCGCAGTCCCTCTGTATAGCGGCACTGTCAAAGTGCCCTCCAGAGACTAGGTCTGCGCCCTGGACCGATAGGGCTTCGGCGCGTTGCTCCATTTGAGTTAGCTCTTGTTCTAGTGCCTGGATAGGGAGAAGATATGTAACGATATTACAGAAATCAGAATTTCTTGGTTCAGATGAAAAAAAAAAAGGTTAAGAGGATATTTAAGTATTTCATAATTGTAAAGGTTTTCATAAGTAAAAAATTGATGAAATATGTTGATTACATTTCTATTATTTCGAAATCTGATTCATTTCAACCAAAAAAATATCAATAAAGTGTTAGTACCTAGTCTAAAAATGAAATTTAAAGGTTAAACACATTCTTGAAGTATTACATCAAAATTTATCACATAAAATATTGTGTCATGGCATGTCAACACGTACAAGCGTCTGAATTTAAACGTATATTTGAATAAAAATATTTTTCAAATATAAATAATTTAAATTCCTACCTGATGCTGATTCAACAGTCGCTTACAGCTCCTCAGATCTGTGCCAATCTCTTCGCTGTTGAGCGCACGCTCCAACTCAGCCAAACGTGCTTTCGCGTCTTCTACAGCCCTATAATGTAGAAAAAGTGTATAAATATTTTTATTATGTTTTTGTATTACTTTGTGCTTATCCTTTTTCAGGATTTCTCTAAAAATAATTATGGCAACATTTTCAAAAAATTTGATATGATATTACATACTTTGCAGCATTTTTTGATATTCAATAGTTAATTGAAAATATCCATGATAGCCTATTTGATACTTTGATGTACATTTTCATACATATCTTATCATTTTAACTCTGAGATAATTTGAACAGAAAAAAAAAGAATTTCCCTGGTTTTTTTTTACAAGCATTTATAATTCGTCATTCCTAGACATAAAAGAGATTCTCAATGAAGCAAGCTTATTTATTATCTTTCTCTTTTTAAGTCAAAATTAAGTCTACAAATTCGCCAGACGGTCTGACACGATTATTTTTGTTTTTTAATACTGTTTTAACAGTGAAATAAATATTTATTCATTGATTCTTACCGTCTATGCTGTCTCTGTTGAGCAGCTTGTCTTAATTTGTAGCAAATTAAGACAAGCTGCTCAACCTTATCGCGCGACGCTGCTACAAGCGTCTCCCAACCCGCCTGCAACTTCGCCAGACGGTCTAACACGTTCCTGCTCAAATTGTCTGACCATTTTCTGTTACTTTCTAGATTCTTACCGTCTATGCTGTCTCTGTTGAGCAGCTTGTCTCAGCTTGCTACCCTTATCGCGCGACGCTGCTACAAGCGTCTCCCAACCCGTCTGTAACTTCGCCAGACGGTCTGATATGTTCTTGGCGCGGCTGGGGTCTGATTTCTGGAGCGATTGTCCGATCTGCAGATGGGATAAATTATAAAGTCGATATTTATAAGACAGTGTTTCTTTATCTTTCAAATCTATTATTTCATGTTTGTATAGAACAAAATTAAATGCACAAAGTTTATTGCAATAGTGCTGAAATACATGTAAGTATTTAAATTACATTAAAAATCTTTCTTTAGATAATTTCCTAAGACTAACCGACTAAAGATTTGACTAAAAGTCACTTACGCTCTCCACATTTCTAAGTTGTTTCTCATTCGCTTGTAATTCTCTCTCGAACGCTTCGTGTTTTTGCAGTTTACGTTCTAAATTGGCCAATTCTCTGCAAAAATTAATATAAATTATTTATTTATCAATAAAATCGTAGTAATTCTGTACATCTGTCTTCGTCTGTCACTGTCATTTTATAAAAAAAAAAAATGAATGTGATGAAATTAAATGCACCTCCCGTTAATAAAACAGAAATTTTATAAATAATTATTTTGAATTATTTGTACCTGTAACTTTGGTCATTCGCAGTACGCGTTTTGTCTTGAATCCAAGCCTGCAGCTCTTCCGTGGATGCTACGAACTGGAAAAAAAAACCATTATAAATTTCATAAATTGCTTTTTGACAAAGTATGTACTTCCAACAATATGACAGGTATTTCTGGATCCTTGAAGGTTTTAGTTTTTTACCTTTACGTGTTATATGAAGTAATTATTATGCATTGAAACCTATGAAGCTAATGTTTATTGAAAACTTTATTTTAAAGATTAGTCAAAATTAAAAGTATTAAGGAGAAATATGTCTAAATTTCGTAAATTTTGACAAATCGACACCTTGTTCTTTCCTTTTTTGGGCGGTTGAGAAGTTGTTAACATTGTATATACCTTTTCATCTTAAATCATCAACGTTAAATCACCTTTTCAATCATCAAAACGAGAAATAACTTACCTGTTGGTGAGCCAAGTTAGCGAGCAACGCGCGGCGCCGCTCGGCCAATGCCTGTCTGACTTTCTCTCGCCTTTGTAGTACTGCATCTCGCCGAGCAATAATACTGTAAAAATTGCGAAATCATAAATATGGGTTCGTACGATTGATGGTCCTTCGAGCCAGATTGACATGTAGGAATTTATATTCTGCAGTAATAAAAAAAACTGATTTTGTTGGAATTGAATGGGAAGTTTTATCCTGTTTGCACAGCAAGATATAGTGTTCTTTAACCCCATAAACACAAGATTAACAATTCCAGCGCACACTCCGCGGACGCGCGATGCGACAATAAATAGCAGGGGAAAATTAACCATCATACTAATAACATAAGCATCATAATCCCATAGCATTCCCGCTTGTTCGCGTGGTATTATCATTTTGTATCGCTTGACTGTCATCACCACCTGGTGTAAAGCCATAATGACCCGTAACGTTATACAAACAAGAGTCACAATCCCATAGCACTCCCGCTCCTGTGGCAATCTCGCCACGCTCACCCCGTGCTCCACCACTACGATCCGTAACGCTTTACATACAAGGGTCACAATCCCACTCACCGCTCGCTCGCGTGATGCGCGGGCAACAGAGCGGCGACGCGCTACTACTATGAACCTTAACGCTATACAAACAAGAGTCACAATCCCATAGCACTCCCGCTCCTGTGGCAATCTCGCCACGCTCACCCCGTGCTCCACCACTACGATCCGTAACGCTTTACATACAAGGGTCACAATCCCACTCACCGCTCGCTCGCGTGATGCGCGGGCAACAGAGCGGCGACGCGCTACTACTATGAACCTTAACGCTATACAAACAAGAGTCACAATCCCATAGCACTCCCACTCCTGTGGCATGCTCCACTACAATGACCCGTAACGCTATACACACAAGGGCCACAACTCACCGCTCGCTCGCGTGATGCGCGGGCAACAAACCGGCGGCCCGCTGCGCAAACGCAGCAACACGTTCGTCCTGCGCCGCGAGTCGTGCTTCGGCCTCCTCTTGCCGCTTCACCAGCGTCTCCGCCTCGTCTACGGACGCCTGCCACAGATACAAAAAGGTTAGATATTGAAATAAAAGCCGCCACTGGCGCGTAATATACTGACAATAAAGAGATAAAAGATTTCATTCGACACTGACGGCTGACGATCAATAAAGCTAAGAAATAAAAGATTTCCTATGAAAAAACATACATTTCTTCTTCAATTCTTCTCCACCCAGCTTGTCACTTTTTCACACACTAACTTTTTCGTTACGGATTTTCTCGATTCGGTCCCCGCGCTCAAGGCCCGCAATAGAAGCTATGCAATAGCTTAAAATTGGTTGTCTGTAAAATCGGTTTACTGACGATAGTTGAACGTGACAACGACTGCTGTCACGTTGAACTTTGTTGCTCGTTCCGTGCTCTCGTTGCACTTCAAGCCTGGAACGCCTCAGAGCGAGGTAACGCCGCATGAGTCATGTTTTTTCGTGCGTTTAGCCGGCTCTATCAAATTATAAGACGTTATCACGTCAAAAACACTAAAAAAAAGACGTGTGGCACTCGGGGACTGCCGCGGTAAAGCTATTACATTCTATGCCTTCAAGCCACACCTCCGCCCGTCGGAGTGGAGAGCGTGAGGTTTTTTCGTTACGGAATTTCTGGATTCGGTCCCCGCGCTCAAGGCCCGCGATAGAAGCTATGCAATAGCTTAATAACAATATCCTTACCCCATACTCCTTATACTCCAAGAAGGCTTCATGAGCGCCGCTACACGCGTCGATCTGATCCGCCTCGCGGTTGAAACTTTGTAGTTGGAGTAATTCTTTCAGATATTTGTCTTTGTCTTGCCATTCTGTGGGAGAAAACACATTTTAGGGATGTATTATAATAAACACATTTAGGGCTGATTTTTCAATCCTTGGTTAAAACTTATTCATCGAATAATGTATTAAACTACCATTTCAAAAATGTATTCTAATTGTCCGTATATGACAGTTTACAGGTGACATTTTAAAATGTTCGTGTAATACTTTATTGGACGGATTAATTTTAACCAAGGATTGAAAAATCGGCCCTTAAAGATTACACAATGTATCTATACAATGCGGAAACTTATTAATTCGTAATTTATAAAAGATTTAAATGTTTTGAAATTATCAAAATAGTTTTTTTTTTTTGGTATTTTTCATCCATTCTACAAATAAAAAAGCGCGTCTGTGCACACGAGTCAGAAGCGAATCTTCTTTGGCAAGATTCAGAGATACCAAAATCGTCGCCTTTCTGCATGACACGACAGCATTGCCGTGACCTTGAAATTACTTACGCACTTACGCACCTAAACAAATTTCACTTCACAATGAACTAAACACACTTTATAATTATGCAAAGACTGAAAATGAATTTATCAAAGAATTCTATACCTTTATGAACAGCCTTTTGCTCAGCCTCCAACTGTTGAATCTTGTCCTTAACGTCTGCGAGATTTGGATTTGTGGCCAACAACTGTTTGCCGAGACCGATCACTTCTTTGAATCTGAAAGAGGACATTATATTTTCATTAAATTTAGACAAAATATAACAAGTAAAAGTAGTTTTAGTAATTAGCACATGTAATAATATGTAGTTATTAATAATATCAAATCTTTTTTATTTTTTACTTTTCCGTTTTTGTGAGTGGGTGGGTAGAGGGAGTGGGTGGGTAGTGTGAGTGGGTGGGTAAAGGGAGTGGGTTGGTAGAGGGTTATGGTGGATAGTGTGAATGGGTGGGTAGAGAAAGTGGGTGGGAAGAGAGTTAGGGTGAGTAGTGTGATTGGATGGGTAGAGGGTTTGGGTCGGTAGTGTGAATGGGTGGGTAGAGGGAGTGGGTGGGTAGAGGGTTATGGTGGATAGTGTGAATGGGTGGGTAGAGGAAGTGGGTGGAAAGAGGGTAAGGGTGAGTAGTGTGATTGGATGGGTAGAGGGTTTGGGTCGGTATTGTGAATGGGTGGGTAGAGGAAGTGGGTGGGTAGAGGGAGTGGGTGGGAAGAGGGTTAGGGTGAGTAGTGTGAATGGGTGGGTAGAGGAAGTTGGTGGGTAGAAGGAGGGTAGAGGGAGTGGGTGGGTAGAGGGTGTGGGTGGGTAGTGTGAGTGGGTGGGTAGAGGGAGTGGGTGGTTAGAGGGTTATGGTGGATAGTGTGAATGGGTGGTTAGAGGAAGTGGGTGGGTAGAGGGTTATTTATTTTTTATTTTTTTTTTCTTTTCAGAACCAAAGACACATATACATATTATCACAATACTCTGCCAAACTGTAAAAAAATTTGTTGGCAGATGTAGCTCCATTTTACAAATGTACTTCCATTTTACTTATAAATACAAGAAATTTACACTACAATTTAATTTAACACTGATATTCTAACTAACAATGTTACATTTCAACGGCCACAGATCATCAACACATCAACTCACTCTCAAATGCATTTAAAAAATATCTTCTTAATTCCTTCCTAATAATTCCATCCTTCCTACCACTCTCCTTAATTTTCATTGGGATTCTATTAAACAGTTTTGGCACTATGTACTTTCTATGTCTCTGTCCATAGTAGTTACAATAATGTGGCACTTCTAATACATTTTTAGTTCTTATGTTATAAGACATTGTTTTATTAATACAGATTTTAAATTCATCATTATGAAATTGTTCCATTGCTATTAACATTTTTACCTTCTCATGAACAGGCAGCATCTTGCACTCTACAAATAAATAGTAATAATCATTATTTTTTTTACAGCGGATTTTTACATTTTCATGTGCTAATATTTTAATAAATTTTAATTGAAGCGCTTTTATTTTATCAAGGTAAGTCTTAAAAGTGCGCCCATAGCTAGCCAATCCATAAGAAAGTAGTGAGTCAGTCAATGCATAGTACACAATATACATAGTGGCCTTATCTAATATAAAACTAAGTTGATGAAATTTTACAAGAACTGCCCTCAGCCTATCCGAAAGATTAAGAATATGAGATTTCCATGAAAAGTATTTATCAATAACTAACCCCAAGTATTTGCATTCTTCCACTAATTCAATATTTTTACAATTACATTTCTTTGCAATATGTAGACATTCATAATTATGACCTAATATTTTTGGCGAATTCGTAGTCTTACAATAAGGTGAGCGAATATGTATACATTTTGTTTAATTCATATTGATTATGATTCCATTATCGTGCGCCCATTTTATTATATTTGTAAAGTAATTTTGTATTTTAGCTTCTAATATGTGCATATCTTTATGCGCATAGAGTAGACATGTATCATCCGCATACATATATATACTGCAATCACGTACTACACTGCACATACTGTTCACATGCATTATGTATCCAACGGGTTCGAACACGGAGCCGGTTGGCACGCCACACTCAACCTTTGCCGGCTTACTGGCCTCCCCGCTAACCATTGTTACAAGTGTTCTATTCCCAAGGTACGCCTGGAGCCATTTACTAACACTCCCTACGACCCCACACTCTTCCATTGCCTGAAGCAGCTGGTGGTGCTCCAAAGTGTCAAAAGCTTTTTTGAAGTCTATGAAAACGATCACCACCTGCTTCCGTTGGTCTAGGGCCTCATTAACTTCAACCGTGAATCGTGCCAGGAGCGTCTCCGTGCTTCGGCCCCGCCGAAATCCATATTGGTTATCCGTTCATACATTATTTTTTTCTAAAAAACTACTAATCTGTCCGACAATATATTTTTCTACAATTTTATTTATAACCGACAATATTGCTATGGGTCTATAATTTGTGTAATCTGTATGTGCTCCCTGTTTGAAAATAGGTCTGGTTATAGCGGATTTTAACATATCAGGATACAGCCCTTTGTCTACACATAAATTTATAAACTGTGTACTTTTTAACATTTTTATCTCTTTTACCCTTATTTTATCTATACCAGGCGATTTATTAGAACTTAAATTATTAATTATTTTTTCAACATCCTTGGATGATGCTTTTTGAAGCCTTAGTGACACTAAACTATCTTTAATGTAAGTATATGGATCAAGGAATTTATAATCACAGTTGTGTTTAATATTTGAGATCTCTTTTGTAAATGTGTGAGAAAATTTATCACAAATGTTTACTGTAGTATCCGATTTACCTAAATATTTTATGGTGGATAGTGTGAATGGGTGGGTAGAGGGAGTGGGTGGGTAGAAGGAGGGTAGAGGGAGTGGGTGGGTAGAGGGAGTGGGTGGGTAGAGGGAGTGGGTGGGTAGTGTTAGTGGGTGGGTAGAGGAAGTGGGTGGGAAGAGGGTTAGGGTGAGTAGTGTGATTGGATGGGTAGAGGGTTTGGGTCGGTAGTGTGAATGGGTGGGTAGAGGGTTTGGGTCGGTAGTGTGAATGGGTGGGTAGAGGAAGTGGGTGGGTAGAGGGAGTGGGTGGGAAGAGGGTTAGGGTGAGTAGTGTGAATGGGTGGGTAGAGGGAGTGGGTGGGTGGGTAGAGGGAGTGGGTGGGTGGGTAGAGGGAGTGGGTGGGTAGAAAGAGGGTAGAGGGAGTGGGTGGGTAGAGGGAGTGGGTGGATAGTAATGGGTGGGTAGAGGGAGTGGGTGGGTAGTGTGAGTAGGTGGGTGAATGGGTGGGTAGAGGAAGTGGGTGGGAAGAGGGTTAGGGTGAGTAGTGTGATTGGGTGGGTAGAGGGAGTGGGTGGGAAGAGGGTAAGGGTGAGTAGTGTGATTGGATGGGTAGAGGGTTTGGGTCGGTAGTGTGAATGGGTGGGTAGAGGAAGTGGGTGGGTAGAGGGAGTGGGTGGGTAGAGGGAGTGGGTGGGTAGAGTGTGTGGGTGGGTAGAGGGAGTGGGTGGGTAGAGGGTTATGGTGGATAGTGTGAATGGGTGGGTAGAGGGAGTGGGAGGGTAGTGTGAGTGGGTGGGTGAATGGGTAGGTAGAGGGAGTGGGGGAGAAGAGGGTAAGGGTGAGTAGTGTGATTGGATGGGAAGAGGGTTTGGGTCGGTAGTGTGAAAGGGTGGGTAGAGGAAGTGGGTGGGTAGAGGGAGTGGGTGGGAAGAGGGAGTGAGTGGGTAGAGGGAGTGGGTGGGTAGTGTGAGTGGGTGGGTGAATGGGTGGGTAGAGGGAGTGGGTGGGTAGAGTGTGTGGGTGGATAGAGGGAGTGGGTGGGTGGGTAGAGGAAGTGGGTGGGAAGAGGGTTAGGGTGAGTAGTGTGATTGGGTGGGTAGAGGGAGTGGGTGGGAAGAGGGTAAGGGTGAGTAGTGTGATTGGATGGGTAGAGGGTTTGGGTCGGTAGTGTGAATGGGTGGGTAGAGGAAGTGGGTGGGTAGAGGGAGTGGGTGGGAAGAGGGAGTGGGTGGGTAGAGGGAGTGGGTGGGTAGTGTGTGGGTGGGTGAATGGGTGGGTAGAGGGAGTGGGTGGGTAGAGTGTGTGGGTGGGTAGAGGGAGTGGGTGGGTAGAAGGAGGGTAGAGGGAGTGGGTGGTTAGAGGGTTATGGTGGATAGTGTGAATGGGTGGGTAGAGGGTTAGGGTGAGTAGTGTGATTGGATGGGTAGAGGGTTTGGGTCGGTAGTGTGAATGGGTGGGTAGAGGAAGTGGGTGGGTAGAGGGAGAGGGTGGGTAGTGTGAGTGGGTGTGTAGGAGGGTAGGAGGAGTGGGTGGGTAGAGTGTGTGGGTGGGTAGCTTGACAGGTAATACCACACCAGTTATCAGAAATTAAGTCACGTATTTTTGAAGTAATGGACATTTTTTTTTAATTCCAGAAAATGTAGGTACATCATGCAACAGATTTTCGTTCCTGTTACAAATATTTACTTTTCGCCAATTTTTTTTCTCTTACGTCATCCCGAATAATGCTTTATGTAACCTGTGATCCTAAACCCTGTGTCGAACTCTGAATAAAAAAAATAACTCACTCATCATCATGCGCCTTAATATCATCGTGCAACTCTTGGTGGTCTTTCAACAACGCCTCCGCTGTGGCCACGTCTTTGGCTGTCACGTCTGATGACACTTGTTCTCGTACTTTCTGTTATAAATACACAAATTATCTAATTAGTACTGGAGAATATTTGTTACAACGCCATCTAGTGACGAGCTACAGAAATGAAGTGAGAACTTCGGAAGAAGAGTAAGAGAAGTGATAAATTGAACTAGAGTGAGATAGTGAGACTTTTGGAAACAATGTACATTTCAGTTTACTTAAGCTGACAATGCTTTTATTTATTTATTTAATCTGAAATATAATAGGCCATCCACACGTCTGCCGAACAACGTGTCAAACAACGAACACATCGGGACGGCGCTATACGGAGAAGCGAGAAGGAAATAAGTACATCTCGTTTCTTCGTATAGTGCTGTCCCTACGTGTGTATGGCCTATAAAATACTCGCTGAACAGACGTACGTTGTTCTGTCATTTGACAGTTCACGCGAAGTTCAAGAAGAGAAGGTAACTTATCTTAACTTAATTTGTTTAAGGTTATCTTTTTAAGCTATTGCATAGCTTCTATCGCGGGCCTTGAGCGTGGATACCGAATCTAGAAATTCCGTAACGAACGGAACGTTGCCTTACGTCTTTTTTTTTACTTTTTTATCCCCTCTACGTGACACTAACCTGCACCCAGTCCTGCAGCTGCGCAGAGCTATTGCCGAATATTTGATGTCCCACCGCACTCTCTAGCCTACTCCTTCTCTCTGCTGCTTGCGCTTGACATCTGACCCACATGCTCTCTATCTCTTTTTGTCTCCCTTCGACGTTTGCTCGTTCGCTCGGGTATTGGGACTTGACTCTGTAGAATATGGTTAAGGAAGTGTATTTATTTGGACTGTGAAATGTTCTGGTGGTGTATTTATGTGTTTTTAAAGGTTTTAACGACTGACTGTTTTGATTGTGTTTTTCTGAGGATAAGGTAAAAGGTGGAACAGACAAATTTTACAGCATAATTTTTAAAGCAATCCTTTTTATCGTGATTTTATTTTGGTATCGTGTTTAAGTACGCTATTTGTAGTATACCATCTAACTAAATTACTTTTCCCTAAAAATAAAAATTAATTTTTAATATTAAAAGCGTCACCGTGCTTAAACTACAGCAATGCATAAAAACTCGTATCAATGTTTGTCATTTTCCGTCATTAAAGTCTTGTATAAGCCCGCTCGAGCTGCGTGTGTGTGTGTGTGTGTGCACGTGCCCCCCCTCCCCCCACCGCGGGGCTACACACTCACGAGTCGGCCAGCAGCGTCACCGTGTGCACCTTCTCCCGCAGCGGCTCCAGCTCGCGCTCGAGCTGCACGTGTGTGTGTGTGTGTGTGTGTGTGCACGTGCCCCCCCTCCCCCCACCGCGGGGCTACACACTCACGAGTCGGCCAGCAGCGTCACCGTGTGCACCTTCTCCCGCAGCGGCTCCAGCTCGCGCTCGAGCTGCACGTGTGTGTGTGTGTGTGTGTGTGTGCACGTGCCCCCCCTCCCCCCACCGCGGGGCTACACACTCACGAGTCGGCCAGCAGCGTCACCGTGTGCACCTTCTCCCGCAGCGGCTCCAGCTCGCGCTCGAGCTGCGCGTGCCGCCGCTGCAGCGCTTGAACTGTGCGCAGGTCAGCTGCTGGAGCGCTGCTCACTTCAAGCTGCTGTTCCTTCTCGCACATCCAGTCGAGCGCTTCGTCGCACGTGCGATTGAATAGCTCAACGCTGAAACAAAAAAGTTTAAAGTTAGCGCTGGAATCACATATTAAGACTATATATAATATGAAAGAGACATCAAAGAAACACGCCAGATCAACACATAACAAAGACAAAGGAAAGATTCTCGCTTCTGGATGAGTTATGTTTAGCTCAGCTGTCAGATAAATGGCAAATAATGTACGAAAATATGCGTCAAAATACGCTATGAGGGACTATCAGCAAACGATGCAACTAACCGTTAGATTATTTACAAAAGAAATGATAAACTAAGACCCCAAATGAGATCCTTGAGGAACTCCGGCTGCAATCTAATCGAAACATTGGAGTCGAATACTAGAAATAAATATATTCGCGAATCTAACAAAAGATTTTGAATATACAACGCGCATCATCAATGTAATGACCAGTGAATAAATATTTCAGATATCTCTATCTTAAAAAAAAAAAATTCATGGTACAATAAATCAAAGGCCTTGTTAAAATCCTGCTTTGAAACATAAGTAAAAATTTTAATACTGCAATTTATTGCTACTGCTACTGCTGCTTTTTTGCTATCGCCTTTGCCGCTTGTCTATACTTCACCACCAAATATTCTGCGGCAGTGTCTATTTCTTCTTAACCCTTGTTACCTAGTATTTACATAGCACTAAGCACTCACCTAGACGCGCCCTCCAGACTCTTCTCCTTCTGCTGTTTGAGCCGCAGCAGTCTGTCCCACTGCTGTCTCAACTGCTGTCTTCGTGCTGTCGCTTTAGCCGCTTGTCCGTGCTTAGCGGCGACTAATTCTTCTGCGGCCGCGTCTATGCGTTCTAGACGCTTCGATGCAGCGGAAAGGTCGGTGACGAATTTCTGTTTGGCATTTAATGAATGAGTTAGATATAATATTATGCCACAGTAAAAATTACTACCTACTAATTATATTATTTCATAATAGATTCAACTCTTCTTCAGTTCCTGGTTAATACTTGGAACTACCAAAAAAATCATCGAATTAATTTCTTATCTTACACAAACATTCACCCTACTAACTACCCTATAAACCCAAAAGACAACTAATCACTACATAGTATAAAACAAAGTCGCTTTCTCTGTCTCTATGTCCCTTTGTATGCTTAAATCTTTAAAACTACGCAACGGATTTTGATGCGGTTTTTTTAATAGATAGAGTGATTCAAGAGGAAGGTTTTGGTATATAATTTATTAGGTTTTAGAAAAAGCGGGCGAAGCCGCGGGCGGTAAGCTAGTTCCTCATAAAACCCATGTTACCCACCTCATACTTCCTCTTAGCGGTATCCACGCTGTCATCCTTCTCATCTGTACGCAGCATCCTCTCCTTATCCTTCATCCACTTGTCGAAGTCATCACATTCCGCGAAGAAGCTGTATAGCTTGATCGCGTCTTCGAGCTGTGCGCGACGGGATTCGGATAGCTTGAGTAGCTCGTCTGTAAAGGCGTATTTTAGTAAAGTGAAAGGTGATAGAAATTTCATAAGCCTTAATATATTTTGTTACAGACACGAGTGTAATAGATATTTAAGTATTTCCAAGATTTTTTTTATCTAAAGTAGAACTTTGTGAATTAGAGTGTTAGTTTGTGAGTGATTTTGTTTTATACAGGTTGAAAGAAATTAATAGAAAAATAACAGCATGTGAAATAAAATGGAAATGAATCCATTCCTAACTTTTCTTGAAATTTTTGATACTTAAATTTTGATGGATTTGGAAGAGATATTGAGAGAAGAGATGGAAGAAATTTTGAAGGTGCATCTATCCCCATTAAATCGAATGCTATTAACAAAATTTTAATACGTTTTTATCGCAACATTTGAGTAAAGGTTTTTTAAAGAAGGAACGTCAGCACGTTCTACAATATGTGACATTCGAACTTGGCCAGCGTGGTGGATTATGGCCTGTACCCTCATACAAATATTATGGGCGATGATGATGATGATGACTCACCATACTGCTTATCAATATGCTCCATCCGCTCAGCGACAGGCGGGGCTGGTGGTGCATGGTGAACAGTTCCTCTACGCCGTGTTGGTGCACTAGCCCTACGAACTGGCACTACTTGCTTCACTAGTACTGTCTTCTTGACGCGTTGGACTGTACGCACTTTTTCTGGACGACGCACTTGCACCTGTAGGGGAGGTAAGTATTATCTGAGGCTTAAAATTTATTTCAAAACACTCTTTATACATATTAAATTGAATAAAAAGTAAAAAATATTGTGTGTGTGTTTCAATTGTTGACATGCCTGATAACCTGCAACAGTAGGCAATATTTTGACAATATTAAACGTGTTGTTCGTGTTTTTTTTTTTTATTAAAAATGTTAAATCAGGCCTGTTTTTGTAATTTATGTGAGACGACACAAATTTCAACGAACGAGAAAAAATTTGTAAAAATTTGTGTCTGTTTGTTTGCCTTTTCGTATATGCATGTGCGTACGCATTTATATTTTTTGTGCGAGCACATGTGTGAGTGTACTTGTCCGCATGCATGTGTGTGTGTGTATAAATACTTACAGGCACAAGTCTCGGCTCGATCTCTCGCACATAGTTCGCCGGCACGAAGCCATCAGTGCGGTCCGCTTTGCGCACGGACCACCAGTCCGGGTTTGTCTTGTTCATGAGGAACATCACTTCGCCTTTCGCCATAGATATGCCTTGCCCGCTGAACGCGTATAGCGCTTTCACCTGGAATAAATGTGTAATCGTGGAAAGTAGGTTTTATATGGATGCATGTTTTGATCTTGTTCAGATAGGGCAAAATAATAATCGAAGAATTATACATCGACTAGATAATTTAAGTGTTGGTAAAACTATTTAAAAGTTGCGTTCATATTGCTAAAGAATTGAATCAGGTGCAAATCAATAAATCAACAATATTTTTTGAGTCACTAAAACAGGACAGGCCATCGACAAATGTACCATTTCGCCTAATACTTTTTTAAAAGTCACACAAAGATCCAAATAAAATAAAAAAATGCGTAATTTAAAAGTATGAATTTATTCGATTAAAAGCGCTTTTTCAATGAGTTTTGCTGAATAAAAAAATGTTTTAGCCGAACAAAAAACATGTTACCCTCTAACATTTTTACACCTAACTCAAACACACCTGCGGCACACTCCTCTCCTCCGTGACGGTCCTATGCTCCAGCCTCTCCACCGGCTCCTCCTCCCACACTTCCGTCGGCACCAGCCGCGTCTCGCTGCCCCACTCCTCTTCACTCTCCACTGCTCCACTCGACTCTACTTCTAGCGGCAGCTGCAAATTGAAGGTTGAAATTTAAAATTTGTACGTGGTTTTTGGAGGTATAAAAAAAGCTTATAACATAAAATTTGTACATTTACATTTTTCCAGTACCGATAACAACAAAACTATTGTTTATTATTGTACTGGAAAAATATAAATTAGTCGTAGTTATTTTTAGATTTTTTGCGCTGCTTCGCTGTCTTCTCCTTATACAATACTTGGTCAGGAATCCATAGTACTTAAATTCTTTTTCCTGTCCAAACCATCTCCTGTCTTTTAAAGCGCTAGCAGGTGTTTGCAGCGCTGCAGCACATTTTCCGTTACTTCAAATAACTTTGTAACGTGCACGCTGCGCTCACCTGCAGGGTGTGTATGCCGGCGCTGCGCTCACCTGCAGGGTGTGTATGCCGGCGCTGCGCTCACCTGCAGGGTGTGTATGCCGGCGCTGCGCTCACCTGCAGGGTGTGTATGCCGGCGCTGCGCTCACCTGCAGGGTGTGTATGCCGGCGCTGCGCTCACCTGCAGGGTGTGTATGCCGGCGCTGCGCTCACCTGCAGGGTGTGTATGCCGGCGCTGCGCTCACCTGCAGGGTGTGTATGCCGGCGCTGCGCTCACCTGCAGGGTGTGTATGCCGGCGCTGCGCTCACCTGCAGGGTGTGTATGCCGGCGCTGCGCTCACCTGCAGGGTGTGTATGCCGGCGCTGCGCTCACCTGCAGGGTGTGTATGCCGGCGCTGCGCTCACCTGCAGGGTGTGTATGCCGGCGCTGCGCTCACCTGCAGGGTGTGTATGCCGGCGCTGCGCTCACCTGCAGGGTGTGTATGCCGGCGCTGCGCTCACCTGCAGGGTGTGTATGCCGGCGCTGCGCTCACCTGCAGGGTGTGTATGCCGGCGCTGCGCTCACCTGCAGGGTGTGTATGCCGGCGCTGCGCTCACCTGCAGGGTGTGTATGCCGGCGCTGCGCTCACCTGCAGGGTGTGTATGCCGGCGCTGCGCTCACCTGCAGGGTGTGTATGCCGGCGCTGCGCTCACCTGCAGGGTGTGTATGCCGGCGCTGCGCTCACCTGCAGGGTGTGTATGCCGGCGCTGCGCTCACCTGCAGGGTGTGTATGCCGGCGCTGCGCTCACCTGCAGGGTGTGTATGCCGGCGCTGCGCTCACCTGCAGGGTGTGTATGCCGGCGCTGCGCTCACCTGCAGGGTGTGTATGCCGGCGCTGCGCTCACCTGCAGGGTGTGTATGCCGGCGCTGCGCTCACCTGCAGGGTGTGTATGCCGGCGCTGCGCTCACCTGCAGGGTGTGTATGCCGGCGCTGCGCTCACCTGCAGGGTGTGTATGCCGGCGCTGCGCTCACCTGCAGGGTGTGTATGCCGGCGCTGCGCTCACCTGCAGGGTGTGTATGCCGGCGCTGCGCTCACCTGCAGGGTGTGTATGCCAGCGCTGCGCTCACCTGCAGGGTGTGTATGCCAGCGCTGCGCTCACCTGCAGGGTGTGTATGCCGGCGCTGCGCTCACCTGCAGGGTGTGTATGCCGGCGCTGCGCTCACCTGCAGGGTGTGTATGCCGGCGCTGCGCTCACCTGCAGGGTGTGTATGCCAGCGCTGCGCTCACCTGCAGGGTGTGTATGCCAGCGCTGCGCTCACCTGCAGGGTGTGTATGCCAGCGCTGCGCTCACCTGCAGGGTGTGTATGCCGGCGCTGCGCAGGCGCTGCGCGGCGGCCCGCAGCGCACGCAGCTCCTCGCGGTAGGCACGCAGCTCGTCGTGCACAATCCGCTGCCGAGCGAGCAGAGCGGCTGCTCCGGGCGCGTCCACACCGCAGTCTTCACTCGCGACGAGCGCACGCTTCTCCTTCATGAACGACTCCGCTTCGTTCGCATCGCCGTAGAACTGGTGGGGGGAAAAATATTAGAAAAAAAAAAACAAAAAAGAGCATTTGTGCTGCGCACACGTGTCAGAAGTGAAACTTCTTTGGCGAGATTTAATTTATTAAAATCGTCACCTTTCTCCATGACGTGACGGTATTGCCATAACGCGACCAAGATATATTACTCTCAACGCGCGAAAAATTGCATCGCTATTGCTCGAATCGATCAATCCGAGACGAAAACCAACATTTTCTTTTACAATATGAGCACTAACTAACTTGATGAGCTACATAAACAAAAATAAAAATGTTCTCTTCAAACACAAAGCTGTAAAAACCCACCTGATGAGCTTCAGCAGCATCGGCCAGTTTTTTGTCCCTGTCGTTAGCCAATTGACGGAGTATCTCCCATTGCTCGCTGAGTGCGGTCAGACGACGCTCGATTTCAGCACTCTTTGGGTGCTTCGCGTCGATTAGACTGTAGAAATGGTGTTTAATAACTTTTTTTTAGAAAAAGTAGTTTTTTGTAAATATAAGAGTAAAAAAGTATTTTGGTAAAATATTAAGACAGGATATTTTTTTCGTTTTGGAATTACTGTCAATTTAGGAACAATAAGACAAAAGCAGCAAGAAGAAGAAAGGATAGCTACTTTTCTGCAATTCTTCCTACACAAAACACACTTATCAAGTCAATAAAAATAATCAAAAACTACCTTCTTCATCTATATTAAAAACTGCTTAAATATTTCATTTTGATTCCTACAAAAAAAAATTGCGCCAGAAAAAAGCGTAAGCTTAACAGCTATTACAGCTTCACGGGTTTGACAGTTCACGCGAAGACAGTACAACGTCTGTCGGGTCAGTAAAAAAAAATGATAAAAAGGTATGTCCTACATCCAGAACTCCACTCCTCTATTGTCTATGCTCACCTCTGTCCCTTAGCTCTATGCCGCTGCGCTACAGAGTCTCTAGCTCGTAATTCATGCAATAGAGCTGTATGTTTCTGTCGTAACGCGAGAACACCGCGAACGTCTTTCGCCGCTACTTCTGTACGGCAAATGCGCTGCTTTTCTGTTACCCAACCTGAGGGAAAATAGGGATAGGTTAATAAAAATGCAAAAAAAAAAAAACAGGCAAAAGGATTGTCGAGAAAAGAAAGAAACGGAATAAATTCAAGAACTGCCCAGCGGAGATCACAAAAGTTTGAAAAGTGCAGGCCTCATAACGGTTAGTTAATTTTTATAAAATAAAGTCACTTGTTTTTTGTTAGGAGAGTGTAGAGTACTATCTCAACGCTCCGCTTATTAAACGTGCAAAATTAGTCAGTCTAATGAGTTTATGTCGAAAGAAATATAATTGCCTATCGAAAAGTGGTCATGGCTATTTTTTGTTTTTTACGATAGGCAAGCAATTATAGGCATATTTGTTAATAAAAAATATTTAATAAAAAATACGTCTCTTCTGGTTATCAGATCGGTGAAGGACGATCTCACACGGGCTCTTAGACCATAAAAAAATAAGCAATCAGAAGGAATTATGTTTTAAATACAGAAAACGTTGATTCGCTGTTATCTCAGAAAAGGATCTCATATTTACGATTTAAAAACTATTTAAATTATTAGAAGGTGTTTGCAATCATTGGATAGCATCGCTATTTTTAATTCAATTGAGCAGAACTTATTGAACAAGCTAGAGTGCAGATAAAATAATCAGTTCTTCAATTACCTTCCTCTTCTTCATGGTCTTCAAGGAACTGGTAGAGATTCCTTGCGTCTTCCAACCTTGCTTTGCGGTCCTTGGCCGCCGCGACCAAACTGTAAACAAATATTAAATTCAAACTTTAACTCAAAACTTTTTAATTATGCATTTAATTGGACAACAACAACAAAAAAATAACTTCTTCAATCGGTTTTAGAAATTTTTCGATGATTCGTCCGGCACACTTGTTGCAGAATATGAAATATGACCTGATTGATGACCTAATTCTTTGCTGAGGCTTGTGTGTCAAGTGTCAACAGTAGACATAAACTAAATAAGTTGATTATGTTGATGATGAGGATGTTGACGACGATGGCGATGACATTGCCGATGATGATGGCGAATATAATGATGGTGATAGTGTTGTTTATGATAGTGAAATTGACGATGACGAAATATATATCAATAATGATAGAGATGAAGAAAGTGGCGACGATAATGAACTTAATGATGATGAAGACGACGTTGATGAAAATTATATCGGCACTAATAACGATGTCTGTCCTCTTGGTGATGAAGACGATGTTGTTAAAATGAAGAAGCTGAAAATGACAATGACTATACTAAAAATGATGCTGTTCCCACCTCTGGTAGCTCTTGGTGAGCGCGTCGAGCTGGTGGTGCAGCTGCAGCGAGTGCGGCAGCCCCTCGAGCGCGGCGCCGTGACGTACGAGACGTTGGATACTTTCGTCTAGCGCACCAAGTTGTAGTTCTTGTAATGCGTGCGCTTGGAGCAAACGTTCCACGTCGACTAAGTGCCGGCCTACTTCTTCGGAGTCGAATTGCGCCTGCGAATGAGATAAAGTTTCAGATTGAAACAGCGTGTGTGTCAGAAGTCAAACTTCTTTATCAAGATTCAAAGATACGAAAATCGTCGCCTTGACGTCATCGTCGCGTTGATGTCACGGTACTGCCATGACGACGCGACTTGAAATTTTACTCTCAACGCGCCTAAATAAGTTTCACTTCAAAATGTTTATAATAATAATTTTTCAACCAGAAAAAGGTTCTCAATGCTATTTTTTTTGTTTGTTCTATCAAAACTTTTTGACTGGGGTGAACCAGTTTTGATTATTTTTCTGTTAAAGTTGGTATTCGTGTGGTCCAATTTTAATTAAAAATAAGTAATGATTGTCCCCTGATAAATAAAGAAGCATGATTTCCTTGAGGCAAATTGAACCAGCCCACCCACCTTCATCTCGGTCAGTGTGTGGCCAACAGCGTCCGCCTCACGCAGCAGCGCCATCAGATGGGCCAGCTTGGCCAACGACCCGCGATGTCGCTCCAACAGCTCGAGCAGCTCCTTCCAGCGCGCGAGCACAGCTTGCTCCGTGCGGGACACAGCTTCCGCGCCGTGGTAGTTCTCTTTTACTAATTCTGCCGCCATGGCGGACAGGTCTTCAAAACGTTCCGTCCTGAAAATTTGTGTGAAAAAGTGTCGAGAATAAAATCCAAATAGAAAGCATAAATTTTGATTAAATACAAGAAATTTCTGACTTAGTAAAAAAGAGCGTGTGTGCTGAATACACGTGTCAGAAGTGAAACTTCTTTAGCAAATTCAAATGAAATTTGAAAATTGACTCCCAATGCACCTAAAGTTTCACTTTCGTAATAAAGAATATTAGACTCTTGCAACTCTTTCTATTTATTCTTAAAAATCACAAAAATATATCATATTAGGTTTCCGCCCGCGGCTTCGCCCGTGCAGAAAAACCTGCATAGTTCCAGTTCCCGTAAGATTTCCGGGATTGCGTCATTTTCCCGGGATAAAAAGTAGCCTATGTCCTTTCTCGGGTATCAAAATATCTCCATACCAGATTTCATGCAAATTGGTTCAGTAGTTTAGGCGTGATTGAGTAACAGACAGACAGACAGAGTTACTTTCGCATTTATAATATTAGTATGGATTTGTTTCAAAAATTATTTTTCTCTTTCCGATTTTTTCTTGTGATGCGATCATACTACTCAATTAAATATTTTTTCTCCATAAAGATTCTCAACTTACACTTAATTAAAAAAATATATATATATTTTCCCTTACCTAGCCAATATATCAGCAGATATAGCTTCATGTTTCTTCACAGTGGCGTCCACTTGCGATAAGTTCGAACCGTACCGCGGGTCGGATAGCACTTGAATCATTTCCTTGAGGTAGCCTTTACGGAGGACGGACTGGAAGAAGGGAACAAATTATATAGGGGGTGCTACAGGGTTCTGTGTTGGGTCCTTTGCTTTTTCTTATTTATAAAACTGATATAATTGTTCATGTCCGGTTTTTTGTGGCTTTTATTTATTGTAGATTTCTTAAAGTTATTTGCAATTGAATATATGTAGGTGGACACGCTCACTAAACTTAATGAGTCTTATGAAAAAATCAACGATAAAAAAACATAAATATAAAATTTAATAGCGGTTTCTGTCAGCAAAAGTTAAAAAAATGACTACTGTCCAAAAGATTTTTACTGGAAACATATTCTGTGTATCAGAATATTATGTTTCCAGTAAAAACAAAAAAAAAATCTCTTTAAATTCTTACCTTGGTATTGAATTTGTAGTTGAGCTGTTCTAATCTCTGCTGACGAAGTAATTCTGTTCTTAGCGCAAGCTCGCGCGCGTGTTCAGCCTGTAAAGTTATAACAACAATTCATAAATAAAAGATTATTACACTCTTTTGTTTAAGTAAGTGAAATTTAAGTGCAGATCCTCTAACATTGTTCATCCAACTCATTTTTGAGCCCAATTGAGAAATTTCTTGGATATCAAAATTTTATAATCTTTTCCATTTCTAGCCATTATAAAATTGCCAAGGAACAGAAACTGTAGAGACCCGAAAATATGGTTTACTCAAAATCTTGCTATGATATTTTTCCTTTTTATTTTCAGTTTATAAATTTTCACACAAAAAACATGTCAAGTATAGCTCTTTCTACGACTAGATATCAATAATCATACTACGGGCTTTTAAAACCGGTTTTAAACCCAACAATACCTGTTCCAACTGCTGCCAGGCCCTCTCCAGATCCTGCGGTAACTGTCCATCTAGCGGCGCCCACGCTTCACCCACTAGACTCTTTAGCATGGTGTTTATGTCGAAGTATAGCGCTTCTATCTCAGAGCGCTCTTTGTATCTGGAAAAGAGATAATTAGAGTTAGCAATAGAGAAAAAGACGACTTGATAAGAAAGATTGTTTGTTTTTAAAGGAAGAACAAGCAAAGGAGTAGCAGAGTACAATATATTATTGAGTAGCATAATTGTCAATTGAAATTAAACCACTATATTGTTAATAACTTATAAACCATTCCTTACATTATTTTGCACTATGAAATACACTAACAAATTTATTTTTTTGTATGCACAAATTTTGCACTATACACTAACATTTACACTTATTTGTGTAAAGTGTCCAAGCACATTGCACTTGGGCGATTTCTTCACACGCTTCTACGCAATAATACCGCCTATTGTATACTTTCCTTGTATATTTGTTCATTTCGGTTCGATTCATTGTAGATGTACAATAAAGTATCATAAATAAATAAATCCTATACTTGGGAACTCGGTTATCTTCAGACGTGTCCACTCGTACACTACACACTGTGCTATACAACAGTACACTCACTTGGGCGGCTTCTCCACGGTCCTGTACTGCTTGAAGGCCAGCAGCAGCCGCTGGATGCCGTCCAGCGAGTTGGGGAATTCGCGGCAGTTGAGCTCCGTTATCTTCAGACGTATCCACTCGAGCAGTGCGCACACTAGGCGGCTGTACTCGGCTTTGCGCGCGTCGCAGTCCATCAGTTGGCCGATAATCTGCGAAAAAATGACAATAAAGTTACACATTTTGAAGAAAAATTATGGAAATTTTCAGAAAAGTTTCAATCACATGGTCTACTATTTCGACAAATCAATTTCTTCTTCGAATCGAGCGATTAAAGTCGGGCTTGAAAGACTATTTTTAGGGTTACAAACCACAAAAGGAAAAAACTAAACATAATCAACCTGAACCATAATATAATAATTTACAACAACTGAACTTTTTTATATGGACATAATAACAGAAAGGGGTCTTAACGGCCGGCCAGTCAAATAGACTGGTCAAGGATCCTCCCTTCTTCGATGGAGGACCTTCTTTCCTCTTCACAAAGGCCAATTAAACCCATTAAACAATAAAAACTGATATGAAAGCACTCACATTAGCGATCCTCCGGCCGCTCTTCTGTTCGTTCTTCATCCGCGCGAACGTGTGATAGTAGCTGGCCACGTACGTCATAACCGACTTCTCGTCCGGTCGGGTTGTGTCCACATCTGCAAAGGGAAAAACATTTTATTGATTCGTAATCCAAAAGGTTGTTTTGGTAACCCAACACTCCATCTTCAAAAACATCACACTAAAAAACGAATAGATGTCAAATTAAGATGACATAATTCCACTATCGTGAGAGATATATACTTAGACGACTGTCGTAAATTGTGGGTTAGTCATGACTTATCTACACCTCTTTACTTATAACATTATTGGGACTAATACATCCGAAATTGTCCGAATAAATCTCTGCCAACGCATGTATAAGGCAGAGTTCTCTAATCAGCTATCCAATAGACTTTGAACACGGTGTCAATTAATTTTTTAAAGAATACAAAAAAAAGCGTTCATGAGGATGGTAGCGAACCCGGGTCTTTCGCGTAAAATTTTTCTATCTATATTACTGTAGGTAACATGTCACCAAGAAATTATTTTTTCCGCGAAACAATAACAAACAAAACAACAAACATACAAACTTTCACATCTTATAATATTAGTAAGGATTACATACCTTCAGCGTCAAGCAGCTTGGGTATGCCCAAGTGCGTGTGCGCAACATCGAACGCGTGGTTGAGCGTCTCAACATGGTCGCTGGTCGGTACCTCCGTCCAGCGGAATAGGTCTGGCCTGGAATACGAGAAATGTGTTTTTTACTATGGAATGCTATTCTTTATACCTAGTGTTTTTTCTTCTGTTTGATTTTACGTGAGTGTATTTTAAATTCATATTTTTTATTTATTTAAAACACACGTATAATTTAATAAACCGACCAAGTGTGAGTCGGACTCGCGAACGAAGTGTTAGGTACAATTTTACCCCTTAATATTTTATTTTTAGTATTTGTTGTTATAGCGGCAACGGAAATACATTGAAAATTTCAGCTTTCTAGCTATCACGGTTTGTGAGATTACAGCCTGGAGACAGACAGAAAGACAACGATGTCTGAGTAAATAGGGTCCCGTTTTACCCTTTCAGTACGGAACCCTAAAAATTAATGCAAGTCTGTATGTGTTTACGTGGATGAGTGCGTGCGTGTATAGAACGAAAGTATATAGGTACGTGCGTGTGTTAGTGTGTGCGTGTACGTGTTTGTCTGTGTGTAAATGTGTGTTCTCACCTGTGTGCATGTATAAGCGCATTGAACCCGAGACCGGAGCGCCAAGAGTCCGTAAAGTTGTGTATATGCACGCCGTGGTAGCCGCTCGTTTTGCGCTGACACCAGAGCAGCAGAGCGTCCTTTGCCGATTTCTTTTCGGACGATTCGTTCTCTTCGTCCTGAAGTATAGGAAATAAATTAAAAAGGTACATAGTGTATATGTAAGATTTTCATCATCAGCCCATATACGTTCCCACCGCTGGGACACGAGCCTCCTATGAGGGTACAGGCCATAATCCACCACGCTGGCAAAGTGCGGGTTGGCGGATGTCACATGTCATCGAACTTTTGATTCTTCGACATTTCGGTTTCCTCACGATGTTTTCCTTCACCGTTTAGCGTTATATAAGTAGCATTTCACAAAATAATATAATAATGCAAAGCATTAGAACTTTAAAATAATTTGAACAAACATAGTGATTAGTTTTTACATTGATTTTAAAGAAAGGAAATAAATAGCATTTACAAATATAATTTTAGTGAAGTACTGATTTAAATTATTTGAAAACTTTAAAATGATAGAAAAAATCGACCATCATCTCTATTCTAAGGGAAAATTGAAATTACGTTTTTACAAAACACTCACCACGTCAATTTCGATCTCCTGAATCTGGAAACGCAGGATGATCGTCCATATCAGACCGAGGATGAGTCGAGGATTGCCATCCACTATATCCTCAGCGCCTATGGACTCCAAGCGGACCTGCGAAATTGCACCGTATGATGTTAGACATTGAGTATAATTTTGAAAAGCTGTTTCCTTACTGCAGAACTTGAAAACATACAATATTCAAACTCAGACTGGAATATTTATTTATTCAATTAGACTTCTTCTGGGAGCATTCTTGAATCGTCAATTCGTCAAGACATAGTTTTACCATTTACCACCTTTCCTTTTACCACTCAAAGTTTAAGAAGATTCTGGCCTTGTATAAAACTGTATCGATTAATTATCAATCAATCAAGATCACTGAACACATCTTTATCTCTAGAAATCATCTCCCATAACTTAGCAAGGTTATTAGACTTGCACGGTATTCTACATTAGACACTCTTCTTTTACCTATTTTATTGTTAAACCAACACATTTTACTTTGTCAACACAATATATATAAAAAAAAAAAGAATCACGTAAATCGGTTCAGAAACCTCGGAGTAATCGGTGTACACACATAAAAAAAATATACCGGCCGAATTGATAACCTCCTCCTTTTTTGAAGTCGGTTAAAAAATTGGCAAGTATTCATATAAATACCGCTTTTTAATGAACAACATTTTTCTTACACCCATATGTTCTACATTTTAACTACCCACATGAAGCCCTCAACAGTGTCAAAACGTTGATTAATTAAAAGACCATTAATATCCCCCAACTTTAAAAAGTACCCGACTTTCATTGCCATCGTGTTTCCCTCTCACTCCTATCACATTAGAGCGAGACAAAGCATAAACCTTAAGTGATCCTTAGTTAATATGTTTAAAATTTGTTCTAAATATATCCTAATTAGACAAAGCATACACGCGCTAACCAATTTTACCTTCAATCAAAAATATACCCTATTACATGTACTTAGGGTTACATTTACACTGCATATGTGCAACCTCCGTAAATTAATTTTCCTTCGATTCAATATATACCTTATTTCAAGTAATTAGGGTTGAATTTACACTGCATATATTTAACCTTGAGGAAACCTAAAGCAGGCACTTGCTGGTCTTCTCGCGGAATGTCATAATGGTATTATTTCATTTCTATTTTTTTATCTAATTCATATGAACCAGTTGTTTGTTTATTGTTTCATGTTATGCTTTGTATACTTATATGGAGAGGTCCTATTTGTCTTATGGGTCAAGGGGCTGCAATCCATAATGTAAGGATTTGACTTATTTATTTACAAAATGTTTGTTTGATGCAATGCGAATAATAATTTGCTGACAATATGCCAATGATATTATAAGTGAAAAGGTTACAAACATAACACTCGATCTTCAAAAATGGTACCTACAATAGCGCACACACGAAAAAAAGACAACTGAAATAAAATGTGAATAATAAGACACATTGCAACGTCTACTCAGGTAACCTATGCACACCTTTTTACGTATAACATGCCTTTAATTCTTTTAGAGCTAGCGCGCAAGAGCAACTTTTGTCTCCGCAACTAGTTACGTCGCTACGTGCGCACACTTTCTTATTAGCCCATAGAGTTGATGGGAGAGACAAAATAGTTGCGGAGACAAAAGTTGCTCTTGCGCGCTAGACCTTAAATTTCGATATGAGACTATATTCCCGGCTTTTCCCGGGCTTGAAAAAGATTTAAATATCGAAAAACATTCCACTATAAAAACAACATTGCCATTCAATCGAGTACATTACATAATTTTACCCTATTGTACATTTTCTATTACAATTTATCATATCAAACGCAATCACAATAGATAAGAGATATCAAGAGATAGCCCACTTGTTATTAGGAAGCCCCACAAGGCTGTACACTTCTTGAAGATATGTTTTTAATTCTGTTAATTGGTTTATTATATAAGTAACTAGTGGCTCAGCTTCTGTTGGTCTTAGCGACTGATATATAGCCTGTGCCCTATAAGCTTTCCTCGATAAACGGGCTATCTAACAACAAAATAATTTTTCAAATCGGACCAGTAATTTCCGAGATTAGCGCGTTCAAACAAACTCTTCAGCCTTATAGTATTAAGTATAGATTATTTCCGATAAGTAAAGTGGAAACTAGTATCTCTTTCATTTCGATTCTCTTATGTAGAATCCAATACTTCTTAGAATCCATACTAATATTATAAATGCGAAAGTAACTCTGTCTGTCTGTTACTCAATCACGCCTAAACTACTGAACCAATTTTCATGAAATTTGGTATGGAGATATTTTGATACTCGAGAAAGGACATAGGCTATTTTCATCCCGGGAAAATGACGCAATCCCGGAAATCCCACGGGAACGGGAACTATGCGGGTTTTTCTTCGACTGCGCGGGCGAAGTCGCGGGCGGAAACCTAGTTGTCTATATTTTGAAATGATGCTAGGTTTGCAATTTTTTACATAAGCAGTATTTTTACTTAATATGTGTCGGATATCGTCTTAACTTCATTTATCAATGAAAATAACAGATGTTTTTTCCGAATTATGCACACTTTCTTTTTTCAATTTAACGTATCGTGTAGGTGTTGTAGCATATCCTATATACACAGTATTTTGGTTGGTGGTTTTTTTGCTTCTTTGATCGGAAACATCTTTAGGCGCGTTGAGGGTAAAATTTTCAAGGTCACGTCAAGGGCGACAATTTGGTAAGTATCTTTGAATCTTGCCAAAGAAGTTTGTCCAACGCGTGTTCGGCAAACACGCTCTGTTTTAGTACTATTTGTTGTACGCCCTGCTTTTGCTCGATCCCTCTTATAAATACTTAAACTGAAGTTCTTAAGTTTTTACCTATAAACCTCTATAGCTGTGCATCTCTTATTTAGTGTAAACTTATAAACATATCTTAATCTATGACGTCACGCATATCGCAAAGTCATTTATCAGCTTATCCAACTCCACATAGATAATGAGTAACCGGCCTTACGCGTGCGTGCGTGAGAGAATAATTAATTTCACATATCTACAATACTTTTATAGATAATGGAGATATCATTAGAATTGAGTATTTATTTTTGGAATTTAACATGAAATCATACACGTACAATAAACAACTCGTTACTCGACTGACCATCACGTTCAAAAATTGTCTGAAGCAAAACTCTGCCTTTGCGTTCATTGGGCAGTTTTCTAATGAGCGTGTAGAATATAGTTAAGACTTTAAATAAGGTGTTAATTTGAATGAATAACTTATATATAAATTGGTTCGGACATTAGTTGATGAAGTTGACTCGTCTTAAAATATAATTTTTGGGCTTTGGTATTGATATGAAATATCAATCTTTGAAATTTTTGAATTAGAAAAAACTGAGCCGAAATTTGAACCAGTCTATCGTTTAACACTTTTCACCATTTTACCCTACTATCTTACCTTAGTATGCAAGAAGCTGAGTGACTTATTGACATTCTCGATCTTGTGGACCCGCATCCTGCCCGAGTTGGGCCTCGGCAGACGCTCTCCACTGATGATTTCCAGCAGTTTGAGTAGCCGCCGACCGTCCGCCAGATCGACGAAGAGGTCTTCCACCTCCATGCGGGCCTGGAAGTCATACAAATACAACCTTAGTAAGTTGTGACACATTTTTACACATTACATTAGCAGACTTGGCAATGTTTTTAATTATGTATATATAATGTAACGTATAGTAAAACAATTTTTATTCAGACACTCCTATAAAAAAACTACTATAGCGACGACAAGCCAATTTATGAGTTATCGAATTTCAAGTGTAGTCCAAAGAAAGTTCACACGGTAACTCATATATAAACAGTTCGTGCGCTATGCACGGACAGTCACGGGCTTGTCGGGACGCGGGTGGGTCGCATTAGGTCGAATATTAATTACATACGGATAAATATACCTATGTAGTTAACGAAATATAACCTTTGCGTAGTTAATCATCTTTTATTACACCCGCACATAACAAGCCCCTACATTGGTGACTCCAACACTACAAATTGAAGATCGTCATTATGAAACAAATATTGTAAAATGGTCATTTTTCACACTATGTAGTTTTGTACTATAATTAAAAAGTGTAAACAAGAGTGAGTAATCACTATAAACATCATCACAATCGTTTGTGTTAATTCGGTTCGCATAAAAGAGAAATAAAATTGTTCATATACATGATAGAGATATAAGTCTGTAATAATAAAATTGTGGCTTTTCTGAACGTCTTTGTAAGTCTGTATCTGGAATAATTTTAACAGTTATAAGGTATCATTTACGAATATTATAAAGCTAAAAAGTTTGTTTGTTTGTTTGAACGCGCTAATCTCAGGAACTACGGTCCGATTTGAAAAATTATTTCGGTGTTAGATATCCCATTTATCGAGGAAGGCTAGGCTAAGGCTAGGCGTGTTATCGTGTTAGCTAACACGATAACATGTTTTGCTAACCGAATAGGGGCGTGGCCTAACAGTTTTGTTAGCAAAATCACAATAACATGTTTGCCGAGACGAATGGATAACATCCCCCGCGTTCGCCTGCGGGGAGGGGAAGGAACGCATTTTATGTTCGCACTCACGAGAAGAAGACGTCCGTCCTAATTTATCTATGTCAATTTTTAGTTCTTGATAAATATTGAAGGAACGAGGTTGCAGGTAGGGTCGGACCCGGAACCTATTTTTATTATTTCTTTGGAGAACTAAATCAACTATTGCTAAAACAACTTCCACGTCTTCTTCGTCGGAACTCATTTTTGAAATGAAATAAAAACAATAACAAAAATAGGCGCAGCGGACGAGCGGTTTTGCAAACATGTTTTGGTAACATGTTTCGATAACATGTTTTGTTAGAAAATTGTCGCTGCGGACCCGGCTTTACAGGGATGAATTTTGACAGACTTCAATTAAATCTCGACAAATCACTTTTGTAATTATTTAAAAAGCAA
Source organism: Colias croceus (assembly GCF_905220415.1). Classification (NCBI taxonomy): domain Eukaryota; kingdom Metazoa; phylum Arthropoda; class Insecta; order Lepidoptera; family Pieridae; genus Colias; species Colias croceus. The sequence goes on along the minus strand of NC_059559.1, from coordinate 2,588,209 downwards.
AAACTCTGCAGAATAATGGATGCGCTACCTAAGATCTTACACAATGAAAATCACCCCTTATTTTCAATTGTTTACATCTTTAGCGACAACAATCGCGACCTATTTTATTATTATAAACATTTTGACGCAAAGTTGTATCACCCTTACAATAACTTCATTGTTGATTTGATATCAAAGGATGACCGAAGCCCTTTAAATAGAATATTGGGGTCACACTGTGTGCGGTAATGTCCAATGAATTATTATATAACTTCTTAATAGATCTTAATATTGTCCTACTTCCTACTAATATTATAAATGAGAATGAGGATGGTATGTATGTTTGTTACACTTTACCGCAAATACTACTGAACCGATTGCAAGGAATTTTAGCACACATATAGAGGGTAACTTGGATTAACACAAAGGATAGGTTTTATTCCAGAAATCCCAAGGGAACGGGAACTACTTAGATCGCGCCCCAAGTATTCTTTAAAAAAAAATATTCAATGTACATTTTTGACTTTACTACGATTTTATTATCTTATCTTAATCTTAATATATATAAATCTCGTGTCACAATGTTTGTCCTCAATGGACTTCTAAACCACTTAACCGATTATAATAAAATTCACACACCATGTGCAGTTCGATCCAACTTGAGAGATAGGATAGGTTTAGGGGTTTTCTCTGAAAACGCGGGCGATGCCGCGGGCGGAAAGCTAGTATATTATATAGATGAAAAAGTGCCACGTATTTATTTATTTTTAATAGAACTTATATTTCTTTAATAATTACCGCTAAGTCTAAAGCTAGTGCATACTATAATCATAGCTCTAATATCATTAATATATATTATTAACCGATGGAGTCATCGCCACATCATATCATTAATTAACGTAATATGTAATATATTATTTTCTTTGATATGTGTTTAATTAACGCGTTTATTTATATTTACATTACTTGTATCTACTATCGCCCGCCCTGATTTTGCATTCATTGAGATTGTAATAAGTAGCTGTGCTCTCGGTTTTACTCGCATACTTCTATTAGTCTTAGCGTGATGATATATAGCCTATACCTATAGCCTTCCTCGATTAACGAAGTATCTAACAGTGAAATTATTTTTCTAATCGGACCCGTAGTTCGATGAACACGCGTTCAAACAAACAAACTCTTCAGCTTTATAATATTAGTATAGATTAATAAAAAAAAAATAGAGGAAAAAAAGCATGACAAGAAGAGTGATTATTACATAATTTAGAGAACACTTATTCCACACCTGCAACGTAGATACTTATCGATTTTATTTACCTTGGCTATTAGTCGGCTTAAGTTATTAAAAGGTTAGTTCTATCGAGAGAAAACTCGATTAAACTGCTTAATAAATTTTTCCTGCTTATATATCATAGTTGTGCAATATATGTATTTTTACCTGACTCCACTGAAGTGAGGCATACCTAAATAACATAGATTTAAACTAAGAACATTCGAGAAGGAACAAAATTGAAAGGGTGACACTAAATGTGATAACACATTAAAATGAAAATGGTGCATTTTAGGAGCCAAATTATGCTTTCGCAATCGGATTCGTTTATCCTATTCTTTACAAGCCATGTATTCACAGTCGGACTCTTTCGATAATAAAGAACAACTTGAATCTTTTCCCTTCTGCCGTTCATTGCAACTAAGCAAGCACCTTGTATGATGTCACATCCCAATTTAAATCAAAACAATATAGGTGACGGCAGAATTGTGTCATTTTCCTGCAAATTATTACTCATAATGTTTACAGAGACCGTGATACGACCTTCATTTGTTTGCACTTTGTATAAAATAATTCCGATCACGTATTGAAAATTTGTCAATTAAATTTATGGCTAGACTTTATAGTAAACGTTGTAGTATGTCCTATTGAAAACGTAAGCCGTAATAAATAAATTCAGGCATGTGGAAATTTAGGGTATGGAATAGGGTTATAGTTTTAACAATTGGACTTTGCCTCCCAGCTTAAAACTTGTTTAAGTCATCGGATGATTAGATAGATAAAGAATAAGAAGAAAGAGAGATACAACTCATACAAGATCAGAATTAACACTGAAATCTCCAGATATCAAAACGAAACGTCACCGTCCTTATAGATGGTGTAATATAAATTTAACTATTGTTATGATGATGATCATAATGATAGGATCGTTACTACAAATATATAGCATTTAACTTGTATTGGTAAGAGGGAAAATCGAACTAGAGCACGTTCTCGCGCTGTGTCATGTTGGAACTGACTCATACTGGTCCTTCGAGCCGGATCTACACTATAACGTACCTTCTGCAGGAACGAGTTGATCCATTTCGTGAAAGTCTTCTTCTGTATGTGCAGCCGCTCCTCCTGCAGTGCCCTGATGCGGCCCTGCTCGAACTTGAGCACGTCCTCTCGCTGCGTCATGTTGGAACGTTGTTGCACTGCGGTCGCGTACCCGCCGGGCTCATATTGGGACCCTGAAAGGATACAGTGGTGAGTGTTTTGCTTGGAAATAGAAGATAGGGTTTGTGCTTTAGGTTTCTTATCATCATGAAACGTTAACGAACGTTATAATGCATTACTTAACAATTATTATAACAGTACCTAAAATATATGATTAAACGGGACGACTACGTCATGAAGATGTAATTATTAAACTCAATTATTCAATTAATATATAATTATATTTAAAACAATAAAAAAGAGAGATGAAAATATACTTTATGAGTTCAGTTATTATCATAACAGTTATTTTTTTCATTAAAATATTGTGTTTTTGAAATAATCTTCAACTCAACATTTCTCACCTTCATCTTCATCCTCTGTTGCATTAAAAATAAAATTACAATTGATCAATTTATTGTTTACAAAGTGTATAAATATTTTACTATTAGCTAATAATGAACAATAGCCATTTCTAAACAGCGTTATAATAAAGCTTGAAGATATCACCGCTATTGTGTGGAATGCTTAAGAAAATGTACAGCATTAATTCATTCAAAATTTTTAATATTGAAGAGAAATTCTATACAAAAATAATGCGTTTGCACAGTCTTCTTTATAGGCTCTTTGTCGTTTAGAGCATGTAAGTTTAAAGGTTTCTAAGATAATACCTTGTGACTCAAAACATATTACCAAAACCTATGTACAACTACTTCCGTATCTTCACAACCAAACTGCCATTAATATTCAGTATAATATATTTATTTTTCACATTTCAGATCAAAATAAACACCCAAATTATTAAATAAAACCTTACCTTCATCAATTACCAAATCATCTGTTAGCGATGCAACAAAAATATTTATATTAACATCGTGAATTCTAAATATGGTATTACAAAATACAATAACGTGATTTGTACGAAGTAACCTTGACTTTTATGATTATGCAAAAATTCGACGTCCATAAAAACATAGTACGTACCTACAACCACACAGCGACTGCGGTCAAATATTTTTACAGTGCTGCAAAAAAATGTGGACGCAATTTTGTATTGTCGTCTAAGGTTTTTGAGGTGTCACTGTAATTTTCCATAAATCGCCATTATATAAGTCTGGGCATGTCTTAAAGTAGTCTTATTTCCAGTCAGGGAAAATGACACCGCTCTGACCATCCTGGAAATAATACTGTTTTAAGACATTGCACCCCCAAGGAAGTAGAAATTTTTGTAGATAATTAAAATTAATTCGCTTGTTTATATATTGAGACTAGCGAACCCGGCGAACTCCTTTCGCCACCTTATGTTTAAATACCAAACGAAATGTTACATAAGGCGCTGTATGTGAAAAATGATTAACCCAGTTTTCCCGCTTTTCTTTTGAAATGTTTCTTGAATTTTCTTTGCTACAAACCTCACGGAGTCTGAGACCTTTCCAACGAATGCAAATCCGTGGAAATCGGTTCTTGCGTTCTGTAGTTATAGCGTCAGGAAGGAAAAGCCGACTTATTTTTATATAGTAGAAGATTTATCTTTAGAAACTAAATGTGTTAAAAATTATTCTTGCAGTATATTTTAGTTGTGAATGTTTTGTTCGATCAAAATTGTTAAATGAGCACATTTTATCTGTCTAAAATAGTATTACAAAGACTCCACAGTTGAAAAATGTAGACTGAGCATAAATATACTAAAAACATATCTTTCCTAAGTCAATAAATATGACGTCATTATCAAAATAGTTACCATATCGTCTCGAAGGCTGGTAATCCTGATAGGATTGTATACTGACGTTGCTAAGCTGCCTCTGCATTGTCACGACATTTGCCCCACTTCACTTACACTTACACTTATATTCGCACTTACACTTATGCTTGTTATTGCACTTAATTGACTTATTGATTTTGTGACTCTATTTTTTATGGTTTGATCTGTTGATAAACAAATATGTCAGATGAAGAATTCCAAACGATTTTGTCGAGTTGTAGATCAAAGCGGCCAAATTGAATTATATGAAGTACGTACTTTCATCTCATAATTTGCAATGACATTCTTGATATTTTTTAGTGGAATGGCTGTTTTAAATGTTTGCTTTTTCTTTGATGAGAATTAAGAAGTCGAGAAGTCTAATAAAACAAGTCGTTGCCTATTCGAACTATAAACACGCTTAATAACTCAGGCCCCGGACACAATAGAAAATCTATTGTGTCTGCCGCGACCGGGCCGGGCCGGCGCGCGGCCGTTCCATACTTTTTCTCGAAGCAATTCAATTTCGACCCCTTATAACTTCGTTGTGGTTATATTTGTGACTAGATTTCCGCCCGCGGCTTCGCCTGCGTTTTCAAAGAAAACCCGCATAGTTCCGTTTCCGAGGGATTTCCGGGATAAAACCTATCCTATGTGCTAATCCAAGTTACCCTCTATATGTGTGCTAAGTTTCATTGTAATCGGTTCAGTAGTGAAAGAGTAACAAACAAACACACACACACATCCTCACAAAGTTTCGCATTTATAATATTAGTGGGACGTTCTAGAAGATATAAAGTCTATACTATTGTTACATCCTCAAGACATTACACATCACAAAATCAAGAGGTCAAGAACCAAATGGACCATTAAATGACCAAAACAGCACAACACAGTGATAAAATCCAACAAAACTAACGTTAATTAAAAACGCAGTCAAAATAATATAATAATTATGAACCGTTATCACAAACTGAATATAAACAATAACGTGGGAGATAGTTCGCTGACCTGCGCAATCGCATCGGAGGCGGTCTATTTGGACATTGATAGTGGACCTGGGTTGTTGCGACGAATTCGTATAGCAAATTTATCAGTTACTAGCTTTCCGCGCGAAGCTTTGTCCGCTTTGTAGAAAACTTAACAAATTATATACCAGAACCTTCCTCGAAGAACACCCCATTCATTAAAAAAAAAAGAGCGTGTGTGCCGAGCACACGTGTCAGAACTCAGAAGTGAAACTTCTTTAACAAGATTAGGATACTAAAAATGACGTGACGGTATTGCCATGACGTTACCTTGAAATTTACTCTCAACGCACCTAAAGAAGTTTCACTCCAAAAAATGCATCAAAATCCGTGGCGCAGTTTTAAAGGTTTAATCATACATATGGATATCAGGACAGAGACAGCGACTTTGCTTTATACTATGTAGTGATTTCAACAACAACAAACTGCTAATATAATAATGAAATCACCATTATATGGTCATTAACACTCACACACCGTGGCCAGCACCGTGTCGGCATCGCGTGTGCGCTATGCCGGCAAGACCGTGCCGTTATGTTGAAACGTCATGTTTCGAAAATAATAGGAATACTTCGCATTTTATGATGTACTAGCTTTCCGCCGGCGGCTCCGCCCGCGGTTTCAAAGAAAAACTCGCATAGTTCCCGTTCCCGTGGAATTTCCGGGTTAAAACCCATCTTATATTACTCGTGGATAATGTAGCTTTCGAATGGTGAAAGAATTTTTAAAATCGGTCCAGTAGTTTATGAGCCTATTCATTACAATCAAACAAACAAACAAAGTTTTCCTCTTTATAATATTAGTGTAGATATAATATGCAACTGTATGTGTATGAGAGTAATGCACAAGTACAAGATACGTTTATTAATACTAGCTGTGCCCCGCGGTTTCACCCGCATTGCTCTGCTCCTGTTGGTCTATACCTCCCTCGATAAATGGGCTATCTAACACCGAAAGAATTTTTCAAATCGAAATTTTCCTGAGATAAGCGCGTTCAAATAAACCAACTCTTCAGCTATATAATATTAATTTAGATTAGAACAGCACTCCATTCCATACATATGCCCCAGCATCACAATTGGCCGGTGAAAGCGATGGGTACATCATTGTTGTCACGGCACCGTACCGTTGAATGTGGCACATGTGTGATGTTATATTGTAGGTAGATTATATGCATAATGAGATCATTGAGATATGGTGTTACTGTGTGTTAGAGAATTTATGGAGCTTTGAGTAAAACAGCTATAAACGTTAGATTATATGCGTAATGAGATCATTGGGATATGGTTGTCTACACTAATATTATAAAGAGGAAAACTTTGTTTGTTTGTTTGTAATGAATAGGCTCATAAACTACTGGACCGATTTTAAAAATTCTTTCACCATTCGAAAGCTACATTATCCACGAGTAATTTAGGCTAGGTTTTATCCCAGAAATCCCACGGGAACGGGAACTATGCGGGTTTTTCTTTGAAAACGCGAGCGAAGCCGCAGGCGGAAAGCTAGTACTCTATACGAATGTAGAAACATCTCCTCTTTATTAGAGAATTTTAAAGAGCTTTGGTCAAAGTAGATTTTATGCATAATGAGATATGGATTGAAATGTGGTTTTACTCTATGTGAGAGAATTTATAAGACTTAAGCAAAACAGCTGTAAATTCTCGATAAACGCTCGCTTTTTGTTAGTGCATATTATAGAATATAGACTATGCGGTTTTTTATGCCGTTAGCGAAGATTATGATAATTTTGTAGTGTTAATCGTGTCGTTATTCCGTCAGTCCGTCACAGGACGACGAGTGAAGTCAAGGCAGTTATCTAGTTTAATAATAATCTATAACATAAAAATGAATCCCAAAATGTGTTGGTAAGCGCATAACTCGAGAACAACTGAACCGATTTCGTTAATTCTTTTTTTTTACATTTCTTGAAGTAGGTACGAGGATGGTTCTTATGGAGAGAAAACGTAAAAATGTACCACGGGCGAAGCCGGGGCGGACCGCTAGTAATTAATAATCATAATTTACATTAATTATCTTCATTCATACATACGCGTTGCTTCTTATAGCATTGTTTAATCATTAATATGTTGCAATAAGAAACGTTTAATGTTCTTGTCGATTGATATTACATAATAATAATAAAAATCATTTATTTAGTACAATACATTGACATAACACAATTTAAACTCGACGATCGCTTCAACTAGGTATAAACCTGTGCTAGAGACGAATCTCTTAACTATTATATTTTTCATGCATTTATTAAAATCTATTGGGCTAATAGATATTCTTTAGAAAAATATATAGGCTACATTTGAACTATGAGGGGTTATCTTTGAAAACGCGCGCGAAGCCGCGGGCGGAAATCTAGCAACAAATAACCATCCTTTCACAACACAATTAAATCCTACGTGACTACATCCTCGCAACACCTTCAAGTAGTTACTCGAATGCTATCTAGCTATCGACTTATCAATGTATGCACTAAGAATCTAGATCACTCCTTAACCGAAGGCGGTATGAGCTGGATTAATAATTAGTTTATTATTTATTAAGCTATTGCATAGCTTCTATCGCGGGCCTTGAGCGCGGGGACCGAATCGAGAAATTCCGTAACGAAAAGCCTCACGCTCCCCACTCCGACGGGCTCGGAGGTGTGGCTTGAAGGCATGCTATGCCTATAATAGCTTTACCGCGGCAGTCCCCGAGTGCCACACGTCTTTTTTTATTATTGTTGCGTTAACAATGTTTTATTTATCCTACTACACCATGCTGCATGATTACCATGATGTTCTAAAGCAATATCAATTCCAATATAAAAAAGTGCAGCTGTCATCATCATCATCGCCATCACTTTCCCATACTAAAAATAATACTGCTTCAAGAAGGCTTCAAGACATCATAGTAACCGTAATCAAAACCTCTTAGGTTCTGTAATTTATCTATACTAATATTATAAAGCTGAAGAGTTTGTTTGTTTGATTGTTTGTTTGAACGCGCTAATATCAGGAACTACTAGTCCGTTTTGAAAAATTATTTCGGTGTTAGATAGCCCATTTATCGAGGAAGGTTATAGGCTACACATCATCACCCTAAGACCAATAGGAGCGTAGCAATGCGGGTGAAACCGCGGGGCACAGCTAGTTGTTAATAATTACAATGGCTTTGATTGCTTCAAACATATCGAAAAACATGCAAACAAACAAGCTAAAAATGTTACGTCCATTTCTTGAGATAGATTATCACACATGTATGTACTTATATGTCTGTATTGTTTTTTAAATAAATATAACAATATTAAAACCCGCCTCTTTTCAAGTTAATTAAGAACACAAGAAAATAATGTCAATATGTACATGTATTTCAACAAAGTGTTGTTAATTTGTTACAATACAACACATACCTACGTGCTACAACAAAAACAAGAGGCATTCACAAGGTCACCGTTTATGACAAATTTCTTTGTAAATGTTTTACCCATTGTTAAACGAAAACTAATAGGTAGAAATGTAGTGAAATAAACTCGCTTGTATAGCTGTTGAACTTAGTTGAAATAATTTTTATAAATATAAATTTATAAGAAAATAAAAAATTTGCTCACGAATTTTCTATAATTGTATGGATAAATAGTTGTAACATAGGTTTCTTTTAATAAAATACCTATACGGTATACCTATGTGGAGTTTCGTTTATTCATTCTAAATACATACTTACCAAGCAGTAAAAGCCGAGTACGAAACTATAGTTACGATTTCAATAAAATCTAAAAGACATTATAATGATTTCGATATAATTTACACCCGCTACATACAAGTCATATGGAAATAACAGCCCCTTGAAATAATATGTAATCCAAGTCTGTACAAATAAAAAAAAAAAAACATCACACAAAGCGAAGTACCAGGCGCCCATAACACTGAGAAGATGCGATCTAAAGCAGCATTGTTAGAGTAGCCATATGAAAACAGAAACCGTGAGACACCAACGATACTGATAGAAGAAAATGATAAAACTGAACGAACCTATCTAAATTTCTAGATCTATTCAAATCTTATTGTGATAAACAAATATATAAACTTTCATGATACAATAATGTATGTATGTAAAATTTTAAAATTCCATAATATTATGATAACTAAGTACTTAGGTACCAATTATTAATTATTAATATTATTTCGATATTTTCAAAGTTGGTATCTGTTGTACATTGATCCCAAATAAACTGCACAAAAACCTCATGATGATTGTTATTTTAATATGAAAAACAAATAGGAAAATCAATAATTTTTTATGGTCATAAAAACTTATTGCCAAGTCAGTTAAGTAAGCTTTAAGTTTAACTTAAGTTGTCCTTAAAACCTCGAACTTAAGTCACACTCAACGCGACCGAGTACCAGGCGCACATAACAGCGAGAGGATAGTATCAAATTCGCGGCCAAAATCAGCGAACAATAAGCCAAGTCAGTTAAGTAAGCTTTAAGTTTAACTTAAGTTGTCCTTAAAACCTCGAACTCACACTCAACGCGACCGAGTACCAGGCGTACATAACAGCGAGAGGATAGTATCAAATTCGCGGCCAAAATCAGCGAACAATAAGCCGCTTCATTCATAGACGATTGACCTTTTCGGCGCGACGGGGTGTGGCCCCACTGTTAGAGGGCGAATTGTATCCGAAATTTATATTGATTCTAGACACTTTGTTCATTGTGATTGTTTTTTTGCTGGTAGATTCTTTGTCTTTAGTTTAACCATATTACGAGGAATATTTCCGGGATAAAGGGCAGAATACTAAGTCGGTCAAACTGGCTTTCGGGGACAGTTCTAACTAACCAAACTATAACTACCTACCTAACCTATGTTTAAATTTTTTACATACCAAGCTTCTCGCCCCGGCTTCGCCCGAGTAGACCATATTTTTATACGGTTTCCAAAAATTTTAAGGAGTTATTATCCCAATCCCCACAGCTACAAATCCAACTAACTTGTTTTCCTTTATATGTTTGTATATTTAGTTTTGTAACATACCAACACGTCACAGGGGGCGCATTCTACTTATTTAACAATTCCTATGATACACGAATTGATTCAAGTTATACAACACCGTACTCCATATACGTGAATGAAAACAAAATGATAATATCGTCACCGATGAATTCCCGACGGTATTACGTTTACAGGCCATTCATAATGTGGTTTATTATACAAAAGAATACGATGGTTGTTTACTAATTATAAATAATAATATTACGAATGCGAAAGTAACTCTGCTTACTTGTTACGTATGAATATAAATAAGGATTATGTTTGTAGAGTTATTAATCGTCTTATTTTAATTTCGCAAGATAAGTCTATGAAATCTACAGTTTATAAATCTTATGACTGTACATTCAAGATACATCAAGAAAACAGCCTAAAATATGTTCTTGAACAGAGACATTACAGTTTTCTTCTCAACTTGCAATATATACTTTGTATTTACACACTTAAAATATTATGCATTTTGTGTTAACCGTAATCACTACATAGTATAAAACAAAGTCGCTTTCTCTGTCCCTATGTCCCTTTATATGCTTAAATCTTAAAAACTACACAACGGATTTTGATGCGGTTTTTTTAATAGATAGAGTGATTCAAGAGGAAGGTTTTAGTATATAATTTATTAGGTTTTAGACAAAGCGGGCGAAGCCGCGGGCGGTAAGCTAGTAGGTTATAACCGAAAACCAGAAAAATAAGTTTATTACTAACATTCCGAGCATAAAGACACAAAACGCAGTATTACCACATAAAATATTGTAAACTAGGTTTCCGCCCGCGGCTTCGCCCGCGCAGTCAAAGAAAAACCCGCATAGTTCCCGTTCCCGTGGGATTTCCGGGATTGCGTCATTTTCCCGGGATAAAAAGTAGCCTATGTCCTTTCTCGGGTATCAAAATATCTCCATACCAAATTTCATGGAAATTGGTTCAGTAGTTTAGGCGTGATTGAGTAACAGACAGACAGACAGAGTTACTTTCGCATTTATAATATTAGTATGGATTACAAATAACTAATCAGTTACGAACGAAAAAAGACGACTTCCTGTAATGATAAAAATTAAAAATATTTCTAGCGTTCTGTTTAAAAGGTCATTATAATTTATTCAAATTTTATGCAGGCTAAAAAATTATTTTATTTAGCCATTAGAAAATTTTCCATCCATTATTAAAATATGTTATTTATCAAACTATGTTATTTAGTTACTGTTAACTTCTCGCTTTATTTAAGTTTTGCAGATCTTAAAGGGTCTATATTATTTGCAAATTTCTTCAATCATTCATAAAAAATATTAATGTTTATCAGTAAAATAAATCACACAGGTATTAATAAATACAGTTATTTTAAAATATAACACAACGGCTATAAACTAGAGATAAGACACGGACCAGTTTACGTTGAAAAATGCAATTTCAGTATGTTACATAGATAACAAATTAAGAGTTACGTAAATGCGTAATTTCGAGTTATCCATTGAATAAAGTTTATTTAATTATGTACTAGCTTTTCGCCCGCGGTTTCGCCTTCTTTGCCTAAAACATAATAAATTATATACTAAAACCTCTATTTAAAAAAACCGCATTAAAATCCGTTGCGTAGTTTTAAAGATTTAAGCATACATAATACATATGGGACAGAGAAAGCGACTTTTTTATACTATGTAGTGATTTGATAAAGGCATAGTAGTTACAAACATTTCCTTGTTCCTATGATATAAAGTAATTATACTACAAAAATAATTCAAATTTGGCTTTTATCAACCATAAAAAATTAATTGGTCTTGCTTTATCTATAAATTAGCATAAACCTGTATTATCTAGCACTCTAAAAATATCTATATCTATAAATTAATAATGATATATCAAATAAAAAAACAGTATATTTAAATTGACGCACTATCATTAAATCTACCTAACTTAATAATACCTAAAGAGCCTGTAGCCTTCTTCGATAAATGGATAGTCCATTATTGCAATCAGTATATCCTAACAGTGTTATTATTACTCAAATCGGAAGCATTTTTCAGAGATTCGAGCCAAGCAAACAAATAAACAAACTGTTCAGTTTTATAATATAGCAAGTAGGTACAGATAGATATCTTAATCATTGCACTTTTAAGGCTTCGATAAAATTCTTGATAAAATAATAGCGAAATACCTAGTGGCTGTCGTTAGAATCTTACTCGAAATTAATCGCTTTACTAGAAACTAGAAAGGTCAAGATATTTTTAATGGATTTAAATTATCGTTAGATAAATGCTATCAAGTTTCCGATATTTATTGGTGAACGGGATTGACACATTATGTGTGCCAAATTAGTAAATAACATTATTACTGGCGACCCGGCGCGTGTTCGACGTTCTATTTTCAAAATTGCACATAAAATCATATTGGTACGCGTACGTACTACGAATCGGTACGCGTCAAAACATCAACGGCCACCCGCTCCGCGTATGCAACCGCACGCACTGCGACCGCGACCCCCGAACCGGACGTCAAGGTCACGCGCCTCGCTCGGAACACGTTCCATTTTTATTAAATTTGAAAACGTTCGGTCCATTTTCAAAATTGCACATAACTGTTTCACACGACTAATCATAGATGCGTACAACAACCGATACACGTTACAAAACTTACAGTCGCACCCTCACCACGTATGGCATCGCTCGCACTGCGTCCGCGACCACCGAACAGGACGTCAAGGTCACGTGCCTCACTCGGAACACATACATTTTTGATTCAATTTGATAATAGTCGCTTCTTTTGGCGTTCTATTTTCAAAATTGCACATAACTGTGTGACACGACTAATCATAGACGCGTACGTACAACATACATATACCGGTATTAACAACAAAAGTCGCTCGCACTGCGACAGCGACCCCCGAACCGGACGTCAAGGTCATGCTCACGCGCCTCTTTCGGAACGTGTTCCATTTTTAACCGACTTCAAAAATGGAGGTTCTCAATTCGACTGTATTTTGTCTTGGGTTATTTCAGAACTTTTGACTGGATGAACAGATTTCGATGCTTCTTTAATTTGAAAACTATTGCCTCCCGGTAGCATTAAAATTTGATCTAATTCTCACAATTTCAAGGTTAAATTATTTGTACGGAACCCTTCTGTCGCGACTCCCACTCGCTCTTGACAATCTTAACGTCAACGTGAAAGCTCCTTTTCGGCGTTCCTTTTTCAAAATTCAAATTGATTTAAATCTACATGCAAGCTGTCAGACATCAAGCAACAGACTATAAATGTTCCGCAGATAATTAAAAATTTCACGGACGGTTTTAAAATGCAGAATAGCCAAAACTATTCCGAACACCTAATGTGGCAATTTGAGTCTTTACAATACATAAACAAAAACTTTATGTTTTTGCGTTAATAAATGTACAGTTTTAAAACGGGACGTGGTTTTATATCAATTTAGTGTTTAATAGGAAATTGCTCTAAGAGTTGCACATAAGAATTTTCTGTTCCCGATACAAGCGATTTAATCATAAATTGTCCTACAGTGTAGTTGTATTTTCGTCATTCGTTAATTGATTGATTTCATATCTTCACAAAATACCTACATAGTATAAAACAAAGTCGCTTCTCGCTGTTTGTCTGGCCCTATATGCTAGTATGCTTAGATCTTTAAAACAACGCACCGTATTTTGATACGGTTTTTAACCGACTTCAAAAAAAAGGAGGAGGTTATCAATTCGGCCGGTATATTTTTTTTTTTTATGTATGTACACCGATTACTCCGAGGTTTTGGTCCCATAAAAATTTTATTCGGATAGGCCCAGTAGTTTTTATTTTATGAGCATTTTTGTCTGTAGATATTTGTAAATTTTGCAAGTGCAAGTTTGAAGTCGGTTGTTTTTAACGCAGTTATCACTTGTATTAATAGAGTGGTACGTTAGGACTTTCATTAGAGTACCTATAGGTACTGAAATCATGAGTCAGACATAGCGCAGTAGGCGAAAATAGCAAAAGTAGTAGTAGTAGTAGTCACGGACGGAAAGTCACTCTCTGAATAAAATAATATCAACCCATCAAATTTGACGCTATGATATCCAACTTTAAAAATCCACTACACACATACAAACATACAAATAACATTTAGATTTACATCAATCGATTGTACTCTTACCTATCTATAGAGTAGTTACAACTATAAAACATAGACACATAAATTTTGCCCAAATTGCTTGCTTCGGTATCAGAAAATGCTCTCCATAAAAAAATCTCCTCAACATTTTTGACGCTATGATATCCGACTTACTACATACAAACATACAAATAACATTTAAAAGATTAACATCTATCGTTTGTATTCTACACAGAGCAGACACAACACCGCGCACATTTCTTCGCGACTTTCACCTTTATCGAGAAAGTACGCGACGAGATCAATGTTAATTTCATTAGTCTGTGCATTTTTACTGATTTAAAACGTGATTTTTTTTTGTTATAAAACCGATAGATAATTAATTGCTTATTATGTGAATTAAAAAGGAGATGAATAGGTATCCTATGTTTAATGAAAAATTGTAATGCTATACAACTGAAAATTAAAATCGTATGCCTTTATCAAAGTTCCATCCATTTCAAAGAAGACGATTTTAGGCGTGATTTACATTATAGTTAGCAATTTTTTATCTCTGACTCAGTTAATATGCCAAAAATATCCTAGTAAATACAGAACGTAATAATAATAGATCAAACTGCAAATATTTAAAAAAAAATTCAAAAAGGATATAATTTTTTATCAGAATCAAGGTTTAAATTTGTTATCTGTGCCCAATATCTTCGCGATAAGCGCTGACGTCATCCACAAGGTAGATAAAGAATGCTATTTTCTTACACATAAATGTTTTGTAATACCAATGCAAGAAAAACAGCAATGAAAAATGTTGCAAAAGTGGGGAAAAAATATCCTAGAGTTCATACGAATTTGCATGGATTTGATAGTGCATATATATTTGCTTGTTTGCAAAAATTCACTGTTAGGAATTACATTTATCACGGAAGACTATAGCCTATAGTCTATACATTAGCACCACGCTAAAGCCTTGTTTCCACTTGAGCATGCTCAGGCGAATGAGCGGCTCATTTGGCCGAGCCGCTCAAGTGGAGACGTCTGAGCACGTGCGGCCCGAGCATGCTCAGGCCACTTGAACAGCTCGGCCAAATGAGCCGCTCATTCGCCTGAGCATGCTCAAGTGGAAACAAGGCTTTATACCCACAGGAGCTGAGCAATCCGGGTAAAACCGCGTGGGACAGCTAGTATTCTAATTTGTAAATCTCTGGTAATCAACCGGACAATAACTTCAGAAGATTAAATATTGACACATAATTTAAAGGTATGTACGTGTGAGTGTATGTACCTGAGTACATGTTAATCATTCTTATTTACCTGTCTGAGTAATAAAGTTCCTTGAACTTTTCTAAAGTGTAAATAAACGAATAACGTCATTTATTCCTGAATTTATATATATATTTTTTTTTGGTTTTTATGGCATTCAAATGCTTTATAAATATAAATTTATAAAGAATAGAAAAAATTCGATCACGAGGCGGGACTCGAACCCGCATCCTTCGCGCCATTCCGGGGCGGATGCCTAACCAACTCAGCCACTCGTGACCCGCCTGAGCAATCGAATTTATTCTATCCTTTCAGTTTTATGTGTCTTAAGGGACACACCAAGGGTCATTTATTCCTGTCATAAAATCCATACTAATAATTAGTGTTAAAAACACAAGTCAATAACTGCGTTAAAAACAACCGACTTCAAACTTGCACATGCAACATTTACAAATACAGACAAAAATGCTCATAAAATAAAAACTACTGGGCCTATCCGAATAAAATTTTTATGGGACCAATTCGACACCATCCCGCATCGAACAAAAAAAGAATCACGTAAATCGGTTCGGAAACCTCGGAGTAATCGGTGTACATACATAAAAAAAACATACCGGCCGAATTGATAACCTCCTCCTTTTTTTTAAGTCGGTTAAAAAACAAATTGGTCCAGTTATTATTTTTAATATAAATATCTGTGTTTTTTCGACAGCGTCTTTATTCATTTCAATATCTTAAGAACTGTAATGGAACTCTTAAATAAGAAATATAGGTATCACAAATTAGATCATAACTTCTTAACTACGAAAAAAGAGCGAGCACATGTGTCAGAAGTGAAACTTCTTTGGCAAGATTCAAACGTATTACCCTGACGCGACCTTGAAATGTAATTCTCAACGCGCCTAAAGAAACCGCATAACATACATTTGGGTAGCTCAAAGGGTGCTCTACCAGTCTACCTCTTGGCCACCACTTGACAGTCTTTCCTGGGACATCCTATATATATAATTGTTTTCGTATAACAATGCACATTTATATCGTACTAGCAAACCGGGCGAACTCCGTTTCGCCACCAGAGACACCTTTTCTTTGCTATAAACCTCATGGAGCCCGAGACCTTTTCCAACGAATGCAAAACTGTGGAAATCGGTTTGTGCGTTCTGGAGTTATAGCGTCAGGAAGGAAAACCCGACTTATTTTTAATTATATCGTATGTTTATTTCATCGTGATACGTACAATGGAACGCGGGTGAGAGTCGTTAGTGTTTAAATTTCAAACCATTGCCTTTAGCACAGAATAGTGTGGGGTGCGTGATAATGGATAGGTATTAATTACACTAGGTACAGTACCTTTTGTGATGCACAAATAACCACACACTCACAGTTTTAACGTTTATTACTCCACATAGAAGGAGAGAGACAATTATCGGATACAAGCAACACTTTGGACATGAAAATACAAGAACAAAAAGAAACTGACAATGAGCGTATTCAATAGCTAAGATCGAACTAGTTAATTTTACAATGAAGAAACTTGATGCAAAGTATTACGATCTACCCGCTGGGATCGTGATAATTTAGTCGCGGCACGCATACTACGCAAATACCGCGACTATGCTATAGAATAATAAATATTATAATTATTTTGTATAGGTGTAATGCATGTCTGTATTTTTTGTGTTTTTGTGTAATGAATGTTTGTGTTATAATTAAATACGAATATAAATATGAAATAAAATATTTAAATACTTGTTGTGTGTAATAAATACGTATGATAAAATACATACACTAAAATATTGTGTGTTAGCCACATCACTCCCCTCCAGAGACCGGGTTAAGGGCGATAAAAGTCTGGGAAGTGAACTCTCCTCCCAGAGCGAGTGGTATATGCCACGGGAGCACTGGGAAGAGGTAGGGGAGGACTGGGAGGTGGAATAGCAGGAGAAGGAAGGATTTCAGGAGAAGACGACAGTAAATAGGCTGGCTTCAGGCGGTCTATGCTTACCGTCGTTGACTTTCCTTTTAATTTAATTTTGAAAAATTTTTGATCTCTTGAAATTACCTCATGTGGTCCTGTATACGCGGGTTGAAAAGAGCCACGCAGTGCGTCTTCCCTAAGGAATACGTGACTACATGCGGCTAAATCTTTGTAGATAAATATTTTTTTCTTGCCATGATGCTGAGTTGGTACAGGACGAATATTCCTGGCGAAATTCGTTAACCGAGCTGATAAGTCGGTGATATCGGTAGTATAAGACGAAGTGTCGTGACCAAAAAATTCACCTGGTAGGCGAAGTGGTTCACCGAAAACCAGCTCAGCTGAGGAAGAGTGTAGATCCTCTTTCACAGCACTTCTTATGCCGAGGAGCACGAGAGGTAGTGTTTCTACCCAGTTTGCGTCAGCGTGACAGGTAATTGCAGCTTTCAATTGTCTGTGGAAGCGCTCCACTAAGCCGTTGCACTGCGGGTGATATGCCGTTGTCTTACGGTGATCGAAGCCGATAGACTTAGCGAGCTGCTGGAATAGGGCCGATTGGAATTGTGCACCGCGGTCAGTAACGACGTCGGTGGGACAACCATAACGGGCTACCCAGCAGGACACAAAAGCTTTCGCGACTGTTTCTGCGGTGATGTCGGTAAGTGGTACAGCTTCCGGCCATCGCGTGAAGCGATCGACGGCTGTTAGGCAATACCGATAATCACCGCAAGGTGGTAAAGGGCCGATTAGGTCTATATGGACATGTTTGAATCGCGCTGAAGGTAAAGCGAGCGTACCAATAGGTGACGCGACATGCCTGTTTACCTTCGAGCGCTGACAGGTCAAACATGCCTTAGACCATTCGCGGCAGTCCTTCCGCATTAAAGGCCAGACAAACCTCTGTGCAACAAGCTTGGCTGAAGAATTTGCACCTGGGTGGCTTAATGAGTGCAGACAATTGAAAACCTGCTGACGCAGTTGTGTAGGGACGAAAGGTCTGGGAGTCGGTGTACTGACGTCGCAGTACAGTGGAGTACGACTTCCAGGTAAATTCATCTGTTTTAGGCGAAGAGATGATTCGCCTTTGAGATGCGCGGTGAGCTCAGGATCTGAAGCTTGTAACCTTGCCATCTCTTCTAGATCGACCGGCCTCTGCAGTTCACATACGCGCGATAAAGTATCAGCGACGACATTATTTGCACCTGATATGTGCTGTATGTCGGTTGTGAACTGCGAGATGTAGTCGAGGTGTCTATACTGACGCGGCGTGCAGTTACTTTTCCTCTCGTGGAAAGCGTAACATAACGGCTTGTGGTCAGTATAGATCGTGAAGTGATTAGCCTCCAGCATGTGTCGGAAGTACCGTATACTCTCGTAGATGGCAAGGAGCTCTCGATCGTATGGTGAGTATTTTACCTGTGACGGGCTCAGCTTGCGCGAGAAGAATGCGAGCGGCTGCCAATCATCATCCTTAAGCTGTTGTAGGACTCCACCTATCGCTGTATCTGAAGCGTCAGTGACGAGTCCTAATTTAGCTTCACTGGCAGGATGAGCAAGCAGGGCTGCTTCGCAAAGGCTTTTCTTACAGTCCTGGAATGACTGCAGCGAATTTCCTTCTATGACCACGGGATGAGAACCTTTGACGGAACCTACAAGCAAAGCGTTTAAAGGTGCTTGTATTTGGGCAGCATTAGGCAAGAAACGTCGATAAAAATTGACCATGCCCAAGAATCTTCGAAGCTCTCGAACAGTTCTTGGGACAGGAAAATCGGCGATGGCTTGCACCTTGCTGTCCAACGGTTTGGTTCCCTTTTCAGAGATTTCGTAGCCTAGAAATGTTACCTTAGGAGCGCCGAAGACGCACTTGGCTGTGTTTATAAGAACACCATAATCTCTCATACGGGTAAAGAGTTGGCGCAGATGGTCTTCGTGCTCTTGTGCTGATCTGCTGAATATCAGGAAGTCGTCGAGATACGGATAACAGAAATCTAGGCCTCGCGTCAATTCATCGACAAATCTCTGAAAAGTTTGACCTGCGTTGCGAAGTCCGAAGGTCATGAAAGGAAATTCGTATAAACCGAATGGTGTGCTGATTGCCGTCTTCGGGATATCGCCTTCAGAAACAGGAATCTGATTGTACGCCTTAACTAAATCGATGACAGAAAATATAGTACAACCAGACAGACAGTGTGAAAAGTCCTGTATGTGCCTGATTGGATACTTATCTGGTATCGTTCTTGCGTTGAGAAGTCTGTAGTCACCGCATGGACGCCATCCATTGTCCTTCTTCGATGCGAGGTGAAGCGGAGACGACCACGGGCTGTCAGATGGACGGGCTGTTCCGTTGGCTATCATAGCCTCAAATTCCTGCTTTGCTATTTTGAGTTTGTCAGGAGCCAAACGTCTAGGGGAACAGGAAACGGGAGGGCCAGGGGTTGTGCGAATGTGGTGTGTAGTGTTGTGTTTGACAATACCTGGAGTACCAGCGGGGCGTGTTAATTCTGGGTATTGCGCTAAAATTTTATGATAATTACTATCACCACCAGTTACAACCTTAACACTAGAAATATTACAATTAATTGAATTACATTTACTTGCTGAGCTGCTGACATTGGTTAAGCCATCGATCAGTTGTTTATTACCAACGTCAACAATAATTCGGTAGTGAGAAAGAAAATCTACACCAATAATAGCTTTAGTGACGTCAGCTAGAACAAAACGCCATGGAAATACGCGACGTAAGCCTAAGTTAAGGTTTAATTGAATGTAACCGTAAGTATCGATGACGGAACCATTGGCAGCACACAGTTGATAGTTAGTCTTACATCTTTTTTCAGACACAGCAGTTATAGGAAAAACACAAATATCACTACCGGTATCTATTAGATATTCAACATTTAGAGTGGGGTCCGTAATGAAAAGACGACCAGGGGAAATGGGACAGGCGTTAGTCGCCATCACTGACTGTCGTACGCGTTTCGTGTCGTGCGATGCCTTGAAGTCGCATGGCTTAATGCATCTGTTAGCCTTTGTGCCATGTTTGTTATGATACCAGCAGATAGGATAACGCCGGTAATTAGAGTGGGATCGTCGAGAAGAAGACCGTGGGCGACGATGGGGAGAGGGACCTCTGCGCTCGCGAGGGCGGGACCGTGGTTATTTGTGCATCACAAAAGGTACTGTACCTAGTGTAATTAATACCTATCCATTATCACGTCGGGGTCACCAATTTGTGGGGTGCGTGATAATGGATAGGTATTAATTACACTAGGTACAGTACCTTTTGTGATGCACAAATAACCACACACTCACAGTTTTAACGTTTATTACTCCACATAGAAGGAGAGAGACAATTATCGGATACAAGCAACACTTTGGACATGAAAATACAAGAACAAAAAGAAACTGACAATGAGCGTATTCAATAGCTAAGATCGAACTAGTTAATTTTACAATGAAGAAACTTGATGCAAAGTATTACGATCTACCCGCTGGGATCGTGATAATTTAGTCGCGGCACGCATACTACGCAAATACCGCGACTATGCTATAGAATAATAAATATTATAATTATTTTGTATAGGTGTAATGCATGTCTGTATTTTTTGTGTTTTTGTGTAATGAATGTTTGTGTTATAATTAAATACGAATATAAATATGAAATAAAATATTTAAATACTTGTTGTGTGTAATAAATACGTATGATAAAATACATACACTAAAATATTGTGTGTTAGCCACAATAGTGAATAGTACAGGCTATAACACTCAGGTATCACGTACCTACATATCGATTGGTGAAATTGTTTTTGAAATATTTCCAGTTATTCCAGAGATTAGCGCGTTTAAATTAAATTATTGTAAATCTATGGTAACCCTATAAACACCAAAATCTATTTAGCAGTTGCATTAACATTGAATAAAAAATTAAAAACATATACAATCCAGAACATAACCTATCGCGTCCGCGTGAAAGAGTAACAAACATAATAAAAATATATTTTTAAAAACTTTAACATTTTCATTCGCGATCGAACCCATGGGCAAACGCAAGTATTTCTATATCTTATGTGTTATTCTGAGCTACACCACTGCTAAGTCATGTGGCTTAGAACTGTCATCAACATCAACATCCGTTCAGTGGTTTTCGCGTTCAAGAGTAACAAACATACACCAATACTACTTTCGTGTTTATAACATCAGTAGAATACCTATAGGTATGACTCTACAATAATCATGTAGTTTAATGAGTAATGTGACGTCACACAGCCTTTTTTTCTCCAGGACCTTATCGGCAATGATGTCATCGATACGTGCTCATATTATGAATATTTAAAATTACTAAATCGTTTATCATACAATGCTTTTGTCTTACTAGCTTCGGATATTGATTACAGATTATTAACTATTGTCTAGCTAGTTATATTTAAAGAGAATTCATTATAAAATTACTTAACAGACAAAAAAAAATATTTCACCGGAAGTATGCTACATTTTCTAGGAAAATTTTATTAAAAGTACAAGAGAGCCTACCAGTAAAAAAAATCAAGCAGTAAGTACTAAGTAATAAAAAGGAGCGTGTGTGCCAAGCACACGTGTCTGAAGTGTAACTTCTAAGATTCAAAGATACCAAAATCGTCGCCTTACTCCATCAGACCGCAGACGTGACTGTATTGCCATGACGTGACCTTGAAATTTTACTCTCCACGCGCCTAAAGAAGTTTCACTTCAAAAACCTTACATTATTGCATACCTAGGTTTATTAAATCCTTCTACCTTCAGAAAAATGTATCTAATCTATACTTAATATTATAAAGCTGACGAGTTTGTTTGTTTGTTTGAACGCGCCAATCCCAGGAACTACTGGGCCGATTTGAAAAATTCTTTCGGTATAAGATAGCCCATTCATCGAGGAGGGCTACCTATATATAGTCTATATATTATCACGCTAAGAGTTAAGACCAACAGGAGCGGAGCATTGCGGGAAAAACCTCGGGGCACAGCTAGTAAAATAATGATAAATAATAAAATAACTCCGTTCAATGGTTAGATCGTGAAAGCGTAACAGACAGTAACTTTCATAAATTTATGGAATTTATATTAAAATAGTCTAGTTAGGAATTTCATAATTACCTCGTAAATATATTCAAGAAATATAAAAATAGATTACCTACAATTCACTATTATCACTACATAGTATAAAACAAAGTGGCTTTCTCTGACCTATGTCCCTTTGTAGGTATAAACCAACGCAACGGATTCTGATGCGGTTTTTTTTAATAGTCGGTCCATCTGCATCCCTATGTATGCTTAAATCTTTAAAACTACGCAACGGATTTTGATGCGGTTTTTTTTAATAGATAGAGTGATTCAAGAGGAAGGTTTTAGTATAAAATTTAATAGGTTTTAGATAAAGCGAGCGAAGCCACGGTTGTAAAGCTAGTAATAAATATATTATAGGAAAATACAAAGCAAATGGAATATAATTTACATTTCTATAATTCTATAATTTCTATACTTAAATTATATTTATTATTCATCCTATAATGATAATCCATAAAAAGAAATACCAAAATCGTCGCCTTACGTCATGACGTGACGGTATTGCCATGACGGGACCTTGAAAATTTACCGTCAACGCGCCTAAAGAAGTTTCACTTCAAAAAACAAAAGGCTTCTTGAGAATTAGCTTGAGTCATTCTTCCCTATAACTTATCTAAACGGTAAGTAACTAAGCATGATCCACATCGGAATTTTAAGCCGGTGACAAACTTAATTACCCCATAGATATGGTAATACGATAATTTAAGTGGTTTAGTACGGCGTACGACAAACATACTAACAAAAAATCTTGAATTACCTTAGCCGTTTGAGGGTTGACTAAAAATAGGTCTATTAACAAGTTATTTTTATATTTTCCTAAACCGTTTTAGGGTTGACGAAAAATAAACCTATTTAGTTACTTATATTTATTTCGTATTAGGATTAGGTTTTTATAATACTGTTACTAGCTATAAAGAAATTCAAAGGTTTTAGATGGTTATTTGTAACTCTGAAACGATTGCACAGTTTTGGATGTTCTTCTCAACACATGATAATCATATTCAAGTAAAGAATATTTTAGTTTTAACTGTCCCAGGTAAAATCGAACCTTAACCTTTCCTTTTCACTTTCCACCATCTCATATTAGGTATCTAAAATAACATCAATTTTTTGTTTACGGATGCTGAATAATGTATAGAAAATAACTTAATAGATGACGCGACTTTTTGTTAGAAAACCATCCTTATTATAATATACCTACTTGTCGGCGAAATAAAAACGTATTTCGTATATAAATATTTACTCAAGGCTTCTGTTAAATAGTGACGTTAGCACACACTCACTAATTAGGACGAACCTAATAAACCTGTACTGCTACTTGTCTAGGTATATGTATCAAGATTTATATTGATTAGTATATACAGGTCTACAAAACAAGTTAACTGATCCTTATTAGTTCTATAATTGTGGTAATACCAAAAAGAAATATAAAATAGTATCAAAAAAATATTGTTTGCAATTTGAAACGCCTCTATACGAATCCCTACAAAAAACATATATCTGTAAAAACAGAGGCAACCATGTCTCAAAACAGGCAAGAAACAGAGGCATCCCGCCTGCAAAAAAAAACAAACAGCTTCTCAATTCAAAATCCGCACAAATTCACACTGGCCACCGCGAGCCGCTTTGCAAAATCGTTTGGAATTCTCCACTACACGTAAAACTGGCCACTGATAAAAAAAAAATAAAAAAATACCAAATTTCAAATTTGGAACATATCACAACACATGCACAGATCACCTTATCCACGCACACACTGATAATAACACTAATGTAACGCGACGTGCACGCTCCGAGCGTCGGCAGCAGACTGGCGGTTATGCCATAAATGGCCTGTTTCCGTCATCGCGAAGAATGTTGAAGATCCGCGGGCGACGCGTAAAATTGCTAATTGCCGGCTAGATTTGTACGCGCGGCTTCGTTTGTATCTTTTCAAAGCACTTTTTGAAGTTTCATTGACTTATGTAGCTTTTTGATAACCGTATTTTCACTATCCGTACCAACATTTTTAGACCCTTAAAAATTTGGCAAGTCGGGTCCATCTTTAGTCGAGTTATAGCGTAACAATTTAAAATGTATTTAATACAATTACAATACGATTGAAATATAAGTATAAGCTTGAAATGTTTCTATTTAAGTGGCACAAATATAATTCTGTAGAAATCTAAGTTATGAATTTTATATGAAGGTCAAAAATGTAGCTTTTTGGTAGTATACCTGAGCAGGAATATTTCTATAAATTATTGAGACCTTTTTCTTTCTTTTAATAAGTGGAAACAATTCATGGCATTGCAGTGTTTTAATTGATTGTTTGTTACTATTGTACTTAAAACCCGCATTTTCAAATTGAAAAATAGATAGCTACTTTACCGACATAGACTTAAATTTTCGGTGTCAACCCGACAAATGCGCGATATCCGGCTAGTATATAATGAGGACGTTAAAAAAAGAATATATTATAATGTACATAAGTATGTACACCGCGCGTCAAGTTTTTTATACCATTAATACTATGCGAAATAACAATGGTATCGATTGACACAAGTACGCGATGGTTGTACCAAATACATATATGTGCCGAAAAAGAAAATCGTTCAAAAGTAATTCAACATTATTAAAAGCTTATTGTGTTCCTACAGAAGGCATGTGAGGGTTAAGTCCATAAAGTTCATAAAGTCACAATAAAAGTAAGTGCATATTTTGACCAATTTTATGATGTAAATTTTGATCAGTCAATTTGAATTTTGTGTCCGCTTTAAACCTCGGCAGGTTAGCACCGACATTGGAAAATACCCGAGAAGAATAGTTGAAAAAATAAAAATAAATAACTGTAGATGAAAATAGCGCGATTTTTCTTTAATTTCTGAAAAAAATTAATTCAGATTAATTAATTAGAATTAAAAAGGATTTTATTATTTTTTTATGAATTGCACACAGCGGAGGGTTTCTTCTTTTATTTCAACAAATGCATAATTTAAAATAAAAATGAAAATAAAATAAAATTTCTTATCAAATACATAGTTTCGCCGCAGTCATAGAAACCCCAATATCCTACGGAACCACACAGTAATAATATACGGAACCCGCTACCAATTTTCAGTGTACGGTGATTAGTTAACACTTATTAGTCAGAGATAATTCATGTTATTTATGGAATATGACCGTCATTTATCTCTTGCATAGAGACTTTTTTATTATATTATTTTTCTATATACAAGGACGTACAAACAAACGTTGTTTTAGACTCGCTGTTCCCCGCGGTTTCACCCGCATGGCTCCACTCCTGTTGGTATTAGCGTGATGATATAATATAGCCTATAAGCCTTCCTCGATAAATGGGCTATCTAACACCGAAAGAATTTTTCAAATTGGACCAGTAGTTCCAGAGATTAGCGCGTTCAAACAAACAAACAAACTCTTCAGCTTTATAATATTAGTATAGATAGAATATGTGTAACTATTTATGACTGTTTTTAAGATTTTCTTGCCTCCTTGCAGTATTCGCGACCGAGGGATACTGCGGTCTGGGACCTACTTTATCTACAAGTTTTATTTTGGGTTGTTTATTGGCTCCTTGTTACTGTGGTTACCACAGTCCTGGGTTCCATTCCCGGTAGGATCTAACAAACAAAATACTTCCTCAACGTTCTCCGGGTCAGTAAATAACTAAATAAGTACCTAATATATAATTGAATATAATATGTATATATACATATAGTTATGAGAAGGCAGTGGGTCACTTCATAGGAATTTTAGACTGTTTCCTCCGCGTGTCATAATGTAACGATTAAATACAAATAAGGATAAAACATAATACGTACCTAGGTATATACTGCTGATATGTTTTCGTATTATAGAAACACAAGCAATATAAAGATATTCGATTTTATTTACGTGTAATTAATACAGATTTGATGAATTTTTATCGTGATTCGTGACACCACAGACTAATCACTGCTTACATGTATAAAACCCCGTCCGATTAGGGCCCTTCTGGCCTCCTCCACTCAAGCGACAGCTCAAGCCGAGGTTCGTGGTCCCCGTCAAGGGGGGACGCCCTTGTGCATGTCGCTACCAGGGTGAACCTTCAGTTCACCCCCGCGTCCGCGTTAAAATGTAGAAGCCCTTCTGGCTAACATTGAGAAACACCACACAAAAAAAAAAAAAAAAAAAAATGTATAAAACAAAGTCGCTTTCTCTGTCTCTATGTCACTTTGTATGCTTAAATCTTTAAAACTACGCAATGGATTTTGATGCGGTTTTTTTAATAGATAGAGTGATTCAAGAGGAAGGTTTAAGTATATAATTTATTAGGTTTTAGACAAAGCGGGCGAAGCCGCGGGCGGTAAGCTAGTTATAATATGTATACATGTACTACGTATACGTGATACGTTTAGATTTTAGAGGAATATAGGCATTATAAAGACAGTCGTTACAAAAGATGGGGTCCTTATTTTTATATCAATTTTAATAAATAAATAAGTAACATGTTTTAACTAAATAAGTTGCTTGATATAATTGAAATTGAAATAATTTGTACAGTCATAAATATCAAAAGTAAGTTACTTATTAGTTATTAGTTACTAGCTTTTCACCCGCGGCTATTGCCAGCGCAGTCAAACCCGCATAGTTCCCGTTCCCGTGGGATTTCCGGGATAAAACATATCCTATGTTCCGGTGTAAAAAGTAGCATATGTCCTTTCTCGGGTATCAAAATATCGCTATACCAAATTTCATGCATTGGTTCAGTAGTTAAGGCGTGATTGAGTAACAGACAGACAGACAGAGTTACTTCGCATTTATAATATTAGTATTGATTATTATAATATAGTATGGATTACCCACAAAATTACAAAAACACTCAACATTTTTCTACCAAAGTACAGATAACGCAACTTCCCTCCTCCCTAAATATATAAATCAACCAATAAGCTGCAAACAAGACGAGTTTTCGTTTGTCCATCGTATCCACGTACGTCTGAAATAGTGATTTCTGTAAACATGAGGTTACCATCTGCGACACGTGCTCACCACCCGCTGGGGGCGCGGTCCTGTAAGGGCACACTATACACGAAATACTGAATATTCATTGAATTTGACTTTTAATGTATGCAAACTAGTTGTTTTTTTGTTATATTTAAAATAAAAGTAAAATTGTAAAGCACCACCAATTCAAATGTTATCCTTTTTCATTTTTGCCCGGGTTGTCGTTACGTCATTCGAAATAGTTCTCCATACAAAATAGGAACTTTTAACCCTGCTAATATTATAAAGTTGCAAGTTTTTTTTTTGTGGTTGTACGCGGTAATCCCAGCAACTACTGGGTCGAATTAACAAAACGTTGCATATTTTGGATAGACCATATTTTGTCGAAAAAGGTTTTAGGGTACCTACAGAGGAATGCGACAGGTACCCAGAAAACATCACCAATCGTGTATAGCACGCCTAACGCCCAGTAGCTAACGAACTTCGAAGCCGTAAAATAATTACTTTTTTTTATAAACAAGCCGACATGCCGGCAGTCGGCACAGGGTACTATAAGATATTTACGAATATGGAGGGAACTCTCAATTTTATTTGCAGGTTTTTTTTCCAAAATAGCGGATAAATTATGGCATAACATTTAATTCGATTCTTTAGGCCAGCGTTCTGCGTTTCCCAAACTGGGGTCCCCGAGCATATCCCGGGAGGTCCGCAGACGAATCAAGAAAATTACGAAAGCCCAGTGAGAAAATTAGTGGCCAGACTATTCTGACGACCGGACTTTGTATTTTTCAGTTTTAATATGGAATAATCTGTCAAGTGATGGATGGCTAAGCTATTTCATACAAAAACACTGCAAGAAATTAAACAATTTTTAAAATAATATAGATTCACTTATGCGAATAAGTTTTTTTGGGGGTCCGGGGATCATGGTAAGGTGGCGATAGGGCTCCGCCTCTGGAGAGGTTGGGAAAGGCTACATGAAGTCGATGTAACTAGATATATTAGGAGTTTGGGTCAATATGTGTATGTAATTTATAATTGTGTAAAAATTAATAACCTATTAAACAATTTATTCAATGCAAAAAAGTACTTTCTTTCAATATTAAAAGCTTTAGAAAACTTAGAAATTATCTGTAGCAAATTCATCAAGGTGAAAAATGATGAGTAATGTCTTATTAATTATAATTTATTTCTACTTAATTTTGTTTAAGAGATGACAAAAAATCAAATCAAAAACGAAACAGCAGTTTTATGACTCAGGAGGGTGAACCAGCGGATGCGTCACTTGAGCGTCACCATCCACAATTAAGTAACGGATGTATGTTTTAAATAGAATTTACAAAATTAGATGCGATTTTAGGAAAGGATTATGCGAAATACTATCAGAAACAAATTAAAATCTAATGCTTTTTCCCTAAGCTTTTTCCCTACATAGTATAAAGTGGCTTTCTCTGTCCCTATGTCCATATTAACTATGTCCCTATGTATGTTTAAAACTTTAAAAATACGCAAAAGATTTTGATGCGGTTTTTTTCAAATGATTCAAGTTGAAGGTTTTAGTATATAATTTTAGAAAAAGCAGGCGAAGTCGAAGGCGGAAAGCTAGTGTATTTATAAAATCACAAGGTTTTAAAATGTGTAATTCCAACAAATTATAAAATCTATTGAATGTCCGTCTGTGGTAATCTCCAAAATAGAGCTAGAAAAATAAACAATAACAACAGTAACAATTCTATTTTAGTACCAACTAAGTTATATTTATTTCATTACATTTTAAACTACCTATTTTTAAACATTGCCACACATTGTTGCAGTCATTTATGAGTCATTTTTACATATTGAAAAAAATAATTAAAATCCCACATCCAATTATTTACTAAATAATAACAAAACACTCGTGATTTCCTTATCGGCATTCCGTTAATAGGAAATACAAAAGGTGACTGAAGTGACCTTAAATACGGTATGAGATAATCTCGGCATTGTAACTTAACAAGAATGCAATGTGTTTTTGAGTTATGTTATTATCTTATTGCTATTAAATTCATGCTTATAATATTGATGGGAAATTTCGTCTGTATGTTTGTCTGACAGGGCTAAACAGCAGCTCTAAATAGAATTTCGAATCAAAGACCTAGAATCCAACACAGGCTGTTGTTTTTTTTTTTTTTTCGTGTCTGTGTGGAAAATATAGTATAGTTTTTCATATGAATGTTTTTTATTACCTACCTTCAATAAATGATAGATAACAACATCTTTATTTGAACTCTGGGCACATCAAGATTCGATTAAATTTATCAAATAGTTGTGGTGTGCACATTCTAAATAAAGATAGGCAACCTGACAACGATTTCTTAAAATTGTGTAGTTTTAGGATCACTATTGATTTTAGGGTGCCCATATAAACACAAAAATATAAACAACTGTAAAACAAAATTAAATTGGTAATAATTAAGCTCTTCCGCCCTTTATTAAGTGCTAAACATTTCATTTCTGCTGGTAGACGAATCAGGGACCCTTCCTAAACAAGACCCATAGTCCATACACAATTGGTCAGTTTTAAAAATAACTCATTCAACCAAACAGCCAAAAATTACAATTCAGTTGAGAATGGACACCAGATGTCTTGAAATCGTGTTTCATTACTAATTCGGGACCTATCATCTTATTATGTGAATTCCATTTTAATCCATTTTAATCAGATGTCTTCTTGTTTTGCAATATTTTTCATTGCTGCTTCATTTCTATTGGTCGTGGTATGATTTTATCTACACAAATACATAATATGTATTATAAAGAGGAAAACTTTGTTTGTTTGTTTGATTGTAATGTATAGGCTCATAAACTACTGGACCGATTTTAAAAATTCTTTCACCATTCGAAAGCTACATTATCCACGAGTAATATAGGCTAACGGAACGGGAACTATGCGGGATTTTCTTCAAAAACGCGGGCGAAGCCGCAGGCGGAAAGCTAGTATAATATATAAAGTATAAACTATTGCCTTCCTCAATAAATATTTTATCAATATTCAAGCAGGGAAAAGAAAATCGAACCACCTTACAATTCGTCAATCGCCAATAACCGCTTGCGTAAGCGCACGCGTTTGTGAATTGTGACCCAATAACTCGGTGCGAGAGAGAGGTACCTACGAGAGCGGGACGGACAGGTGGACCGGCCGGTTCAAGTTCATTGTGATTTGTCGTTTTGGTGCGCTTTTGGTAACGTTAAAGGTGTAGAACTCATTGATTGCAAGTTAAATCGGAAGTTACATTGGTATCACGACTTGATAGAATCGCTGATAAATCTGTTTGATTATTTATTTTTTTTAAAGTGAAACTTTTATTACATCGTCTCAAACTTTTTGGTCTGTGTAGAGTGTAGACTGTAGCGCATGTCGCGTGCGGCACGATACGTACGATAATTATCGTACAAATACGATAATTTTTAGTTAAATGTCTATAGTGTGAAAAAAAGTTTCACTTTTACCGTGGTTTTAAGGTTCGAGCACATTATGTCGGGCCGCAGCGACGCGGGACGGGGCGCATCGCAGCGCAAAATGCGTACTTGGCACATCATTGACGGGCCGGGTCGCAGCTCATTGACGGATTTTTAGTACAGTATACTGCCGGAATTTGCGTGCAACTGTACGTTATGGATAGCTCTGACGAAGAACTTTCGTTTTTTTGCCTGCTCTTAGAAGAAGAAGAACGGCATAGACAAGAAGTTCATCAAAAGAAAAAACGTAAAATATGGATACATCCCATTTGTTCTAAGAGAAAGATATTCGGCGAATACCATCATCTTTTCCCCGATCTTTTAGCAGATGAAGCCAAGTTTTGGGGATATTTTCGGATGACCTCTGATCGATATTTTCAAATCCTTGACATAATAAAGGAGGATCTGCATAAAAAAACTACAACTTTTCGTGAGCCTATCGGACCAGAAGAGCGGCTTGCGGTGTGTTTAAGGTAAGTTTCACTAAAGCGCATACCTAGTGATTTTTAATAATCCTTATAACCTCCCATTTACACAAATACTTATATGTAATTACGCCTTTATCCCTAATGGGGTTGGCAGTGCGTAAACGAGTTAATGCTGTGTAAATTGTATCTTAAATAATTGTTAGTGAGATCGTACGTTAGGGTAGTGTGTATTTGTCTTTTTAATATTTATATTTTCATTAAAAAAAAAACAACGAAATAAATAATTTCAATATTATATTATGATCACAAAATCACAGAACAAAAATCTTACCATTATTATTACCTATCAAACATTATTACCAAAAATATAAAAATGAAACATCTTAAGCTTATAAATCAAAAACAGTATTGTTTAGTTTAATATAATGAAAAATAAAATAAAATAACACAAAAATATAATACCTACGCAATTCGTGTACATGAAATGGATTTAATGGAAAAAAACATTTAATGCGTTATCATCAAGATCAAGACCAATTTCTTCCTGTGTGTTATTATTATTTGTATTCACATTTGTTGAAGTTGGTGTTATAATTTGGTTTGGAGGTTGCGCATATCTAAATCATTTAAAACACCGATTATGGGCGACGCGCTTTCTTGAGATAATTTTAATACATATTGTGGTTTAGATTTGTCCCTGAAAACCAATTCCTCTGCATCGGTAACTATTTTAAAAACTTCACGTTTCACACGAATTTGTACATCTTCCGGAAAATTTGAAACAGTTTCTCCCAAGTTCTTGAAAAAGTCAACTATTTTGTGAGATTCATTTTTCTGGGCCCTGTATTTTTTTTCTAAATACTCTTGCAATAACGAGTGTGTTGGTGAAAGCTGTGGTGGAGTATCTAAACTTTTAGAATTTCTTTTATAAGGACGAGGTGAAATGTCTTCTGAAGAACCAGGACGATTTCTTATAGTGCTTTGAGAAGTACCAGCACTTGAACCGGGGCTATCACGGCTATGATTATCATCTAAAAGACTATTATCCTCATTACTTGAGTCTTGCGAAACATTATTCAGTGGAAAATTTGAAAAAGTTTCATCCTCGTTGCTAATATAGGGGATAAGGAATGACAATAAATCTTCATATTTTGGTTTCTTCATATTTGTAGCAGCTTGTCCACTTTTTGTTTTCCTTAATTTTTTAGCGCGTCTGTAATTGTCTCTTACACGTCTCCATCTTTCTCTGCAAGCTGTAGCTGTGGAAGAAAAAAAATAGGTATTAGTAAAGTTAGAATAATCATGCCATTAAAGGACACCATTAAACATAACCTTATTGACTTGTATAAACGTAAGGATCGGCCAATAGATGTATGATGTTTGAACTAAATAGCTTTTTTTGTTTCAGATATTTGTCAACAGGAAATTCAATGAAGTCATTAGCCACTACTTTTCGACTTGGTGAATCAACAATTAGACAAATTATTTACGAGGCATGTACAGCCATATTTAAGAAGCTGTCACCTAATGTAATGCCCGTACCGACAGAAGCAGACTGGAAACGCAAAGAACAGCGTTTTAGAAGGCAATGGAACTTTCCAAATTGCATTGGGGCACTGGATGGAAAGCATGTTATTATAGAAGCACCACCGAATAGCGGTTCCCTTTATTTTTCTTACAAAAAAACGTTTACTATAGTTTTATTAGCCTTAGTCGATGCGGACTACCGTTTTACAGTCATTGATGTTGGTGCATTGGGTAAAAATTCTGATAGCCAAATACTCAATAACTCTAATTTTTGCAAAGCTTTAATTGATGGACAGTTAAATTTGCCTGCTGATCGTTTAATACCGGGTACAGACATACAGTTACCACATGTCATAGTTGGAGACGAAGCTTTTCCATTAACCAGACATTTGATGAGACCATATCCAGGAAATCAGTTGACAAATGACGAAGACAAGAAAGCTTTTAATTATAGGCTGAGTAGAGCTAGGCGTGTGAGCGAAAATGCTTTTGGTCTATTAGTGAAAAAGTTTAGAGTATACGAAAGACGTTTTTCGTTATTACCGAAACATGTTAATGTTATTATATTAGCTACTTGTTGTTTACACAATTTACTGCGAAACGACATGTGCTACTGGTCTGAAGAGGAAGCTCAGAGAAACGTGGTAACAGAAGCTATCACAGATTTGCCATATATTGGAAGCCATGCAGCACTTGACGCAATGTGTGTCCGTGATCAATTTAAAAGATATTTCGTATCTCAAACTGGTACCGTTGAGTGGCAGACAAGGGTTATTAGAAGAGGTATGCGAAGAAACTAATATCTTGACACTAAGGTGATTTAAGTGATACTGCCCGCTTACTTATAAAAAAACCGGCCAAGTGCGAGTCCGACTCGCATATGAAGGGTTTATTATTTTAAGGTAATTCATTAACTCGTTGTTTATCATATAACTTGGAATAAATACTACGTAAGTTTCTAAAAAAAGTGATTATAGTACATCATAATACAAGTGCGTTATGGTGGTAATTACATATTAAGAAATAAATACATGACAGTGTTTACTTACCAGATTCTTTCATTATATCCCCTATTTCCTTCCAAATATTGTCTCTTCTTTGTTGATCATCGTAATGAGGATCTTGCAAATCATAAAGTTCTTTGTATCCTTGAACTAAATTAATCAAAAGTTCTTCATTCATTTTTGTGAACACCAAAGTATCACGAAAATAATAAAAAATGCAAATATCGTGAAATGAACACGTGCGCGCGTGCACACCAATCCGCTTGCTATAGCACACTGTTGACGGGGCGCAGCGGGGCGGGGCGGGCCGCATCGCACTGACGGAAATCCGCCGCGCAAGAATGCGACCCGCTACCCCCCGGCATAGTGTGCCATAGCAAATACAAATTGTATAGAAGCGATTTGGGTGGACTTTTGCGCTGCGCCCCGACGCGCTGCGGCCCGACATAATGTGCTCGAACCTTTATAAAACCACACAACATTTTTTTACTTTTGACGTATATTTTAATATGCATATTTATCATTTTAACTGACCGGTAGACCTTAGGATGCCCAATCCTGGGTAAAGAATAAAGTTTACCGCGTCAGTTGCCTATATAGACTCATTAGCAGGACCTTCCTTACGACCAATGCATTTACAAAATAAAGTTATGTAATTTATATTAGCGTCCCTACAAGATACACACGAATACTTTTATAGCTCAGGTGATAAGGATGCCGTGGCAGAACAAGGCTGAACTATCCTATAGACTTTCCTTGGCAGGACCTTTATGGTGACCAGTTCTTTAACAAACAAGGGTGCGTTGTCCAAACTGTACAAACACGCTTGAACGACACAAATACACTTGTAAATTACAAAACCCTTATCGTTTATCAGTTTATCAGCTATCTTTATCATGCACAGCTCATGCGAACGGAATAGCATTGTGTAATACGGTGATAAGTGGTAAAATCTTTTCAATTATAACATTATTAGACGGTTTCACAATTTCTAGATATTCAAGCGTAGAGTGAACAGGTATCAGATCTTCTAGGGAAGCGCGTACCATCTTAGACCACATCTCAGCTTAACATCAGGCGAGATTGTGGTCAAGCGCTTCCCTATCGACAATAAAAACAAAAAAAATGTTCTGTTTAGCTTATCCTTCAGTTAAAAGGACAAAACGTGTTACGTGCTTCCTAATATTATAAATACGAAAGTAAGTTTAGTTTTCTTTCACATCGCAGCGGAGATGAAAAGATATTTATTTTATAAGAAACTTAGGAGCGTATAGACTAAGCACGAAAGTATAAAGCATTGTCTAAGGCTGTTTTCACTGTTGTGATACGAAGTCCTTTAAAAACGCGGGCTAAGTCAAAATGTGTTAAATAGATGTGGATAGTGGATACCACGCAAGTAAAACCACATGCTGCAGCTAGTTGTTAATTAAAAAAACAGGTCCTCGGTACCAGTCCTTGTATGTTAGACGAAAATATGGTAATCCCTACCAAAGCGAATCCATAAAACCCGTTTAAATTTAAGCCGGACTCAAATACGAGGTGGCTACTGGCTAATGAAACCATATTTTGTATCTTACTAACTTTCCGCCCGTGCTTCACCCGCTTTGCCTCTA
Source organism: Colias croceus (assembly GCF_905220415.1). Classification (NCBI taxonomy): domain Eukaryota; kingdom Metazoa; phylum Arthropoda; class Insecta; order Lepidoptera; family Pieridae; genus Colias; species Colias croceus. The sequence goes on along the minus strand of NC_059559.1, from coordinate 2,552,470 downwards.
ACCTAAAATTACATACTAAAATCTTCCTGGAGAATCACTCTTCCTATTAAAAAAAACCGCATCATAATCCGTTGCGTAGTTTTAAAAATTTAAGCATACATAGAGATATAGGGACAGAGAAAGCAACTTTGTTTTCTATTACTTAGTGATAGTGATCTACCATTACCATCTATTTCATTAAAAAATCATCCAAATAGATACATGAATTCGTGAGTGATTGAGTCGCAAACATCCAAAATTCTGGCACACTTATAACCACAATATAAATCAGTTCGTCTCCTTCACTTTCATGCAACTTATCATAAGGAAGGAAGAGACAAACTGGCAATTACTCTAAACTTGGATAAAAGCAATGATTAATCTACAATGTAACAGGCTCGATGATCTCACTTTTAACGGTCAGCTTTCAAGGTTATAGTTTTTACGCTCGTTCAATTTATATTCATATAGTATTTATGTTTTAACGACTATTGTAAAAACAATAACGTATAATGTGGACATGTATAAAAAATGTAGGTACCGCAAATTTTTTTATATTAGAGTGGGCAACCTAGCTGATGGTTCCCTGATTGCCGATGGTAAGAGATCACCACCGCCCATGAATATTTGCAAAGTTATAGCGTCTACAAATGCGTTGCGCGCTTTTTAATGCACTTTTATTAGCTTCACCAGTAACACAGAAAACTGTGTAGTTAACCGACCCCTATATACCAACTAGATATTGACTCGATTTTGACATAATATTTTGGTTCTAAAGCGATAGGTTGCTGAATGTAGAATGTCACAGGATTTATATTACCGGCGAAGCCTGGTCGGACTGCTACATAATATTTATATGCAGAAAATACTCTATTCAAAAAGGAATTTTCGAGAAATTTTCACCGATCAATTACCGCTGATCTCACGGTATGTTTGCGATGCAAGTGTGCACAGCGCTATCGCGATCCGAAGGCCGTTGATAATGTTCCAACAATACGCTCGTCTTTTGACGCTTTCCATTCTTTTACGTGTTTAATCTATACATTAACCAGTGATATCATAAGTAGAAAGGTGTAGATAGATTTAAGATTACAACATGATCTTCAAAAACGGCACACTCAAGCACGCAGGAGTAGACTTCAAAATAAGATGGCATGATTGGACAATAACACGATCAAGAAGGGAAATTGTGGCTACTTAGATACGTTTAGACGTGCCAACCCCGAAGCGAATCTCTCACACCTCTTTCCTTATAATATCATGGACATTCATACATAAAAAAAATCGGCGAAATGCATAACGAAAGAATGCATAAGAAATGTTAAGCGTAGGTATCTTTCTAAAGCAGCACGATCCATCCAAATTGGAATACTCATTTTATTTTCAGGATATTTCATTACGGATAATCTAAAAAAATTGTGGTGAATAATTTCGAGAGAGTTTCCATTTTCGTAAGATTGCAATGATATCATCCTCTCAACGGTATTGAACAATCTGCAGCTTAGCAAGATTAAGGCACGGTCAGTGACGTAATAGGTGTACGGTATATAGCAGAATAGCCTTCGTACCTACATCGAAGGGCGAGTGAAATAAAATATATGGTTATTAAAAAAATTGCGTGTCGGAAGTGAAAATTCTTTGGCAAGATTCAAAAATACCAAAGTCGTCGGCTTACTCAATGACGTGACGGTTTTGCCTTGAAATTTTACTCTCAACGCGCCTAAAGAAATTTCACTTCAAAAACTATTATATAGGTAAGATGAAATAAAAAAATTATTGTATTATCACCGATGCTCGATAAGTGTACAAAGTTTGAATTAAATCTGTTTGTTTAAAGTGGGTCAAAAACGAATCTTACGAAGATGCAAACAGACAGGTAAGCAAAAGTAGTAAAAATATATTGTAATTCTTGTTATTTAGATTTCTATGATTGTAGTACAGTTAGTAAATGTAGATTTAAAATTATATATGATACAGTAGGTATGTATACAGTGTACACTTTTAAACTTAACTTTAATAATATCACCAAGTAACACATACAAAATCCTAATCTTTCTATACAAATATAGTAAAGCAGATTAGTTTGTGTGAACCCACTAATCTATGGGTATTACCAGACGGATTTGTAAAAATATTTTTCTATCTGGTAATCCAATTTCTTCAATTGTATTCTGTATATAATTTAAAATGAATCCTTATTTATTTTCGTCTTGCAAACTACTTAATAAAGTAACTAAGAAGATTCATATACAATAGGAAATGAGTAAACAAAAGTAGTTTCAATATTATTGAAATCCCAGTGTAGTATCCATCATACCAAAAATCATTAAAATCAAGCCATTCTCGAGTACAAAAAAAAAGTAATAACTTTCTTCTGAACATATAAAGAAAATATATAACACTCTGGGCTTTCAAAACAGTTGATGCTGTCATGATAATAATTGATAACCCAATTTGATGAGTCACTTAATATTTGACCCTTAATGAGATGTAGTTATGATGTAATGCATTCATAAACTGAATTTTTATTGGCGCGTAATTCAATGGTAGCCACGTGTTATTGTTATAACAAAGTTGTTCCTATTACAATACAAAAGAATATAATGTTACACTTTTTAAGCTTTGCGGCACACAATGTCAAAGGAAAGACAATATTCAAAATAATTATTCCGTACATTTTATTTTAGTGCACTCTTTAAAGAAAAACCGGCCAAGTGCGAGTCGGACTCACGCGATTCCTTACTATGGGGGGTCCCCCTTAATATATATATTTTTTAATTCTTAGTATTTGTTGTTATAGCAGCAACGGAAATACATCATTTGTGAAAATTTCAGTTTTCTAGCTTTCACGGTTTGTGAGATACAGCCTGGAGACAGACAGACATACAGATAGACAACGAAGTCTCAGAGGGTCCCGTTTTACCGTTTCGGTACGGAACCCTAAGGCTATTGCCAGCCTAAACACCAGATTGATGATTGAATCTTTATGCTAAGAAAAGCTATACCAAAGCTTCCATAAATATAGTTGTTAATATTTGTATCCTATCAAATGACATACTACCCAAACATATTCATTCTTAAGGTGGTTGCGGCCCAGGGGCGTAGCTACCGCCGTATGTGCCGTATCAATTATACGGGGCCCCCGCGCCAAGCGGGCCCCCAACGTGCGCTTTTGTGAGAAATCTTTACCCTTCCTAAGGGTCCCCAAACAAAATTTTTATACGGGGCCCCGCAAAGGCACGCTACGCTTCTGTTGCGGTCTTTTAGTTTCCTACAAAATATCTTTTAAAAACCATTATGAAGTAGCAGTAAGATTTTTCAGTAAATTTTGTCATCATCAGAATGAACAAATATACAATTAACAAAGCATCAAAATCAGACAATAACTTAAAATCAACATTTTTCAACCAAACTTTACCTCCATAAAAAATAACTGTATGCAATTTTTTTCCTACTTCTTAGAAATGAATTAAAAATGTTTATAAAGTAAAAAACCATAACAATCTGAGTCAACGACCCGCGGGTGAATTGAGGTCAATTGCGTTTGAAGCACTATTTAATTAACTAGATAATTATAAATATTAATAATAAATCATCTTTAATCCAATATTGATGTCTTGGAAAACTTTTAAATATAATTTTAAAATCATTAAGATAAATCAAATGAGTTTATCTATACTAATATTATAAAGCTGAAGAGTTTGTTTGTTTGTATATTTGTTTGTTTGAATGTATTAATCTCATTATCTACTGGTCAGTTTTGAAAAATTCTTTCAGTGTTAGATTTCCCATTTATCAAGGAAGGCTATATATCATCTCGCTAAGACTAACATGAGCGGAGCAATGCGGGTAAAACCGGGATACACCTTGTTTTTAAATATAATTTACACTAGGTCCCGCGGCTTCGCCCACTTTGACTTAAACCTAATAAATTATATACATAAACCTTCCTCTTGAATCACTCTTATCTATTATAAAAAACCGCAACAAAATCCGTTGCTAGTTTGAAAGACTTAAGCATACAAAGGGACATAGGGACAGAGAAAGTGACTTTGTTTTATACTATGAAGTGATACTATAGGTACTAGACAAAGCCTTCATTCTCATTAATATATAAAGTTAAACAGCTTAACAAATTACAAGTTATAGCCGTGAGTTTTAGAAACTGGTCCTTAATATTTTAAATAAATTATATATTCAACAGTTCTAGAGATATTTGACCTTAAATGGTAGAAATAAAATGTTCATTCAAAAAGTCAATGTCATATTGTAGAGGTCTAAGTTTTCACATAATATAATCAAACATAACTAGTTTCAACATGTGGCTTTGCTTCGGAAATACTTACATACTAAATTGGCTTAGGCAAATTGATTAAAAACTATTTTTTTATTAACTTTTTTTTATTTTTTTATAAAAGAAGGACTATATATTATGTAATAAATAATAAATTATTAAAATTCTAGTATTCTACAACCACTACCCAAATAGTTCGAGTTGCTAGTATATAATAGTAACTGCTCCGTGCGGTTTCACCCCCGTGGCTCCACTCCTGTTAGTCATAGCGTGATGATATACAGCCTATAACCTTCCTCGATAAATGGACTATCTAACACTGAAATAATTTTTCAAATCGGACCATTAGTTCCCGAGATTAGCGCGTTCAAACAAACAAACAAATTCTTCAGCTTTATAATATTAGTATAGATAAGATATAAAAATTTAAAAACTTACGGAAAATAGTTTTATTTTATGATTTCAATACTACTGAGAATATGTAATGATAAATTAAGATGAATTAATTGGTCTTACTTGACTAGATAAGCATCCAAGGTATGCAGCTATTCTTAGAATACCTTAACTGACCTAGATTTAAATAATTATAATATAAACACATACATTTATCCACTATGGAATTTTTAGTCTGATAATAAGACACATTTCCGTCATTATATGAATAACAATAAAGTTCTTACGTATATAAAATACTAGCGGTCCGCCCCGGCTTCGCCCGTGGTACATATTAACGTTTTCTCTACATAAGAACCATCCTCGTACTTCAAGGAATATAATAAAAAAAGAATTATCGAAATCGGTTCAGCCGTTCTCGAGTTATGGAATTACAACGAAAAGTGGCATTGATTTTTATATATTAGATTACGCTTATATATGTTATCTTTTAATTATTTTTTAATTCACTTTCGAGGTCACAACAAGTATTTAATCGTAAAATCGCAATCGATTTACAGTAATAATTATATTTAAACGCTGCAATATTAATCATTTAAATAAATTATAAGCGTTAAAATGTAATTCAATCCGTGATTATGTTCTGACATATTGCGTCGAATTCCTTCGAAGCCTACTTTCATCTTAAAAGTAGGTAAATTATCCGCACTTTCGAGTTCAATTAGAGTTCTTTAAAACTTTTAAAACTAAATAAAACTTGACAAAACTTACCTAAACTAGGGCAAAGATTTTCGTTTTGGTGTTTTCTTATATCAATCACATCCAAATCTTGTCCAATTCACTTATAAAATACGATTATCTCACTTAAATATTTTGACGCGATAAATATTTATTTTACAAACAAACTTATATGAAACTAAAATAACACGTTAAATATAGATTAAATAAATATTACTTTACAAACTTATGACACGAAAATCACTTGATAAAAAGTTTTACAAGTCCGCGTTACGAAATAAGTCGGCGTTTTTTGTCGAAAACATAAAAACTTGTAAAATACCTGTGCAGTGACAGGTCCCGTAGAGGGCTGTCGCGTCACATACAGATTATAAAAGTTGAACTGTTACACAGATATACATAAAAGTAAAGTATTAGCAAAATTCATTGTCATTATGATAATAATATTTGATATAATATTGCGAGCATTAAACCAACGGTTGGCTCCAATGGCAACCGATGTTATTTTTTTAAAATAATACATATTTTTATTAAAAAGTTTTAAATGTTCTGCACTAGGCTGCCCATTGTTTGTTATAAAATATAAATCTTTTAGTACCTACGCAAAAATCCCTTTAGAAGGAATTTAAAAATCCCTTTTTTTCTCTCGAAGGTTTTGATAGTATTAATCACAGAGTATTAATAATTGCAGAAAACAATCTATCAACGTTTGCGACACTATGTGGAAGTGCGAGTAATTTTCTCACGAATTCGTATACCTAGCAGGGGAAACATTGGAGACTGGTCCCCTTTTTGAATGTAGAAACGTGAGACGAAACGTGCTTCCAGAATTCTTCGCTGCTGTCAGAATCCATTAAGCGCCTTATTCACGGTCCGGACGTACGTCCCGCCAAGGTCATACACGATGCACGACGCATTCACGGTCCATCTCCGCTGTACGTCAGCTCAAGGCCACTATGCGCACATCAAGCATGGCAAATCTGCTGCAGTGTTGCCAACCCCAAGAATTCTTCGCTGCCTCAGAGCAATAAACCTATAGAGTACTTGTATCGAGCGTATACAATTTACATATATTTGTTTCTCTCTATCTAAAGAAAACGTCGTATGAAAGAATGAGACAGCTATAGACAACAAGCTACGTTTCAACATAGTCATGGCACCATTTTTACTATAGGAACGTATTTAGATAGATAGAAGGTGATAGTGATGGATGTGCTTCAATCGATAAAATCGTGAATGTATTTTGCATTTACGGTTTCGTGAAATAATAAATAAAAAAAAAAAACTTATAATTAATTTCAGTTGAATACATTATTTGTATATAATAAATGCGAAATTATGCGAGAATGGATGTTATTCTTTCACTGCGGAACCGATTACAATGAAATTTTGTACATACACACATAGGTTAGGTTTTATCCCTAGTATATTCTAAAAGAAATCTAGTATATTATAAAAGAAATTTTAAAACTTGAAAATATGTAATTTAAAATAAAGAAGGAAATGATGATAAAGTTAAAGGAGTGAGGAGAAAGGCACAGTCAGCATGAAGGAATCATGCAGCATTTTAACAAGTTAATAAAAGGACAGTCTTAATGAAAACATTTTCCTAACATCCTACTAATAAAGCGAAAGTTTGTGAGGATGAATGTTTGTTACTCTTTCACGCGAATACTACTAAACCGATTACAATGAAATTTGGAAAAATTACTTTTGATCCCGTAAATCCAACAGGAATGGGAACTATGCGGGTTTTTCTTTGAAAACGCATGTATATTAAGTATATATTTCAATAGTAGTTTCTCATCTATGAGAACTGTCATTTAATCAACCGTTTAATTTTCACATAGTTACACATTTAAAGTAACTTATGTGTAAAAAAATTCAAAATAAAAATTCACTCTCTTTAATCAAATGTATTTATTATCTAACTACAGGAACAAAAAAAAACGTAAGCGTAAGATTGCACAATTCTTCTAGAGTATCCATCTTGATAACACGCAGGCTCGAAATGCAGTGAACACAATATAGCAAATTGTGGCGGCGTCCAATCAACTCATGTCTCATGTTTATACCCATTTTTTATTTAGCTCTGGAAATCTAAAACAAAATGAATTTATTAATAATCTGAAAGAGAAATTAATAAACAACAAACGAAAACTAAAACACATAAGTCAAATAAAACAACCACGTGGTATGTTTTATTTTCCTGCGGTAAAAAATTTACATCTATTATTTGCAACAACAACTACATAATAGGTATAAATCTGATATAAGAAACAAAATAAATAAATCAACGTTAATATGAAATAGATTTTTTGTCATAAATCGATAATATACGCTAGATGTGTTACAACACTACGGTGGTAAACAAAATGCCAAACGTGATATTATTGTGACATTTTTTAAAAATTATTTCATTATTCTATATTCCACAACCCCATGAAGTAGGTAAATGTTACAGTTACAACATAAAATTACAAAAAAGCGCTTGATAAAACCTTCAAATAGGTTTAAAACATAAATATTTATCAATTTGCTGAAAATCACTTACCGATGGAAAGATATTTGCACATTGTTTTTATCCAAAACTCCCATTCGACTAGTGATAGCCGGTTGATAAACATACAATAGTTATTTTAGCACACTGACAAATAAAAAGAAACACTATACACTTTATATTTTCTAAATATTTCGTTAAAAACACTTGACGCACTGAGCCCACCAGCTGGTTGGAAAACAAACTGACTGCCGGCGCGCTACGTTTGAAGACAGTGCAGATACTCTATCGCTATCTCAATCTGGCTTATGCTGTTATTGACTAAGAGTAAGTAGATTAGAAAATATGTATTTGGTTCTGTCTCAATATAAGAACTCTATAGGTTTATTGCTCTTAGTTCGCTGCTGTCAGAATCCAGTATAAATAAATACATGCAACACCTTAGATTATATACCTGTGTAGTGTAGGTGTATAATCTAAGTGCAACACAGAACAAACAACAATCAGCACCGTTAATACGTAGTTATTTAGTTTTAACAACAAAACGACACAACACAGAAACAAATATTCAATTCATCGTCATCATTCATTCAGATAGGTAGACTGAAGTGAAAATTGGTAGATCTACCTAAAAGTTGGTAGAGTTGGTAACACTGATCACAGCAACTGTGTGATAACTGATAACACTGATCACTGTACAGCAAGCCTATTCACGATCGAGCATGCACGATGCATGATGCGCTTGCACGACGTTCGCGGTGGTGGGGGTGCTCGCTGGACGAAAAATTGGTCGTGCACATCCAGCAACATAATAATAATTATTATTGACGTACGTCAATACTATTCACGGTCGCTTTGCGTCGTGCATCGTGTATGACCTTGGCGGGACGTACGTCCAAATGGACCGTGAATAAGGCGCTTTACTTATATAAATAAATACATGCAACACAGAACAAATAGCAATCAGCACCGGCTTCTCCAAAGAGTATAACAAAGAGTAAGAGTATAATGTATATATTAATGTATATATAGGGCATAGAGAGCCCTCTTGAAGCATATGAAGGCAAACCTATTTGACTTTGACATGCGACAATGCGACCTCTGGATTTTGGGGTGAAAACTAATTCTATATACCTACGTATACATATACGTAGTACTAATAACTATATAATTATATAGGTAACCTACCTATTTTTTTTTTTTTACTTGATATTATGTTGATACTTGAAAATTGAAATCAAACTTCAAAATATGTGCCTGCTCACATATATTTGCGTCGTTAGAGAGCTAACTGAAATATCATTAATTATTTTCAACATTTAAGAAATAAGACTAAGGATCTAAATGATTACGAAATGGATGGTGTTTTAAAGATTTAGGTGATTTAAAAAAAACTTTTCACTTATAATAATAATTACAAGATTATTTGTATATAAATTAGTTTCACTAAATGAATATTACCTACGGAGTCTATAAAAATAAGATATGTGCCAAATATTATTCAGTCAAATTTCTTAAAACATATTGAAGTAGGTATGTACTTACTAAGAATAATGAAGAAAACGACATTAAAAGAAATTAATACTTTATTTTTTAAATGCTTTCACTGTAATATTACATTTTATATACCTAAAACAAAACTGTCCGTGCACATAATTTTCAGTAGAAACTTTTGAAAGCCTGAACGTAGGGCTCGATTCAACGCACTTTCACCACACTCACGAGAACTAGAAACTTCACACGATTATCAAGAAAATGACCTAAATAATAAGTTAATAAACTTCACGTATAGTAGCCGCCATTTTATGACAGAACAAAACACAGAACAAAATAATATTTTGTGATCTGCGAATTGCGATGTACCTAACAAAATATTTTGTTAGTCAATGTTACCAATTAATAAATCATATTTTACACTTTTCATGTCAATTAATAAAATGTTTTCAATATAATTATTAAACCAGACGCAGTATTTTTTATGTAAAATATTTTCCTGAATTAAAGTTCTATAGGATAGTGAATTAAAAATCTGAGATAATTGTTCTAATTCATTTAAACTTTGAAAATAGGGAATATAGAAAGGTTTTCATTTGTCTTATTTTACTACATTGATTTCATAAAGACAACACTGAGAAACTTTCAGAAATTATTGCAAGTTTATTAATTTGTTACCATATGAAAATATGAAACGATTAAAATCGCAAAATTATTTAATGGAATTAAAAAAAAAATGTAAGCTTCGCATTCGATCTATTAAAATAAAATAATGTTTCAAGAATAACTGCCATTTATTTAAATGTCTTTATACAATTTCCGATAACTTTAGAAAGTGCGATGCCATCTTTTGGGGATTTAATATAAACTGATTTAATACGTTTTTACACGCCAAAGTATAGATAGCGTCGCTTTCTTTAATAATTGTCAGTTTGTTCTAGGTGTCCCCCCCCTGGGCTTCTCTTTGAAATTAACGTTCTGTCGTGTTATTCCAACTGTCCAACAGGCAACAAGTGGTTGGTAAATTCAAAGACTACTATGTATATACGGGGTAAATTAAAATTTTGAATTGAAAGATTTAGACGTAGGTATATAGATTTTTTTCGTTTCTTGAATTATTGAAATGGAATATTCAACTTCACAACACAGTTGTGTCAATTGTGCAGTAAAATTTCAACGCAATGTGCACGGGACAGCTGCAGATCACTGCAGATGTTCGAAATCTCATATCAGAGTCGATTCCTCGCGAGGTATGTTTATATCAAGAGACGAACAATAATTTTTATGTTAGTCATATTAAGTACTAGCTACTTACTATACGCATAGGTACTAGCTTTCTATCAGCGGCATCGGTCGCGTTGTAGGAGAAAATAAAACCTATCCAATTATTATATATACCAAGTTTGTAACAAATTTGAAATAAATCCATGCAGTACTTTTTGAGTGTAACCTGGACATACATACAGACAATCAGACAAAATTTAAGATATTTTATTTTGATTTTATCATACCCCAAGTACCTATTCTTCTAAAAAATATTCAATTTATAGTTTTGACTTTCTTATGATTTTATTATATTATGTATAGATTTAACAATTTTTCAGTTATGCATTCCATGTGGTACTTCACTGTTAAGAGCCCTGCAAACCCATGCTGTGTCTATTGACTTGGTGAAAAAGAATATTATTTTGAAATGGATACCAACACATCAGGTATGTAAATATACTAATAATATAAAGCCAAAGAGTTTGTTTGTTTCAACGCGCTAATCTCAGGAACTACTGGTCCTATTTTAAAAATTTATCTCGTCACCCATTTATCGAGAAACGATATAGGCTATATTATGTCAACGCTAAGACCAACAGGAACGTAGCAATGTAAAACCGTGGGGCACAATAAAGAAATGATTTATTGAATATTTAATTACTATGAATAGAATTTCAAATTAAAGATGTATAAATTTTCAGGTGGACTATCTAGATCAAGTTTGTATGCCACGCTGGATAAAAGCCCATCGAGCTGTGCAGAGGTATTGGAAACAAGATTGCAAGCAGGATGTAGTAATTCAGCTAATACCAGTGGAAGTGGCAGACAGCAGCATTCCAAAACCTCCACCTATGCCTCCTCCATCACCTTTTTTTTTTTATAGTGGGGAAATCTTCCAAATATACCCACGGCCCCCGGGGAAGGAGCCGAGGGTTATGTCGGATTCTTACCGACTAAAACCCCACTGTGTTCCGTCAAGCCGCTTTAAGAATGGGGCCGCGGGTATTTGTTAGAATTCTTCCGCGACCCTCCTCCATCACCTGTCATATCTCCCAGTGTTAGAGAAGTACCAACCATCACTATGTCAAATTATAAGTGTGCAGTGTCCACATCCTGTCACTTATCTTACTATTTTTAGAAATGAAAATACATCAAGAATGTTAGCACCTTTGGTAATGAAGGATGTCATGACTCAAAAGTGTTTCTAGAAGAAGTCTAGGAGAATGAGTAAATGTTTGAGTTAACTTTACAATAACAAATGGGTTATTAATCCAGATATTGATCATGAATTCAAGCTATATCAATTTGTTCTGGTAAATACATTTATGTGTGAAATGTAAAATGTATATCAAAAGCAAACATAGTATGCTCTAAATATTTAAATAATGTAAAAAATTCGATATGGAGGCGGGAATCGAACCCGCAACTTTCGACATGCCGGGGCAACGCCTTATCTCTCGGACGCTCGTGATCTCGGCTCTTGCCAGAGCAATCAAATTTATTGTACCTATTGGTTTTATGAGTCTGGAGGACACTGCTTGCTATTGTCTTGTTGTTTCTTAACTTTTTTATTCCAGTTTTCGTCGGTGTGTCGATTCGCTTTTGTTTTCTTGTAATTGACCTTTTCTATGTGCGCTGCTCGACATAATTCGATGAATTGAAGTACTCTTCACGGTGGTTCGTATTAGACGTTCCCATTTTTAAAATCTCACGGGTTCTGGAAGCGCTTCTGATAAGTTGCAGATAGGCTGTCTGTTGAATGTTGTTGATTCTTTCTTCGCCTGTGTAGAAAAATAATATCTAATATGTTATCTGTGAATTTCTTACTGTACTGGCTGGTTTGGTGATATAGGTATATATTAGTGATGTAACGAATAATGTAATTTTCGATATTCGCATTCGCATTCCTATTCGCAAAAAACGATGCGAATATTTAGCGAATGTATTTAACAAACAAAAAGGAAATTATTATATGGTTGCATATGAAATAATAACACAACTGATAAGATTTATATATTTTTATTTAACCATACTTGAATTTAAAAAAAATATTATGGAACAGTCTTGGCAAGCAACTAAATTAGAAACACTTTCTCTTTTGTTCATGTTAGTCTAATTAAAATATTAACAAAATCACAACCTAACTCCACCACAGAAAAAATAATGAATGTCCATGCCTTACATACATTTTGAAAAAAATCTAATTCTAAATTCAAGTATCTTTTGTGAAAACAGAACTTCAGAGATCCAATCAAATCTAAGTATAATATTAATTTATAACCTTTTTGGCATTAATTATATATTTTTCCATCCCACTATATTATATTTTCTAAGAATTAAATATGATAATGAAATATAAACTTAAAAAACCAAATAATGAATACTTGACTATTTGTAAATATAAGCGTTTTACAAAAAAAAAAAAATATTTCTATTTAAAACAAAAGTAAAGTTCTAATATTCATAATGTTAACATTTGGTTTCAATTGAACATTTTTTCTCTAATTTTCTTTTTCTATGAATTAAAAATAATGAAATATAAACTTTCCACCAAAGAAGTGGGTCTTCTTCATTTTCAATACGTTTATCCAATACATATTCATTAATATTTTTTTTAATTAAAACTTCTACAGGATTTGGAATTTCATTTTCTAATTCTTCCTCGCTTTCACTTGAGTCCATCATCATTTTCATAGTTTCTTTTAGTGATACAGATTTTTCTGAAAGACTGGCACTGGAGCCAAAGTTAACCTGATTACTGATTAGTCATTTTAGGACGCTTTGAATTTGAACATGAAGGAAAGCTTAAGTCCTCATTTCCAATTAAATCCAAAATATTTTTCACGACCTGATCTTTGGTTGAAGGATTTTTGAAAAATTTCGATTTGTACCTAGGATCAATAAAAGTTGCTGTAGCAAATAATTTGTCGTTTTCCAAGTGAGAAAATCTGTGATTCATTTCTTGTTTTAAAAAGAGTATAGTTTTTATAATGCATTCTTCAGATGCATCATATCATAGGGTAAGGTAAGGTATATTGGTGATAAAAATGGTAAAGGTGATTTGATATGAATTTGGCTACGAGAAAGATTTTTCGTATATTACCATTAAACACTCTACTACATAAGGTATATAATTAATAGACTTGAAGAAATTAAAATTTCATATCTTTATGAATATTTCTTATATTTATTTTTAAAGAAATCCAAGGTATATTGGTGATATGGTTTGGTAGATTGGTGACACTAGGTAGGAAATTTGGTGATATAATAATAATAGCAAATAATCATAATTAAAACTGCAATATATTATTATTCAAGTTACAAAAATCACTCATTAATGAATACAATTGTCACATCTGTAATAAAGCTGTTTTTCGAGGTCAGCATCCTCAATAGATACACATATCTCGTGGTACGGTGTGAGACAGTAGGAACATTGGATCCATTTCGCACCATTTCTTTTTTTTACATCCACTGAGTACAGAACCTCGCATAACCCACACTCCCAATCATCTTCTTTCTCTTGAGCCTTAGTTTTCCTAGTTCTTGGACCAGGTTTTCCTGCTGTAGAAGGCTGAGACTGAGAGTTTTCTGTTAAAACCTCTTCATTCTCATCCACAATTGGTGTTAAGCATTTGGCACTCGAATCTCTTTTTCTTCTTGCTTTTTCCGGGCGTTTTGATGATTTAGGTGTTTTGAGAATTGCACCTACATATTTCAGTATTTTGATTGGATGAAGTTACTGCAATTATTGGTTTTTCAGGTTGAGCTATGTCTGTTAGAGTGGAAGGCCTTGCTAGCGCTTGCTGTGAAATAGCATTTTCATTAATAGGACAAATTCCTGTTTTCTTAAAAGAATTTTGGATATTCTTTGCAGTAAATGAATTTATAAATGCTGGATTCAAAATGGAGTGAAAATTAGAACGGTTTGGAGGATCTGTGGGATTATCGTTCATGTACCTAGTCATGTTTTCTCGCCAGTAACTTTTCAATGGCTTAAATACACCGACGTCCAGAGGCTGTAATAAATGTGTGCAATGAGCAGGAAAGGTGAAAAGAAATACTTTGTTATCCTTGGCGATTTTAAGGACTTCTGGTCCAATATGCGCCGAATGTGAATCCATAAGAAGGACTACGGGACGTTCGGGCGGTATGCAATTTATAAAAAAAAATAACCATTCTAAAAATAACCCGGAATTAATCCATCCCTTGGGAGACAGTTTAACCAGGGTATTAGGAAGAGCGTCGTTTTTAAGTGACTCATTCCAACGCACGCCTTTAAATATGATCATAGGTGGAATCCAAGTTCCATCTCCACAAATGCATGCTAGCATCGTTTGGGTTTGACCTCGTTCAGCGTAGGTCCTTCTGTAAACATATTTTTTACCTATCCCAGTAACAATTTTCGATGGTTTTACCACATATGACAAACCAGTTTCGTCACAATTCCAAATAAGTTGAGGCTTGTCTTTGATAGCTAGTTTAGTTAACAAATCATTTAACTTTAAAAAAAAATCCTTTACCATGACTTCATTGGCCATGGAAGCTCTATAAGCTGAAAGGTTTTCAGGCACTAATAAGCATAAGTTTTTTTTTTTTTTTTTTCAAATTCAAATTCGTTTTATTCAATCAAACTTAACCTAACCTTAGAGCTAAATACATTAGGTGTTGTAAATATGTTTAGTGATAGGTATGTATCAATCATCGGTTCGAGACTGGCATCTTTGCTAGGTTACCGAGATAGAGATAGAGATAAGTTATATCTAGCTTTAAAACTGTTCCGACACCACTTACTGGCAATGCGTTTTGCCGAAGGCAAGAAGTTTTCCCGACCCGTGGCCTCAGCAAGGTCATAGGCATATTTTCTTATTTGAAATACTGTTAATCCAAATCCCAGTTCCTGCATTTCAATAATATAGTTGTATAGTCTTAACTCTAAGTCACTTGGAAGTGCATAAGGCCTTCCCATTTTTCTTACAGAATCTTCTTCACGTTCCAGGTACCTCTTTAAGGTACTCCATGGGATTCCCGTTTCCTTGGAAGCTTTATAAATGGTCCTCCCTTCATTTTTGACTGAATTTACAGCTTCTTTCAGTTGTTGCTGGTTATATTTTCTATAGGATTTACTGTCTTCCATCGCTGATCTGAAACAAAAATAAGTTATGAGGTAATTTGGTGATAGGAAAAATAATGTACAGGCAAATTGGTGATAAAAAAAAGTACTTCAAATCTAAATGAAAATATATTCATCGATTGCCAGAAATACTAGGTTTCGAATATTATATTACACTTTACTATTTTATTTCAACCAAAGCCACAAATCAGATTCAAACTGCGCTTTCCAAAAACGTACCTAAAACTTTCCTAAAAACACTAAGAATTGACGTTCACAACTTAAGGAATAACAAGTTACCTTAATCCTCTTACAACCCCACTGCAGCTTTTTAATTAATAGTAATTGTATCTTAAAGATTTTGTGTGTTTTGGCACTGGAACACGAACTATTTTAATTTATTTTCGTCAAAATATGCAAACAGCGCGAACACACGACAAAAATGGCGACACCGACGTTACTTCGATGAAAAAGTTTGTTTAGAAAACACTCGAGCAGTCAAGAGAAACGTGAGATATATGTCTGTCTTCCTCACACTTGTAATAACCCGCTAGTGCCGTCTCGTCAACTTGCTTGCATAGGTTAGAGTGTGAGATGTTTTTAAAAAAATGTCACCAATTTACCTATACCACCAAAATACCTTTCCCTACCCTATTCATCAATCACCTTTTCCAGGGTGGCCAATAACGGAATCACAGACGATATGGAAACACTGGCTGCACTTAGTTCTCGTGTTATTTCTTCCAAAGGTTTAAGCAATGTAATTAATTTTTCCACAACTATCCATTCATCTGAACTTAGTTGTGAAATTTTGTTGTTAGTGGATGCATAAAGGCACAGTGAATCTTTGTTTTTTAAAATTCGTTCTAACATGTAAAAGTTGCTATTCCATCTCGTAACACACTCTTGGATTATCTTGAGCTTTGGTTGATTAAGTTTTTCTTGTAGATTAGCAAGTTCATCTTGAGCTACATTAGAGTGGTGAAAATGTGTTGCTATCTTTTTACATTTGTTAATGACTGCAATGATAGATTCTTGTCAAACATTTTGCGCGCGCTTTATTTGAAATTTAACATTCGCATTCGCATTCGCGAATATTGAAGATGAATATTCGCATTCGCGAATGTGAAAAATCCAACATTCGTTACATCACTAGTATATACATACATATATATATTTCAAATAATAAAAGACGTTAGTTCTGTTCTGCACTTCATTCCGTTGGTTTATTAGAGCCTGTTTCATGTTTTAGCCTCGGCTGCTCTATGCACCACGTTGAGGGGTCCAACTTGATCGGGTCGCTCCGCCTCCCTCTCGAGGAAGCGAGATAGCTTTAGCAGGTCGGCCTCTTCTGTTTCTTGTTCCGACGAAAAGTCGTACCATCGATATTTCATTACTGGTGGTAGTTTTTCTATTGTGATTTTCGTGGCTTCTGGATTATACAAGTAACTAGCTTTCCGCCCGCGGCTTCGCCTGCGTTTTCAATGAAAAACCCGCACAGTTACCGTTCCCGTTGGATATCCGGGATAAAATCTATCCTATATGTTAATCCAAGTTACCCACTATATAAGTGCTATCAATTTCATTGTAATCGGTTTAGAAGTATTTGCGTGAAAGAGTAACAAACACACACACACATCCTCACAAACTTTCGCATTTATAATATTAGTAGGAAGTAGGGTAGGATAGGTGTGTGTTTTATTGGTCATAGTTTTATGAATTTTAGCTTGAAGGGTCAACGACATTTGGGTTTGAAAAAAAATAAAGAGGAAAGTTTTAACTTTTTTCCAAAATCTGGCTTTTCTGTATTTTAATTTATTCTAAATTTACATACGCAGTAAGTTTTTAATTTGCTGTTTCAGTCTCAGAAGCTCTATGAGTTCTATGGCTCTCAGCATCTAAAGCCAAACGGGTTAGGGTCTGTTCTTCGGACTCTTGGCTTCTAGCTATTTTCTCAGCTCGAGCTCTGCTAGAACTACGCGCTAGATTAGATTTACGTTTTCCAGGCATATTAGCGTAGTAATTGAATGAAGAACCTTTAACTAAACAAAGGTGTAGCGGTATCCTTCTTAGCCCTGATATCACCAAACATGCTTTTATTCAACAATAAATATTCTTGTCATAAATGTCATAAAAATGAATACATGCAAAAACTTTGTTCATGTTATAACAAGTTAGCATCTCTAGTTCCGTCTTCAAGAAATATGCTTTCTTGTTATGCTCCTCTGAGGTTTTACGGAAATTTCGAGCTCTTCACACATATTTTTTGCATAACTTACAGCGCCATCTGTCCATTCCTCTCGTTTCTCTGTCAGTATCATATGCAAAGAATTTACATTCTGAGCGCACATTCTAATGTCAAGTCCCTTTGTTTGTAAATATTTTTGTGCATCATTCACTTCATGTAGCACCGGTTGCCAAAGGCCCAAAAAACAAAGAAAGAAAAATGACTGCATCAAAACTAGTAAAGCTCCTACATCTGTCCTAGTGTTTAAGCTTTCACCTGCCTCTTTCCAAAGTGACAAGACTGTCTTTGTAATGATTCCATGTCATGTTTACGGCATCGCCTCTTGCACTCCACCGTGTGTCTTGAACCCTTTTTAAGCTTTTGCCTGTAGCTGCTATCAGAGCTTCCCAACGATATGTCGACTGTCGATGTTGCAAAAAATGAATAGCGACGTTCGAAAGTGCCGAAAAAAGTTACTGAACTTGCCTCAACTGAGGCAGCATGTAAGAAAACTAGGTTTAACGAATGATTTGAGCAATGCACGAATTCAGCTTTAGGGTTTATTTCTTGAATTCTTTGCTGAACTCCTGAATGCTTTCCAGCCATAATAACAGCATTATCATACGCTTGGCCTCTACAGTTGCTCAGGAAAATTTATTATTATTTACGTCGTTTTCATAATTCATCCACTCTTTATTAGCATGTTTCGGATCATTTCCTAATCCTCGCCAATTTTCGTTCTGTAAAATATCATTATGTTTAATTTCTCTCTTTCTGAATTTTTATCATGGCAATTTAAATTTTCAACTGATGTTGATGATTTATTAAGATTATCATCAACGAATTTTGTAATTTTTTTAACGTAAAGTAAAACGAAAAGATTTTCAAGATGAAGTAAAGTCATTTGTTTATTTAAGTGTTTATTCAACATATTATCCTTTAAGTCCTTGAAATCAACTTCGATATATGAAGTCGTTGGGCGTAACTTTTTATTTGGGACACAAAATTTGGTCCCTACAGGGAATTCTTTGGCTATATGTATCAATGGTTCTTTAAATAATTGGAACATAAAAAAAAATTAATATGGTACCAATATTTTGAATATTCTCTGAATGCGAAACAAGATTATCTGCCCATAATTTAATTGTAACATTAGTGTCACATGAGCTTTCAAAACAAGTGTCATTTAAAATGTCACTTTTATCCGTACCTACCCTTGTACCTACCCATAGTTTTTATTTTTTCTTCCATGTCATCTATTAAAATTTTAGTTCTTCTGTTGCTGATAAGATTTTCCAACTCGACTCGAGCATCTAGAGGAGTAATAAATTTATTATTATAATAAATCATGGAATTTTCATACTCAGTATTGCAAATTATTAATATACACACCGGCACAATTAGCGGAACAGAAAAAAAAGTGAGACTATGAGATAATAACGCATATATTTGACGAAAATGTAATTAGACACAAAATAACAAATTAATTAACATCTTTTAACAACGACTTTGAAAAGTCTTTCGTTATTTTTTATTGAAAAATAAAGAAATTTGAAATAAGTGAAATTTTTAGATGATTATGAACCATCACAAAAAATAAAAAAAGTAAGCATTAAATGATTTAACAATAAAATTAAAGCAAAATTAATAACGAGTTTTTCCCCCTCTTGCTCTGATTACGGTTTCCATTCGTCTGGGCATGCTAAAGATTATGTTATCGATGATTTCTTGAGGCAACCGCTCCCACTCCTCAAGTAATGCGTTTCCAAGCTCATTCAGATTGTTGGGGGGTGGAATTCTGGATTTAACCCTTCTTTTTAGCAAGTCCCAGACATGCTCTATCGGATTCATATCGGGGGAATTTGCTGGCCACTGCATCACCGGTATACCTACGTGGCTCAGATATGCCTGTACCGATTTTGCACTATGAGCACGAGCATTATCTTGCATTAGAATAAAGTCGTCACCAATAAATGGGGCAAATGGTACAACATGTTCTTCTAAAATGTATCCGATGTATCGATCTGCTGTTATGGTCCCTCCTGTTACTACCACTAACTCCGTGCGAGCTCCCAAACATATCCCTCCCCAAACCATTATCGAGCCGCCACCATAAGCCACTGTGTGTTCAAAATTAGACTGTATGTGCCGTTCTCCTTTGAGTCTACATATTCTTTGTCTCCCATCGATCTGTTTTAAAAGAACTCTGCACTCATCTGTAAAGAGAACCTGCTGCCATTCGTTCAAATTCCACACGATGTTCTCGCGCATCGGTTTATGTTCCGCTAATTGTGCCGGTGTGTGTATTAATATCAAAATCCTTTCTAGATCTTTCCACTTCTAAGTTTCCACCGATCACATTCAATGAGTAGTGCAATACAGTACAAATAAAATGACTTAACATTTTTATGAATTAATGACTTCCAACACTTCCAATTAGCATGAATAAAATGAGCCGTGTCCAAGCGAATATATGTGTTTGGCTGGGTTGTAGTGGCACATTTAACGTTGTTAAAACATAATTCTATGTAATCAGATAATGATCGACTATTAAATGCTAAAAATATATACTGCATCTTAATGCTCTTCTTAAAGAGCTCTTGAACCGTCACACACAACTTCATATGCCTCCTCCGCACTACTCGCGAAGTTGAACGAGGTTAGACGAATAGAATAATGTAGAGAGGCACTTCGGCTTACTTCGTCCAACTTTACCTCGCCTCGGCCGACTTCCGTTTGTTGTCGGTTTTTGCGCCCGAGTCAAAGGGCACGAAGTTACCTGAAGTTCGTTCTGAATATGAACGTATGCGCTCCTCGCGAAGTTGAACGAGTGTGTATTGTAGCACCGCGGACTTCAGTCAACTTCGGCCGAGTACTTCGCCGAGGAACTTCGCGAGTAGTGTGGAGGAGGCAATAAGGATAGTGTGGGGTCGTGTTATTGGATACTTCCCGCACCCATTTTTTTAACCAAAGTGTGATGGTATCGGCATCGTGAGCTTGCATTTGAAACATTGATAAGGAAGTACCATCAAAATTTATTACTATTGAATATAAGAAAATTGCGCTTAAATATGTCCGTTGATGGTATGGGGTTTTGTTACCCATGTAAAATGAAAGTTGTAGATTGTAGATTAAACCTTTAATAAATCTTTCACTGTTACAATAATTATGTTAATCTATACGATGTTTCACCACAACGAGTCTAGTCTAAGGTTAACAGGAGACAATCACAGCGCAAGTATGAAGTAATGAGACTGTAGCGGCAATAAGGCTCGTTTTTGCATATACTGTGTTTTTTTTGTTATTTGGTCCGCTAACTGGACGTTCCAACATTTAGAAATAGTGAAAATACAATCGTAATCCTTGTGACTTTTAGTTGGACGGCCTTCTAGGAGCGAACACAACATGCAAACAATTAAAGGGTTTTTTACAAAAACAGCACAACTTTTTAGCAACAATTTTACATGAAATAAAAAAAATGTTCTCCAATCCATATTTTTCGTTTAATAACTTCGAAATTTAAATCATATATTCATGTTAGGTACTGTATTGCATTGAATACATCGCTGGTTTGCGAGAATAGCGACAGAACTAAAAATTATTGATTTTAGAAAAAAGCATTTTTTAATTTCTTTGTAAATATTTTAGTGCATACCTCAAAATGTAAATGGTTTATGTAGGGATTGACTTTACTGATTAAAGGAAAATTTATCTTAGTATTAAAAAGCATTAAAAAAATTAGAAATTTTATTAAAATTATTAAAAAAATCGTCATACAAAGGGGGGTTTCAGACATCAGTCTTTATTCATGAGATAACTTATGTCATTTATTTAGCTTAAAGCCTCTTAAAAATACAAATTAAAACTTACAACAGTGTTTAAAACTTTTGTACTTATAAGCATAATAACAAATAAAAATAGTTTTATAACATAAAATAGTAACTTTTACCTATATTTAAATTGGTATTTCAAACCCTGTTTTTTCAAAATAAATGAAATCATAATAAAAGTGAATTTTTCAAAATAAGTAGTAAAAAGAAGTCAAAACAGGAACATTAATTCTTAAAATTAAATGTAAGTAAAATAAATCATTTATTTTACAACCCCTCGTAAAATTGTCGATAATAGTTTGGAATTGTATTTTTGTTAACTAAATCTACTAGTCCTCTCTTCTTATTTTCCGAGATTCCGTTCCTTTTTTATAAGCAGATTGCAATCTGTAATTTTCGTCCACTTCTACTGTTATGGAATGAAATGATAAAATCTTAGATAAAATGTACATAGTTTGTACTAGTATTCTTTTTGATTAATGATGCAATAATATGATCACGTACTACATTTAAAATAACTTCTGGTGTTTTCCTTACTCTATTTCTTGTATGTTTGCCTCGTTGATCCTTAGGTGTCAATATGTTTGCAGATATAATCTTCTAGCTTTGTAACCTTCTCACGCGACCCACAGATATACCATGAAAACTGCAAAATGATCGCATGCAAACATTTATTTCTTCCAGTCCCATTCGCACTTTATATTTGAAAGAACTCATTTTGAATTTTCGCGGATTAGAAACTGTGCCTAGCAGCTGGAGAGGTAGATATCAAAGCCATCAGATACGCATCCTGTTCATTCGTGTTAATAAGGTTATTGAAATTGGCAAGTATCATTTCACGATCTCTGGGTGACACTTTATTAAAACATTGGTAATGCTTGCATCTGAAACAATGTAATAGTTAGACCTACTATTTCAAGATAAACGAAAAAAATAAATGCAATGTTATCAAAACAAACCTGCAATCAGGACCGATTTTCCGAGCTGCCACCAGTTTGTTTTTGTGGTTAATATGTTCCTCATCCTTTACTTTCTTGTTTTTCGTTTCCTTCTTTTCTTTGCGTTTTCTTTTAAAAATTGAATTAGAAAATTCCTCGCTTTGCGCGTAGTCCGACATTATTGCCAGCTATGACTGACGTTTTATTTGTTCACAAAAACTACTGATCTGCGTTCACATACGTCGTTTTTGTAAAATTTGCACGTAGTTGTGTAGTTTTTGTAAAATATGTATATGTTTTTTTACAGTGTGATTCTGTGCTAAATATGATGTTTTTGTAAAATCGAATTAAACTGTCTAGTGTAACTTTTTAGTAATAAAAAACCGAACAGAGACAATGAAATTGAGTCTTTGTCTTAACTACGTATTAACTGCTTATTGGGTATTGCACAGCGTATTGCGTATTAACTCTAGAGAAAATTAACGAATGTCGAATGTCGAATCTATATTTTGAAATTTTGGTCAAATGCGTTTCGTTTCGGAACGCCACAGACAATAAAATATAGATAATAAAAGTTGTAACGCCACAATTGGATCAGTGAATTTCTTGGCTCTCTTAAGTTGGCGGGGGGAAATTAATTCTTTGCACTTTTTTTGTTCTATGTAATATTATTACACAAAAACACATTTACGAAACAGTGTGAACTAAACAACTGAAGATCCATGAATAAAACTTTCTTTGAATTGTCAAAGCGTCACGTACTTTCTTAAAGGGACGTAGTAAACAATATTGAACTTAATATCTATTTAATAGAAGTCATTCTCGCTGATTGATTGATGATGAAACGTAAGAACCACAACACCAGATTGTTTCGCCAAATCTAAAGCCTCAATGGACAAATGTGACTCATGATTATCCATTATTAGCAGACAAGGATTTCCGATTTTCTGGTGTCGTGCATGAACACTTAATGAAATGTTTCATCACCTCCACGAATAAGTCACTAGTCATCCAACCTGATGGATTTGCAAGTCTGGAGGTGCACCATGCATCGTCAAGTTTTTAAAGTTTTTCCGAGGAAATATTATAGCCGGGGGCAGGGCGTGGCCTGTAGCACTAACCATACAGCATGTAGTCATAAGAGTGCCCTTTTCTCCACTTGTGACTTTACCTACTTTAACTCTGCTGGAGCCACAACTTTCTGAGGTTTCTGGACGGTGGTTGTGCCGGTTTCGTCAAGGTTGAATATGCGAGTTCCATCTGCGAATCTTGGCTCTCGTTTCAGCAACTCTTCCAAATTATTAAAAAATATTGCCACAGTTTCACGGTTAAATGAGGTAGCTCGTGCGAGACTTACAGCTTCTGGTTTCTTCACCGAAATATCAGGGTGTCTTTTTTTGAAGAAACGAAACCATTCCAAACCTGCCAATTGATCTCTTTTCCATGAGCTTGGCATTTTGATGCCATTACGCATTGCCATTACATAAATAATATACAAAAGATATTTTCACGAATTAATTAAAACAATAAAATAAACATAAAAAACAACATTGTAATTTGTAATGAACACCCTGTAATAGATAAGGAACCGGTTTATGTACCTAGTTACATCTGTGAGCGACTGTGAGCGTTGCTACAAACCTCGTAAGGTTTCGCATCGCAAAATTGTATTTGAAATAAATGTGAAATTTTGTTTTATAATAATAAAAAAAGAAAAAAAAAAGCCACCTTCCTACATTCTTTGACGGTTAAACCGTAGAACATTAGTGTGTAGAACTGTTAGGACTAGGGTTACCATCGGAGATTTCAGGATTTTTCGACTCTTCTCAGGATTACGGCCGGATTTAGCAAATCTAGTGATAGCTCAGGAGTTTCAATAAAACACAGGTTACATTTTAAAGATCTCTCTTATTAAACTACTAAAAATAATTTTCTTTTAGTAACAATTGCAGTTAAAATCAATACTTATTTATCAAAATGAAACAAACAAAAAATAATCTTCTTTTGGTAAAAAATGGCAGGTAAAAATCAATACTTATTTATCCAAATAGATACTTAATTAGGTTTGTCGTATTTAATATATGAAGAAACTTTTTTAAGTAAGTAAGTTCTTTTCTTTGATTATTGATTATTAAAATGCCTCAAAAGTTAAACTCTTCAAGTTATATTGAACTAAAAGTAGAGCTCGAACTGAAGACACGTTTAGTCGGTTTCTTTCTTTCGACCATTGAGCTCCCATGATAGAAAAAACTCTAAAGACAAAAATTGACTGAGGAGAGAGGATAGGATGTAATTAATGTCAGGAATAAGTGAAGAGTTGAAATGTTAATAGAAACAATGGTGAAATAAAAAGCATTTGCAGCAACAGCGTTGATGCTTATGCTTATGCTATGGTTTGAGATAGCGTGAAGAGTGAATGGAATTGATCGATTAACAAGCAGAGCAGCTCCAGCATACCCATCTGTTCTGTCATCGAATAAAGATACATAATTAGGAACATTAAAATGAGACTTGGGAACTAACCAAGACTCGGAGATGGCAAATAAAATTGGATTGCATTTATTAATAAAATATATGAGTTGATGTTTTTTATTCCGAATGCTTCCGAACAATTCCATTATATAACGGTGCTCGGAGCCAAGTCGGAGCCATTATAAAATTTAATAATGTCTATAATTTTAATTAGGATTTCCTTCACGTCGGACGGTAAGTCTGTTTCATTGCAGGTTTTAACTTTTAATGATGTCATAAATTTTAAAAATGAATGATATAGGTACAGGAAACTAGAACATTACTTTAGCGGGGATAGGATTGGAGAAGAGGGAACCTAACGGGGAAAAGATTCTCGGGATGCAGGGAACCGGACGGATGCTTCTTGGTAGGAGATAATTCTCTTCTGACATGATATATTTAATGCTTCTTTACCTAGTGTGTTCAGGACAGTTTGAGTCCGTCGCAAAATGGGTACCAGGACAGTTAATACATGAGGCAGCACTCTGATACATCACAGGATTTACCTTTGTGTTCTTTTGTGCAACGATAGGCACCGTGGATGCAGATTACGTTAGACATGGCCAAACGTCCTCCTATTTCTGCTGCGCAGTCGTTACTATGGGGGGCCAATTGGGGATTCAATAAAACCCTCCTTTTCTTTATTCAGTGGACTGTATTTCTTCTTAATAACGACGTACAATTTCTTCTAAATAACGACGTACAATTTCTTAAACTATTTACAATAGCGGTAGGTATACTGAGCGACGACTGTTGCTCAAGTGATGAGCTCTTGACTAGTGGTGAGTGGTATGTAATTTACGGTCAAAAGTCGCCTACTTTATACAAAACTAGCTGTTGCCCGCAGCTTCGCTTGCGTGGAAAAGATAAATTTTCATAGTATAAGTT